>NC_045601.1:42376030-43001030 GCF_009762305.2 Zalophus californianus
CTGAGGGGGTGGAAAACTATTTACCATGCTAATGGACACCAAAAGAAAGCTGGGGTGGCAATCCTTATATCAGACAAATTAGATTTTAAACCAAAGATTGTAATAAGAGATGAAGAAGGACACTATATCCTACTTAAAGGGTCTATCCAACAAGAAGATCTAACAATTGTAAATATCTATGTCCCTAACGTGGGAGCAGCCAATTATATAAGGCAATTAATAACAAAAGCAAAGAAACACATTGACAGCAATACAATAATAGTGGGGGACTTTAACACCCCCCTGACTGAAATGGACAGATCATCTAAGCAAAAGATCAACAAGGAAATAAAGACTTTAAATGACACACTGGACCAAATGGATGTCACAGACATATTCAGAACATTCCATCCCAAAGCAACGGAATACACATTCTTCTCTAGTGCCCATGGAACATTCTCCAGAATTGATCACATCCTAGGTCACAAATCAGGTATCAACCTATACCAAAGGATTGGGATTATTCCCTGCATATTTTCAGACCACAATGCTTTGAATCTAGAACTCAATCACAAGAGGAAATTTGGAAAGAACTCAAATACATGGAGACTAAAGAACATCCTACTAAAGAATGAATGGGTCAACCAGGAAATTAAAGAAGAATTAAAAAAATTCATGGAAACCAATGAAAATGAAAACACAACTGTTCAAAATCTCTGGGATACAGCAAAGGCAGTCCTGAGAGGAAAGTATATAGCAATACAAGCCTTTCTCAAGAAACAAGAAAGGTCTCAAATACACAACCTAACCCTACACCTAAAGGAGCTGGTTTCTATAAAAAACAGCAAATAAAGCCTAAACCCAGCAGGAGAAGAGAAATAATAAAGATGAGAGCAGAAATCAATGAAATAGAAACCAAAAGAACAGTAGAACAGATCAACGAACCTAGGAGCTGGTTCTTTGAAAGAATTAACAAGATTGATAAACCCCTGGGCAGACTTATCAAAAAGAAAAGAGAAAGGACCCAAATCAACAAAATCATGAATGAAAGAGGAGAGATCACAACCAACACCAAAGAAATACAAACAATTATAAGAACATATTATGAGCAACTACATGCCAGCAAATTAGATAACCTGGAAGAAATGGGTGCATTCCTAGAGATGTATCAACTACCAAAATTGAACCAGGAAGAAATAGAAAACCTGAACAGACCTATAACCACTAAGGAAATTGAAGCAGTCATCAAAAATCTCCCAACAAACAAAAGCCCAGGGCCAGATGGCTTCCCAGGGGAATTCTATCAGACATTTAAAGAAAGATTAATACCTATTCTCCTGAAACTCTTCCAAAAACTAGAAATGGAAGGAGAACTTCTAAACTCATTTTATGAGGCCAGCATTACCTTGATCCCAAAACCAGACAAAGACCCCATCAAAAAGGAGAATTGCAGACCAATATCCTTGATGAACACAGATGCAAAAATTCTCACCAAAATACTAGCCAATAGGATCCAACAGTACATTAAAAGGATTATTCACCATGACCAAGTGGGATTTTCCCTGGGCTGCAAGGTTGGTTCAACATCTGCAAATCAATCAACGTCATACAATACATTGACAAAAGAAAGAACAAGAATCATATGATCGTCTCAATAGATGCAGAAAAAGCATTTGACAAAGTACAGCATCCTTTCTTGATCAAAACTCTTCAGAGTATAGGGATAGAGGGCACATACCTCAATATCATAAAAGCCATCTATGAAAAACCTACAGCGAATATCATTCTCAATGGGGAAAGGCTGACAGCTTTTCCCCTAAGGTCAGGAACGTGGCAGAGATGTCCACTATCACCACTGCTATTCAACATAGTATTAGAAGTCCTAGCCACAGCAATCAGACAACAAAAAAAAAATCAAAGGCATCCAAATCGGCAAAGAGGAAGTCAAACTCTCACTCTTTGCAGATGATATGATACTGTATGTGGAAAAACCAAAAGACTTCACCACAAAACTGCTAGAACTCATACAGGATTTCAGTAAAGTAGCAGGATATCAAATCAATACACAGAAATCAGTGGCATTCCTATACACCAACAACAAGACAGAAGAGAGACAAATCAAGGAGTCGATCCCATTTACAATTGCACCCAAAACCATAAGATACCTAGGAATAAATTTAACCAAAGAGGGAAAGGATCTGTACTCAGAAAACTATAAAATACTCATGAAAAAATTGAGGCAGACACAAAGAAATGGAAAAACGTTCCATGCTCATGGATTGGAAGAACAAACATTGTGAAGATGTCAATGCTACCTAGAGCAGTCTACACATTCAGTGCAATCCCCATCAAAATACCATCCAGTTTTTTCAAAGAAATGGATCAAATAACCCTAAAATTTGTATGGAACCAGAAGAGACCCTGAATAACCAGAGGAATATTGAAAAAGAAAAGCAAAGCTGGCGGCATCACAATTCTGGACTTCCAGCTCTATTCCAAAGCCGTCATCATCAAGACAGTATGGTACTGGCACAAAAACAGACACATAGATCAATGGAACAGAATCGAGAGCCCAGAAATGGACCCTCAACTCTATGGTCAACTAATCTTTGACAAAGCAGGAAAGAATGTCCAATGGAAAAAAGACAGTCTCTTCAACAAATGGTGTTGGGAAAATTGGACAGTCACATGCAGAAGAATGAAACTGGACCATTTCCTTACACCTCACACACAAATAGACTCCAAATGGTTGAAAGATCTAAACGTGAGACAGGAGTCCATCAAAATCCTAAAGGAGAACACAGGCAGCAACCTCTTCGACCTCAGCTGCAGCAACTTCTTTGTAGAAACATCGCCAAAGGCAAGGGAAGCAAGGGCAAAAATGAACTATTGGGAGTTCATCCAGATAAAAAGCTTTTGCACAGCAAAAGAAACAGTCCACAAAACCAAAAGACAACCGACAGAATGGGAGAAAATATTTGCAAAAGACATATCAGATAAAGGGCTAGTATCCAAAATCTATAAAGAACTTATCAAACTCAACACCCAAAGAACAAATAATCCAATCAAGAAATGGGCAGCAGACATGAACAGACATTTTTCCAAAGAAGACATCCAAATGGACAACAGACACATGAAAAAGTGCTCAACATCGCTCGGCATCAGGGAAATCCAAATCAAAACCTCAATGAGATACCACCTCACAGCTGTCAGAATGGCTAAAATTAACAAGTCAGGAAACGACAGATGTTGGCAGGGATGTGGAGAAAGGGGAACCCTTTTACACTGTTGATGGGAATGCAAGCTGGTGCAACCCCTCTGGAAAACAGTATGGAGGTTCCTCAAAAAGTTGAAAATAGAGCTACCATGCGATCCAGCAATTGCACTACTGGGTATTTACCACAAAGATACAAATGTAGGGATCCAAAGGGGCACGTGCACCCCAATGTTTATAGCAGCAATGTCCACAATAGCCAAACTGTGGAAAGATCCAAGATGTCCATCAACAGATGAATGGATAAAGAAGAAGTGGTATATACACACAATGGAATATTATGCAGCCATCAAAAGGAATGAGATCTTGCCATTTGCAACGATGTGGATGGAACTGGAGGGTGTTATGCTGAGTGAAATAAGTCAGTCAGAGAAAGACATGTATCATATGACCTCACTGTTATGAGGAATTCTTAACCTCAGGAAACAAACTGAGGGTTGCTGGAATGGGGGGGGTGGGAGGGAATGGGGTGGCTGGGTGATAGACATTGGGGAGGGTATGTGCTATGGTGAGCACTGTGAATTGTACAAGACTGATGAATCACAGATCTGTACTTCTGAAACAAATAATGCAATATATGTTAAGAAAAAAAAAAGGAGAAGAAGAGAGCAGGAGGGGAAGAATGAAGGGGAGTAAGTCGGAAGGGGAGACGAACCATTAGAGACAATGGACTCTGAAAAACAAACTGAGAGTTCTAGAGGGGAGGTGGGTGGGGGGATGGGTTAGCCTGGTGTTGGGTATTAAAGACGGCACATTCTGCGTGGAGCACTGGGTGTTATGCACAAACAATGAATCATGGAACACTACATCTAAAACTAATGATGTAATATATGGTGATTAACATAACAATAAAAAACTATAAAACAAAATAAAATAAAATAAAGTAAACAATTAAAGAAAACATAGGTATTAATATCCTTACAGTTCCTTAACTCTCTAAATGAAATAGTATGTTATTACTAGTTTTTTCAGACCATGTTAATCTAGTATTTTGCATTAGATTGTACTATTATATAAGATTTTTTCCAGCTTTATTGAGATATACTTGACAACATCATTTTGTAAATTTAAAGTGTAAAACATGATTTGATGTACATTTATATTGTCAAATGATCACCATGGTAAGACTAGTTAATAGATAACCTAACATAGTTATCTTTGTGTGTGTGAGAACATTTAAGGTCTGCTCTTTTAGCCAATTCCAAGTATACAATATAGTATTGATAACCATAGGTAACTATTGTTGCCATGCTGTACATTAGATTCCCAGAACTTACTCATTTTATTACTACGAGTGTGTACCCTTTGACCAATATCTCGTTTTCCCCCACCCCAAATCTTCCTTAACTACCAATCTACTCTCAGTTTCCATGAGTTCAACTTTTATAGATTCCACACTTATGTTTTTAGGTTGTTTCCATGTCTTGGCTATTGTGAATAATGCTGCAATGATCATGGGAGTGCAAATACCTTCGAGATCCTGTTTCATTTCCTTCAGAGATATAACCAGAAGTGGGATTGCTGGATCACATGGTAGTTCTAGTTTTAGTTTTTTAAAGGCACCTCCATCCTACTTTCCTTAGTGGCTCTACCAATTTACTTTTCCACCACAGTGCACAAAGTTTTCCTTTTCTCCACATGTTCTCTCTTACCTTTTTGTAATAGACATTCTAAGAGGTGTGAGGTGGTATTTCACTCTGGTTTTGGTTTGCATTTCTCTGATGATTAATGACATTCAGCACTTTTTCATGTACCTGTTGGTCATTTGTCTGTCTTTTGTGAAAAAAAAAAAAAAAGGTACTCGTCTCCTCTGCCTATTTTTTAAAACTTTGATGGTTTGGGGGTTTTGCTGTTGAATTTTGGATATTAACCCCATATAAAATGTGCAAATATTTCTCCCATTCAGTAGATTGCCTTTTCATTGTATTGATTATTTTGGTGTTATTGTTATTTTCTGTGCAGAGCTTTTTTGGTTTAATGCAACCCCACTTGTTGAATTTTGCTTTTGTTGCTCATGCTTTTGATGTCATATCCAAAAAATCATTGCCCAGACCAATATCAAAGAGTTTTTCACCATGTTTTCTTCGAGGAGTTTTAAAGCTTTCAAATTTTACATTTAAGCCTTTAATCCATTTTGAGCTACTTTTCTTAGTGGTGTAAGAGAGGGGTCCAGTTTTGTTCTTTTAAATGTAAATGGGCTGTTTTTCTAGCAAAATTATTAAAGAGACTATCCTTTTTCCCATTGAATATTCTTAGCTACCTTGTCAAATATTAGTTGACTAGATATGGATGGGTTTTCTTCTGTGTTAAGTTGGTTTCATTGGAATTTTTATAGGGATTGCATTAAATCTATAGGTTACTTTGGGTAAAGTGGACATTTTAACAATATTAATTCTGCTGCTCCATGAGTTCAGGTTATCCTTCTACTTATTTGTGTCTTCTTCAATTTCTTTCATTAATGTCTTATAGTTTTCAGTGTACAGATCTTTTACCTCTTTAGGTAAATTTATTCCTAAGTATTTTATATTGTTTTTGATACTATTGTAAATGGTGTGTTTCTTTATTTTATTTTCAGATAGTTTGTTATTAGTATATAGAAACACAATTGACTTTTTATGTTAATTTTGTATCCTGCTAATTCACTGAATTTATTTATTAGTTTTCAGTTTTTTGGGGGGGTTCTTTATGAGATTATGTCATCTACAACAGAGATTGTTTTACTTTTTCTTTTCCAATTTATAAGACTTTTATTTCTTTTTCTTGCCTAGCTGTTCTGGCTAGGACTTCCAATTAATAGGATTGATGAGAGTGAGCACCCTTGTCTTATTCTTGATGTTTGAGAAAAAGCTTTCAGTTTTTCACCATTAAGTATGATAGCTGTGGTCTTGTCACATATGGCATTTATTATGTTGAGGTGGTTTCTGCTGCACCCAATTTGTGTTGAGGTTTCTTCATGAAAGGATGTTGAATTTTGTTAAATGCTTTTTCTACATCTATTAAGATTTTTATCCTTCATTCTTGTAATGTGGTGTATACCCATAGATTTGTGTATATTGAACCACCCTTGTCCCAGGGATAAATTATACTTTTTCAGGGGTATGATCCTTTTAATTGAATTCAGGGGAATTTAGTTGAATTAAGGTTGCTAGTATTTTGTTTAGAATTTTTACATCTATATTCATCAGAGCTATTGGCCTTCAATTTCATTTTCTTATAGTGTCCTAATTTGGCCATGGTATTAGTGTAATGCTGACCTCAGAAAATGAGATTTGAATCTTCCTTATTCTTTAATATTTTGGAAGAGCTTAAAAAAGATTGGCATTAGTTCTTCTTTAAAACGTTTGGTGGAATTCACCAGTGAAGCTGTCTGGTTCTGATCTTTTATTTGTTGGGAGATATTTGATTACTGATTCCATCTCCTTACCAGTAATTAGTCTATTCAGATTTTCTATTTCTTCTTGGTTCAGTCTTGGTAGATTGTATGCTTCTAGGAATTTATCCATCTTTCCTAAGTTACCTAATTTGTTGGTGCATCATTGTTCATAGTAATTTCTTATGATCTTTTGTATTTTTGTATTTTTGTGGTATTATTTACAATGTCTCCTCTTTCACTTCTAATTTTATTTATTTGAATCCTCTCTTTATGTTTTAATAAGTCTAGCTAAAACTTTGTCAATGAGAAGAAGAAAATCAACTTAAGAACATTGCCAAAAAAAAGAAACTATATATTGGGACTATTAAAAGAATAACACTGAATTAAATATGCAACTCTTAACAGGTAACATTTGCAACAAATAATAAATATTTCTATGACACATTAATGAAGAAAGCATTTTGAGTCTTTAGGATTTAAAAAGCTATTTATATAACAGAAAATATGCAAAAGTAAAATTTAAAGTGGTTTATAATCTTTTAATCTGTCAGAATATGTAAGCTATGTCTCTTTTTTGCACCTTAGTTCCTGTCTGCCACACAGGAAAAAGTGACACTTGGGCTCTACATTTTTACATAAAGATATATTACTAACAAAATAGAACAGATACAAATTACTTCGGGAAGTTAATAAGAAGAACATAAATGTAGGTTACTGATATAATTAATTGGTAATTTGTATATTTTCAATCAATTTAAGTTACCATTTATTCTTCTAGTCAATCAATTTTTCAGCAGTTATTGAGGATATGCTTTGTGCTAGCCATTGCATTGTGTGTATGAGAATAAATATAAACTAATAATTTATCCAAAGAACTAGCTCATAAAATATAGACAACAAGCATATAATAGAGTAATAATGGTAACAGTAACATTAAGCCTGGGTGGCTGGTAGAACATGTAGCAATGGTACCTATCAAAGTACAGCATCAAGGAAGTCTTCTCTGACTTGAAAATTATAGAATTTAATTCAAACAGTAAATAAAGATGACGTACAGGAGAATGATAACCAGGGTATTTCAGGCTGAGCAAGTAGCATGTTTAAAGGCAGTAAAGTATGTGAGGCTAGGGTAGTGCACTTAAGTGTAGGGTACAGGAACATTTTGATGAGTATGAAGCTGGAGACAGTCAGGGACAATTTTAATGGTCTTAAAAGTCATCATATGAATCTTGGGTTTTCTACTGAAAATAACCAAGAGATCAGTGATGTGAGTGTGGATTGGGTGATGTATGAGATTACCTGTGGGGACATCAGGAAGCTCTGTAGGAAATTAAACAAATGATAGTTATAGACTGAAGCCATGAAGATTACCATGCAGATTAAAAACAATACTGACTTTGAATGTCAGTGAAATTGACAAGATTTGAGGATTGATGTGGAAAGTAAGGGAGAGGAAGTGTATAGGAATATTTTTGTCTGCAAATAACAAAGAAATAACAAATAACAATTTCCAAAAGAAGTAAAAATTTCTTTTCTTCATACAATGAGCCCTGGGATAAGGATTCGAGAAGCTCAACCCATGATATTAGGGTTCCATTTTTCTCTATCCTTCTGCTTCACAATCCTTGATGTGTTTCCTTTTTGCACTTGCATGTGGCCTCATAATCACGTGTCCTAACAACACAGTACAATATTTACCTACATTGGTTATCTACAGCATTTTATTGACTATTAGTAATATCATGACTAAAAAAAAGGAATTAATTGCAATGATTATCCCTAGTTCCATTTTTCTCTTTATCTCTTTCCCTATGGGTACAGTAAAGGTGCTACTCTTAGCATAGTACACTAATGTAAAACCATTTTTCTTCACCTCGTTACACATGTATAGATAATTCTAATATATAGCATTCAATTTACATAAAATCACCTGCATGCAAACTGTTACATAAAGCACATAAAATGGATTTAGAGAAGTGGGAAATTTTTGCATTATGTAAAGAAAACGAAGTAACAAAAGAGTACAAGCTGAATGCAATGTGAATCATGTCCCCTGGTGATGTGTAACATGGTGGCTCTGAGCACAATACACACAGTGGCTCCTCACAGGAATAAGACCCTTGCTTTTAATTTCAAGAATTTCTAAGTTTCCTTGGTTCAGCTCAAGCCATTTGGAATTATTTTTTTATTCGTTTTTTTTTATTATATGATAATTAGAACTGGAAAGGAAAGGTTAGTAATCTTTTTAAACACATAAAAGAAAGCATAGTAATGCTAACATGATGTTTCTGGTTGGCCATGGGTTATTCTAAAGATTTAGAACTCATGCCAGTTTTTGTAATATAAAAGTGTGCAGTGATATTGGTAGTGCAAATAGATTTAGGGAAGGCATACTTCTGAAGTGTGCATCTTTGAAAATATCTTTCAACCACTTTCATATATAGCAAATGCTGCTTCTTTTTCAGCATCAAGGGATATTTAGGAGATTCTATTTGGGAGCACAAATAAACTTAGAAAATTTCAAAAATCTGAAAATGAATAAGACATAGTCTCTGCACAATGGATTTTAAAAAACGTATATAAAAATTGACCTTACATAAATAGATATCCTCAAAGAAGAAATAAAAAACATACAATTAGGGGCTGAAAGCATAAGGGGCAATAAACCACAAAAAAAAAAAAAAAAGCATAAAGAAATTAAAGTCAATAGAATCATTATTATCTCTATTTTATATTGTTGTTTTTAATATTCCTAGTCTGTCATATACTGTTAGGAGTAAGTGAATATCCCCCTATCTCCTTATAAATATTATATTTATCTTCACAAATTATAAGCTTTATTTGGTTATAGTTTTGAAGCTGTTATAAAGTTCATGAGCAATTCCCATTATTTTACATCATTTATTCATTTAACAAAAGTTTTTTAGATCTGTTTTGGATTGGGATTCCTGGAAAACAGACTCTGAGATGGAGATTTTTGTGCAGAAAGTTACTGAAGAGTTATTTCAGGTTCAGTACGTGTTGTGGAATGAAAGCATTGGGATTGGCAGATTAAATTTGGCTGGAGTGCAGTTACAACAGCAGAGTTGGCTGATCTCGTGTAGAGCTGTGGACTGTGATAGCGTTTGTTGTTCTGAATAGAGGTGAAAGAGTAGGATATTTATATCCTCACCTCAACTGGTCATTGGTCTGGATGCACCAGGGAAGATGCATGACCTTAGGCAAAGTGGCTCTCTCCAGTTGAAAGCTAGTTGTGTGGAGGAAATCAGCTATGCTGCTAATGCTCCTAGCTTCTGGGGGTTGAGGACCGAGGCTGGGATGCAGTTCTGGGATCTGGGGGCTACACCACAAGAACCAGGTTTATGACAGGAACACTTTTAGGTACTTGGGATAGTCAGTATAAGCATAATAAGGGGCAGTAATTTGAAAAAAAAAAGTATAGGAAAAGGGACACAGATTCCTGCACCTTTATAGATTGCACTCTTACATACTTTTCACATTCTTTAATATAAATTTGCCCTAATTTGGTGCAATTTGTCTTGGATATTGTTTTGTATACTAACACCACAGCTGGATTGCTCAATTAATTTATTATATTTATAAAGTATACCTTTTCTGTTTTTCCACTTTTATGTTCTGGATTATTTTACTTGAAGCCAGTTTTTAGAGAAACACCATGATAAGATTTAGTTTCAAAGTAAGAGTATTCTGTACAGAATTACTTAATATTTTAATTCATATTTTTTGTTACATGGGATCTTATTAAACTTTATTTTCTGCTTTTTTTTCTTCTTTTGGGTGTTTTCCTGGTTTATATATTTTATTTGTGTTTATCATCTGTAGGAGATAGAATTTCTGTAGTCCTGATAGAAGAGTCCTAATTCTATTTGCGACTGTCATTGAGTTTATAAAATCCTTTTTAAACTTATATTTCTTTCATTATTAGAGACAGATAAAATCCATTAAGTGATTTATGATAATCCCATGCCTTTATCTTTCTCCTCCATCTTCTAGTCCTTGATAAATCAGTATCTGTTGATAAACTTAGATTATTTTTGCACATTATTAAGAACAGATATCTGATTTTAAATAATTTTGCCTGAATTCCATTCATAGCTATATTTACAATTATTTAAATAGTTTTATATGTTTCTCACTTTTATGAGCACCTCCTGTGTGCCAGGCATTATGTACCTACTGAGGAAAAACCACTCAGCAAAAAGGACAAAATGCTTACTATCATGGAATTTGCAGTCTATTCTGATCTTGTCATATATTTAGTTTTGGCTTTCTTAATTTATAATTTCGACTTACTCCTGGAACAGATGAATATTGCTCTGAGTAGTTTTCTTAAGAATTTAAATTTTAGAAATTCTTATACTTCTGGGAATCCTCTCTTGCTTTATATGTCAGTGGCAAACCAGTATATCATAAAATTCTTGATTACCATGTTTTTGTCATAGTGCTCTGTAGACTTTCTTTTAATATTTAGAGTTGCAGAAAAAATGTTTCAGATTAGTCTGAATTTTGCTTCTTGGTTGTTCTTGCTGCGCCACTTGCAGTAAGGTATTTTATATTTGAAATGAGCCTTAAACATATTGAAGCAAAATCTTTGATCTTGAAGAAATAAAGGAATATTTGTAGCCCCAGCTTCTCCTTCAATTTGAGACAGTTTCTTTAAATATGTTTTATTTTTATTTTGTTCTTATTACCTTATGGTTTCTTTCCTCCACTTTTTATGACAGTCATCTCTACTTGCAGTTTTCTTTTTTCTTTCTTTCTTTTTTTTTTTTGTTGGCATTTTTTTTTTTTTTTTTGACATTTGGAATACTTTCTCCCAACATCTCATATTTAATTGTATACAAAGGTAAGCCTGACCCCTTGCTATCTGGAATACAGGTTTTTATTTTTCTTTTCCAATTTGGGTTTTCTTGCATTTTTTTTCTTTTTTTGTTTTACATTTTTACATTTCAGCCTGTTCACTTAATATAACTCTTTGGTCTCATTTTAGATAATTTGATCTAAGCTTTTGGTGGACTCAAATAAGTGTTCACTAAAATTTTCATCTGTTCCTTTATAGAAACACAAGTTATATAACTATGCTCTTTTTTTAATGTATCAGTATGTGGTTTTATTTTCTTTATGTTTCCCACATTTTGTGAGGCTTATGATTTTTTTGGTCTGTTTGTTGAGCAGAGAGATCTATTAAAATTTGATAGTTTTCAATTTCCAGTGCCCAAAAGCCATTTGTCTACTGTGGCCAATTATTTTCTGGCTAAACTATAGTGTTGCTAGAGATAGAGTTTAGAGTTCTCTATGAAGATAAATGAATGCTTTCTCTGTACCTTTTCAGGTTTCAATACATTTCCTTAAGCAAGTTGGCATCCCAAGGTGTAAAGTTTGGAATTGTCATAAATTGAAAGGATGGATGTTTAGGGAGAAGAATGACTGAACAGAGCTTTCATCCTTGTTTATCAAACAGACAGAAAGAAGAGAATATACCTAAATTCTTGGCTTGGATCAAGTCACTGAGGGAGTTAAGGTCATTCCTTTCCTTTTCTAATATTACTTGTGTTGTGAAAGTCTGTGAAATTCTACATAGACTTTGCCATAGGGCCTTTAATCTTTATTTAACAGTTTTTATTTTTTAAAGATTTTATTTATTTTTTTGACAGAGAGAGACACAGCGAGAGAGGGAACACAAGCAGGGGCAGTGGAGAGGGAGAAGCAGGCTTCCTGCTGAGCAGAGAGCCCGATGTGGGGCTCAATCCCAGGACCCTGGGATCATGACCTGAGCTGAAGGCAGACGCTTAATGACTGAGCCACCCAGGCACCTCTTAACAGGTTTGTTTTTTCTTTTATTCCCTTAGATTTGGGGGAGAAAAACACGTGGTTGGCTAAAAAAGTTACACAAACGAAGGAACATTTCTTATGGCCCCCTTAGTGTTAACTATAAATATACTCTCTAACCTCTTCCCTTAATTTAATTTAATTTATTTTTTAAGATTTATTAATTTATTTTTCAGAGAGAGAGAAAGAGAGTGTAGGGGAAGGGAGAGAGAAACCCAAGAAGACTCCCCACTGAGTGTGAAGTCCCATGCACAGCTCCATCTCATAACCCTGAGATCACCACCAGAGCCAAAACTGAGAGTCAGACTCTTAACCGACTGTGTCACTCAGGCATCCCACAGCTTCTTCCCTTAATTTTAATGATACATAACATTCTTAGATTTTTTTCCCTCTAAAATATTAAAGGGGGGGTCTAGAATGTATATCTATGGTATACATAGGTACATGTATGATATGCATACATACAACACTGAGGGCACCCACCAGATGAAATGTTTTTCCTTTATGTAACTTGTTTAACCAGCAATGTGTTTCTCTCATCAGACAGATATTTGTATCAAAATTAGAACATCTGTCCACACAGAATTTAAACCAAGCACTGAATGCTTTATTGACCACAGTTTAAATTCACATATCATATACTGTATTCGATTATAATTAATTTATAGCTTTATTTTATCCTCAAGCAGAATAAGTTCCTAGCAGACAGGGGACTGTACGTAGTATTATTTATGTCCTTCAGTGTTGAACATTGAACCTTATAATATATACAGTAGTTTTCTTAATAAATATATATTCCATGAAATCATACATTAATGTGCCTCTCAATTATATTTTATAAATAATTATTAGAAAAAGTAGTAAATATTTGAAGAAAAAAGAGCTTTAATAAATTGCACATTAAAGAATAATATATTTTTGAACACTTTTCCAATTATTGCTTCTGGATTTGTTAGTATAATGTTAGCTACTAAAACAGACTCCCAGTACAATTCTGTTTCTTGGTCATATTGCATTCCACTGCAGTACTGGGGGCAGAGCTGGAATGAGGAAGGGCTTTGTTCCATGCAATTTTTCAGTAACCCAGATGGATGGATATTGCCATTTTCAACACAGTGTTTCTAAAGTTTCTTGGGAGTTGACCTGTGGCTAGTGGAAAAGGAAAGGGAATGGAAGAATATAACTTGGAGGAAATTTTTATAGGTCAAATCTAGAAGTGGTGTGTAAAAATGCTGCTCACATTCCATTGCCCCAGGCTCAATCACATGGCTACGCCTTACTGCCATGAGGTGTGGGAGAGGAATCCCTTTCTGGGAATTTACCTAAAGAAAAAGGTCTATACTTAAGTAACAGGGAAGCTGAATTTTTGACAGATGACTCTTTTCTCTGGTACAGCACCCATCCAAAATTTACATTAAAATAATGTATATTTACATATATGGGAATAATTATTTGAAGATTGGGATTTTTTTAATAATGCAAGAGATGTAAATACATTAACTTTGTATTAAGACAGAGCATTCTGTTCTTGTTGGTGCAAAAAAACAAAAACAAATGAAAAAACCTTGAGAGCACTGTTGTTTTTTTTTTCCCCAGCAGTTTCTCAAGTTACTATTTTATAATAGGTCTTTAAAATTATGAGAAATATTTTAAATATTTAATATGCCAAGTATGCAATTAAGAGTATCTTTAACCTGTTTCACAAATTTAAAATGGGATCGGACAGTTCTGTGGACTTTGCTAAAATATATTTATTTTCAAGTGTATTTGTTTATTAAAGGATATAAAATGCATAACCCCCCACCTGGGATTAGCCCAGCTCCCTGGAAATCAGACCAAATGCTCTGTAAACAGCCAACTCCTTTCTATACTTAGTGCAATCTCATTTATTAGCTTCTCAGGAAATTACCTTTTTGTTTTACCCTGGCTTCTTAAACTCTGCTAAACTTAAAATAGTGTGGAGTTTCTTTAGAAAAAGAAGGTGAAGGTACAAATGGAACTAATACCTAAGACATAGTTAATTAGCTTTCATAAAGATGATTTGATATACTTGGCAAATAAAGTGAGATAAATTATTCATGCTTGTGACTAATCTAAAGCTACCAAGTACATAGCCTCATTCAACAATAAAGGAAGCCTGCTCTTTAATATGTAACACTGTCTTCAACACACAAAGATAACTGCTGAACTATAAATTTAGTCTTGCTATCCATACTGGACAATAAACATAAGTATATCTTTTTTGAATCTTCCAAATAACTGAGATCCTCAAATCTTAGGTTGAAAATTTTGGGAAGAAGTTAAATTAAACTGAAAAGGATCAGGTGAGAAAGATTTGACTGGAGGTTGTCTATAGTCAGAAAAAAAGAAAAAAAATACTTATCCTTTGAGATATTCTTATATATGAATTCTCTGTATAAAAATAAGAGCTGACCACAACATGATAAAAATTCTAGTAGATTTATTATTAAGTTCAGGCTGAATAATGCAATTTTACTTCTTTTACTTCCCACCTTTACATATAAAAACACAAAAATCTGTTTATATTCATAATGCCATAGTGTCAGGTATGTTAGTCAAATTTTGGTTCGACAAATTACAGGTTGTGTGTCTTTAAGCAGTTTACTTACACTTTCTGTGCCTCAGTTTCTGAATCTGGAAAATAGGAATAACATTTATATTACATCGTAGGTTTACTATGTGAATGAAATGAATTCAAATACATAGAGTATTTAGACTTATTTCATAAACATTCTCTGTTAATGTTAACTGACACTGGTTCTATGGTAAATTTTCTATAATGTAGAACACAATTTATCCCAATTTCCTGGACAGAGAACTAACAGTCCTCCTTTTTGGCTGAGATTTATGTCCCCTTCCTTCTTTCCTTTTTTTTTTTTTTTTTTTAAGATTTATTTATTTATTTGAGAGAGAGAGAGAGAGTGAGCACAAGCAGGGGTAGGGGCAGTGGGAGAGAGAAAGAGAGCATCCCAAGCAGACTCCCCACTGAGCACAGAGCCTGACATGGTGCTTGATCCCATGACCTTGAGATGATGACCTGGGCTGAAATCAAGAGTTGGACAAGTAACCGACTGAGCAATTAATGGATAGAGCCACCCAGGTGCTCCCCCCTTCTTTCATTTGATCTCTAATAGTGATATGAATAATTTGACACATACCCAGTTCCATCACTGCCTCCATCACTGTTCCCAAATCCCTTTCTTTGAAATATGTAATCAGAAATAGAAGACTGTAGTTTAAGTCTGTAATGGTATTTGAAAGAGAAATTAAAAAAAAATAGAGTAACCTTTTGCCATGTATACTGATTAAGGACAGAGTCAGGCTTATTGAGGGAAGAGACTGAAGTAGTTATTCAGCGAAAAGAGATAGGAAGAAGAATAAGAACAAAAATCCCTGAATAGGAGTTTTAACATTCTGGTTCCTAGTTTATCTGAAGTTGGGCTTCATTTTTTTCTTCATTTCTTCCCCACATAATATGACTTGAAGAATTTGTTGCTGTAATTTACAAAATAAGAGCTCTATGCTATATCATTCAGCAAGGGTGGGAAATGGGTTAAGTAAAAGTACCAATGTCCTTTGAGCATTTAATAATATAACATATTTTATAAATCCCAAAAAAGAGGATTAGCCTTGCTGTTCACTCCAAACATAATTGTCCATGGAATTTTATTTTCCCCACCAAAGAACATCTCCAAAGAAACAGTGGTCCTTGGCATGACCATGGTTAACATCACTATATAAAGTATATATTTGTGACGTTTCTCTTTGACATAACTCAGACAGCTATGTTATGGTATTGGATATGCCAGTCTTAGAATGTCCGCCATGCTTGCTGGGGAAATCTACCTCTAATCCAACCACTGATGACTAAGCAATAGTGTGTTGTGCCTCAAGACTCTGGCACAAGGGATGTCAAATCACAGACAAGCTAGTGATGCACTGCTTAGCAGACTATAAGAAATGAATGTTTTGAAACGGTATTCACTCTCTCTGGAATTTGAACTATAAAGTACCAATTTAATTGTTGCAGACTATGAGATTCAAAGCTGAGGATGCCTCAAGAAAGAGTTGTTGCCATTGGAGTCATTCTATGTTGATATCTGTAACTCTTGGCATTTCTGCTCAGTCCTTGTCCCCTAAAATTGGCTACCTCTCCTCAGACAAGATTTTCTAGCAGCCTTGTTTCATTGGGAAGCTCTGCTCTGTGACCATATTTGTGATTGGACATTTTTCCAAGATGGAAATAGAACAAAGAGAAGGGCAGGTTATTTATATTCCTGGACTCTGAATGTGGGCTTAGGAACTCTGGGTGGACATGTTTCATCACGCAAACTAGAGAACTAGAGAAAATGGGTCTATAGAGAAGGAAGAAGAATGAAGGAAGCATCCAATGAGAAACAGATGAATTTCAAGGAAAATTACTCCTGGTTCCTTTCTTGAAAACCACCTGTATGTCTGCCTTGCAGTCTTACTTGTGCATATCTTTAATATCCCTCTCCCCCTTAATATTAAACTGGTTTTAGTTGACTCTTATTATATGCAATCAAGAACCCTAATATAAAAAAATTAGTTTTGTAGGGAACGGAGATTTTAAGAAAAAAAAAAAGTGAGAGCCATAGACCAAAAAAAAAAAAAAAAGGGGGAAATTATCAGTATTTAGAAGAGAATGGAGATTTTGTGCCTAGAAACAGGATTACTATGAGACACCCCACAGAGCAGAAGAGAAAAAGAATAACTGGTCCCCAGAGCTGTCTCATTCCATCCAGTTTCTGATTGCAATTCCAGCCCAGAGATTTTTCTTAAAATGTTTGTCACCCTCTTCTTGAGGTAATTTTAGGAGGGAACTGTTTTATCCAGTGCAGTGAGATTAACTAAGAAGTTATTGAACACAAGATGTTTAAAGAGGGAGAAAGCTTGCTCAAGTGCACTGATGCCTTTACATTTGCCTGAGTGGGTAAATCAAATTGGATATATAAACCACAACAGCATGCATGCCTGATTAGCAATCTCGAAATAAATACTGTGCTCTGACATTCTCTAGGCAAAGCATGTCACAAAATGTGAGAACATTCTTATAAGAAGAAATATTTTCAGCTTAAGATAAAAGGAACATATAAAATGTATATTTCAAACCTTATTCACTAGGGATTTATTTTATGTATTTACTTCCCAGTTTCTGTCTAATAAGTGTGTGAGTAATACTGTTAACTTCCTTCAGATGTTAGAAAAGACTACAGGATAGAATTTTTCAGAGGAATCTGAATTCATTTACAAAGAGTCTATATTTACAAATAAGTAAAAAATAAGAATTTTAAACGAGGTATATCTTTTTTCCCCATATAAATTTAACATTTTAAAATGTCAGTTATCTGACAAAAGAATAATGCTTTGTATCTGAGGGCACACATAATTGCATCCAATTGTATTAAAACACAGAGCTAATTAGATTTCTAATTGTTGCAGTATCTATTTCTCTCCCTCTCTCTAAGTCTATTTTTTCCCCTCCATTATCAGTTTAAATCTTGCCAAGGAGGAAACCATTTATTGGTAGAGCTGCTTGAAGTGATGGATACACATTTAGGCTGGACTAGACTTGTCTGGGTTCAAGATTTCATACAAAAATTTTTAACTTGTTTTTTTGATGTGTAAGACACAAACACAATCATCAGTGTACCACTCAATGGATTTTTAGAAATTGAACATTCATGTAACTACAACCTAGATCAAAGATAGAATATTATGCCCCAAACCCTTCTAAGGTTTACCCCACTCCCCAGGGTTAGGAACTATCCTGACTAAGCGCCATGGGTTAGTTCTGTCTGGTTTGTTGTTACATAAATGCAGCCATAGAATATGTACTTGTTTGTATCTCGCTTCTTTTCCTTAATATTGTGTTTGTTAGATTCATCCATGTTCTTGTATGTAGTGTAGCTTGTTAATTCTCTTTGCAACTACTCATGATGTAACTACTGTTCCGGTGAATATGCTATAATTTATCAATCTACTGATGGTGGACATCTCTTTTATTCAGGTTTTAAATCTATGTGGCTGTGCATGAATTTTTATTGTATAACATAAGCCAGAATCTCCCATTTCAGTTCTAGCTAGAGCTTTTCAAATTTTCTGAGTGGATAAACAATTGAGTGCCATATCATAGGATTTTGATGAGATCCAGTACAGATAGATATATCAATGCACATAGTTCAGGACCAACTCAAAAACCACCTCCCTAAGGCTGCCTTTTCAACCTATTAGTTTCTTAAAAGCAAACAAAACAAAATTCTCTTCTGGAAATAAAAGTTTGATCTGAAAATTATTGATTTTGTATTTGAAAATTGCTGGTGTACATTTTTTTTTTAATCCAGAGTTTGGGCTTTCTTCCTCTTTCAAAGAAGATTTTCCTCTTGCTTTCTGGGATTAAACACTTGATCCATCTCGAGCCTGTGTAGAGTATTTCCTTAGCAATGAGATCATCTCCTCACTAAATCCCTTATCTCCATATGCTGCCCTCCTACTCCAGTGTTCACTACTGGCAACTGCATACTGTGCACTCTATAAAGTTTTGCCACCTTGCTCTGGAGCTTGTTAAGAAGAAAGTGTAGTTAAAGTCCCCTTTCCCTGCTGCGCTTTTTCTTTAGGCCACTCCTACCAACAAATGAAGTTTTCCTATGGCAACAGTAGGTCAGTTTCAGAGAGAAATTACAATGTATAAAGGAAATTTATAATTTGAAGAGGAAAGATTGAGTCCAAAGTGGCCAGGGAAGTAAGTTCTAAATTCATACTACTTGGATTTGAAACCACACTCAACGCTGCATGAGTAATTTTACCTCTCTGTGCCTCTGTGCAATTCCAGTTTACAGGAGAAGGCAGCTAAAGGTTAATCCGTCAAGAGAGGTTTCTCTCCCAGGTGTCCCTACTCCTTATGAAGCAGGCTGGACCTCAGTTTCCTATCTTCTTCCTTGTGGAAACTTTCTTCATCAGTTATTTTGCTAAAAATATTTACCCTTTCTAACCCTGTAGGAAAATGACACAGTTATCAACTAAACACAACATTCCCCAGAAGGAGGGGCTCACTGGCTAGAGATCTATTTGTGCCCTATGATATGTTGTGATTCATTCAGTCTGAAGGAGTTACTTTTAGAGATCACCTGGAGGTCATGATCCCAAGGTCCTGGGATTGAGCCCCGCATTGGGCTCCTTGCTCAGCAGGGAGTCTTCTTCTCCCTCTCCCTCTGCCTGCCGCTCCCCTTGCTTGTGCTCTCTCTCTCTGACAAATAAATAAAATCTTAAAAAAGAAAGAAAGAAAGAAAAAGAAGGAAAGAAAGAAAGAAGGAAGGAAGGAAGGAAGGAAGAAAGAGAGAGAGAGAGAAAGAAAGAAAGAAAGAAAGAAAGAAAGAAAGAAAGAAAGAAAGAAAGAAAGAAAGAAAGAAAGAAAGAAAGGAAAAAAGAAAGAAAGAAATCACCTGGAAGGACACCTGGGTGGCTCAGTTGGTTAAACATCTGCCTTCAGCTCATGATCTCAGGGTCTTGGGAATCCAGCCTCAGCAGGGAGTCTGTTTCTCTCTCTCTCTCCCCCTTTGCCCCTCCTCCCTGCTTGTTCTTCCTCTCTCTTTCAAATAAATAAATAATATCTTAAAAATAAAGAAAGAAAGAAAGAAATCACCTAGAGGGCCAGTGATGAGTAGTACCAGGGAGGGGTGTATAGTATCCAGGTTCCATTGAACGGCTCTTGGGTCAAGGGCAGATGTGACATCTTGTTGGATTTTATTATCGGTACTACCATCACTATGTACTTCAGGCAAATTGATTCTTTAGCTGGTTGGTGATCTGTTAAATTAAGATGTGTAGTCCCCACACAAATATTACTTTTGACATAGTTGTTTAATTTAAATCCATTTGGAAAAGGGAAAATTTCCTCTTTTAACAGGTGATCCATAATTTCCATTGAGATAATTAAGCCTCATGTATTGGAAAAAATTAGTATATTTTCTGCTTTGCTTAAGGTATAGGTGTCTAGCAGAATAATAAATGCATCAAACTATGTTTTCATTTCTTTTCCCAAGAAAAGCATTAGATTCTTATGTTTAAAGTTCTGCAGCTTTCTTTGGTTGCCAATTTTTCTGATTGCATTCTAAACCATGTTATTATTATCTCTTATATTATCTGGTATTTCAAATACTGATTAAATATCCATAAAATTTATAAGTTCTGACTCATTTGTAATTCTCTATTTACTAAGGCCATATACAATGTAGGTACTCGATACCCATTGGCTAGTTGACCCCTTCAATTTCCTTTTCTTACTAATTCAGTGAAAACTTGCATCAAAATGCACAAAATGGGCACCTGGGTGGCTCCACCAGTTAAGTGTCAGCCTTGGGTTCAGGTCATGATCCTGGGGTCCTGGGACCAAGTGCTGTGTTGAGTCAGGCTCCCTGCTTAGCAGGGAGTTTGCTTCTCCCTCCCCTTCTGCCCGTCCCCCTGCTCATGCTCTCTCTCTCATGCGCTCTCTCTCTCAAATAAATAAATAAAATCTTAAAAAAAAACCCAAAATGCACAAAGTTCTCTTATTTGCATGACTTTAAAATTCTTTTTTTTTAATTTTTTATTTATGAGAGAGAGAGAGTGAGCACACAAGCAAGGGGAGCTGCAGAAGGAGAAGGAAAAGCAGCCTCTTCTCTGAGCAGGGAGCCCGATGCTGGGCTTCCTCCCAGGACCCTGGGACCATGACCTGAGCCGAAGGGAGATGCTTAGCTGACTGAGCCAACCAGGTGGCCCTTCAGACTTTAAAAAATAATAGAGGATCAATAATCAAAATACTTTGTAAATCCTATAAAATTATAAATATGCAAAAACTTAAATAAATAATAAACAAATTAAAAACTTAAATAAATATTTTTGTCTAATATTAATCTCACTTATGGGTTATTAGATTGTACCACACACATGTGGATGATTTCCTTTCCTGCATGCAGTAGTCTCCCCTTTGGATCAGAAAATAGAAATATTTCCACAGAACATCCTAAGCAACAAACACTTCTTTCTTAAACATCTACTCTGGGCCGTCCATTGTGGTGGTTGCAGAAGTATAAAAGATTAAAAGTCTAGATTCCTGACATCAACAACATGGGATAGAGGACAAGAAATCAGTTTAATTAATTAGGTGAATCTATATGATGTCAGCCTGGTCAGTAAACACCTGTATTTGTTGGAAGAATAGAGAAATCTCACAACATAGATGGACCTTTGGCAGGTGAAATGGGGGGAGAGTGCATTCCAGGCAGAGGAAGAATATAGGAATGCATATGTGTATGAGAGAACATGGTGTCCTCAAGGGACCACATGAACTTCATTAGCACTAGTTATTAATCTCCAACATGTAATCCCATGATGATTTTTATGTAGCTTCTTGGGTTTATAGGCTCAGAGTAGATTTGGGCTGAGAGTGTGAAGCTTTAATTTGGCCTCAGTCTACATTATCCACTGTAGTATTTGGAAAGTATACTATTTGGGGTTATACCTACATTGTTTGAAAAATTGATTTAAATGGCGGGGGGGTGGGAGGGATGGGGTGGCTGGGTGATAGACGTTGGGGAGGGTATGTGCTATGGTGAGTGCTGTGAATTGTGTAAGACTGATGAATCATAGACCCATACCTCTGAAACAAATAATACATTATATGTTAAAAAAAGAAAAGAAAAAGAAGATAGTAGGAAGGGAAAAATGAAGGAGGGAAAATAGAAGGGGGAGATGAACCATGAGAGACTATGGACTCTGAAAAACAAACTGAGGGTTCTAGAGGGGAGGGTGTGGGGGGATGGGTTAGCCTGGTGATGGGTATTAAAGAGGGCACGTACTGCATGGAGCACTGGGTGTTATATGCAAACAATAAATCATGGAACACTACATCAAAAACTAATGATGTAATGTATGGTGATTAACATAACATAAAAAAAAATACTAGACTCCCATTTGGCTAGTCAACTTTGCACTTATTCTTCAAATATCACAATTGTGGTGGAGAAAGATACTACTGGTGGTATACAGACTCTCTGATCTGGCGGAAAAGACAAAAACAAAAAACCGAGCTTGGTTCCAGACCTGAGAGAGGAAGAGTTTGTAAAGGTAATTGTCAGGGCCCAATTCAATCTGCTGGTGATAACCAAATGGCTCTACCCCCAGAAGCATTCTTCATGGCAGATATTGGCAGTGAGGCCATAATATGAAGGTGTAAGTACCTAATGTACTTACCCAGTATGGTGAGCTCTATTTTGTGCAGCAAATCTAAAAGCCTCATCAGCTTACCATAGAGCCCTAGTATTGCTGATAGATATATTCCGAGTAAACTGTACTACATATCTGCTAGCTTCCAAACTATGTCCATCTTTGGATACCTCTCAGATAATCTCTTCCTTATGCATCCTTTAAAAGCCTGCACTATCTCTGGTTGCCTATGTGAGTTTTGCTTACTTGCATCTCAAAGTATCCAACATAATAAATATAGTCAAGTTTCACTGATGAAGAGTGGGTGGCTGTTTCTGCAACTAAGGCTTGTTACAGTGCTGAAAGGCATAATAGGGCAAGAATAGCTTTTGAACTATGCTCATTTAAGATATACAAGTCTAAGGTACATTGGAGCCAAGTGAATTATCCACTGGAATATGTAATAGTACGGCAAGAGCATAAACCCATTTCCTACGTTCCTTGGTCATTATATCATATTGACTGTCATTTTTCAAGTTTCTGGTTCTGTTATTAATGTTGTTGTCACTCTTGTTTGTTTAGTTGTTGTTGTTACATTTATAGAGCACTTTTCATATTCCAAGATCAGTGTTTTACTGCTTTGCCTACTTTATTTCAATTGGTAACTACAAAACCTTGAGGAAAGATGATTATTGGATTTTTACTATTTTAGATTTTATACCACATGCTTGTTGAAAGTAAATTATATTTATAATTTTAGCTTTCTGTTCAGAAACAATTCTTTCTTATTCTTTTCCATACCCCATTCCTCCCCACTTAATAGTTAAGCAGCATGGTGTTTTAGAAAAATGTCTCAGGTATTACGATAATTTGTTCATATATGACATAGAATATTTTGGCAAACATACTTCTACCTCATTAAACATTATTTCAACTCATCTTAGGCACCACAAATACAAAACTGCATCAATGATATGGCTTTAATATCCCTTTTCCCAAAGGTAATGAAAGTAGTAATCCATCACTTACTCCCGTTTGCCACCCTCAGTAACTTAATTTCCCACTGCAACTTAGAATGGTTTAATTTCTTTCTTCATTGATCCCTTATTCTTAAAGAAAATGAATTTAACTTCACTGGGAGATAACAATATTTCAATTGTTGTTTATTAACTAGTTACAATTTTAACTTTTTTTTTTTCATTCTGAACTCAAAATAAGCTCTTATTCTTTTATGGTCTTGTGTTGTTGTTGTTTTATTTCCTAGAACTCATTATTTTATTTCATTTTTCTTTACCACTTTCCTAGTTGAGTCAAAATCTACAGTAAATACACACAAGCACAATAACACACACACGGGTTATGCTATAGTTTTGTTCAGCATCTTAACTCTTACTGAGAGAAACCAGTTTTTCCCTTTTAAGTTGAAACACCTTTTATTCTTTTCAGTGTATATGTTCAATTTATCAACACTTGACTTTACTTGTCTTCAAGGTTGATCTTTTTTAAGTTATAAGATTTGTTTTGGTGCTAACTAGTTTGCAGTTTTGATTTCTAGATTACTGTATGTCAAATTTAATCATAACACTGTCAGCTGGTCGAAAGGCTCAACTCCATTTTTCTACTTCACTGATTTTCCTTCACTCTGACTTCAGTCATCATCCCTGTAGGGGATTTGACAGACTAATTCTAGAAGTAAGCATTTGCCCAAGCTATTATTTCTGTGTCTGTTTCGTCATGAGCCTCAAATGGTTTTAAATTAATATTTAGATGATTTTTATTACTCATAATTTTGTCTTTATATTGTTGCTTGCTCTAATGTATAAAATCATATGAAAAAATAAAAATTCTTTAGTAAACTTGTTAATAAACTTTAAATCCTTATCTGACATATTAGTTTTGAGGAAAGTAATTTGGGGTGTCATTGAAGAGAAATTTGTAGATTTTTCTGTTAAATAGCATTTGCAAAAAATAATTGCATTTGCTTTTATGTAATGAATATTAAGGGAAGCATAAATCATGCATTTATTGCAATTTTGTATATATTTCAAATGGTACATTCAATGATATTTGCTATTGAATTATGAAAAAACTTTTTCTAATAAAGGAGCAGCAGATATAATAATTTCTCTCTCGTTGAATCATCATTAAAGTTTTGAACTGATAGGAGGAAAATTCTGATTTGCTGGCTCTTCGGAATATGTGCATGTTGTGTGTGTGTGGTGCCTGTGGCGAAGTGTGTATGCGGTAAAGCTTTGGAGGCTCTGCTACTCCTGTGTTGCCTTGTCTTGAACAGGTAGACTGCTATACCTTGCTCAGAGGAGATTTATCTTAAAGAATGTTAATGGAGTCATTGTTTATAACCTGAGGCTTTGAACTTAAAGAAAGTTAGGACTGGCCTCCGACATCTGTGAGATGTACAAGTACGATTCTGGTCCACTGGTTGACACTGGAAATACCCAGAGAGAAGGCAGGCTGGAACTAAATTCTACTTGTTGTGGTCATAGAGTCAAGCAAGGAAGAAATTCTCAATTTCATATGGTTTCCACAGGTAATAAAATAAGAATTGGTTGGTGGGAGGTCCCTGAATTGGATCAGGTCAACTCAGCATTGCACTAGGAAAGTAAAATATTACACAGGAACTAGCCTTCTCACTAGAAAAGGAAGTATGTGAATGTGTGTGTGTGTGTGTGTTGCATGTGATGAATTATATTCAAACACATTGACGATGCTGAAAGGAGGCTGAAAATTCTCAGTATCCTGGCATGTAAAGCATGATCAGATGCTCAGTGTATTCAGATGTTCAGTCAGCTGTATGCTGAGGAATATAGAGAGATATCGAGACAGATGTAGAAAAAAATACAGAGGAATATAGAGAAATACAGATGGCAAAAGGTTTTTGAGATAGCAGTAGCAGTAGAAGTGAGAATCCAGCAACCTAGCAGTCTGTATCTAATACCAACTACATATTCTGCCATATCCCAAGTGTATCATTTCCTAGGATGAGCAGCAGAGTAACTATCACAAGAAAAATCTAAATCTCTCTGCAAAGAGAAGGTATGGACTCATTGATTCTAATAGGCTTCTTACTGGCTAAGAATCACTGAGATTGTCTTCTTAGGACCTTTAGCAGATACTTCCCTCAGATAACATGTATTCTGCCTGAAGCTTTTGGCCAGATTACTGATGAGAACCATCCCCAGACTGAATAGGTTTTAATGCTTAGTTATAAGGCCCAGTCATTATTACAGTAATCTGGTTCTGGTGATCAGTCAATATTATGTACATAAATGTAAATTGTTCTGGTTACATGCATGCAGATGGAGGAAATGGTATACACAAATACTTGTTTTCTACTGGAAGTGAAAAGTCACTTTTTAACAAGAGGCAATCTTATTTAATTCAGGTAAGATTTCCTGAATAATTAAGGATCATTATCTAATGAACATTTAAAAATGAAAAGCTCTGACAGTTTAAAAAAAAAAACCCATCGTTATTTTGGTGACAGACTCTGATGAAGTTTGAATGTGGCAGAGAGGTTTAATTTTTCAAGATAACGGTTAGCATGGATAATTCATAATAAATCTAACAATTCAGGGCTCAAAGCTGTTAAATAATTGCAACTGGATTGCCAATTGGCTTTACTCAAACCTAAAAGGGACCTTTAAAGTACTTAATATTTTGCTGAAACATAATTCAGTCTCAATGACTTTGAAAGGGGCATTAATAGTTTTCTGAAAATATAACCTTGAAAATTAAATCCATTATATATTTGCAAGATTATGGATGAAACCACTCTGTCAAATAATTCATTAAATTATCATAATGAGGTACGAGGGGAGATATAAGTGAGAAACAGCAAGTAAAAGCTACTTTGTATCACAATTTGCTTACATTTAACCAAAATGACCTTTAAAAGCAGGACTGAAGGGTCAAGTTTATCATCACTTTTCCAGCCTTCAAGTAATATATTTCTATTTAGCAGAACAATTTGCAGAAAATTGCTGTCATAAGAATTATGCTTGGTCCAGCTCCCTACCTGCAATACACAGGGTTTGAGCGGAAGCCACCTCTGAGAACAGCAGTTAGCCAACCATCACTTCCCTGAAGCAAAACACCTGGTATACATAGCTATCGCTTCCCTCTATAAAGCAAGCAAATCAAAAAGCAGACAAATCATTAAAAACCTATTCTGAATATATATATATATATGCGCCAAGGAAGAAAATAGCAAAATCTCAAAATGCTGAAGTATGGTATGACTGTGTCTGTTATACTGAGGCTGGCAAAAGTCAATTTGGCGGGTCATCCAGCTGCATATGTGATTTTTAAATGTTTGCCCAAAGAAGAGTATGTATACAAAATCACATTAAAAATTTTGATTGAGGGGCACCTGGGGGCTCAGTCGTTAAGCGTCTGCCTTCGGCTCAGGTCGTGATCCCAGAGTCCTGGGATCGAGCCCCGCGTTGGGCTCCCTGATCCCTGCTCAGCGGGGAGCCTGCTTCTTCCTCTCCCTCTGCTGCTCCCCCTGCTTGTTCTCTCTCTCTCTCTGTGTCAAATAAATAAGTAAAATTTAAAAAAAATTTTTGATTTTTTAAAAGTTTTCAGGTGCATTTCTTCATTTTTTGTATTCAAATGAGGATTCCCCTCCCCCCCAACTGCCTGGATATCCTCTGACCTGAGAAATTTTCAACTCAAAGATAGCAGAGGGATATAATGCCCAGCAGAGTATCTGACACAGCAGGCGTAAGTAAATATTTGTTGAATGAATATTGAATGTACGAGTACTGATTAACTTAAAAAGCAAGTATTTATGTTCACATATGACATTGGTTAAACAAATGATTGACAGAATCCTCTTGGGCAATGATTTTAAAATTTTAAGATTTTCTCATTCTATAAAAATGATATTAGGAGTGTCTTTTCCCCTGTTTGGTAGCTCTAATGTGCTATGCTTGTCAAAACATTAGTTTCTTTGCTGTGTCAGTGACTTTTACACTTGATCTTAGCCAAAAGGCCGAGAAGCGATGTGTGTGTCAGTGACTTTTAAAAGAGGACAAAATTGAAACTGATTCAGCACACCATAATGGTGTTGATGATAGGAACAAAAGAGATCCAGTGAAGCTGTTCTCCTTGACCTTTATTGGCAGGCTTTTCAGTTAAGAGATAGTCACTATGGGAAGCAATATTATCTAAGTGCTCATATAACCAGGGACAGTAGAACCTACATTGTTCATAGATACATTATACTGACATAGGGTGGGGGCTTCAAATTCTAATTTAATTTGTCCTGGAATTCAACATTAGTCCTGAAGAGGTGGATTAAAAAAGCTAAATGAAATTTTTAAAAATACAATACCAACTGGGTGATGATACAGGTACTTCAGAATCTAATTGAATATATAATTCAAAAGAGTTGTAATACTAGATGCCATTCTTTGCAATAGGTAGTATAGCTCAACAGTCTGAATGGCTTTAGGTAAATGAGATGTAATACAATCAGAGTGATAATTCTGTAAGTTATAAATATGCTGCTATTTATATACTATTGTAAACAATAATGATAAAATGAAATAATACAAAAAATAGGATTTTAAAATTATATGACACTATGTATGCCTCTGTCCTTTAAAAAGTAGTGCTTAGCTGTGTTATCACACTCCATTGTGGATTTGATAAATAATATTGTAATAATTACAGTTAAATTATTGAACTGTGTAAATACTTTAATTTGTTTTTATTGGAGTACTTCCAATGTGGTCCCTATAATAACCCCACTTACTATCATGTACACTTCTGTGAAATTTCTCTGGTGGAAGAGAAAAAGAGAGAGAACAGGAGATTGACATAACCTGTGGTCCTTTTTACCTCTTTAATGTCTTATAATCTGGTGGATTCATAGGACTATTTCATTCATGACTGTAAATATTTGTTGTGTGTATTGTAATGAAAAAAGTTTAAAGACTTTCTGATGCTTTACATACTCACTATTTCTATACTATTATGTTCAGCGAAGAAGTGGACAGTGCCAAGTTCAATTTGGAACTCACCGGCAAGTCAGTTTAAGGTTTATCAGCTTCTTTATGTCTGTGCTACATTCCTCCTCAAATCACTTCCTTTCCTCTTGAATATTGCCAGCTTCTTTTAGGGTGAGCCATTGTGATCCTGAATCCAAATTATCATAGCACTCGTTGCACTTTTAATGACTATTTTGTTGAGTACTATTAAACAAAACACAAATGTTATGAATTAACCCGATGCTTTAAAAAAATTATTTGCTCCATTCTAGACTCTTCCAGTGCTTTCAACCAATTTTTAAACCAGTGTAATGACCATATGAGGTAAATACTATTATATTAGCTTTTAGTTGAAAAAACTGAAATTTAGATTTATCCAAGGTCACAAACAACTAACAAACTTGGTATTGAAATTCTTTTCTATGTGGATTATAGAAGCCAAGCTCTTTTCAACAAACACAATGTCAGGAAGAAAATGTCCTTTGAACTTTTCTCTCAAATTACTTCTTTAGAGAACTTTTTCCCTATGGTCAGGAATAAGACAAGGATGTCCACTCTCACCACCTTTATTCACCATAGTATTGGCAATCCTAGCCAGGATCCTAAACAAGATCAGGATCTTGATCAGACAAGAAATCAGACAAGAAAAAGGAATAAAAGGCATCCAAATTGGTAAGGTAGAAGTAAAACTTCCGCTATTTGCAGATGACATAATACTATATAAAGGAAACCCTAAAGAATCTGCCAAGCAACTACTAGAAGTGATAAATGAATTCAGTAAGGTTGCAGATACAAAATCAGTATGCAGTTTTCCACACTAAAAAAGAAGCAGCAGAAAATAAAAGTAAGAAAACTATCTCATTCACAGTTGCACCAAAAATAATAAAATAACTAAGAATAAACTTAACCAAGGAGGTGAAAGACCTCTACTCTGAAAACTATAATACACTGATGAAATAAATTGAAGATGACATAAACAAATGGAAAGATATACTCATGCTCATGGATTGGAAGAAAAAATATTGTTAAAATATCCATACTACTGGGGCGCCTGGGTGGCTCAGTCGTTAAGCATCTACTTTCGGCTCCGGTCATGATCCCAGGGTCCTGGGATCGAACCCCGCATCAGCTCCCTGCTCAGCGGGAAGCCTGTTTCTCCCTCTCCCACTCCCCCTGCTTGTGTTCCTTCTCTCGCTGTCTCTCTCTCTCTCTCTGTCAAATAAATAAATAAAACCTTTAAAAAAAAATCCATACTACCCAAAGCAATCTATAGATTTAATGCAATCCCTATCAAAATATCAACAGCATTGGGGCACCCGGGTGGCCCATTTGGTTAGGCATTCTACTCTTGATCTCAGCTCAGGTCTTTATCTCAAGGTTGTGAGGTCAAGGGGCACGTGGGTGGCTCAGTTGGTTAAGCGACTGCCTTCGGCTCAGGTCATGATCTCAGGGTCCCGGGATTGAGCACCACATCGGACTCCCTGCTAGGCAGGAAGCCTGCTTCTCACTTTCCCACTCCCCCTGCTTGTGTTCCCTCTCTCGCTGTCAAATAAATAAATAAAATCTTAAAAAAAAAAAAAAAGTTTGTGAGGTCAAGCCCCGTTTTGGATTCCTTGCCCAGTGTGGAGCCTACTTAAAACAAAAAACAGCATTTTTCACAGAACTAGAACAAACAATCCTAAAATTTCTGTGGAACCACAGAAGACCCTGAATAGCCAAAGCAATCTTGAAAATGAAAACCAAAGCTGGAGGTATCACATTTCCAGATTTTAAGTTATATTACAAAGCTAGGGTAATCAAAATAGTATGGTACTGGCACAAAGATAGATTCACAGATCAATGGAACAGAATAGAAAGCCCAGAAATAAACCAACAGCTATATGGTCAATTAATGTTCAACAAAGGAGGCAAAAATATGGAATGGTTAAAAGACAGTCACTTCAATAAATGGTGTTGGGAAAACTGGAAGCAACATGCAAAAGACTGAAACTAGACCACATTCTTACACCATACCCCAAAATAAACTCAAAATGGATTAATAACCTAAATATGAAACCCGAAACCAGAAAAATCCTAAAAGAGAGCACAGGCGTGACTTCTCTGATATTGGCTGTGGCAGCATTTTTCTCCTAAAGCAAGGGAAATTAAAGCAAAAATAAACTATGGAGACTGCATCAAAATAAAAAGCTTCTGCTAAGCAAAAGAAACAGTCAGCAAAACTAAAACACAACCTATGGGATGGGAGAAAATACTTGCAAATAACATATCCAATCAAGGGTTAGTATCCAAAATATATAAAGAACCCAACACCAAAACCCCCCACAAATAATCTAGTTAAAAAATGAGTAGAAAACATGAACAGACATTTCTCCAAAAAAGACATACAGATGGCCAACAGACACATGAAAAGATGTTCAACATCGCTTATCATCAGGGAAATTCAAATCAAAACAACAATGTGGTATCACCTCACATCTGTCAGAATGGCTAAAATAAAAAATACAAGAAAGAACAACGATTGGTGAGGATGTGGAGAAAAAAGAACCATAGTGCCCTGTTGGTGATAATGCATACTGGTGTCATGACTATGGAAGACAGTATGGAGGTTCCTCAAAAAATTAAAAACAGAGCTACTATATTATCCAGTGATCACACTCTTGGGTATTTACCCAAAGAGTACAAAAATACTGATTTGAGAGGATATATACCCCTATGTTTATTGAAGCATTATTTACAATAGTCAATTATGGATGCAGCCCAAGTGTCTATTGATAGATGAATGGATGAAGAAAGGTTGGCCTATATATAAATTGGGATATTATTCAGCCATAAAAAAATTAAATCTTACCATTTGCAATATGGATGGATCTAAAGAGTATAATGCTAAGCAAAATAAGTCAGTCAGAGAAAGAAAAATACCAGATGATTTCACTCATATTTGAAATTTAAGAAAGAAAACAAAGGGAAAAAGAAGAGCTAAACCAAAGAACAGTCTCTTAACTATAGAGAACAAACAGATGGTTACCAGACGGGATGTCAGTTGGGGGAGTGGGTGAAATAGGTGAAGGGGATTAGGAGCACACTTATCTTGATGAGCACTGAATAATATATGGAATTTTGAATCACTAATTGTACAACTGAAACCCATATAACACCATATGTTAACTACACTGGAATAAAAATAAAATTAAAAAACAAAAACTATAAAAATGAAACTATGAATCTTGAGCATTTTCTGTAAAAGTAAGTAAAAAAGGCAGAAAGTTGTGGATTACCCATGGTGTCCCTGTGTCTCTTCTTTTCTCATACCTGTAAGATCTATAACCTCCTGCTTTATCTGCCAGACCCAAAATATATTATTCACAATGGAGACTTTTTTTTTTTTAATCTAGTAGAATGTGCCAGCTTTTAGACTGGTTATAACTGACAACTATCAACAACCTAAAAATGTTTAATTATTTTTTTCTTCTCTCTCTATATATTGTACTAAACATTATTCAATCTTGTATTATGAAGCAATTCAAAAATAAAAGACTGCTTACTTATTATTTTCACCGGCAATCAGTTATTTTACCTTACAATCTAAAATGTGCTAAGGAATAAAGTAGGTTCACACTCTTCAAAAGATCTATAAACAGAACTACATTATATATCTGCTAACTCCTTCACAGATATTAAACTGATCCAACATTATACCTGCAGTGGTTGTAAGAGGATATTACTTGCTGGATATCTAGAAAAAAAATCACAAAGAGATCAATAGAAACTCTTTAAAGAATTGTGTGGGTATTTTATTTTTATTACCTAAAGATATAGATTTAGTAAGGGTTTACTTCTTTTTGGCAAAAAAATGGAGTGGTAAAAAAAAAGACAATTTATAAATTCCTCAAAATAAATTTGAGCAAATCCTGAACAAAGTAGCTACCCTACTTAAAAACATCTTATATTTAGAAATCTGGAGACCATTCTAATAAAATGTAAAAAGTTGAAAATTTGGTTTCATTATAAGAAATTTTCGACTTTATTTCCATAATTTGTCAAATTAATTCAACAAATTTTAAATTTATTTGTGTGTGGATATGCCCAAATATCAATTGTCCAATTTTTATTTTAATGATAAGCAATAAATCTAATCACCTAAATCTCTAAGGTTAAAGTCACTGATATAAGTTCTCTTATGAAAGAAGCATTTTTCTTTAGTTTTAATTTACAATTTCAATTTTATTTTATTTTATGATGTTATAATGCAAATAGAAAAAATCCAACACAAATATTTAGAAAAGAAAAAAAAATTATAACATTTAGACTAATTGCCTTCAAGTTCTATTTCTGCTATCAGTCCTGTTCAACTCTTAAGAAAAAACCAACCCTCATTTAAAAAGTAAAAAATCTCTTGCTTTTTATATATAGATCTTCACTAATTAGGAATGTAGGAATTATGTTGGAAACCATCTAATGTTTCTCTTGTCTTGGTACATAGAAAGTTGTATTTTAACAAACACCATGTATATTTAAAACTTTAAAAAATAACTTGAGCTTGAAAATTTTAAATTAAAAACTTATTATGTCATTATGTTATTATATAAATTATCCCTTTATTTGTTTATAAGAATATTGCCAAGAAAGTGGGGGAAAAACTAGCACAGATCACTACTACTAGTAGACTGACCACAGTTCTAGTAGACTGATTATAATATAATGAACAACAGTCACATTTCTATCATATGCAACAAAAAGATTGGTTAACTAAAATATACCTATGGAATAATGTAATTTCATCTATGAAAACAAGGGAGCAAAGAAATAATTGTTCATCCAAACCTATAATTTGAATTTATTTTCATTATATGATCCTTGCAGAAAATGTGTTACAGCATATCACAAAGTCCCATCAATCTATTTCAAATGGTTTAGTTTTTTATTGACTAGTGTTAAGATAGGAAAGAATTATTAGATAAGACATTGTAAACTGGGGCACCTGGGTGGCTCAGTCAATTAAGTGTCTGTTCCGCTCAGGTTATCTTCCCAGGGTTCTGGGATCAGGCTGTGGTGTGGGGAGTCTGCTTCTCTCTCTCCCTCAGACCCTCCCCCCTGCTCATGCTCTTTCTCTCTCTCTCAAATGAATAAATAAAAAAATTTTAAAAAAATGACATTGTAAACTAAAAGGTAATATACAAATAATACAAATAGAAGTAATTTTTATCAATAGAATATAGCTGAAATATGATAAAATCCTCCAAAATAACATTTTCTTGGTGTTCATTATATTTTCTTAATTTCATTAGCAAATAAATTTTATTCTGTAGAAACTTAATCATGTTCAGTTCTCAATGTGTGGAGTGGGGTGTGTGATAAAATGATTAAGGGCATTCCATCTTTCTCACTGAATGCAACTATAAACCTGGATGGGGTGTATACAGTAGCTTTTGGGGGACTCCAAAAAACAAATAGTAGTAGGCATGTTGGGGAAGAAAATCAGAATTCAAAGTAGCACCAAATCAATAGCAAATTCACCACTTTTTTCCTTCAATATTCTCCAACTTGAACACACTATAGTAGGAAGCCCAGAAGTGGCACTTGGAGCAGACAAAGAGATCTCTAAGAATGCACTCTAGTTTTGGCTCAGGATGTGGCAAAAGTACCTCTTAACACTTAGGAAGAGTGCAGAATTCACCCTCCTCCCTTGTTAATTATTTTCTCCATTTTTCTCTTGTTCCAGCTTCCAACCAATTGCAAAACATGGCAGCAAAAGTGGTAGTGGAGTCATAGGAACCAAAACTCTGAGGGAGACGAACTTTCCTCTGATTGGTGGAATTGTTTCCAAAAAGTGTGGCTACAAACCCACGTGGCATTTTTTCTTTCTGTCTTCCAATGACGGCTTGCTTCAGATGTGATGAATCCATAGAACTATGTGACAGAGCTGGGTAAACAAAGCTCCAACTCTCTCTCTGAGAAAAGTAAAGGGATTCCCAAGGAACCTAAAATACTAAGGAGAGCATTAATGAAGGTGGAGCTCAGGCAATTAATCCCATAAAGTTGTCTATAAACTCCTGGGTGGAGCCCTAACATGCACACGCATGGATTTGATTCTAATCAGCAAACCTAAGATATAAGAATCCTAAATGTGAATACATAAATTTCTTTCAAAATATTAAAAAAAAAACCTCCCAGAACTGAGAGAAATAGAACAATCTTTAATTATAGGTGGAGAAATCAATACTCCTTTCAGTTACTATAGAACTAGAGGACAGGAAATCAAGGAGAATATAGAAGAAATGAGCAATACAACCAACCACCTGAAATGAATTGATATTTAAAGAAAGATAACCAAGAACCACAGAATGTGCATTCTTTTCAAGTACACATCAGACATTCATCAAGATAAACCATATCCTGCATCACAAAAACAAAAATAATTTTAAAAGAATGGAAATGTATATCTCTGATCATAATGGAATTAAATTAGAAAACAGTAACAGGAAAAGAGTCAATAATTTGGAAATTAATCAATACACTTCTACATAATTTATACAGTTAAAGAGAAAAATCTCAAGGAAAATAAAAAGTATTTTAAACTAAACAAAAATGCAATATATCAGAACTTGTGGGGTGCAATTAAAGCAGTGCATCGAGAGAAATTTATAGTAGTAAAGGTTTATATTAGAATAGATTTCTTTTTTTTTTTTTTTTTAAAGATTTATTTATTTATTTATTTGAGAGAGAGAATGAGATAGAGAGAGAGCATGAGAGGGGAGAGGGTCAGAGGGAGAAGCAGACTCCCCGCTGAGCAGGGAGCCCGATGCGGGACTCGATCCCGGGACTCCAGGATCACGACCTGAGCCGAAGGCAGTCGCTTAACCAACTGAGCCACCCAGGCGCCCTAGAATAGATTTCAAATCAATAATCTAAGCTTCTACTTAGAATAAAGGAGAAAAAGAATAAAATAAATCCAGATTATCAGAAGAGAGGAAATAATAAAGAGATCAATGAAATTTAAGACAGACTTACATTAATGAAAAAACAGTGAAACCAAAAGGTGCTTCTTTGAAAAGATCAATATAATTGACATGCTTTTAGCAAGATTAAGAAAGAAGAAAGAGAAGACACATCTCCAATACCAGTGATAAAAGGACTGTCACAATAGATTGTAAAGATATTTAAAGGATAACAAGGGAATATGTAAACTCTAGGCATGTGCATTTGGCAACTCAGATGAAATGGATCCTTATCAAGGACAATTGAATAAAATGCACCCAGAACAAAAGAGAGGTTCTATAGCTATTATAGAAATTTAATTCATAACATCTTCCTAAAAAGAAATCACCAGCTCTTATTTCACTGGCAAAATCAACCAGCTACTTCAAGAAAACATCATTTCTATGCAACATCATTATCATTAGGGAGAATGCAAATTAAGACCATGATTAGATAAATTACATATCTATTAAAATAGATAAAATAAAAAATACTAACCATATGAAATACTGGAGAGGATGTTGAGCAAACAGATTTATCGCCCATTACTGAAGCGAATGCAAAATGGTACAGACACTCTAGAAAACAGTTTGGCAGTTGCTTAAACATATGTTTACTATATGACTAAGCAACATTACCACTATTTAATCTAGAGGAATAAAAGCTTATGATCCCTAAAAAAATGTACATAAATGTCTATAGTAGCCCTATTTGTAATTATACCAAACTAAGCAATTAAAAACAACAACAACAAAACTCAACAAATTATTGATACATGCAACAACTTGAGTGAGTCTAAAAAGCATTATGCTGGATGGGAGAAGTCTGTCTCAAATGCTTGCATGATATATGAATATGATTTCATTTGATTTGATTATATGACACCCATGAATAAATAAAACTATAGTGATGGAGAATATATCATTGGGGTATGTGTGACCATAAATAGATAATACAAAGTAGTTTTGGGGGTTATGAAGTCATTTGATGTCCTGATTTTGGAGTTGTACCAAAAAAGAGAGAATTTTACTGTATAAAAATTAAAAATATAAAATTAATAGAAAACCAGTGCCTACAAGGTACCACCTACTGGAAAGACATTTTTGAAAAAAAAAAAAACTGTTATTTTAGAGCTACTCTAGATTAATCAGGACTTAAGGTACAAATAAAAGTGGCTAATTTTCTATTATTTTTCATAAGCTGATACATATGGGATCATTGTAGAAATTGTTGCAGATAAATCTCAAATTGATATTTGAAAAGTAACACCAATATTTGGTCAATCCTAGAGAAAGAGGATTCTAGATTGCTGTTTTTCTCAGTGTCTTTCTTCCCCATATCCTGATTTATAAGCCCAAAGCCAATATTTAGATGTTTTATCAGTAGTTTTTACAGTTTGATTCCACCTCTTTTGTGGACTGAGACTGTTTCTTACCAAGACCATGGAGATTATTCATACGATCATTTTACAAAAGGATGCATACTAAATAAGCATCATTTAAAGAACTGGTTGGGATATGTAAGAACTGTAATATGTGAGCCTCATTGCTATGATAGGGTTTATTTTATTTTGTATTATATTGCTGAGCCAATTGTATTAATGTGAAACTTTTTCTCTAAGTCTTCTCATCTTAATTTTAATTAATTTGAGAAGAGAAATTATGTTTAACATTTCTACTTCCAATTGACCATTATATGCCCTTCAGGCAGTAATAGACTTAATGAAAGTAAGTAAAGGTGAGATGCCTGTTCTGAAATATCGGGGAAATTTAGTGTGTTAATATTGAGATTTCTATAATTCCAATATAGGTATTTGTGCATTTGTTTCCTATTTTCATTGCTGTAACACTTAAAGGATGAAAGACAAATAAAATATCAGTTGAATTGCTCATTTTTATGAGTATCATAACAAGGAATTTTAAAGTGAATAAAAGTGCCAGTCTGGTTCTTTGATGTGGGGCCAACTTCTGTTATTCCAATATCTCATAGTAAGAATATATAATTAATAAGCCAGGGGGCGAAAATCAAAATGGCAGTGTCTGTTTATAATTATCAGAGGACATCTTAGTATCAATAATATGTAGAGAAAATAAAATAATGTAATTATTAACATAATGATTTCATTTAAATAGAGAGAACCTCTTAGTTTATCTTTTTCCATAGAACTATTTATTTTCTTCAAAGGATCCCATCTTGGCAGATCTCTGTTTCCTGACTTCTATTCAGAAAGTGTCAAGGACACTGAAAAAAAAAAACACAAGTATGGGTGTTCAGTTTCGAAGAAGGTAAATATATGGCTACTGGTTTTGCTCTATTTCCCCATGGATCAATTTTCTATTCCTTTGTGCCCACTTTGGAGGTCAAAAATTCTAATCTTTAATGCCACCTTTCACTCTTGCTTCCCACTTACTCTACTCAATAGAAGGTACCGTTGGGATATCACAGGGAGAAAAGAAAGAACATTTAGTTCTCATTTCCCCCCGAGCTGTTCACTGGTTGTGATTTGACAGTGGTGGTGTTCCTTTACTTGTAGCCAGAGCTCCCAAGAGTACAGCTTTTGCCCAGTTCTAGTTCTATTACTCCATCTTCTTATCCCTTTAAACCCAGAGATATTAATGGTTTCCCACTGTCCTTAGTCCCTGCATACTTTGTAATATCTTATTGATTCTCTTATTCTTGGCTGCACTGTGGAAATGTTTATTTGGTTGGTTGGTTGGTTGGTTGGTTGGTTGGGAGGTTGGTTTGGTTTATAGTCACTTCAATTAACACTTTGAGTGTGCTGTTCCCTGTCTGAATATAGAATGATACAGACTGTCATCTCTACCCTGTTTAATTATTCCTTCCTTCAAAACTACATTATTTTAAAGGAAGTATTTAAAATACTTAAATGAAATATTTAATACAAGAATATGTGTCATTTACTTGTGAATATACCTCTACACTATTATTTGCTATTCCAAATCTACTTGATGGGCAAACTGTTGCAACAAATCTTGAAATAAAGATACTTCTAAGCAGCAAGAAGTGACTTTACATGAATTGCCAACATTTTCTTTTGCACTGGGGTAAAACTGACCTTTTCTCAAACCTTTCTCTGATGGATGACATTATGAAGAAAGGCATCTTCAGCCTCAAAGGGCACTGTTTGGTCTGGTCTTCATTCAAACAGTATAGAATCCAAGATGAAAGTAAACCTGGCACTTTCACCTGAGTCAACTGGGGGAAGATGTCATTTAATCTCCCTCTTTTTTTTTTTAAGATTTTATTTATTTATTTGAGAGAGAATGAGAGATAGAGAGTCAGAGGGAGAAGCAGACTTCCCGCTGAGCAGGGACCCCGATGCGGGACTCGATCCTGAGACTCCAGGATCATGACCTGAGCCGAAGGCAGTCGCTTAACTAACTGAGCCACCCAGGCGCCCCGTCATTTAATCTCTTGGATAATAATGGGAAGAAGTCCCACAGTCATTTCCTAGAATAAACGAGAAAAGAGCATGAGGCACAAGTTCCTCCCTTTTTTTATACTGCTTAATTGGCTTACATATTTGTTCAGGGGACTTAAAAAAAGAAACTTGGCAATAGATATATGACCACATCGAAAGGTTGGAGTTAGCACTGCCTACTCTTCCCTGAGAGTTAAAGCTGACCAAGAACTGGGTTTATTTAATGCAATTAGTTGGAGCTCAACAGCTAAATAAATAAATAAATAAATAATAAATAAATAAACAAACTTCCTTTCTATCTTTCCAGTTTTGTGTGTTCTCCTGCTAATGAACCTCAAAGAGTACCACTACCCTCAGGATAATAACATAAATGTTTAATTTATGTTATTAATTAAACTGCTTAATTTAAATAACATTTAAAATCTGTAGGAGGCATATAATAATATTTCTGAGAGTGTGACCTTAATGTGATTTTTCAATGTGTTTTCTTATTTAAGTGGCACCCATTTACTAAGGAAAATATATAATATGGTACTGATGCTCAGCTCTTCAGTAGAAATCAGGTGTAAAGTTGCAGAGAAAGTAATATAACATAATATAATATAATATGGCATAACATATAAATTTATATTCCTAATATATATGTACAAATAATCAATGTTTTTAAAATTTTTCTGTTAGCATTATATTTAATTAATTATGAGCATATTCAGGTATATTGTTAAAAAATAGTCAAGAATTTAAATAATTATCAAGAAATTCTCTTTAATGGCTAAAGTTTCTCTGCTATATATCTAACCAAGCTAATTAAACTCATAAATATGAGACTGGAATAGTAATATTACTGGTTGAGTTCTCTACTGATGTGATTAAAAGGTTCTATGAGAGACTAACCTTCAGATATTAAGCTGGGGACAGCCTTTCAAAGAAATGATAAAGATAGGCTTTGAGAGAGAGAGAGAGAGAAAGAGAGAGACAACACAAGAATGAAAGTTCAGCATGCCCCAAAGGATTTTGCAGTGCATGATGACTGGAGGCCTAAAAGCTAATAAAAGATAAACTTTCTACAAAAGTGCTGTCAAAAAGAAAAAAAAAAGAAGGTGACTAAGAAATAGCCCCAAGAAAGAAAACTTGGGCAAGCTCTCTTTTTACAGCAATACAGAGAAAAGATTAGAATGAAGATACATTCAACTATCATACAATTTTCTGCCTTTTAAAATGCATTTCCTCGAACTGACCTTTACAAAGTTTATCTCTAGTTTCTGGCAAAGTAGAAGAATGAAAGATCCCTGATAGAGCTATCTTAATCCTTCAGTCTTTTGTGAAGGAAGGAATAATGGAAAAGCTTTTTCTCTCTCATATTTGGAAAATAAGTTTTTTTATGAAACCATGGAGAATGATAAGAGGGTGGGTCGGCTGAAGGTTGGATTATTTTTTCTTTCAGTACCTTTAGGACAAGCCAGCCTAAGACTAAGAAGGAACGGGCTACTGGCCCGTGTCTTCTATATACATAATAGGAACAATCAACATCCAGATCAGTGTGCAGGAGACATAGATGGGATGGAGAATGTTTCTCTGATTGCAAATCGTGAAAGTATCACTTCCACAGGAGAAGGATGTTTCCTGTGCTATTCGAATGGAGGAACAGACAGGACTTTAGGAAAAGCTGCATTAGAATTGAGTAAGTGAGGCCAGTGTGCCACCCTCAGATTCCTGAAAATCAACATTAAGAAATGGTAGGGAGTCAGGCCAGCCTCACAGGTATGTGACCTGTGCAGTCACATAAGACCCCATGCTGAGGAGGGCCCCATGCTTGGTTTACTGGTCTGCTCTTACTGTTTTGCAGTTCTTAATATTCTTTGAACAAGAGGTCCTACATTTTTTATTCTGCACTTGGCTCTACAAATAATGAGGTTTTGTGAGAGAGAAGTTATAAGCTTTTGTTAGTTTATCATATGCTAAGCATCTCTAACAGTTTTAAGAGGTTATTCCTTCCTCTTCTCAAATGCAAGCTGCTCTGAACCCCAGAAAATTGGGAGAATGTTCCCCAAAACATCTACTCACATCTCTTTCCTCTATACTTCACTCAGAGCTCGAGCATCTACTTAATGCCACGCTGGCCAAAGATACATTGGAAGATATAATCTTTAAACACTTACAACTAAACCCTAGGACCTAAGCTATTTGCCTTTTCTTTATCACATTGCAGTAGGTATGTGATGAGAATCTGGTAAATCACAACATCTTCAGTGGAAAGTCACATTCCTTTTAAAGCTAAATGAGAGAAGGCAGTCAATAAGAAATTATTGATTCCCATGAGCTGTTCAGTAGTGTAGTAAGTGCCATCTCTACCTGTTTATTTTCTTTTTTACTATGGCTCTTTTCCCATGAATTTTTTTATGGTTCCATAAAGATCCCAATTGCAAGGAGACAGTGCATTGTTTAGGAGGATGAACCCTAAGCTAGATGATTTAAGTACAATTCCTTGAGTTAGTACTTCCTCACTGTGTAACTCTGAGGAAATACTCTCTACTCTGCCTCAGTTTCCACAGGTATCAAAGAGAGTAAATATTAGTACTCACTTTGTAAGTTTATTGTGAGAACTGAATGCATTAATACATTAACTGTATTAAGAAAATGTTGTTTCGCCTGCTCTTATTATTCTGTTACAGAAATTTCAAATAGAAGCTTTGTGTGTTCTTGATGCACAAGAACATGTGAAAATATGCCTACTCATAAAAAAACCAACTTCCAATGATGAAAATTAGAGTTAGGAAACATCACAACCCTTAGCAGCTTATTACAATATTAAAGACAACAATATATCTTGAACTTATTAGTAGCTTCAGGCCCAGAAATTGAAGAGTTATAGTTTGACTATAAAGTTAATTCATAGGCCTCTATAAGAAAGAAAAAAAAAAAGTGTCTTTTTCACTCTGTGGCCTATAATTGATTGTAATTACCAGTTTGCACAGGACTGTATTGGTAGGAGGGTCAAAGATTACAAAGAACTTTCCCATTGCTCAGTAGCTAATGGGACACAGCTGCAAGGGAAATAAAACAGTATAATTAAACGCTAGTCTCTTCTGTTCCTTTCTTTAAGCAACACAGTTACAATTTTCATGTCACCAAAGAACTAAAGAAGAAATCTTCATATGCTATAGGGAGAAAAGATCTTTTGTATGGTAAAATCTTACTGATCTTGGACACTCTGACTAGTTTCTACCATCCTCTTGTTAATTAAAATCTGACCCTAGCAAACTGTTACTTGATTGGGAGATGCTCCTTAAGTACGTTAATATTTAAAGAGACTATGAAAAAGATAAAGAAGGAAAAGAAAACCTTACTATTCCAACAGATATTCTCTTTTCCTCGCTGTTTATCATGCAAACTGTATCATATTTTTTATGATTTACAGAATGAAGGACAAAGGCCTATGTATGTGCTAGTTTCTAAGTGTTGTCTTATTTTTATTTTTCTTAACTTTTTTTTAAATTCTTTTTTTAATATTTTATTTATTTATTCATGAGAGACAGAGGGAGAGAGAGAGAGGGAGAGCAGCAGAGGGAGAAGCAGGCTCCCGCTGAGCAGGGAGCCGGATGCGGGACTCGATCCCAGGACCCTGGGATCATGACCTGAGCCGAAGGCAGACGCTCAACCAGCTGAGCCACCCAGGCGCCCTATTTTTCTTTAACTTTTATAGCTCTTCTCACATCAGAGAAATTTTTTTCAGAAAATAATATAAAATTATATCACATTTATTATTAATGAGAACACAAACTCAAGCAGATTGTTCAATTGCCCAGTGATCTTTCCAGGTATATCTTAGCCTCTTAATCAAACCTAAGATTACAGAAAAAAATCAGCTAACATCTAAACTGTTATTTCCTACAGAGTTAGCAAGTTGAGAACAAATATTTTCTGTAACAAATTACAGTTATTATTGAATGTTCCCTTTATAACCTTTTTCCTAATTTTAATAGTAAAATATAAACATTGTAGTAAATTTTTTATTTTTTTTTAAGATTTTATTTATTTATTTGAGAGAGAGAGAATGAGAAAGAGAGCACATGAGAAGGGGGAGGGTCAGAGAGAGAAGCAGACTCCCTGCCGAGCAGGGAGCCCGATGCGGGACTCGATCCCGGGACTCCAGGATCATGACCCGAGCTGAAGGCAGTCGCCCAACCAACTGAGCCACCCAGGCGCCCAGCATTGTAGTAAATTTAGCTCTCCACCTCAAAAAAAAAAAAAAGAATAAGAAAAATCACTGACCATTCACCCCACCCGAAAACCATTTTTATTGTTGAATATATTTCCTTACATACACATTTTCACACAAATACACACCTACAAATGAACACTCACCAGGGTTTACAGTGTGTGTATCATTCATCTCAAGTGGGCCATGAATACCACTTAGCATTAGACGGTATTTTCCTAGTTCGTTCACTTTCCCTCTCCCCTTACAGCATGTACAATACCTGCTCTTCAGATCTCAAGTTCTGTTCCTCCATATAAACGTGGCTGCCTTTAAATTGAGAAAATATAGAAGAGAATTTCCACAGGCTATAAGAACCACTACAACTAGCTCTCTAACTAAATCTTATATTGTAAAATGTGCTTTCTCTTATTAATATGAATTAAATAAATTAATTCATTTACTTGAGCTAAATGTTTTTGGTCCTAGCCTTGGCCAAACCCTTCACTTATTAATAAAATTCCATCTCAGGGCACCTGGGTGGCTGAGAGTCCCACTCTTGGTTTCAGCTCAGGTCATGATCCCATGGGTTGTGGGATCGAGCCCTCCATGGGGCTCCTTGCTCAGCATGGAGTCTGTTTGAGGATTCTCTCTCTCTCCCTCTCCCTCGCCCCACTTGCACGCTATCTCTCTTTCTCTCTGAAATAAATAAATAAATCTTAAAAAACAAATAAAATAAAATCCTATTTCCTCTCTCTTCTTGAAGATACTGCTCCTTTAATTCTTCCCTCTCTCCCCTGCATTATCAATTTTGCCTTCTGTGATGAATCACCCTAATCTAGTATGCAAGCATATTATTTTTTTCCATCTTTAAAACAAACTAACTAAAACAAAACACCTCTCCTCATCCCAAATCACCTTGTATACACTTCTTTCTTTTATAGCAAAACTCCTAAAAAATTTGCTTGGACTTGCTTTATTTACATTCAGTCCTGCAATTGTGTTTTCAACCTACTAAAAGAAGGCTTACACCATCAAAACTGTTTAAAAACTGATGACGTCCATGTTGCTAAATCCTGCAGTTGTTAATCATTTCTCATCTTCTTGATATTTTAGCAGCTTTTGCCTTAGATCAATGCTTTTTTCTTCTTCACCTGCACACTCATTCTCTTGGTGAGCTCATCTAGCCTAAGGTTTTGAATATCATTTGTAGAGTCACATCTCCCAGATTCTTATCTCTAGCCTGCATTTGTACACTGAATTACAGATTTGCATACTAACTTCCTATTCTATTTTCATCTGGAGACCTATTAGGTACTTCAAGTGTAACATATTCACAACTGACTTCCAGATATCTCCCTTCATGCCTGTTTATATTCACTATCTTCCCATCTTCGTTAGTGGAAACTCTATCCTTCTTTTTGTAAGGCCCAAATCCTCCTCTTTTATACTTCTCTTTATTCACAAGTCGTATTTAATATGACTGAAGCTCATTGATTTTAGCTTCAACATCTATGCAGAATCTCCCCTATGCTTATTCCATTTCAAACCATAAACACAGAAGGCTGGTGCGCTCGCCTCAGAGCCTTTCCAATTTGTACTAATTCTTCCTGGCATATTCTTCTCCTAAATAAACATATGGTCCACTTTCTCACAATCTCAAATTTTTACTCAAATGCTATTTACTCCAAGATGTTTCCCTTATCTCTGTGATTAAAATTGCAAAATTTTATTTTCTTTCCCCTTCTCGCCATTATTTTCCTCGATCGTAATTAACATCATCTAACATGTTATAGTGAATGGAAATTATTTGATCAAACTTTTATATACAAAAGAAGAAAATGTGTATTATAGAATATAAATTTAATCTCAGAACTATGTTTGACTCAAGTCTAGAGTTAATACATACAGGAAGATGGTTGAACATAGACGGTAGTTGAATATAAACTGGAAAAGGGGAGTTAAACTTGGATTAAAGGAATCTAAAAGAATTTGATTTCATTTGTAGTCACTAAGGCACAATTACATTTTGGAGAACAGAGATAAAGAAGGAGACCTTCACTAATATGCTACTATAGGAATATGAACACTTATTTCCACTAATATATCAACAGTTACAAAATAATGTAATGTCATTCTTCCAGAAGTGATTCAAAGAAAATATTAGCAATGGACTAGTGGCAATATTTGAGCTATTTTTTTGAGCCAAGGTGAGAAAGACAGTTTGAGAAAGAGGCTTTCTGACATTCTTCGAGTCATATTCTACTTGAGAAAAATGACAGAATAATTTAATTCTGATGGTGACAGAGATAGGGAGCAGGGAATTCACCTCCGAGTATAGAACAGCGTACGGAATCACTTAAAGTTCATCTTTGCACTTATGCCCTTATATGTGAATTATTCCAAATGTGTTGAGTAGATCAGGCACTAATTCCTGGAGGTATGGAAAGCACACTACAAATTCTGTAAGCACAATACCATGTTTAGCACCACTCATCCTTGACGTAATTTGCCTTATAGATGTCAGCAGAACCGATTTTCATAACCTCTATATTTCTTCTTGTTTATACAAATTGGCAACTTGCTCATTCTTAGCAACTTGTCTGAGTTATTCTGCTCATTTGTAGCCATGACTTCTGCAAAGGGTAAATCACCTCTGAGTAGCTGATATAAATAATCTGTTTCACTAAAGTGAAATTGAGGGAATGAAGTAGGTAGTGAGGGGATTGGGGCTCTTATAGTTAGTATTCTGCCATGAGACTTAGACTTTGTGTTACTTATATAGCCAAGCAGCAAGTCTTAACAAAGACCATAATGCAAATAATCATAGAATATTGGATTTGAAAGGATTTTAGAGATCGTCTACTCCAGCATTTCATTTGAGACCCCGAGAAGTGGAATGATGTTCCAGGTGAGTGCTGACTTGGCTTCTTAAAAGGCAGAACTGAAAACAATGGTTTATTTCTATTCAGACCCTATTTTTTCTGACCCCAACAGATCTGTCCTTGAGATCCACAAAACTTTTCTGGAAAGGCTTGATGTATTTTTGTAGTATCAGAATAAATAGGGGGTATAAATGAAGTAAAATATTCATGTTTTAGGGACTGGTTTACTGTATTAGTCTCCTATTGGAATAACAAACCATTCCAAATCTTAGTGGCTTGCCAGAACAACCACTTATTTTTATTATATGTGCATCTGTGGCAATTGGGGCAAATCTGCTTCAGCATGGTGCCCAGGTGGGCTTTTTGGGAAACATGTTGGTCTTTTCCATGTATCTCTTCATTCTTTTTGGACAAGAAAGTATGAGGTACATAGTCTTCCCATGGCAGTACTCCTTACTTCATTCATATTGTGTCTCCCTTCCCCTATTCTGCAATTTAAGTTAATTTTACAATTAAAATAAATAGATTTATAACGTAACTTTAGAAAATGCATGTATAACATGTTGTCTACTGAAAGACTAGTGACTGGGTAGAAATTTTTAGAAATCTACACAAATTTTCACATTCATGTTGAGAGAATATTTTAATTTTCTACTAAATGTGTCTTGTATTCAGTGTTTAACAAGGAGGAGTGCCTATTTTCTAGGCCCTCATTTTTTTCCAATTTGATTATTTACCTTTTTAGAATTTTCTCCTGAAGAAACCTACCCCTGGCTGTGCCTACCTTCATCCCTCATCTAGTTTTCTCAGAAAGTTATTTACTAAATGGCTTAGTGTGTAGAATTAATGAGTCTGGAATTGTATTAAGCCTTCACATTAAAGATCAAAAACAAATCTATTCTACAGCTGCAGTTTGCATACCAAAACCTAGCTGTTTGCACTAATCACTCACACTTTTGCTTGTTAAGTCATGAATGGCTTATTTTAACACAAACCCATCAAAACAACTGGAAAAGCATATATTCAATAGAAAATAGATTAAAACTATCACCTATGGAACCAGTTGGCAGTGTATTTATTATTCCTATGATCATCTCTTGGAACTTGTAACAGAAATTTACCTCACTCTGAATGCAGGAGTAATTTTCTATATGAACCATGGAGCATAATAAAAAAAGGCCTGTGGCTGATACTGTCAGTGCTCTGCACATATACCCTTGAATCTCTAGAAAACTTTTATGCACAATACACACTGGGGCTTTTATTTCAGAAGCCCACATCAGTGTGTGTGTGTGTGTGTGTGTGTGTGTGTGTGTGTGTGTGTTATGTTTTTCATTTCAGTTAATTAATTAATCGATTAATTTTTATTTATTTATTTATTTATTTTTGGTCAGGCTGTTAGAAAGTACTTTACCTTTGCCCACAGAGAGCTAGATTTGCCTGGAATTTCCAGATTCTCTTTGATTAAAAGGGGCAACTTTTAATCAATACCTGAGGGGCATAGGAGTATAAATAATCCATACTTCTTCCTCTGAGCAGACCATGTGGAGGTGAGATCTATACTGTTTCCACAGCTCTTCTCTCAAATTGAACCAGAGTTAATTTTAGCAGGACTGTGCATGATAATACAGCCTTATTTACCCCCTTCTTTTCCTGGTCCTACTTCCCTGTTCCTCAGGAAGAAGGACACCCTCAAGATGCCTTCTCAGGAATGCTTTATTATTCTTTCTATCACATATTTGTCCTGTGGCTCTTTTGGTTAATAATTCCTTTTTTCCTTTAGTAACACCTATATTTCCCACCTGGTCTTGCTGCAACTTGACCTAGTTATTAGCTGAATAGCCAGGAAAGGTGGATGTCAGATCTCGAGGAAGAAAATTAGCAGTTTGCAAGGCATGTAGCACCATTGAATCTTCCGTACGGTCCTCAGCCTTCCCTACCCTTACTGTCCTGTAGCGGTTCGTTCTAGCGGACCAACAGCGCTCTGGGATTCAGTGTTCTTTAGTGAATCTGCTCAGATGTCCCTATCCCAAGTCTAAGAGTTCTACTTCTTCTTTATCTGGCCTGCATATTCAGCACTGGAGATTTTGCAGGGCTCTCAATTAAGCCCTTTTTGAAGTTCTGTAGCTATAACCACCAAGCTTATGCTGGAGATTATTGATCTGGTTATAATAATTGACTGTAATTAGGATGACTTCTAAATTTTGAAAACATAATGGTCCATATTGAGAACAAAACAATACTGCTAGAAATGCCCTAGCAGAGTGTTATGGAAGGGTGATAAAGGTGGCCTGAGAGAGGTGGCTATTCTCAATGGATCAACTATGAAAGACCCAGTAACTTCAATGTCCTCCTTCAGTTGTCTGTTTTCTCTAATAGGGCTCAGAAGACCCTACCTTCACTAGAGTTAGGAGAATTACTCTGATGGTAGGGGCAGTGGCATTGTGAAGAAGCTCAGTGTGAGCTGTCCTCTACAGATTAGAGTTAATGATACAGGTTGCATTTATGAAACTGGGCTCTCTAGAGATAAGGAGTATAATGAGATTCCAGAACAGCACAGACTAAGTAGAGTATTGAACTCTTAGAGAAAAAGAACACTGAATTACTATAACACATAAGACATTAACTACCCTAGGTAGTTTCAAGAAAAAGAGCCCAGACATTAAAAGAGAATATAAATGTGTATCAGAAAGGACCCTATAACACCATGGTGAGTATACATCGTAGTAATTCCTCTGATCTTTCTACAAAGGATTCTATGGCCATCTGCTGACACTCTTACCTTATATGTGGTATCTTTATTAGAAGAGATCAACGGGACATTTGGCACTTCATATGCAAATTGATCAACAAATGTGTGTTCTCTTTTATACTCATTAGGAAAGGGAATCAGAAGTAGTTTGAATTCATGGGGAACAGACACCATACATACTTAAAAACTTTGCTTGGTATTATACTCTTACTCGGCCTTCTCTTCCTAGTCCCAATTTTCCTCTTTCCTACTATTTTTCTTTCTTGCTTGCTTTCTTTTTTTCTTGAGAACACTTTCTAATATTTCACCTTCATATGAATATTCATCTCAGAATCTGTTTCTGAGGAGCCCAACTTAAGGCATGTCCCACTGCATTTAGGTATTTTTACAAATTGACCTAAATCAATTTTGAAAGAAGCTGAGCAATGATGAATAAGTGAAAAATGAAAGAGATCAAACATCTCCCCATATATCATGGGATATTTCTGCTCACACAAAATGTATTCATTGTGGCTTTTTAATGGAAACTTCATGTTTTGCTTCTTCTTTTACCATATAAAATATCTCTAAATATAGTCCTTGAGAACCAAGGAAATATCTCCCAATGTACTATACCTTAAAGTAGAAGGAGGTTTCCTTTTCTCCCATGTATGCAAACAAACAAAGAAACAACACAAATTTAAATTCTCTGTGAGTTCTTTTAGGAAGCAATAAAATTCCCTAATTTGAGAGAGGCCATCTTTGCTTCATGCATGAGCTGGTAGTGCCTCCCTAGAGCCCTTCAGAGCTCATCAAGCTTCATTTGTCAATCCAGATATCGGCCCTCTGAGGATTGTTAATTCTAAGGCAAAAGCAAAAGACATAATACAGAAGGAGGGAATGAATGGCAATGGCATCATTGTGGCCTACAACCATTTTTCCTGTATTTGAGTAGGACTTCAACAGTTCATTAAAAGTTAGCTGACTAGGCCTAGAAACATCTTGAATGCCTCCAACAGAGTCTTGAGCAAAGGCTACTGTCCAGCAAGGGTCAAGAACTCGGTAAATGTAAATAAGACCACCTTTCCTTCCTCATCCCTCCTCAATATTTCCTTCTGTGTTGACTTCATACACACCCAGAAATACCCTATTTCCTTTCATTTGACCTAGCAAAAGAGATTACAAAGGAAGATAAAGCATTATGTAAATGGCCTTGCATTTAGAGGACTTTATGAAGAGATCATTAAACCAGGCTTTTTATGTAAAGCTGTCATTTAGTTCAGAATTTTCTCTCTCCCTCCTTCAGAATACCTTGTGTATTATAACTGGGATTGACTGACATCATTCAGCTGGGTGACTGATGAGCATTAAAGTAGAAGTTATACTGTTTTCCAGAAGTGTCAGGAGAAGAAGGAGATTTGCAGTAATTTTTAAAAACTAAAACAAGTTGGAATGCCTGGGTGGCTCAGTCGGTTAAGTAGCTGCCTTCAGCTCAGGTCATGATCCCAGGGTCCTGGGATCAAGTTCCACATCGGGCTCCTTGCTCAGCGGGGAGCCTGCTTCTCCCTCTGCCTGCAGCTCCCCCTGCTTGTGTGCGTGCTCTCTCTCTCTGATAAATAAATAAATAAAATAAAAAAAATAAAAATAAATAAAAACTAAAACAAGTTGTAAAGATTGGGCATTATCACATTGTGCCTGAATGTACTCTTGGTAATGTGTAATGAATGACTTTGCTAGATTCCAAAGAATATTTTCTCGAAAGAAGAGGAATGTTTTCTTGAAAGAAGAGGCATGCTTTTTTTTTTTCTTTCCCTTTTATTTTATTAGCTTCTTATGAGCCTCCAGATCCAGTGTACACAGATTTTCATATTCTTGTTCATAGAATTTGTGGATACATTTCTACTGAATCAGACTTCAGGCTGGTATAAAAGGGTTCACTCACTCCTTCTGTGACTTGATGGTTTCTCTTTAGTTCAAAAGTAAAATGAGAAGATTTGCCAGGACAATAATGGGAGTAATAAATCCACATTAAAGCTGTTTCATCCTTTTTCTCATAAAGAATTATTTTCTCAAAGAAAGGAAAATCCCAGTGTATTTCCAACTTTGATGCACAAATGAATTTGGATCACACTTCATATTTTCTTGTGTTCAAAAATAAGAAATACTGGCAACTGGGCATGTGGCTTTCTCGACAGTAGTAATGCTAGCTTCCTAGAACTATTTGTTATTATTTCATTCCATTGTAAAACCTAGAAAGGAGAGGTTTCGTGTTTTTTTTTCTTTAGTTTTGAGGGTAATGGTCAGCAGAGGGAAAGTAAAAAACAAAAACTCGTTTATTGGTTGCTGATGTAACTTCAGCTACTGCCTTTATCTGACTATGCGTTCATTTTGTTAGAACACACACAAAAAGCAACTTCCGATATTTAATCAAGAGATATTAAATACTTTGATTTTGTATCATGCAATATTTACATTCAGACTTAGTTTGGTTTTTGCCTATGGTAAGGAATACTCCTTTGCCTGCATTACCTTGGTCTTATCACCTTGTATAGAAGGAAGTTACATCCATATACAAGAAGTGTTTGTGGAAGGCATGCTAATCAGTCATGAAGCACAAGTAAGAATGTGGCAGAGCACGTGATGCACATAGCATCCCTCTCCTCACAGCAATGCTGTGCTTCACTATGGAGTAGAGCATCTGCCTCTACCACAAAATGAGTAAAAATATCCAAGCAAAGACTCATCTTTGTTTTCCTTGCAGATTGCACAATTTATCTCCAATAACACACACATTCATCATCACTAAAGCTCAGTGGAATAATTATGAGTATTTACTGAATAGACCATGCAAAGCCATATGCTGTTGGTGGAAAGAATGTGGAAGAGAAACTGAAAACTGGCACAAATAATAAGACTGCAAAGTCAGCCACTTACAGTTGAGCAGCACTAGAAAATCATATACGCAATGACAGTGGCCTATGACTGTAAATAGAGTCCGCGTTTCCATGAGGCAGAACTAGTTTGATAGTAGAAGATAGGAACTCCAGAATTTCTGTTACAAGTTATAGAACTTTTTAAAAAGAAGTTATTAAAGGGAAGTGTTACTATAAGTTAGGGCATTTTTAATATATGTCCTTGTAACTCATTTAATATGCAGTGCTCAGAAATTTAAAAGAAAGCAGGAGTCTGGGGAGAAAAGCAAAATGAATCTTACTCAGTCACATTAGTGTTAAGAAGGCCTGGTGAGCCACTACAAGGTAACATCGTAAAAAATAATACTCTATTTGTAGGGACTTTTGCAGTTTAAAAAATACTTTTCTACATAACTTTTCATTTGATTCTTTCAATGGTTCTTTTTTTTTAGATTTTATTTATTTATTCATGAGAGACAGGGAGAGAGAGAGAGAGAGGCAGAGGCGGAGGGAGAAGCAGGCTCCCCACGGAGCAGGAGCCCGATGTGTGGCTCAATCCGAGGACCCCGGGATCGTGACCTGAGCCGGAGGCAGACGCTTAACCAACTGAGCCACCGGGCGCCCCAGGATTCTTTCAATGGTTCTTATTAGGTACTATTCTCACCATTTTACATGTAACAAAATAGATTCAGTGCTTGCATGATTTGTCCAAACTTGCAAATATGTAAGTGGCAAAAACAGGACAGGAGTCACACCTCCTGACTTTTGCGCAGGTTTGGCAAATGCACAGTAGCTGGGACACAAAAAGAAATCAAGACTGTTACAATCACAGACCTGTGTTTAACGCAGATCAAAACTCTTTGAGGAACCAAGTTAAAAGGAAATGATTGAGGACACTATACAACACGCTAGAGAAAAAACACAAATTTCCACGACCTAATATCGGGATTGGTAGCCCAGAGAATCGGATATAATGGAGGGGAACACCCACAACCTGAAGTAATACCGTTGTTAGGAGACTAATTTTCCCTGTTCATTTGTTAAAACATTACAACTTTTAATTGCCTTTGATCTTTGTTAATTTTAAACCAATTCCAATTTCTTTCAGAGTTTTAAACAAAATTACTTTAGAATAAATTAGAGGATTTAAGAAACTCTGTTTCTGAGATATTTATGCTATTTTTTTAATCATGATCTTGCCAGATTCATTGCACTTTTCACCATCTAACTTATTTATGATTAGTTGTCTATTATCTGTTCCTTCAACCATGATATAAACTCTATAAAGGTAAGGAATTTTTATTTTACTTTTATTTACTTTTTATTTTACTTATTTGTTTATTTTTTTAGAGACAGCGAGAATGAGAGCACAAGCGGAGGGAGGGGCAGAGGAAGAGGGACAGAGAGCATCTTAAGCAGGCTCCCCACTGAGTGCAAAGCCCCATGTGGGACTTGATCTCATGACTCTGAGATCGTGAACTTAGCTGAAATCAAGAGTCCGGACACTTAACTGACTGAGCTCCTGTCTTTTTATTTTTTAATCGCTGCTAGAGCCTCGACCCCTAGAGGTGTGCCTGGCATGAAATAGGATCTCATTAAATATTTCTCTAACTTATTAATAAGTGTGTAATTACAGTTGGCCCTTGAACAACATGGATTTGAACTGAGTGGGTCCACTTGTACATGATTTTTTTCAATAAATACAGTACAATACAGTAAATGTATTTTCTCTTCTTTATGATTTTCTTAATAACATTTTCTTTTCTCTAGCTTACTTTATTATAAGCATATAGGGCATAATACATATAACATACAAAATATGTGTTAAGAGATGTTGTTATGGTAAGCCTTCTGGTCAACAGTAGGCTATGAGTTAAGTTTTGGAGAGTCAAAAGTTACACAGGGATTTTCAACCTCCCTGCGGTCAGTGCCCCTAAGTTGCCCCCTCCCTTCCACACTCTTCAGGGGTCAACTATAGTTGAATTGTGATTTCTTCCTTTTTATTTTTTAAACTAGTTCTTTCTTTTCCTTCTCCAGCTCCTTGTCTGTGGAATACTTAATAGTTTGGACTTTATATTCAGGATTTTCTTTATTTTTCATTGCCTCAGTGTTAATTCATGATTAATTCTACTGCATTTTCTTTGAAGTATCTTTTCCATTCCCACTGCCTACTCTTAGTCAAAATACATACCCCGTGATAGCAAATTTCTTATTTCTTTTCCAACCTAACATTAATTTCTCTGATTATTCAATGCAGCCTGCAATTTATTTCCATATCATTATTTCTAGAGTGCCATTTTAATCAACCCACTCCATTTTTTCGGGAATGACTATTGGCTTCTTATTTTTATCAGATGGATTATAACTGGGGAAAGAGAACATGCCATGCCCTATAACCTGCCAACGCACAACCTTTAAAACATTGGTTTACTTTCTTGATTTATCAACATAAGGATATATCAGTTTATCAGAATCAGAAGTCCCACTAGCCGGGGGCAGATTCAGCATAAATAGATCCTATTCCTTTCCAACCTCAAGACTCAAAAAAAAAACATATGCAGCTTTTGGTCACATTATTCACCCAATATAGGGTCTTATAAAAAGTGGAAATTTCAATTATTCTGTGACCACATGAAGCTTACATCATTTAAAGGCTCTTTTAGTTCTTAAATGAAAGTTAAGTGCCGGCAAGTTCAAATACATAGGATTCTCCTAGTTTTACTAAATAATATATCTGCGGGGCGCCTGGGTGGCTCAGTTGGTTAAGCGACTGCCTTCGGCTCAGGTCATGATCCTGGAGTCCCAGGATCGAGTCCCACATCGGACTCCCTGCTCAGCAGGGAGTCTGCTTCTCCCTCTGACCCTCCCCCGTCTCATGCTCTCTCTCTCTATCTCATTCTCTCTCTCAAATAAATAAATAAAATCTTAAAAAAAATAATAATATATCTGCTTTCAGCTTTTCTGCTCATGGAAAATATATTTTCCTGCAGTTCCATCCTTAATTCTGCTACAATACCCTTGAATCATAATGGTTTTTATACTGAGTTTTATCCCAGTAAATCCATTTCCACAACATCTATTCCCTTGAAATTTTGTGGGTCATATATCTAGTATCATAGATCCTGGGAGAAATGGGGTAGCATGGCCTGTTAGTTAAGTACCCAGACTCTCAAGTGAGGCTTGTTACTACTTATTAGCTGTGTAACTTCAAGCATACCTCACCACTCTCAACTTCAATTTCTCTATCTATAAAAATGTAATGATAATGACTCTATATTATAATACAGTTGTATTCTTTTTAATTCATATTTATTCATTGAGATCAGTAGTAATAACTTCTCTAACACCTTTTCTATTATGTATCCCTTTCCATCATCAGATGATTGTTTTCCTATTGAACATCAACAGTTTCAGAATGTACCATCATCAAAAATCACTCTCTGACCATGATGGGACAATTAAAAAATAAAACCATTCCATAAACATGTTTGAGCACAGACAAAAACAAGATGTTTCAAACAACAATCATGTTCTTCTCCTGGCTCACGTAAGAGACATCTGTCATGAGATCCTTTTTTTTTCTTTTTTTTAACTTCACTCTGTGTCTTCCATCTCTGAGATTTAAAATAAGAATACACACACACACACACACACTCACACACACACACACACACACACACGAACCCATCTATAGATTTTCTCTCTTCCTAACTACCCAAACCACAAAAAAATCACATTTCACTGAACTCTCTCCCAAAACACCTAACACAAACCTAAACCCTATACCAAGTCCCCTGTAAAGAACAAACAAACAAAAAAACCCTCTTGTTTTCATATGCCATGTTCCATATTATACGCAGTCATCCTCATTACAAGAAGTCATAAAACAAACTTTGACTGTAGATATGGTTCTGTTGGTCTTTGGTCAGCAGCAACTAGAGTTTGAAAAAGAGATTACTTTCTTTTTCTTTTTCTTTTTCTCTTTCTTTCTTTCTTTCTTTCTTTCTTTCTTTCTTTCTTTCTTTCTTTCTTTCTTTCTTTTAACCACATTATGGTCTGTAATGTAGAAAAACAGTATTCCACCTGAGTAAGGAAAATCCAGTTCTTCCTGACTATTTCTCTCCTGTGTGTCTCCTTTATTACTCACACAGAACACTTCTGACATTTCTGGTTACTAAATGTGTGATGCTTTTCTGACGCCAAGCAATTCTATGCAATATCAGCTGGGTCTCCTACAATTTAACTCATTTCTGACACTCTCTACCAGTATACTCTCCTCCCTACCAATTTTAGATGCCAGTCGTAAGCCCGGGTCATCACAAGTGCTTATGACCAACAGGCTATATATTGGAGGTTCCAATGACCCCTTCCTTAGGTTCATTTAATTTGCTAGAGGAGCTCATAGAATTCAGGGAAACACATATATTTACCAGTTTATTAAAGGATACAAATGAAAAGCCAGATGAAGAGATAAATAAAGCAAGAGTCTGGGAAAATACTGAGCACAGGAGCTTCTGTCCCCGTGGAGTTGGAGTACACCACCCTCCTGATGTCAAAGTGTTTGCCACTCTGGAGGATGGAGAGTGAGGCTGAAAACTCCAAGCTTCTAATCATAGCTTACTTAGTCTTTTTTTGTGACCAGCCCTCATCCAGAGCCCATCCAGGAGCCCATTCAGAGTTGTCTCAATAGAATAAAAGATGCTCCTAATGCTTTTATCACTTAGGAATTTTTAAACATTTTAGGAGCCCGGTGTCAGGGACAGGTCAAAGACAAATATTAGAAAAAGGGATGCTCCTGTTGCTACTAATATTCAGGAAATTGCAAGGATTTTAGGAGCTCTGTGCCAGGGACCAGGGGAGGAAACCAATATATATATTTTTCTATTTTCTCACAGGTCCTATATGATTAAACTCTGATCCCAGTGAACACTAATTTTAACCCAACCTCTCTGTATTGTACATTCTCAAGTAGACATTGTGTTGAGGGGAAATTTAACACACAGATTTTAAAAACAGTATTATTTTAAGATAAAATAAATTAACAACAACAACATACTTTACATTGGAACCAGGTTCTTCCTTGCCACAGAATCAAACAGGAACAATAGACTCAATCAGAGGGGCAGAATTTTTTCAGTTCTACTCATCCCCTGCCACATTTAAAACCTCCAGATCGATCCCATTTCTGCCTTATATGTGAAAGACAACCCATCCCTTTGGATTTTCAACTCCTTTGGAGATACTTGATAGCCTTTACTGCTTAGAGAGACTCACACAATTAAGTTTATTGTCCACTAACCCTACAGTCAGAAGGAGGTGAATGGTGCCAAATTCCACTAAATACTATTTCCCACAAAACCTTCCTCAAAAACCCAGTGTGTTAAAGGACTCTGTCAGCTGGACTTTAAGAGATATTCTTAGCTCACCATTCTCTCCTATAGCTTTCTGAGTCCCTTAAAACCAAATTATAGGAGTCATGGTTGTCATGCCAAACCCATTTCCGTTATCACCTGCAGAATGTCAGGTAGTTATGGATTAAAGGGTAGAGCAGTACTCACTCACATCCCTTAATTTTAGGTGCTTAATCTGATTAGCCTGAGATAGAAAATCTTATCAGAAATGTGGTAGCCACACAAGACAAAAAACATATACATAGTATCTTCAAATAGCTTTCTTGGTCCCTAGAATCTCTGACAAGGTCACACATCTGAAAGCTAATTCTTTTATGTCACTGCTATTTTACAGTCATGTTGCAACAGTGGTCCTGAAAATATCTTATGCTAATCACCTCCCTTTTGTGGGAATGTATACAAATATTAGATTCATATTATCATCAGGAAGAAAAAACAGAAGATACAATGCCAGCTGTCCTTCAAAAATACATTTTTGTTATCATAAAAAGCAGTTTGCCTGAAGATTCTTATTATGTTATACACAAATCTTTATTTTCCGCAAATTTGACACTATTCTGTCTCTCACTTAAAACTTTAATTTTATCAATTAAACAAGAGCTGGACATATAGCATAACCTACTTAATAACTGATTGACTAATCACTTTCTTTTTCTTATGAGTTTCAAATATATTTGAATGGGGAACTGATCTAAGATTGTGAGGAAACCTAAATAAATAATATTTTAAAAAACAAGTAAAAATTATATATTTGACTTATTTACTATAAGTAAAATATTATGTATTTAATTTCTTTTTTAAATAACATGGAAGTGCATTCTGCTTTAAGTATATTGGCATATTAGCCATTCTGTCTTCCTTCTTAAACAACATCACCAGACAAAAAAATCTTTGTTTAAAAAACACCCAAATCAAAAAAAATTATATACTCACATTTTTTTTTAACTTCCATAACTAATGGTAATATGCTGACATGGCAGGAAAGTAAGGAAAATCCTTAAAGCCCCCAAGATGACAAAAATGTACAAATGCAAAGCACTAACTGAAGTTTGAAGTGCACTGTAGCCTTTGTTCATCTGATCCTGAAGGCTCAGAGCAAGGGTCTTCAAACTACATGATATGCATCCAGATTATACTAAATCTTTCCAATGGATATGAGCACAGACTACAGCTTTGAGAAAATCAGCCTCCACATTAACTTCTACCTGTATGTTTTTTAAAAATTCATCTTCCTGAACATTTGCCTTGTGGCCAAAGTTCCCAGCAGCGTTTTCATTTCTAGTTTTCCTTTTGCCCTTTCTTATTGTTAATTCTCCCATTTTCCAAAAAAAAAAAAGTTTTTTAAAAGTCAAAATTTTAATGTACCTAAAATTGATTGTATTTCATTTTCCCAGTATGTAAACAAAAACTTTTGAAGTGTTCATTAAAAAGGAGAAAAGAAGGGGAAAAGGTAAAGAAAAAAGAAAAGATCTAAATCAGAACAAATATTAAAAAAGAACAATCCAAAATAATTTTGTCTATAGTCTCTGTAATCAAAGAACTGCCTCGCTGGTTCTTGTGCATGATTTCAAATAGAAGGTAAAAATTTTTCCATTTTATCTCTGACATAGCAAAGTTATATCTTTGATTCAAAAAATGGAGATATCAGAGATAAGTTAACTTAGACATTTATTGAGACATATAGAAGGAATTTTCATTAAATTTTGGCACTGAAAAATTCTCATGCATTTTTTTTTAACTTGGGTGTAAGTTGGCTCACTCTCACTGATCAATTGACTGCTTGCTTATTTGTGTATTATGTACTTTGTTTTGCATTAATCTAGTTGGAATATGCAGAGGATTCTACTATAAATAATGTACTTAACAGCAACCATTAATTCATGTTCTATAAGCCCTGGATTTGTTACTGGTGGCCCAGATAGTCTCTTACCATTTCCTGTTAATTTCCATTGAAACGTTACTCTACCAATAAGTCATATTCATCTATGAGTACATGAATTAATTTTAAGAGACCTAGCCATCTCATTAAGTAATACATTTCCAGTAAAATTTTATTTTTCTTGTTTTAATCAATTGTGTACTATTAATAATTATGTAGTAATTTAATACAAAGGAACTTGGTTAGCATTTAGAACTTTAGAGGAATTGAAAAATCAATTTCAATTTATAAATGAAATTTAGTTGAAGAGAATATGATAGGGCCACAAAAAAGTTTGTGCATAAAACAGAGCTTAATAGGATCAATTTCTGTGTAGGAGATGCCATTGTAAATATGAGCTGATAAAGGAAGGCACAGGGTTGACTGAAAAGGATTCAAGGTATTCTCACAGGATTGCTTGGATCATGAGCTGAGTAGGATTCTTTCTTTTCTCAGAAGCAGAGGCTATATTAGAAACGAGTTTCCAGTGGGATCAGTGGCTTTTCCACCCCTTATAAGGGTCTACAATTCTTCCAGGAGATGAGCAGCTGGTATTCCAGATATCTTTTTTTTTTTTTTTACAATTTATTTATTTACCTGAGATAGAGAGAGAGAGAGCAAGAGCACAAGTAGGAGGAGGGGCAGAGGGAGAGAATCTCAAGCAGACTCCGTGCTGAGTGGAAGCCTGATGTGGGGCTCCATCTCACAACCCTTGAGATCATGACTTGAGTCAAAACCAAGAGTCAGAGGCTTAACTGACTGAGCCACCCAGGTGCCCCTCAGATATTTTTTTTTAAATGTAGCCATTTAAATACAGACTTAGAGTTACGCACGTTATTCATGTGACTATTCACTCATAATGTTGCATTGTCCCTGTTAGGAGAGAAATGGGAGAGAATGTCCATCAACTGGAATGCGGTACACATTGCATGTCCAGCACAGCACCCTATCTTAGACTCAGTTGGACAATGGGTCTTCTCTGTTGCTGACTCTGGACATGGTGGCTTCCTCCAAATAAAATTCATTGCTAAACCACAGCATAGATCATGGAATCTTTGTACAACAGGTGGGGCTACTCATGGATCATCTTAGCATAGAAAATAATATAAAATTTATGAATGTTAAAATATAACATTATAATATACTTTTACATGAATGATGGTGGGTATTGACTCAGAGTGAAGTAACAGTTTTATTCTGAAATTTCAATATTAAAACACAACAGATAATGTATTTTGTGACCATTCAAAATTGAGATTGAAAAATTTTAGATATAGATTTACACCTTATCAAAATTCTTTTAGGGGGCATACAACCGAAAGTAAAACTTGATGACCAATAATCCAGATATTTAATTTTAATTGATTATGCAAGTCAGGTGGCACAAATATGGGAGCTTTATATACCCTGCAGAAAGCCAGAACCATGAAGGACCGATGGTCAGTGAAAAGATGAATCAGGACAAAATAGGCACCAAAAAAGAAGACTTGAAGGGAACTTGCCTGATTTAGTTTTGTTGCTATGTATAAAGAATTTATCCTTTCCTGAATGTAGTTTTGGGACTATAATCATATTACCAATGTAATCCCCAAATTTCCAAGCTGAGTATAATGAAAGTGGTTTCGGGTTGGTGGTACTCTAGTCACCCAGCAAAAGCAAATTGAAACACTCTCTAGTGGAGCAGAGCATACTTTAAAACCAGTCTCAAAGAACTTTATCTTATAAATCTCTAAGGAATGCAAACTTTCAATATGAAGAGGCAAGATACCAAAATCAGATAGTACTAGACAGCACTGTCCTGATCCCACATTTCATGTAGACGATGAAAACTATTAGTTCATATTCATATATTCACAATGTCCACTATGAGAACTATTAGTTATCTATTATCACATAACAAACTGCATGACAAATTCAGTGCTAAAAACAGCTTCTGTGCATGAGTAATCTGGGCACGGGTTAACTAGGGACTCTACTTCAGGTTCTCTCATAGGCTTAGAAGGTATCTGCTGGGCTCCAGTTATTTTAAGGCTCAACTAGGGAAAAATTCATTTCCAAGCTCACATGATTATTGGCAAGATTCAGTACAATACCTTACAAGAAACTGTTGAACTGGTGGCCTCAGCTCCTCACTGTCTTGACCACATCCTGCCATCAGTTTCTTGCCACATGGGTTTGTACAGTATTGTAGCTTGTCTCTTCAATGCTTGCAAGCTAAGAAGGCAGTAGAGTAGGCCAGCAAGATAGATGTTACAATCTCTCATAATCTAATGAAAGACGTGACATTCTATCACTGGCGCCATATTCTGTTTGTTAGAAGCAAGTCATTAAACTAGCACACACTCATGGGGAAGGATTAGATGAGGACATAAATAATGGAGGCAGAGATCTTTGGGGGCCATCGTAAGATCTGCCTACTACACAAACTAAATTTACCAAATATATAAAGGATCAGGGAAATGTGACCAAAAAGAGGGGAAAAAATATCAATCAATCAAAACTGATCCAGAACAGAGACAAGAGCAGAAAAGGAGGAGGAAGTGCAGGAGATATCAGGGAGTTCACTCGCTCTCTCCCTGCCAGAGAAGGACATTAAAACAGCTCTGTGGGGACAGCACAAAAGCAATTGTCTGCAGGCGGAAAAGAAAGTTCTCCCTGGAAAGTGAATCAGCTGGAGCCTTGATCTTGGACTCCTCAGTTCCCATAACTGTGAGAAATAAATTTCTATTGTTTGAGCCACCCAGTCTATAGTGTCTTGCTATGTGGCAGGCCAAGTAGGTTAAGACAGATGGAAAATCTGCACATCAAGACATGCTTAACATTAATTTGTCATTAGGGAAATGAAAATGAGAACTCTGAGAGGTATCAGCATATAACACCAAAATGACTAAAATTAAAACTTTGACCACACGAAGTGCAGAAAAGATTGTGAAATACCTAGAACTCTCATGTACCGCTGGTGGGAACACAAAATACTACAACCACTTTGGTATACAGCTTGGAAACTGCTTAAAATGTCAAACATATGCCTAGGATATAATTCAGCCATTCCTCTTCTACATTTTACTCAAGGGAAATAAAAGGATACATCCTCACAAAAGCTTAAATGTTCATAGATTTATTTGTAATAGTGAAAACCTGGAAAAAAACACAAAAGTTCATCAACCAGAGAATTGATAAACAAACTGTGATATATCCACACAAAGGTATGCTACTAAGTAGTAAAAAGGAATAAACTATTGACAATATAACAACATGAGTGAATCTCAAAAATAATTCTACTAAACAAAAAACAGATAAAAAATAGTACAGATGACAAAAAGAGTACAAATACATAATTCAATTTATACGTAATTCTATAAAATGCAAATCAGTGTGGTTAAGGAATCTGAAGCTGAAGTGAAGTAAGGAGCCATTATAAAAACGGTAAAAGGAAATTTGGGGCAACAATGTGATACTGATTGATTCTGAGTAATTCATATATATGTATACATATATACATGGTTTTGTTTCCTTTGGATATATACCCAGCAGTGGGATTGCTGGATGATATGATAGTTGTATTGTTAATTTTTTTTTTAAGATTTCATTTATTTGCTTGAGAGAGAGAGAGAGAGAGAAAGAGCACGAGTGGAGTGAGGGCAGAGGGAGAAGCAGACTCCCCGCTGAGCAGGGAGCCCGATGCAGGACTCGTCCTGGGACTCTGGGATCATGACCCGAGCAGAAGGCAGACACTCAACTGACTGCGCCACTCAGGCGCCCTGTATTGTTAATTTCTTGAGGAGCCTCAATACTGTTTTCCACAGCAGGTTTACAGTTTACATTCCCACCAACAGTGTACAAGGGCACCCTTTTCTCCACATCCTTGAAAGCATTTATTATCCCTTGTCTTTTTAAAGACTTGAAACAGCAAAAATCCTAGAAGAAAACAGAGGAACCCCTTTGACATTGGTCATGGCAATAATTTTTTTTGGATTTGACACCAAAAGCAAAGGTAACAAAAGCAAAAGTAAACAAGCGGGACTACATTGAACTAAAAACCTTTTGTTCAATAAAGGGAAACATCAACAAAATGAAAAGATAACCTACAAATAGAATGGGAGAAAATATTTACAAACATCTAATATGGCATTAATATGCAAAATATACAAGGGACACATACAACTCAATAGCAAAACACCCAAATCACCCAATTTAAAAATGAGCAAAGGACCTAAATAGACATTTTCTAAAGAGGGAATACAAATGACCAACAGAGGGGCACCTGGGAGACTCAGTCAGTTAAGTGTCTGCCTTCGGCTCAGGTCATGATCTCAGGGTTCTGGGATCGAGCCCCATGTCAGGCTCCTGTTCAGCGGGGAACCTGCTTCTCCCTCTCCCTCTGCTCCTCCCTCTGCTTGTGCACGCTTGTTCTCTCTCTTTCTCTCTCAAATAAATAAATAAAATCTTAAAACAAAAACAAAAACAAATGACCAACAAATACATAAGAAAGTGCTCAACATGACTAATCATCAGGGAAACGTAAATCAAAACCACAATGAGATACCATGTTACACCTGTTAGAATGGCTATTATCAAAAAAAGAAGTGATAATAATTTACATTATTATATTAAATATATATGAATTGAAGCTGAGGTAACTGCAGAAACTTGCTGAAATATTTCTTAATAAGTTATAGTGTTTCCTGAAAACCTCTCTCAAGTAAATAAAAATATTAACTATATTAAATATTTAAAACACTGTCATTTTAATATTCAAATATAATTATTGGCTTTTACTATAAAAATTATATATTTAGCAGAGTTAAATTTTTTTCTATTTCTTAATTTTTGTTAGTTACATCATTACTACATGCCTATTATTTATAATATTTATGTATTTTTTAACTTAATTTCCACAGTTTGATCTTAGTTCTGTATTTCATGATTTTGTTTCTTATTGAATATCTTTATATGATAGTGTCTTCTTAATGGTATATTAATTTTTAGGCCCCTCTTTTCATCCAGTAGTTTAATAAAATTATTTTTTAAATAACTAACTGATGCTCTCTTTAATTATTAAATCATTGAGAGTGAAACTCTCTTCTCTTAGTATTTGAAATAAAAACTTTTTAGGTCACACTTACCTGACATCATTGTCTTAGCATAAAGTACTGCTATATTGAAGAACTAAGTCAATTTATCCAATTTTCCTCTTACATAATTTGCTTTTACTGTATTATGGTCTTTATTTGTATTGGAAATGCAGCTTTGCTAGAATAAGTTTGGCAGTATGTTAGAATAGGTTGTAAGTAAAAAAATTTAAAAATTCATTGCTAGCCTCCTTCTATCATTGGCCTCTCCTGTTCTTCCAAATGTGGAATTGGATTTCTTAAGTTCTTATTACTCAAAGGGTGGTTTTTGAATAAGTAATGTCAACATCATCTGGGGATTTGTTAGAAATGAAGAATCAGACTGACCTTAGACTTACTGAATCAGAATATACATTTTAATAGAATCCCAGTTGATTCTTATGTACATTAATGTTTGAGAACCACTGGCCTAAGTGCATGCTCAGATGATTCCTTCATTGCCTCCTGAAATCCAGGTTCCCGATGCCAGCCAAGGGCAAATCTTACAAGCAGTTTTTCTCAGCTTAATAATCTCAGGACTGCTGTTAACTCTTTTCTGCACGTATCTCAAACCAAAGAACTCGAAAAAAAATCAATGGTTAAATTAGGACATTTTACCCATAAGGGCATGCATGTGTTAATGTGTTTCTACTCTAAGGCAATTTTATTACTTGATAAAATTTTGACTTCAAGTATGTTAAATGTTACTGTCTTAATTTACCGCACCTAACATTTTACTCTTGACCAATGGAAGAAGAGCAGAGATAAAGACAAGTTAACAATTGAAGTTATTCAAAATTGTATTTATCTTTTTATGGGATTTTGATGTTATTTTTTATACTTATAGTGGAACTGTTTAATATTGGTTCTAGAATTTGCAGTTTCCAAAAACATCAGAAATCTTCATGGAGTTCTGACTCAGACAAATGTTGATAATATTTAGCATACATATCCTTTCCTTCCCAAAACTTTTCCCCCAACTATATTATTTAATGAAGAATGCATAGTTTTGAAATATGAGGTAATTTATGTCTACAAGTGAGAGTGTGCCATACACTTTGTGAATTATTTTTTGCATGTTATTATTATTCCCCTAGTTGGAAGTAGTTACTAAAACTTTTATTTTTGAGAACCATCAAATTCCAGGCTTTGTGGGAGAATTGCAAAACAAGCAGCAGTTGTATCAATTACTAACCTGATTATTTTTGTTAATTTAATTAGAAAAAAAAATTTTTACTGAAAAAAATGGGAGTGTATATACAAGAAAGAAATTATAGTTTGGAACTCCAAATTTACTCCTGTCATGATTTCTACTTCTTCAAAAAGGTCAAAGATATAGGGATCAATTTTAAGAGTATACAAAGTAATTTAGGTCATGATAGGGAAAATTTTTTATATATGTTCTTTTCAGTACTTAATGAATAAAATTCAGCTAAAAGATGTGAATTTAAATGGTGCAAATTTAATCTTGTTTAGAAATTCTTTCTAGCAATTTAAAATGTTTAAATAGTAAATAAGCCATGTGATCCAACTATGCCAAAGATTAAGCAAGATCGCTGGGAATTGCATATTTTTACCTTACGTCAGTGGAGAAAACCATACAAACTTGAGAAAAGACACTGAATATACATTTGCTGTGTGGAATAAAAAACACTTAAATACACAGAATTTTCAATTGATAAGCATAAAAATTACATTGGGTACATTTTGATCATTATAAATCTTTCAAGTAAATAATTACAAATAAAAATTTATCAAATTCTGCTTTCTACGGAAAACTGTTATTATAATAATGTTAAAATGTACACAAATTTTTATCAGAATGAAAATCATAGGAATGGAATACTGAGCATCAACAATATGTAGTTAAGTTAAAGTTTTAAATAAAATTAAGAATAAAATTAAATCCCCATGTATCTTACTATTTTAAAAGCACCAAAATCAACCAATTACATAACAAAAATCAATATAAATTCAGTTTAATGGTGCATTTGACTTTCTAAAGGGATTTATGTGGATCTGGCTTTAGCAGAACATACTTTAAGTGTTAATTTTTCCATAATGCTTAGTTTAATCAAACTAACTCTGGAAATTTTAATATTTCCCCTTCCCAATCTCATCAACCACCCCAATTAAGAAATTTTTCCCCAAAATGTGTTCATATTAAAGCCTTAGAATGCTTAAATATCTTCACATACAGTTCTGTTTACACTTCCCAGTCCAAACAGTCATAACTTCACCTTTAATGAGAAAAAGGGTAGTATTTAAGGATCGTGTATTTTAGAGAATTACTCTGTAGTGAGAAACACAATTTCTTGTAAAATGGTAGGTAATGATAAAAAGTTTAGCATATATTCATCAGTCAGTAATAATCATTGAACTTTAGAAAAATGAAACAAGGAGGAGATAAACCTATTAAAATAAATGCAAATATATAAATTATTTTGAAGTAACTGAGTGAACTATGCAAGTGGTATTGGAATTCAATCAAATCACATTAAAAAAAACCAGCTGCTAAGTATTTGAATAACTAGAATTAGGTGGATGTTGAGGTAACGTCATAGAAGTGTGTAATGTTTTAGCATCTTCATAAGGTAATTTATTTTTTGAGACAATTTTGCATTGTGGAAGCATGTATCTGTAATCTTTTAAATCAGGACTGCTCACTTACTGACAGTAAGTCAACTTCGAAGGTTTTTTTTCTCTGTCAATAATTACTTTGGGGATGGTTGAAGGCCATTAAAATAGTCACATTTTAAATCCCTAGTAAGCTTCCTGATTACCTCTGCTCTTTCAATTGTACTTTTAAAGCATATTGTAGTCCCTTTACTTTTACAGTACTGTCAAAAACAATGTGTCCATGTCTAAAATTCAGTAATGAGGGGGTAGATTCATTATGTTTCATTTAAGCTAGGAATTTTATTTTAAAATTACTTGAACCTACCACATAATTTCTAAATTGGCTTTATATACAATTCCAATAAATGTCATGTCATGGAACCATCTTGTATTTTTAAGTTAAAATAATGCAAATGGTATGTTGAATATTAAATGAGAGAAACTTCCAGTGTCCATAAACAGTTTGGACTTCCACTGTCATTTATAATCATACAATTGAGCCATTTGAATTGGGCCTTTTGAACTAATGCTAAAGCTATTTTATTATATGGTTCCAAATAAGTGACAGGCTATCATTTGTCTCAATAAATTGTTGCAAATTATGACTGACAAGCAGTTAAAATAAAGCCAGAAACAAAAACAGCTAATAAACAAGGACTGTTGCTAATGAATATAATTGTATAGTTTTCAGTTTCTAGTAACCCAAGGACTAGAAGAACTGATACAGGAGCTTGGTGAGTAAGAAATTCGTCATAAAACCTGTCATTTTGTTATTGCATCTGGAGGCACAAGCCAATTTTTTCAATGACAATATCTGTATGTGATATGAGCTGTTGTATAATAAAAATAATAAATTGCCCTGTTGTCTTTGTATCACCAGGTCACTTAGCAAGAAATAAAACCAAGGAAGCCTAAGTAAAGAATAGAAACCATATTGTTCGAAAGGTCAGTGTAATCTCCTTCATTCTCTTTCTAAATCGCTCATATAAAAATAAAGTTGATTTGTATTACAGTCATAAACTTCCTTTAGAGAAAAGATTAAAGCTATGCTAAGGATGCTTGTTTGAGCATATAAAATGCCTTGCTTAAATATAGACTTTTTTCTTGATTAGATTCACATTTTTCCATCATTACCTATGGTGTTTTCTTTTTCTGAAGATGACTTTAAGAAGGCCAGTAAATACAAAAATCAGTATAACATTTTCATTATGAACTCCTTAAAAACATTCTGTAAAGCTATTAATCATTTACAAAAATAATTTTGAAGCCTACATATTGTGAATTTCAAACTTCATAATAGAATATATTAAATAATATGAATACATGTCATGTACATTCATGTATGTGGCCTAGAAAAGATTAAAAACTCACCACAATATTATCATTACATGACATTTGTATGATAGGATCTGTTATTTATATGTCCTCAATAAATATTTATTGAATTAATGAATGAAGAAATAGTTTCTATTTATTGAAACCTCTTTATGAGTAAGCTGACTACTCAGCTCTACCTCTTGGATGTCAGACAATGCATTCTACTTTTTGTAGACACAATATTATAATATGGTTGTTAATTTACAATGTGCAAAATTGTACAGGGTCCGATAATTGCTGAGAATCCACAAGGTATACTCTCATAGACTTCAATAATGGTAAAGGATACGATACAGAATGAGAAGAAAGTTCGGGCAAACATAGGTTAAAAAACTTTCAGGCACAGCTGCCTGCGTCCTTTGCACAGGATGCACTTCCTTTTTGGATTATGATCTATCAAGATACATGCAAGGTTACTTTGTTTCAGGAAAGCCAACATATGAGGGGTCTGTGTAACAAGTTAAATCAGGTATAAACCATCATTTAGTAAATTTGTAAGAAAGGATGTAAACAGGCAAGTACAGGATGCCTCCAGGGGACTTTCAGACTTTAAAAGGACCATTATGAATCACCAAGTGCTGCATTTTATTCTTTAATTTGGCCAGTGGGAAGTATGAAGGCTTCAGGCATCCCTGGAGATAAACATACATCTAAGGCCCAGCTTCCTTGCACCAGGTGTATACCGGATCCTGAAGGATAGCTTCCCATGCTTGCAGAGTGTCATCTCCAAGCTGATCCTTCACAGGGAGACTTCAAAGTCTATTACATTATTCTTAATAGTCTTTCAGCATCTGGATAGTGTGGTATTTAATAGGACCATTGGGTCCCATGTTCAAAAGTGCTTACTGCACCTCAATTGCTATAAAACAAATATTTGCTCCCTTGGTCCAAAATGGTTTTATGTGGTACTTCATTTCATTTTATCAAATACTCTGTTAAGTTTTCAAATAGTGGGCCAATTTAATACCTTTGAAATTGTTCTCAGATAAATTTGAATTGAGTTTTTGCTCTTTTTCAAAGTCCGTTGTTATATTTAGATAATCTTTTGGTTTTTTTTACTGGACATTGTTATTACTTATAAAATAGATTTTATTCATTTAACTCCAAAGGAAAAACTTTATTTCTCTTATTAATAAGATCTTATTTGCAATGTCCTTTCCTAAGGGACATTTTCAGAGTCATTCAGTGAGAAAAATTCCTACCTGGCCTACCTTTCCCAATAGAAATCATTTAAATGTATTCTTTGTTTTCTTAATCAATTATTGAGAAGTAATGTGTTGTAAATGTTTCTTTGATTTGTTTTACATTAAACATGATCTGTACCAGGACTATCTCTTTAACATATGTTATACATCTCTCCACCTTGTTCATTTAGCTCTAGCCATACTGGAAACATCAAGTATGCTACTATTCCATGGGTTTTGCAGTCGCTCTTGCCTCTAGCTGGAGCATTCTTCCCCCACATATTTGCCTCACCTCGTCCTTCATTTTACCCAGGCCTCTGCTGGAATGCCATTTTGCTAAAGACAGGCTCCCTGACAATCCTGTCTGAAATAGCACATTGCTATCATTCTTAATCCCTTACTCGGCTGTTTTTTTTCATTGACATTATGTTTTGGGGAGGGTCCCATGACCAGTCATTCATTCAGTGATTTGCTAAAAGGACTCACAGAATTAGTAGTCATTCTCAAGGTTATAGTTTATTACATAAAATAATTGTAGAGCAGGATCAACAGGGAAAATGATGAATCAGGTGGAGTGTAGAGGAGATCAGGTGCAGGTTTCAAAAGTCCTCCCACTTTGGTATCACACAGACATTCTTATTCCTCTGGCAACAAACAGCAACAATGCATATGTGGTGGCTCTGCCTAGGGAAGACAGCTTGAATCTCAGAGTCCAAGCTTTACAAAGAGGGCTGCTCATGTAGACACATACCACCGCCATGATTACTAAAACTCCAGGACCAGAAGGAAAGCAGGCATCCACATTCACCATATTGTTTCCACAAACTAGCTAGACAAACTGGTACAGTATGATTCAGTGCTGCAGGTGTTGAGAATATCCTTACCAACCAAGCTGAGTTCTTGGGGCCAACCAAGGATCACCCATACAAGCAGACCCTCCTGAAGATATAGGGAAGATGTAAGCAACATAGGGTCTGCTGCATTAAGTCTTTTCTGCCCACTTCATCATCACTTGACCTATTTCATGTGTGTCAGTTTATTGGTTTGATGTCTTCCTCTCCCACTGGCTGTAAACTCCACAAGGACCAGGACTTTGTCTCCTCTGTTTGATGCCATATCTTTTATGCTTAGTGTAGTGACTGGTATAAAGGCATCATTTCAAAACATGTGATAAGTGCAAATACAATGATTAACACTGATTGATCTCTGTTTGGTAGGATTAGAGTATGCAACCATCAATGGCAGAAATGAGATAAAAAGATTGCAGAAGGATGTGTTGAGAGTGATTTTTTTATAGGTAGAGGGAAGGATATAAGTACTTGTGCTTCATTTTGTCCCAAAAAACTAAAATGAAAATTGAATGCCAGACAGTAACCTAAACAGAGTGGGTGACAATAATGAAATGTTAGAAAATGAAAGGTGATTACTAGAAGAAAGGGGAACAGCTGTTCACCATATTTTCTGAAATGTGAAAATGGGCTTTAATTGTGAGTTAAATTCATATATGACATAAGAAAGATGGTTTGGCATGTCAGGCAGCTAAAGTACTTACTGTGAAAGGCTTTGAAATCTTTATAGAAACCATCACAAAAAGAAAAGATCACTTTTTATCCTGAGTTCTTTAGCTCTGATTTTACCACATTATGGAGTGAATTGATTCTTTTCAAGGCCTCTTCATGTCATAGGATTACTGTTAAAATATTCCCATTTCATCCTGCCAACAATAGCTGCATGTGGGATAAATATTATTAAGAAATGCATAAAACATAAAAAGCATAAAATGCATATTTTCTCATAGTTTGAGATAAAAAACAATTGTAAAAAAATGCACAGATATTTCTCTGCTGTTTCAAACTCTGATGCTAATTTGAGCATACTGAAACAAAATTATGATGTCTTTGTTGGATCTCAAGTTTAAGGATGTGGTGAAAGTGATAGAAGAAACTGAATGATCGAAAATAAGGATGGGATAAGAAAGAATTATATGCATCTCCCAAAGACTCACATAACTAAAAAAAATTAAAAAATGTTAAATTGCAAATGTTAGAAGGAAATAAATAACCCTTATAATTACTATAGTTGAAAAATATGATATATAATACCATATGGCCAATTTACATGTGCTCAGTAAACCTTTACTGATATTGCTATATATTTTTTTAACCTGTAAAAAAGATCTCAATAAAATTTTACCAAGAACTCCTTGAAGAAAACTTACACTTAAGGAAAATAATAATAAAAATGAACTTTTAAAGCATCTTAAGGGTGTCAAGATTTGGGCACCTGGGTGGCTCAGTCCATTAAGCATCTGCCTTGGCTCAGGTCATGATCCTGAGGTCCAGGGATTGAGCCCTGCATCAGGATCCCTGCTCAGCGAGGAGTCTGCTTCTTCCTCTCCACCCCTCTTCCCTGCTCATGCTCTCTCTTTCCCTTGCTTGCTCTCTCTCTCTCAAGTAAATAAATAAAATCTTTAAAAAAAAAAAGAGTGTCAAGATTTTATCTACTTGTGTGGATTCTTCCAGAAGTTATTAAAAACAAAACAAAAACTCTGTAAGACTTTGACAAAAGCATGCATTCGAGGTGATAAAAAGCAAAAATATCTGAGCTGTTTTGAAGACAACTCTAATCTCTAAATACAACGAAGCAGAACAAATGAACTTTCAGCCTTTCCTTGGAAAGAATGAATGATCAGTGATAAGAAACATTTCACAGAAATACCTGAATAAGAGAGCAAAGAACATGAGTCTCCAATGGCCCTAGAATATTAACGGTTCAGCACTTTTCATCCATTATACCTCCTGTTTCACTTCCTTTAGTCACAAATGCAATTTAAACTCCTTTCCTTAAAAAATAGTCCAGAGTCTAGGAACATACAAAGAGAATGAATATAGATTTCTCAAATTAACAAAATAAAAACTTCTCTTTTTACTGTGCAGAGCTCTATATTTTATAAAGACAGTGGGAATTAGAATTGGTGTGTACTTTCTGGGTATAGTCTGTCTCTTAAATGTTAATCTGAATGAAAGTGCTGACCTAGAAACATCCAAAAAGGTGTAATGCACATTTTATGCTGCCATGCTCATTAAACCTTGTGGACCACAAGGACCAGCCCTGGTCAGTTTGGGGATAAAATTATGTCAAGAAAAATAGCTAGACTCCTTAGACAAAATGACTGCATGTATTTACATGCTCCTGGAATAGAGGATGCTATTCTAGGAAAGCAGTTGTATATAGATGATATAGAAAACTCAAATGTACTTGATTGTGATCATTAAAAATACTATCGGGCTTCTCGGGAGAATAAAGGTTTGCCTCCTGGCCTGATTTTAAGAAGGATAATTAAATTCTGCATACCTAAAATCCCTTTCTGATTCCAGCCTGTAGAAGTCATTTCTTTTTTATTATGTACTCTTGTTCTAGGCTCTGAAACACTAGCTGTCTTTTGGCCCAGAGATAATTGCATTTCAGTGGTGGGCAAAGTATTGTGCTTCATACGCTATGTAGTAAAATACTTTCATATGAGAAATTTTATCATAAATTTGCATTATTAATATGGATATTTTGTTCTATTTTCTGAAATGATATAATTGAAAATATTATATATTTACCACATCTTGAGGAAATAAAAAGCTAAAGTAGCAACATGATAAATATTTTATAACTGTCATATATATTTGATATAATCAAGTAAATTATATGAAGAACACATCAAATATGAATCATTTTCCTAAGAATTAATATATTAATCTATTTTCTTACATTACTTTTTCTACAGCAGTGTTTAATCTCAGATTCTTACCCTTCCTACTTCACTAAGATGGTATCCAGTCCCTGCAACGGCCTGTATCCAATATTTTCTTCCTTTATTTAAACCGAGACTGATTTCATAAGAGAAACAAGTTTCTCCTCCCAGCAGGCCTCTCTCTCATTTCTATTTAAACCAGAAATTACCATTCTCAGCAATGTTAAAGCAAATGAGCAGTGAGACCAATTGTGGAAAGGCTGTTTCTTTGTTTTTGTATAAAGCTGTTCCTGATATTAGTGGCTTACCTGCCATCCACCCTCCTATTGCTATATGTCATCATCTAGTTATGATGATTCCCTGCCTGAAATCCTTGGTATTACTGGGAATGCAGCTTATGTCTGTGAACATTCTAGTGTTGCTCAATTAATTGACCAGCTGCATCTCATAAGGATGATTGGCAGGTATATGACAAAGCTTTGGTGGGAATAGTGGTAACTGAGAAGGCCAGCTACCCAAACAACAGAACAAGTTCTATCTTTCCCACTTTCACCTTACCATCCAGGAGGTACAATGAGCAGACCACTGGCATGTCCACCTCCTGCTGGAAGGAAATTCTGTTTTCAGATTTAGACTACCAAAAGTGATATGAAGTTTTGTTGTTTACATAGCTGTAATTAAATGAAAGCTTAGTGATTTAACTTGCCCTTGTCCCCAATAGTAGTATCCCCGTGCTATGGCAATTATGATAAAGGCACCATGGCATGAAATTACACTATATTCTTAATTCCACAAATGTATGTGTTGTCTAGTTTCAATTCCATTTTGCTTTGAATTTCAGTTTCATCCAAATCATAGGTTAAAGGGGACATTCAAAAGTAGTTTTATTATATTTCTATTTTTCCAACAAGGTTAATGAAGTTCAACACTTCAGTTGAATATGAAAATGAAAGAAAAAGTATGATTATTATAGTTTCATTCTGAAACGGCTGCATAGAGCCAGGCAAAATCATTATAATACCCACATCCTATGAACAAACACATGGTAATTAGGTGAAATTCCTTCCTTTTAAAAAATTTTGGTCTACTTTTATGTAGTGCCTACGGTCCAGGGGCAGAACAGTTCTCAAAAATTTATTCAGAATAGCAAATAACTGTCCTCTGCTACTTTCATTTAAATCAGTTTCTAGGGCGCCTGGGTGGCTCAGATGGTTAAGCATCTGCCTTCGGCTCAGGTCATGATCCCAGGGTCCTGGGATCGAGTCCCGCATCGGGCTCCCTGCTCCTTGGGAGCCTGCTTCTCCCTCTGCTTCTCTCTCTCTCTCTCTCTCCCTCTGTCTCTCATGAATAAATAAATAAAATATTAAAAAAAATAAAAAAATAAATCAGTTTCTAATGGGGTCTCTGGAGAGATCTACTTTTTTTCTACTTCATGGTAAAAATATATTTGCACTTAATGTAAATATTATTTTTAAAAGAGTTAGAAAATTCATGTGCATATAGTGTTTCACAATATGAGTTGGAAATAAGAATGGCTTATACTCAAGTTTCACTTACTCTTTATGGACAACTTTATAAACAGTGGGATTCAGAAGGATATTCATTAAAACTAGCACATCCAAAAACCTAATCTCAGGAGCAAAGAAATCACAGAAGGGATAAACTATTTCACATGCTCTAGTTATCAGCTGAGTGAGTGCTCTAAATATCATGGTTTTGTCAGTAGGGCACAAGCAGATGCTTTCCTTCTATCATGAGCTCTGTTCTTGCTCATGTAGATGTCAATACTAGAATTTACAACATTAGTCTCTGACAACTATTATAAATGAGCCAGAATTTGAAATCACAGTGATAAAGTTTTTTCATAAGTTCTACCCAAGATGGTGTACAAATCAACATGCACCCTATTTCATTCTAACTGATATGAGAGACCAGAATGAGACAGGAATCCAAAAGTCCAACCACATCATTATTTCTTGCTCTTTAGAATTATATTGAATTTTTGAGTAATTTTGGGTACCAGTAAGTTTTTTAACTTATGTGATTTATAAGATAAAACATTGGTGGATCCATTTTGTTTATGTGACGTAGTAGAAATATTCTTTTTGCTGAAAAATATTACCATTCTTTCTTTCCTAAAAATAACTCCAATATAGCCTAAAATATTTACAAATGATGTGATATGATGTTTGGGATCAGCTTCTAAAGAGTACAGGATGGGAGAAGTGGATGACATGTAGATGGGACAGATCTAGCCACAGACTGATGTTTGTTGGGCACAAGGAAGTTCTTTATACCAGCTTTTCCACTTTGACATATGTTTGAAATTCTCCTTAATATGCATTTTTAAAAAAAAAATCATCTACCTTCGTGGTTGCAAATTGGCAGTCTGCAAGCTAGATCCAGTCAGGCAACATTTGACCCATGCCGTGCTCAAAAACTGTCCACATAATAATCTGAGTTTCCAGATTTTCTTGAACTGTTAGATGTGGCAACATTGAGACAGCACTCCCTCATAATAACAGGAGTGCAGAATAACAGGTGCTTCCTACAAGAAAAAATGTGAATTTTCTCTAGCCCTGGAACACTCTCATGTGTTATTTCTGGCTGACTTCACTTATTTACTTTGCCTTCCTTACTCTAGCAACCATTTGAAATGTTTAAGTTAGAGAAAGATTTTCACTCTTTTATTGAAAGATGCTGCTACTGAGAACCATTCAGTTCTTTGTTATGAAGAACATGAGCTCAATGTTGCCCTCTTCTGATTTTTCAAGAAAATCTGGAAATTTGGGTTATCTGAAATTTCCCAGTTTACAAATACTGTCTGGATCAAATATCAGTCATAAAAGTGACCAATAAATCAGAGTATTTTCCAGTGTTCTCAAAGGCATGTCCAAACCAATTTAATGGTGTATGAAAAGGCTAAAAATTAAATATAATGGAGAATGCCAAGAAAATATTTTAGATCCTAAAATACAAAAGGGAAAACCCCCCTATTTACTTATTCAGGATTTGTGATAATTGAAGTGTTTTATTCCTGAGCTCAAATGTTAATCTTCCTATGCTCCAGTCAAAATCTAATCAGTTACTCTGATTATGCTGATATAATCACATACATATACACATAACACACACACACACACACACACACACACGCACCTTACTGCATATTAAAATATATTTTCCATTTCAAGAAATTGTAAATCAAGCATATAAAAGTGAAAGGAGAAGAAAGAAATACACCAGTGTTGTAGTGAACAGAAGTAAAAGAAGAAAAATGAGTTATGGATGTCATTATATATCATTCATGTTTAAAAGAACTTTTTGTAACATGAATATTCAATTCACAAAGCCTTGTTATAAATCAGCCATCATCGGTGAGAGATTTATCTTGCTTGCCTCTGTGATATCATAACTCAATGCTTCATGGGATGAAAACCATAGACTAAATTGCTAAATTCATTAAAAACTTATATATTACTGTCTGAGAAAAGACCAATTGATTGAAAACTGCTAAACCATCTAACACTTGGTTCTTTTACATAAGAATACTTTAATGAGCCTTCATTAGAATAGGTATTTCAGGGACACCTGGGTGGCTCAGTCTGCTGTAGGCTCAGGTCTTGATCCCAGAGTCCTGGGATAGAGCCCCGCATCAAGCTCCCTTCTCAGTGGGGAGCCTGCTTCTCCCTCTGCCTGCCACTCCCTTTGCTTGTTCTCTCTCTCTCTCTCTGTCTCTCTGACAAATAAATAAATAAAATCTTTTTTAAAAAAAGAATAGGTATTTCAGATGTAGTTATAAGAGATAAAATGATGCCATGTCAGGGTAACAGTTTGTTACAGTTAACAGCAAAAGCTTTTTGGGAGTTCAACAAAAAAATGATTTTTTTAGGGGCACCTGGGTGGCTCGGTTGGTTAAGTGGCCAACTCTTGATTTCGGCTTTGGTTATGATCTTGGGGTCTTGGAATTGTCCCTGTGCCTGGCTCTGCACTCAGTGGGGAATCTTCCTGAGGATTCTCCCTCTCCCTCTGTCCCTCTCCCTGCTGGCTCGTTCTCTCTCTGTGTAAAATAAATAAATCTCTAAAAAAATGATATTTTTTAGAATTTGATGATGAAGATTTTTTATCGCATCCAAGCTGAGAGACTTTTTACCACTGAGGAGATATAGAATATATAGGGAATTTCAGCACAAGCACTGAACCCCATGCTTACAACAGTTTCACATTTGGATTAGGCTTAATAACAGTGTATTTTAAGTTTTGCCCTTTGGTGTTCTGGGTTCAGGAAAACCTATTAATATCTTGATGTAGGAGGAGAGTAAAAAAAGCTATAGGGTGGGTTTCTATGTATTCATTCAGAAAAATGAATAGAATGCCCACCATGAAAACTTCCCCTCCCTTCCAGTTTAAATAGTACAAATGGCATTTATAGGGAGATGTGTAACTCCTTAGGAATGTCATGTCCATCCCTAACAGATAATTTTAACATAGCCATTCACGTCGTAACAGGTAGTCTTCTCTTCTAAACCATTAAAGAAAATGGTAAAAATTGACTTAGACTTCAGTATAAATGATTATTTTATGTTTGGTTGGAACTAAATCACTAGTACATGTGTGCTATCACTACCTTTGCCTCTAGTGAAATGTAGAAATTGGGAAGAGGCAACTGGAAATGTACCTTCCAGGGTTAAATTAATAAAATACAGCTTTGTAATGTAGTAGAGATTATAAGTGGGTCACTTGCTCTTTTGGGTAACAAGGTCAAGGTTTCCTTAGCATATGTATACAAATTTGTTAGGTAGGGCACCTGGGTGGCTCAGTTGGTTAAGCGACTGCCTTCGGCTCAGGTCATGATCCTGGAGTCCTGGGATCGAGTCCCGCATCGGGCTCCCTGCTTAGCAGGGAGTCTGCTTCTCCCTCTGACCCTCTTCCCTCTTGTGCTCTCTATCTCTCATTCTCTCTCTCTCAAATAAATAAATAAAATCTTTAAAAAATATTTGTTAGGTATATCCTGTAAGGGCAATTGGAAAGCAATTCAACTTTCAGGATTTTGTAGTTTCAAAGATGGATTTTTTTTTCCCCCAAAAGTTCCATCTTCCTTCTTTGCTTACACTTTGAAGGTGATATTTTTATCCTCAGAATCATTAAGAAATGAGCTGCTACTTGGATCTTCTTAATAATTCCTTATGAATTGTCTCATAGAGTTTACCTGCCCAAGCCAATGGCCAGTACCTGAAATATGTTCAGTGGGTATCAGTCACAAGATGTATTCATAGCTTTCTACTTAACTAGAGACATAGTACATTTAATTCTCCTTTCTCCCCCATCCTCTGAAAAGAGCAGCAAATTTCAATGGTCCAAATATGAGTATCATGTTACACAGTTTATAGTTCTCATACATTTTTCTATCACTTTATTTTACAGTTTTGCCCAAAAATAATAGTTATATAATTTTTTGGCCCCATCCTCTTGGAAAATAGTGCTTTTTTAAAAAAGATTTTATTTATTTATTTGGGGGTGGGGAAGCAAAAGGGAGAAGCAGACTCCCCGCTGAGCAGAGAGCCTGACCTGGGGCTCAGTCCCAGGACCCTGAGATCATGACCTGAGCCGAAGACAAACACTTAACCAACTGAGCCACCCAGGTGCCCCTGGAAAATACTGTTTTGAAGGGATGTTGTTGGGATAATATATACAGGGATAATAATATCATTAACAGTAACCTCTCTGGGCAGCCTACAAGTATTGAACTGGGAAGACACTAACCCTGCCACTTACCAGATTTAAAATGGACCACAAAGTCCACTGTGTCACCTGTCTTGGACAGGTTATGTTTGGCTATAGGCATTTGGATCATCTCCTATTCCTTCTGTCCTAAAATATCCCATCTATTCAAATGATTCATTAATTGAAACATCTTTGATGAACCTGAAATTTTTTTCTCCACATTTCGTCCCCTAAACTTTCCACTTTACTGCCCTATGCATTCAAGTTTCTAACGCCTCTGCCTGACAGCCCACAAGATTCATTTTTATAACAAATTCTTCCCTATCCTCACTGGATAGGGAAGGATTTCATATAATGACATTTCTTCAAATTAAGAAATACCTTCAAATTAAAAAAATAAAATGTGTGGGGCCCTTTACAGCCATATAACCTTATATCCTTAGAATCCTCCAGAGACCTGAGAAAACTGAGAGTTCAGAGGATTTTAAAATAGACAAAAATACAATTTATATTGGTGGGGGGGGTGCTGGTCCAGATAATAGAGAAAATACCTAGAAGTTAACTTCTCTACAGGTAAGATACAAAACAAGTTTTTCTTCTTATACTTCTTTACTAGACCATTTTTAAAAATATTTTACTTATTTATTTGAGAGAGAGAGAGTGAACATGAGCAAGGGAGTGGAAGAGAGAGAAAGGGAAGCAGACTCCCAGCTGAGCAGGGAGCCTGATGCAGAGCTCAACCCCAGGACCCTGGGATCATGGCCTAAGCTGAAGGTAGACACTTCACTGGCTGCATGACCTGAGCAGAAGGCAGACACTTAACCAGCTGAGCCACTCAGGGACCCCCTTTATTAAACCATTTTTAACATCACCTTTCACTTCTCAGACATTTCTGTTTAGGCATCTGATGGGGTAAAGTCAACATTATCACAGAGTGATGGTTACTTCACGCTCTCCTGTGAGCACACTGCAAACTACTTAAGGGTGAAGTCAGTGGCTTCCTCATATTTGTATCTTTATTACCTAGCACAGTGCTGGGCACCTGCCAAGCATTAATCAGATGTGAGCTGAATTGATAGCTATAAGACTAAATGAATGAATGAATTGCCATCAATGAATTTTAGGTGTTTTTTTTAATTTTTATTATTATTTTTTAAGTTTTTATTTAAATTCCTGTTAGTTGACATATAGTAATATTAGTTTCAAGTGTCAGGTGTTCTTAAGAATAGTGACTGAGCCTGGTGTTTCCAAAGTTGTGATGGCTAGTAAGACATGGCTAAATAATAGTTGCCCAGGTATTGCCATTTCAGTGATTTACTTTAAAAATAATTATGTTTTTTTATGTTTTATATCAGGGATATGTTTCTGATAAACCCACTTTCACTCCCATGTACTCTGATTTATTCCTGAAATTAGAAAACAAAACAAAACGAAACTGGAATTTTTTTTTTCCACTCAACTTGGTCATGGTATATTATCTTTTTTTTTTTGCATTTTTTTTATTATGTTATGTTAATCACCATACATTACATCATTAATTTTTGATGTAGTGTTCCATGATTCATTGTTTGTGTATAACACCCAGTGTTCCATGCAGAACGTGCCCTCTTTAATACCCATCGCCAGGCTAACCTATCCCCCACCCACCTCCCCTCTAGAACCCTCAGTTTGTTTCTCAGAGTCCATCGTCTCTCATGGTTCGTCTGAAACTGGAATTTAACATAGCAAAGAATGCCCAGTAATGTGTCGGACATGGTCATCTTCTGTCCTGGGTATCTCGCTGCAAACATCAAAAATCCCTGACCAGCGGATGAAAAGCTCATACACCCCTACAAACAAGTGATAAAACAGTGGCTCTGAGAGGTAGCTGGCAAGAGGAAAGAAGGGAAAGAAGGGAGAGAAGGCCTCAACTGTGGGTGCTAGACATATTCCTGGGTCTCACATTTATATACCATTAGCTAAAAACTTTCCCTATAAGACTAATTAGAGCAGTTGGGGCACTATTCTAACGAATATAAAATGATCCTCTTGATGAGTCACATTTTACCTTCTTATTTTTAGCGTGAATTTTAAGTCAGCAATGGCATACAGCTCATTTAACTCTGGAATTCGCTTGCTGCTTTACTGTTTTTAGCTTGGTTAACTTTTACTCTTTGTTCTAGTTTAATTGTCTCCTCCCCTCAACCAAAATATGCTGCAGTCCTAATCCTCTGCACCTCAGAATGCGACCAAATTTGGAAATAGGGTCTTTACAAAAGTGATCACGTGAAAATGAGACCATTAAGGTGGACCTAATCCAATATGACCAATTTGTTTATGAAAAGGGGAAATTTGGACACAGACACACACAGAGGGAAGACAATGTGAAGAGACACGGAAATGATGGTCATGTGACTGGAGTTATGCCTTCACGAGATAAGGAATGCCAAAGGTTGCCTGCGAACAACAGATGTTAGAAGAGGCAAGGAAGATTCTCACGGCCCTACTGACACCCTGATTTCAGACTTCTAACCTCCAGACTGTGAAACAATGAATTTCTGTTATTTTAATCCATCCAGTGTTTGGTACCTTGTTTTAGCAGCACTAGGAAACTAATATACTCCTAGTTTCAACTTAAACACTACTTTCTCTGATTAATCTTCCCTGACAACATTTTACCCAAGTTATGGGCCTATATTGTTCTCTAGGGCATGATACTTACATGTGGTGTGCAGGAGACACTCCATAAATATGAATTGAGTGAATGAATAAATGATTAGAAAATTAATATTGGTTAATTCTTGGAGAGGCTAGGAATCCTTGTGGGAAACATTTGTATATTAAGACTTATCCCTATCAGTCATTTCCAAGAAGTTAAGGACTGTGTAGCACAAGAAATAAAATGTACACTCCATTAAGTTAAACTATCACTTTAATAGTTACTTTTTATAACCTATAGTTTATTTAAAAATAGAAGTAATTATATGCTATCACTCAGCTTTAAGCCTAATTTTAGGGGGAGGGATTTTTCTCAGGGCTAATATTACAAGGTTTACCTTAATATACTGCAGGGTAATAAGTTGCAAAATATAAAAAAAGATGTCTCCTGAAAACCAAATCTGAAGATATTATTGATATTTCAGGTAGTCTGAAAGAGTTTTCTAAATTATAATCAAAGAGTACTATAGACCCAAGTCCCTTTCAGAAAAAAATAAGGAATAGTATCATATCACATCAAAACTTGTATTTACTCAACATTGTACCTATTTGCCTTTTGAGGAACTGAGGAAGAGAAAGCTTGAAAGATTTCCTCAGGGGACAAGTCAATAGGAGTCTCAGAGGTAGGACATGAGTCCTTCGAATTCAAAGAACTTATGTTTTCCATTTCAAGCTATTTCTTCTTCAAATGAAATTAGGAAGCAAATCTATTTTTGAAGGACTGAAAAGTAATCGTTAATTCCTAGTATGTCTTGACGATGTCTACGTCTGTTTACCTCTGGCTGTCCCCAGAATCTGAGATATCACTGGTGCTCACCTGATTTTCTGTACTAAGCTTCTCCCTGGCCATTCTGCTTTCACTTTTGTCCCTACCACAACCACCTTCGACCCAGTCCTACTGAGTTTTCACACTGCACCCACTCTTCTTTCTAAAATCTAAATTTGATCATATGAATGTCTTGCTGAAAACCTTTAAAACTCTTCCCATTATTTTTGGAATAACAATCAAAATCTTTAACCTGACTTTGAAAGCCTAATTGATTCCTCACTCTGCCCCATACACAACTCTGAACTAACTTTGCACAAATCTCCACTGATCCAGTCACAGGAGTCTCTAGATTTCTCAAAGTGCAAGTTAGCTTCGATTTATTTTTGTATGGTCCTTTCTTAAATGTCATTTCTCAAAAAAGCCTTTCTTGCCCTTTGAAAACTTTGGTTAGGCTCCTCATATTTTCTTTGTTAGCATTTATCATTCCCAATTATATTTTTCCTGTCATCTCCCTAAGGGTAAACACGAGGGCTGTTTTGTTCACTGATACCCCCCTCGCACCTTGCAAGTGCCATACTGGAGAAGTATATATTGAATTAACTGATGGCTTTCATATTAGCATGAGAATTACCGGATGCCTGGCTAGTTTGTTGACTCAGATTCCCTGGCACATGGCCTTGCATCAAAAGTGATTCTGATCTGCTGCTTAGTTTATGGAATCACTCAACTAAGCAATGTTCTCAGCAGTCACATGTGAAACTGTATAAGCTAAATTCAATCTCTTTAAGTATAAAAGTTATCCAGAGGCTCCTGGGTGACTCAGTCAGTTAAGCCTCCAATTCTTGGTTTTGGTTCCTGTCATGAACTCAGGGCTCTGGGAGTGCAGTGCAGAATCTACTTCTCCCTCTCCCTCTGTTCCTTCTCCTGCTCTCTCTCTCTCAAATAAATAAATAAATAAATAAATAAATAAATAAATAAATAAATAAATAAAACATATTTAAAAAAAAAATTATCCAGGCAGCCTCTATGAATGTATAAAGAATTAATAGTCTAGGGGCGCCTGGGTGGCTCAGTTGCTGAACGTCTGCCTTCGGCTCAGGTCATGGTCCCTGGGTCCTGGGATCGAGCCCCGCATCGGGCTCCCAGCTCCGCGGGAAGCCTGCTTCTCCCTCTCCCGCTCCCCCTGCTGTGTTCCTTCTCTCGCTGTGTCTCTCTCTCTCTGTCAAATAAATAAATAAAATCTTAAAAAAAGAAGAATTAATAGTCTAGGTTTACATGATGTAAAAATGAATAAGATAGAACTGATTTACTTACAGGAAATCACAAAGTAGTTTATCAGGTAGATTTATAATCAGACAAATCACAATATATTGAAATATATTTTTTCATATATATTGAGATGTGACCTTTAGTTCTGATTAGAAAGTATGAAGTAAAAGACTTTGGGGTGCTAAGATCCCAATTCGAATTGAGTCTTAATAGATGAGAAGGGATGAACGGAGGCTATTTCCAGAAGATAAAATAGTTCGTAGGTATGGAAGCGTGAAAGAGCATGGCTGCCTCAGGCACTAGAGTTAGAATGCGTGAGAAATTAGTTTGTAAAGGGCATTGTAGGCCAAACCAAAGAACTTACATATAAAAATTTTAATCAATATAGTAACATTTACAAAGACAAAGACATTGCCTTTTAGGACCCTGATGAACAAATAGATCTCTTAGCTGATTTCAGGAACTTAGTTGTTTTCCTTGATAATTCTGAGGCAAGTTACCATCTAAATTGAAAGCATTATGTTTGCCAATAAGAACATTGTTTATTTCTATATATATATGAAACTGAAAGCTTCAGGTTTCTAAATTCCCTGTGTGAAATGTCATGTTGGAATTTAAATTGATACTTAAAGACATTTATACAAAAACATGACTTGTAGTCTTAAAATTATAATTTATTTTATATGGACTGCTCTCTAGCTATAGGAAATGCACATTTGGTATCATTGACATAGAAATGTATCAAAATTATTAACTGGAAAAGATTCTATAAATAATAGAATGAGAATCCTCTAATTCAATAGTTCTCAGCCCTAGCTATACCTTAAAACACCTAGGAAGTGTTTTAATTAATTGATATTAGACACTCAGTATATGTTTCTTGTGTTGAGTTACAGCTCCTTTATTAATTTAAGAGACTAACAGTACATAATAATATCCATACGAACTATAATAATCTGCTAACATCAAGGGGGAGAGAAAGATATCACAAAGGAAATTTATGTTAATAGTCTCTGAAACCTAAACTTTCTCTAAAAACACACTCCTTGTTGTACATTGTTAGCCAGCTTCTTTCAGATGACTGAAAGAGATGCTTAAGGCACCTCCATAATAATGTTTCTAGTTCTTATCTCTTAGGGAGAAATATTTGTGGTTATTTCAAGGATTATAAAGAAAATTATTTTGTATAAAAAATTATTTTGTATACTGTATTTTGCTCTAGCCAATTATATTGATTGTTGGATTAATCATTAACATGTTTCTATTCTTTATATTTGCTGTGTAAATTTAGTATTACAATAGGGGGGAAAAAAAGAAGAGTGAATGAATTTGTTTCTGTGAATACCATGAAGTTCAAACTTGACACACATTAGTGGTTCTGCCTTGATGCGATATGTGAGCTGATTACTGTGTGCTGGATTAATATTCATCCCTGAAGAAGAGAATTTAGAGAAGCTTTCCTACCCAACTGAACTGCATTCTAAAAGTGATTACATCTTACATTTAATCCTTTGAGCTTTATCTCCCTCCAAAATTGCAAGCAGTTTTCCTGCCTCTGACAGTGTTGGGGCATATTAACTAGAACACTTAAAAGCCACAGTTGTAATGGCAGACACATATTTCCAGGTATAGAAAGAAAGCATGGAATGAGTCAGGAAGCTTATTTAAATTCTAAGTGATAATAAAGAGCTATATATTTATATATGTAATATAAATATATATAATGATATGAATATATTTATATATATATACAGTATATATTTTTATACATTTCAGCTCTTGATTTTCCTCTACTGCCTAATTAGAATAATAACTTTCGTTATACTTAATTCACAGAATTATAGTAAGAATAGAATACTCTGTACATATACAGTAATTTTCTTTTTTTTTTGAAGATTTTATTTATTTATTTGACAGAGAGAGACAGCATAAGTAGGCAGAGCAGCAGACAGAAGGAGAGGGAGAACCAGGCTCCCGCCTGAGCAGATAGCCCAACAAGGGGCTTTATCCCAGGAACCTGGGAACATGACCTGAGCTGAAGACAGACACTTAACAGACTGAACCACCCAGGTGCCCCAGTAATTTTCAACAATACAGTAATGTCGGCCCCAATTCTCTTGGCATCCACTCATTCAGGAAATATTTCCTGAAGCTATACCATATGGGTATATTGTAATAATTAAAATCTTGGCTCTGAAGTCAAACCTGCTACCTCTTTTTTTCCTTTAAATTTTTTTAAAATTTTTTTATTGTTATGTTAATCACCATATATTACATCATTTGTTTTTGATGTAGTGTTCCATGATTCATTGTTTCTGCATAACACCCAGTGCGCCACGTAGAACGTGCCCTCTTTAATACGCACCACCACGCTAACCCATCCCCCCACCCCCCTCCCCTCTAGAACCCTCAGTTTGTTTTTCAGAGTCCATCGTCTCTCATGGTTCGTCTCCCCCTCCGATTTACTCCCTTTCATTCTTCCCCTCCTGCTATCTTCTTCTTCTTTTTTTTTTCTTAACATATATTGCCTTATTTGTTTCAGAGGTACAGATCCGTGATTCAACAGTCTTGCACAATTCACAGCGCTCACCATAGCACATATGCTCCCCAATGTCTATCACCAGCCACCCCATCCCTCCCACCCCCCCACCACTCCAGCAACCCTCAGTTTGTTTCCTGAGATTAAGAATTCCTCATATCAGTGAGGTCATATGATACATGTCTTTCTCTGATTGACTTATTTCACTCAGCATAACACCGTCCAGTTCCATCCACGTCGTTGCAAATGGCAAGATCTCATTCCTTTTGATGGCTGCATAATATTCCATTGTGTGTATAAACCACATCTTCTTTATCCATTCATTTGTCAATGGACATCATGGCTCTTTCCACAGTTTGGTTATTGTGGACATTGCTGCTATAAACATTGGGGTGCACGTACCCCTTCGGATCCCGACATTTGTATCTTTGTGGTAAATACCCAGTAGTGCAATTGCTGGATCACATGGTAGCTCTACTTTCAACTTTTTGAGGAACCTTCATACTGTTTTCCAGAGTGGTTGCACCAGCTTGCATTCCCACCAACAGTGTAGGAGGGTTCCCCTTTCTCCGCATCCCCGCCAACCTCTGTCATTTACTGACTTGTTAATTTTAACCATTCTGACTGGTGTGGGATGGTATCTCATTGAGGTTTTGATTTGGATTTCCCTGATGCCGAGCGATGTTGAGCACTTTTTCATGTGTCTGTTGGCCATTTGTACGTCTTCTCTTGAAAAATGTCTGTTCATGTCTTCTGCCCAGTTCTTGATTGGATTATTTGTTCTTTGGGTGTTGAGTTTGATAAGTTCTTTATAGATTTTGGATACTAGCCCTTTATCTGATATGTCATTTGCAAATATTTTCTCCCATTCTGTCGGTTGTCTTTTGGTTTTGTGGACTGTTTCTTTTGCTGTGCAAAAGCTTTTTATCTTGATGAAGTCCCAATAGTTCATTTTTGCCCTTGCTTCCCTTGCCTTTGGCGATGTTTCTACGAAGAAGTTGCTGCAGCTGAGGTCGAAGAGGTTGCTGCCTGTGTTCTCCTTTAGGATTTTGATGGACTCTTGTCTCACGTTTAGGTCTTTCAACCATTTGGAGTCTATTTTTGTGTTAGGTGTAAGGAAATGGTCCAGTTTCATTCTTCTGCGTGTGGCTGTCCAATTTTCCCAACACCATTTGTTGAAGAGACTGTCTTTTTTACATTGGACATTCTTTCCTGCTTTGTCAAAGATTAGTTGACCATAGCGGTGAGGGTCCATTTCTGGGCTCTCGATTCTGTTCCATTGATCTACATGTCTGTTTTTGTGCCAGTACCATACTGTCTTGATGATGACAGCTTTGGAATAGAGCTGGAAGTCCGGAATTCTGATGCTGCCAGCTTTGCTTTTCTTTTTCAACATTCCTCTGGCTATTCAGGGTCTCTTCTGGTTCCATACAAATTTTAGGATTATTTGTTCCATTTCTTTGAAAAAACTGGATGGTATTTTGATGGGGATTGCATTGAATGTGTAGATTACTCTAAGTAGCATTGACATCTTCACAATGTTTGTTCTTCCAATCCATGAGCATGGAACGTTTTCCATTTCTTTGTGTCTTCCTCAATTTCTTTCATGAGTATTTTATAGTTTTCTGAGTACAGATCCTTTGCCTCTTTGGTTAGATTTATTCCTACGTATCTTATTGTTTTGGGTGCAATTGTAAATGGGATCGACTCTTTGATTTGTCTCTCTTCTGTCTTGTTTTTGGTGTATAGGAATGCCACTGATTTCTGTGCATTGATTTTATATCCTGCCACTTTCCTGAATTCCTGTATGAGTTCCAGCAGTTTTGGGGTGGAGTCTTTTGGGTTTTCCACATACAGTATCATATCATCTGCAAAGAGTGAGAGTTTGACTTCCTCTTTGCCGATTTGGATGCCATTGATTTCTTTTTGTTGTCTGATTGCTGTGGCTAGAACTTCCTATACTATGTTGAATAGCAGCGGTGAGAGTGGACATCCCTGCCGCATTCCTGACCTTAGGGGGAAAGATGTCAGCTTTTCCCCATTGAGAATGATATTCGCTGTAGGTTTTTCATAGATGGCTTTTAGGATATTGAGGTATGTACCCTCTATCCCTATACTCTGAAGAGTTTTGATCAAGAAAGGATGCTGTACTTTGTCAAATGCTTTTTCTGCATCTATTGAGAGGATCATATGATTCTTGTTCTTTCTTTTGTTAATATATTGTATCACGTTGATTGATTTGCAGATGTTGAACCAACCTTGCAGCCCAGGGATAAATCCCACTTGGTCATGGTGAATAATCCTTTTAATGTACTGTTGGATCCTATTGGCTAGTACTTTGGGGAGAATTTTTGCATCCATGTTCATCAAGGATATTGGTCTGTAATTCTCCTTTTGATTGGGTCTTTGTCTGGTTTGGAGATCAAAGTAATGGTGGCCTCATAAAATGATTTTGGAAGTTTTCCTTCCATTTCTAATTTTTGGAACAGTTTCAGGAGAATAGATATTAATTCTTCTTGAAATGTTTGGTAGAATTCCCCTGGGAAGACATCTGGCCCTGGGCTTTTGTTTGTTGGCAGATTTTTGATGACTGCTTCAATTTCCTTAGTGGTTATAGGTCTGTTCAGGTTTTCTATTTCTTCCTGGTTCAATTTCGGTAGTTCATACATCTCTAGGAATGCACCCATTTCTTCCAGGTTATCTAATTGGCTGGCATAGAGTTGCTCATAATATGTTCTTATAATTGTTTGTATTTCTTTGGTGTTGGTTGTGATCTCTCCTCTTTCATTCATGATTTTGTTGATTTGGGTCATTTCTCTTTTCTTTTTGATAAGTCTGCCCAGGGGTTTATCAATCTTGTTAATTCTTTCAAAGAACCAGCTCCTAGTTTCGTTGATCTGTTCTACTGTTCTTTTGGTTTCTAGTTCATTGATTTCTGCTCTGATCTTTATTATTTCTCTTCTCCTGCTGGGTTTAGGCTTTAATTGCTGTTTTTTCTCTAGCTCCTTTAGGTGTAGGGTTAGGTCCTGTATTTGAGACCTTTCTTGTTTCTTGAGAAAGTCTTGTATTGCTATATACTTTCCTCTTAGGACTGCCTTTGCTGCATCCCAAAGATTTTGAACAGTTGTATTTTCATTTTCATTGGTTGCCATGAATTTTTTTAATTCTTCTTAATTTCCTGGTGGACCCATTCATTCTTTAGTAGGATGTTCTTTAGCCTCCATGTATTTGAGTTCTTTCCGACTTTCCTCTTGTGACTGAGTTCTACTCTCAAAGCATTGTGGTCTGAAAATATGCAGGGAATAATCCCAATCCTTTGGTATCAGTTGAGACCTGATTTGTGACCTAGGATGTGATCTATTCTGGAGAATGTTCCATGGGCACTAGAGAAGAATGTGTATTCTGTTGCTTTGGGATGGAATGTTCTGAATATATCTGTGACGTCCATTTGGTCCAGTGTGTCATTTAAAGTCTTTATTTCCTTGTTGATCTTTTGCTTAGATGATGTGTCCATTTCAGTGAGGTGGGTGGTAAAGTCCCCTGCTATTATAGTATGGTTGTCAATGTGTTTCTTTTCTTTTGTTCTTAATTGCCTTATATAATTGGCTGCTCCCACGTTAGGGGCATAGATATTTACAATTGTTAGATCTTCTTGTTGGATAGACCCTTTAAGTAGGATATAGTGTCCTTCCTCATCTCTTATTACAGTCTTTGGTTTAAAATCTAATTTGTCTGATATAAGGATTGCCACCCCAGCTTTCTATTGGTGTCCATTAGCATGGTAAATGGTTTTCCACCCCCTCACTTTCAATCTGGGGGTGTCTTGGGGTCTAAAATGAGTCTCTTGCAGACAGCATATTGTTGGGTTTTGTTTTTAAATCCAATCTGATAGCCTGTGTCTTTTGATTGGGGTATTTAGCCCATTTACATTCAGGCTAACTATTGAAAGGTATGAATTTAGTGCCATTGTATTGCCTGTAAGGTGACTGTTACTGTATATTGTTTGTGTTCCTTTCTGGTCTATGCTGCTTCTAGGCTCTCTCTTTGCTTAGAGGACCCTTTTTGGTATTTCTTGTAGGGTTGGTTTCGTGTTTGCAAATTCCTTTAGTTTTTGTTTGTCCTGGAAGCTTTTTATTTCTCCTTCTATTTTCAATGTCAGCCTAGCTGTATATAGTATTCTTTGCTGCATATTTTTCTCATGTAGTGCTCTGAAGATATCATGCCAGTCCTTTCTGGCCTGCTAGGTCTCTGTGGATAGGTCTGTTGCCAATCTAATATTTCACCATTATAGGTTACATATCTCTTCTCCCGAGCTGCTTTCAGGATTTTCTCTTTGTCTCTGAGACTCGTAAGTTTTACTATTAGATGTCGGGGTGTTGACCTATTTTTATTGATTTTGAGAGGGGTTCTCTGTGCCTCCTGGATTTTGATGCCTGTTTCCTTCCCCACATTAGGGAAGTTCTCTGCTATAATTTGCTCCAATATACCTTCTGCCCCTCTCTCTCTTCTTCCTCTGGGATCCCAATTATTCTAATGTTGTTTCGTCTTATTGTATCACTTATCTCTCGGAATCTGCCCTCGTGATCCTGTAGTTGTGTATCTCTCTTTTTCTCAGCTTCTTTATTTTCAATCATTTGGTCTTCTATATCGCTAATTCTCTCTTCTGCCTCATTTATCTTAGCAATTAGTGCCCCCATTTTTGATTGCACCTCATGAATAGCCTTTTTGATTTTGACTTGGTTAGATTTTAGTTCTTTTATTTCTCCAGGAAGAGATTCTCTAATAACTTCCATGGTTTTTTCAAGCCCAGCTAGTATCTTTAAAATCATGATTCTGACCTCTAGGTCTGACATTGTACTAATGTCCATATTGAGTAAGTCCCTGGCAGACAGTACTACCTCTTGTTCTTTTTGTTGAGGTGATTTTTTTCGTCTTGTATTTTTGTCCAGAGGAGAATAGATGAATGAAAGAACAAAATGCTAACAGGTTAACAATGTCCCCAGAAAATATACTCTAAACAAATCAGAAAAGACCTGAAACCAGGGTGAAAGAAAGGGAAAGAAAGAAAAAAGAAAGAGAAAAAAAAAAGAAAAAGAAAAAGATAAAAACAAACAAAACAGAACAAAACAAAACAAAAAAACAGAATATGATCAAATATGATCAGGCTAGTGCATAGATCAGTGCCTCGACTAGATTTTGGGCATATTTTGCTCTGTTAGAAGAAAGTGCCTCCTAAAATTTTAAAGAAAGAAAGACTTATATATGTACAAAATAAGGGTTGATACAATGAAGGGATGGAATATGACTATAAAGATGAAAATTATAAAAATTTTACAAAAGGAATTGATAAGGTGCTTGAAAAAAGAATGAAGACGATTAAAAGAAAGAAAGAAAAAAGAAAAAGAAAGAAAGAAAGAAAGAAAGAAAGAAAGAAAGAAAGAAAGAAAGAAAGAAAGAAAGAAAGAAAAAGGGAAGAGAATGTGATCAGGCAGGAGACTAGAACAAAGCCATACAGTAGAGATTTAGGGTATATTTTGATCTGTTAGAAGAAGCTGTATCTCAAAATTTTAAAGAGAGAACAACTTATATATATATATGCCAAAAATAAGGGTAACTACTATGAAGGGTAAGAATATGACTCTAAAAATGAAAAATAAAAAAATTTTTTTTAAAAAAGGGATTGATAAGATGTTGGTTGAAAAAGGGAAAAAGAAAAATTCAAAAAAAAAACAGTTAAAAAAATTAACTTTGGAAAGACTAATGAATCATGTTAAATAAGCCATGAATTCTATGTGCGGTATTCCCCTAGCGCTGGAGTTCTGCCGTTCTCCTTGATCGGTAAACTTGGTCTTGGCTGGCTGTTCTTGCTGATCTTCTGGGGGAGGGGCCTGTTGCTGTGGTTCCCAAATGTCTTTGCTGGAGGTGGAATTGCCCCTCCCTTGTCGGTTCAGGCTATGCAATCTGCTCAGGTTTGCTCTCGAGAGCTTTTGTTCCCTGCAAGCTCTCGATACAGCTTTGGAGGACAAGAGTGAAAATGGTGGCCTCCCAATCTCTGCCCTGGAGGAGCCGAGAACTTGGGGCCCCGCTCCTCAGTGAGCCCCCAGAGAAAAGCAGTCAGTCACTCCCATCTCCCCAGTCTCCCGCTGTACTCCGTGCTCACCCAGCCTGTGACCAAGCATTTTTATCTCTGGCACCCGACCCCGTGTGGAGTCTCCACCCCAGCAGATCCCTGTAGGGCGCTCCCGCGCCGCTCCTCCCAGGGGAGGATGGGGAGTCTCCCCGGCTTTGCTGCTTGTTGGGTCCCTGCTAGAGGAGCAGTGTCCTGTCTGTCACTGATCTCAGTTTATGGCAACCCTGAGCTGACAGCCCGCACCTCGGCTCCGTATCTGCAGCCGGCTTCCCCACTCCGATACCTGGGAGCTCTGCCACACTCAGGCACCCCCGGTCTTTCTGTGACCCCGAGGGTCATGAGACTACACTGTCCCACGAGGGTTCCACCCCAAGCTTAGCCACTGGAAGCGACGTCCTTCAGCAGAGCCAACTGCTAAAAATTCTGATTTTGTGCTCTGCTGCTCTAGCACTTGCCAGAAGCGGCCGACGGAGGCCCTCCCCCGCCGTCTATCCTCCCGAATATCACCTCGGATTCACTTCTCTGCACGTCCTACCTTCCAGAAAGTGGTCACTTCTCTGTTCAGAGAGTTGTTGCTATTCTTTTCTTTGATCTCCTGTTGAGTTCATAGGTGTTCAGAATGGTTTGATCCCCATCCAGGTGAATTCCTGAGACCAGACAAAATCCAGGTCTCCTACTCCTCCGTCATCTTGCCCCCCACTCCTCATATGAACTTTTGATATTAATTTTGTCTCTCTAGGACTTGCTTCAGCAGCACATATACTAATTTTGTCTCTTCAATTTTGTTTTTTAACCAGAAAAGTGGAAGGAATAGTAATACACACCTCAAAGAATTATTGGGAGAATTTAATGGGGCAACATGTATTAACGACTTAGCACTAAATAGTGGGTGGGAATTGAGTAATGACAGCATGGAAAAATGTTCAATACACAGCATAGCAGGTCTAATCCTTAAATGGCCCTGTTTGCAGAGCCCTTGGGTGGCTTTAGGAAACTTACCTTTAGGGCATTCTGTAGACTGATTAGGTCTTTGTACCATCCTATCTAGACCATTTGTACTGACAATGGTGAACATCCACTTTCATTCTGAGAATCTTAAATTTTGTTAGCTATGGCTAGGCAGAGTACCTATGTGACCCCCCAATAGAACCTCCAGGCTTTGAGACTCAAAGTGGCTTTCCTGTGCAGAAGTAATATACAATTTACTGGTGGAGGAAGGAGTCTGCTATGTGAGGTCTCTTTGAGGAGCATATAGAAAGCTTGTGGTGGGATTCCTCCAGACTCTGCCAAATGTGTCTTTTCCCCCTTGCTGATCCTGTTGTGTATCCTTTCTCTGTAATAACTGACAACCATGAGCATAATGGCTTCCAAGTCCTCTGAGCCCTTCTAACAAATCAACAACTTTGTGAGTGGACCTGGGACCCCCCCAACCCAAGGAGTAACAATGATCGAATTTTTTAGAATTATCCCCATTCATAGAAATATGACTAATGTGTTATTTGGGGAAAAGAGAGGGAGAGGTGGGGATTCTGAAGCCCTGATGCCTGGATTTCTATGGAATCACCCATATACGAAATAGAAGCTGGGCTGTAATACCTTATGAGAGGTGAAAGTTACCAATGGAACTGAAAAATGATAAACCTAATCCCAGGACAGTTGGCTCAGTGGATCCCTGTGTTTCTTTTTGCTATGCTAGCTAAGTGGCAAAAGGTAAAACAAGAAAAAGAAAAGAACAGAAAGGGCCCCCAAGTCCCCAAGATTATCCTTTTTAAGGTGGAAATTTGGGGGATGCCTACAATGCCTCTATATTTACCAGAACCTAGTTAGTATTAATCTGGACTAGAATTTTGAGGAATAAATGCATATTATAATCTCCACAGCAACCAGTAAGATAATAACTTAAAAACGTGGGAAAAAATCAACAACAGAATTAAAATGATATATTAGATATCTGCTTAATAATAAAAATAACCAGGATGCCTGGGTGGTTCAGTTGGTTAAGCATCTACCTTCGGTTCATGTCATGATCTCAGGGTCCTGAGACTGAGTCCCACATTGGGCTTCTTGCTCAGCAGGGAGCTTGCTTCTCCCTTCGCCTGCCGCTCTCCCTGTTCTCTCTCTCCTCTCTCTGACAATTATATAAATAAAATCTTTAAAAAATAATAATACAAAAATAACCTACTCTCTGGGAGATATGACTGAATGTAATTATTCTTCTAAGCCTTTCAAATTATGAAAATATTAATATAAAACTGAATTGTATGCATAAAGATAATTTAATTAAAATTCAAGTATAATAGGTATGGATGATATAAAAAATTCATCAGTTTTTCAACATTCACATCACATTCAAGCAAGATATAAATTTATATCCGTTCATACCATATATATGAATTAAGAACATTGAAATTTCTATTTAATAAATAAAACTGTGATTTATTAACTAGAACAGACCTTAACAACAAGTTCTTTATTTGAAAATAAGGATTCAAGTCAGATACTATTAGAGCATTTGTAATTTGCTAAAATCAATTTGTCCCATTCTACTGCATTTTCCGGAAAAATATGTACATCTTCCTTCACAAGTATCTAACTTATTTTAAATATTTTAATAGTTTTATAAGGTTAATATTCCAGTATTAAAATCCTCCTTAATATGATTAATCATATGGGGCAAGCACCCTCACCACTAAAAGTCTGCTTTCAAATAATCCTGAGAAGTTTTTCATGTTGAAAATAATAAAACCTTATGTACTTGTTGCATAAAGTTCATATTTTATGAATTAGACTGAAATAATCTGTATTTAAAACTAAGAAAATGCTAAATACTGGCTGCAACTCTAATAACTAACATTAATGTAGAATTCATCAAATTATCTCCAACAATTTATAGCATTTTCACCTTAAGACTTTTTGAGAATATTAATTAAAATATAAATTGCCCTTTTGAGCTATAACTATATATGAACATTTGTGACTTGAACTCCATGAGGCAGGGTAATTTGGGATTGGTGTGAGAAGAGTGGTATGTATGCATGTAGATATACTCTGGCTCAGACGCATAATGAAACACCATTTAGAATGTGACAATTTCTTCCCTTACAAATCATGCAATTTCCAGTGTCATCCTTCAGGTAGATGACACTGCTCAGCTGGATTATCACTCATGCAGCTTTCTGCCAAAAAAAGATTGGTTCTTGAGAGTTGTAAAGTTCAAGAGGCTGAACGAAATATAAAGGAGGAAAAGAGGGGAAAGGAAAAATTTTAGAGTGTTTGTGAAGCCCTCTTTAGGCTGTTTGGATGTATTTAGAATGAGAACCAATATATTCTACTGTGCCTGAGGATAGAAGATGAGTTGTTGGTCGCTAGAAAATGCATAAATGGGTGGGGTGGAGTGCTGCTCATTCATGCTGTGATTATTAATTCTTTAACTTGTCTTAAGTTTTTGTTTTTAACAGTAAACAGAGATTGTTATATTTGTATCAAATAGGTTAAAATTCATGTTTGCAATCTTTAGAATCTGGTAGACTTCAAAATACCAAATAGATAAAGTATATAAAGCCATGCACAAAGAGCAATTTTAGCTTTTAAATATTTACGATTTATTTAGTTTTTTAGAGGGAGAGAGAGAGAGATTGAGAGCAAGCGAGTGAGCTGGGGGGTGGGGGGGAAGGGGCAGAGTGAGAAGGAGAGAGAGTCACAAGCAGACTCTGCCCTGATCTTGGAGCCTGATGCAGGGCTCCATCCCACAACCCTGAAATCACAGCCTGAGCTAAAATCAAAAGTCAGATGCTTAACCAACTGTGCCACCCAGATGCCTTGCTTTTAAATACTTACATTAAAAAAATTATCTTAAATCAGTAACCTAAAATTCTCTATTTAGAAATAAGAACAAAGAGAAAATTTAGCCAAGAGCATACAGAATAATTAAACACAAAAGTGGAAATCAATGATAAAAAAGAAAAAGAAAAATCAATGAAGCCAATATTTGGTCCCCTGAATGATCAACAGAATTTGTAAAACTTTATCTGTATTTTGCAAGAGAGAAGACACATATTATCAAGATGAGAAACAGAAGAGTCAAGTTCCCATAATTTTTAAGAGCTTTGTATTTCAAAAGGTAAGCTCAATCAACCCCATAAGGTGTATGTCAGTGGAACAGAGAGAAATTAGAGAGATAAAATGGAAGATATTTAGATCAATACTAGCCACTTTTGAGCATTCTTTTTCCCTCGTTGGAGTGGTTTATGGCAAGAACTGATAGCCAGTCAGAGGAAAATTACAAGTGCATTTAGTATATGCCACTAATTTAGTTAAGATTATATTTTAATACATTTTAGGTGTATGTTTGCACATATTTCTTGTTTTCAATATGAAATTGTTGAAAAAAAGAGGTATAAAACAGCGTGATTCAGTTAGCTAGACAATTTAATCAATATATTGTTGATATTCCTATTGATATTGGCATTATATTATTATTCTTTATTTTTTATTTTTTATTCCTTCTAAAGATTTTATTTATTTATTTGACAGAGAGAGACATAGCGAGAGCAGGAACACAAGCAGGGGGAGTGGGAGAGGGAGAAGCAGGCTTCCCGCAGAGCAGGGAACCCAATGTGGGACTCGATCCCAGGATCCTGGGATCATGACCTGAGCCGAAGGCAGACGCTTAACAACTGAGCCACCCAGGCATCCCTATTATTATTCTTTAAATCTTTTATTTTCTGAGGAAAGAAACTCAACTTGAAGTTAAGTTGTAAGAATATTAAATCATGATCTCTCTTTTTTTTATTATTATGTTATGTTAATCACCATACATTACATCATTAGTTTTTGATGTAGTGTTCCATGATTCATTGTTTGCATATAACACCCAGTGCTCCATGCAGAACATGCCCTCTTTAATACCTATCACCAGGTTAAACCATCCCCCCACCCCCTCCCCTCTAGAACCCTCAGTTTGTTTTTCAGAGGCCATAGTCTCTCGTGGTTCATCTCCCCCTCTGATTCCCCCCACTTCATTCTTCCCCTCCTGCTATCTTCTTCTTCTTCTTCTTCTTTTCTTCTTTTTAACATATAATGTATTATTTGTTTCAGAAGTACAGTTCTGTGATTCAACAGTCTTACACAATTCACAGCGCTCACCATAGCACATGATCTCTTTAGATTATCCAGAAAGGGTTTCCAGGAGAACAGAAAGATAAACTGTGATAAGTGATTTAAAACACCTTAGACAATCAGGAAGAGAAAAACTTAAAAAATGTTAATACAAATCATGTAGGAACCTCAAAGCAGTGGTCTTGCTTAACTAAGAAATATCCTGCTTAATGTGTTTTTTACCCCTTTCCACAGGAGGTTAATAAGAATCTATTAAGTGGCAGGAGGTAATTAATTTCTAGGCTCGGATCTGGGTCCCCACGAAGGTCCAGGCTCCTCTCCAGAATCTGTGTAGTAGCCAGATGATAGAGAAAGAGATAAGGATAAAATTAAAGACTTACTAAGTTTTTCCATGAGTTTTCTAAAGTTTTGTATTCAAATGAATTTATTTCACTGTGTAATGTGTTATTGTGTGAGTATAATAATGCTAACACGATCTGTTATGTACTGTATAAATGGAAGGACATTGTTGAGAAAAAAAGAGGTGACACCGCAGGAACACTATTTGAATTTCACACCCAGGATCATGATTGGCTCAAAATTGAAAGGTCTTATCAGACACAGAGAACTTACTTTCCAAATTTAAAGACATCCCTGATTTCACTAATTGAAAATACACTTGGCTAGAAAGAAGACAAGGATAGTCCAGGCTTTATGAAGATTGTAAGCAACTCAAACACAGGATTAATATTATGCTGGCTTTTGTAACCTAGCATTCAAATATTACTTGACTGAATGAGTAAATAGATGAATATATAAATGAATAAATTAAAGAGAAGGATCATTCTTTAGGGAACACAATTTTATTTTATCTTGATTTATTTTCAGATGGTTTTTAACAAAATTTTAAAATTTATCTTCCTCTAATTTTATCTCATTAGTTTCAAGTGATCTTCATACCACTTTAAATACATATATGCACATATAAATGCATATGTGTTCTTTTTTTGCATATATGTTTCTAATAAGCTTGCCTCATAATTATTTTTCTATACATGCATTTGCCCATTTTTATTACACTAGATATCCATATGAAAAATGAAAAATTCTTTTTGAATGTTCAAATGTTACCAAACTCAAGCTTCTGCTTAGATTGCTCAAGAATATTAAAATTTGGGACTTAATCCTTGGCTCAGATTTCTGTATTTAATATCTTTGATTCAGGCAACTGAGCAAGTTCTTGCTGCATTTTCTAAGCTAGCTGGAAGCACATTTTTGCATTGGTATGGTCTTTTATACTTGGCACCTTCAAAATATCACAAAATTGGCTGTTACTGATAAGGAAAAAAGAGCCTAATCATTTAAAATATCCATTTATGTGATCCATTTATGATGATCAGTTGGGAATTTTGTGGCACTTTAGTTAAGGTTAATAGACTTGAGGATTCCTTATTCCTAGTTTCTAATATCAATCTGCAAGTCAGATCCATAATCATTAAATATAATGTAATCAAAATTCAAAAATCAAAAAGTTCTGAGACCAAATTAAAAAAAAAATCATAACAAATGTGACCTCAACTGATACATGGCTATTAGTTTGAGCAGCTGAGTTTGAGCAAATGTTGTGTTTGATTATGGGACACTGTACCAAATTCCACAGGGTGTGTTTCATAATATATACATATGTAATGTATCATCTTCATAAAATTATAAAGCATACTCTAAGTTCTAAAATACAACTAGTGGCAAGAGTTTTGGATAAATCATAATAAAACTACAGACCATATAACAGCTCCTCCTATTTTGCTTGCTGATATCCAAGTAAAGACCCATTTTGATGAGACTGGAAGCCTGACCACAGCTTTGGATTCCCGGGATCATTATGATTGAATTTTTTAATCAGATCTGATGTTTTAGGATTATATACACAAGGGATTGAAATATATGGATAGAGATTAGATTGGAAATTTGTAGTTTTTATTTCCCTAAGGGCCCAAAGGGAGAATCTGTACCTAAGATCAACTTTCCAGGAGACTGGATAGTGTGTGGGACATGGAGAAACTCCCTTTGCTTACAAGCCTGATTTCAACTTCACCCAAAGTCATCATATTTAAGCTCAAAATCATCTAAGATACCCAACATCTTTAGGCATACATGGCCTTCAACCCCAGATACCTTGGTGTCTAAACCTTCCTCTGCATAATTCATATTATGCATAATTCATTAGGCGTTTCCAACACTTGTATTATAAGAAGATAGAAGGCGAGGAAGAAAGACTCCCCGTCACTGGGACTCAAACTCTAAGCAATTACATATTCAGCAGCATAGATCTGACCCATTTTCATTCTAGGAACTAGAAAAAGGAGTAGCTGGATCCTTTTATCTGCTCTAGAATGCTCATAGGAACCCCAACTAATCATCACATTGGATCAACTGACCACATGTAGATATATTTTTACTTCCTTGTTATTTTTGCCTTATCAACACTGTCCTATTTAGAAATTGGGAGGGAACCAAGAATAAAAAAACCCATGCAAGTGCCAACATGTGCTCATGGCTAGGGATCTAGACACAAAATGGACAGCAAGAACTTCTTATTCAGTTGACATAGTTAAAGATATTAAATTCCAAGTAGCCATGTGTTTCTCTTTCCACTATGTGTTTTCTCCCAGTAAAACCTGTGTAATCACAGAGTATATACTATGTCTTATTAGACCTGTGTAGGTTTATTAAATCAAACCAAGATATATAAGCCCTTTTATATTCTTCCATAAGTCATAATTTAGTTAATAAATGTATAATTAATAAATGAATCTTCATAATTATATATATAAATTTTGTTAACAAAACTACCATTTATCATTATATCTATATTTTCAAATAAATGCTTTCAAAGAGATCAAGTTTGGAATTAATTCTGCTTATATATAAAACTTTGTCTTTGTTAAAGAAATGCCTACAGTATTATTTTATAAACTACAGAGCTTTAGTACAATTACTTCATAGTTATACTTACTTTTGTAATAGTATTACCAATTTTAATCACTCATGTTATGATTCACTCGTTAATTTTAATGAAAAATCAACTTTCCTACAAGGTGAAGAATTTACCCACATTAAGAATATGCCTAAGAAAACCTAGGACATTTACAAATTGGACCAATATCAATACTTCTGTAGCAGTTCTGTGAATATTCTCCTTATGAACCATCTGAATGCAATAATAGATATTTCTTTATTATTGCTTCTGCTTTGGGAATTTTTGCCATGCAAGACAGAACCAGGAACCTACCTACCACCTTACAACAAAAAATAAATTCCTTACTTTTCACTCATTGCAGTCCCCTGCCAGAAACCGTGGGAAGAGCCTTGCTATTAGGCCAAAGTCGAGACCTATCCATCCAACCTCTTCCTTTCTAGCACTTATCTCTGCCAGTCTTAGAATGTTTGTCAAACTACATTTGCTGATGTAAGATGCAACTCATACTTGGTCACATTTTATCATCTAACTCTCTACACCAAGTATATTTGAATCTTAGATCTAATCCAACTGTAAATCCTAAAGCACATACATTGATATATGAAACATTAATCCTATCAACAATGACATCACAATGATGTGACTTTAAGGCATTATATTGAGCTTATATACCAAAATTATAACAATTCCCATGCCAGTCACTGTTCTAAGGGTTTTACACATATTACCATATTTAATATTCACAACACTTTATGGAAAATACCAATATAGCTAGATGAGAAAACTAAATAACAAAGAATTTAAGTAACTCACTCAACTCACGCTAATTTTCACAGCCAACACTTAAAATAGCATTCTAGTTCTAGAATGTACACTTTTTGTTACTGCACTATACAAACTTATAATATATGTAAATTGTTATTACAACAAAAAATATAATGAACAATGTAACAGCCATTTCACTGCTCAAAAAGTGTCAGCTCTATATCTTTCAGAAAACATGTTAGGATTGTGTTTTTCTGGTTCTTTTCTAAGTATTTGATGCTTCTGTGTAGTCCAGGTAAATAAGTTTTGTGTATCATTCAGGACTAATATTTAATTGCCTTTGTGGGACTCTGACACAGAGAAGGAAACACTCAATATGGTGGATCCTCCATCTGTCTATATTCCTTAGTAACTACGATGAGTAGAGGCTTCTGTCAATCTGTGAGGAAATATAATTAAACAAAAAATCAAAATTGTATTGTTTTAAGGAACATAAACTCGGGAATTGCTTGTTAACAACAGTAAAATCTTAATACAGTACATGTTTCTGATATGAGTATAACAAAAATTATAAACTAAACATCCTAAGCAAAAAATGTTAATCATTCTAGAACTTTTGTCAGAATTAGAAATTGACAAATATTTTTATTATACATAATTTTATATTTATTTCATTATTTCATGTGTCTTAGTACCTTGCTAGCAAATGATTTCTTGCTTTCATCACCATTGTTGAATAAAAATTAAATGTGTAATAGCAAAAAAACTAAGAACTTGGAGTCAGTAAATGGTTTATTGTCAGAAGACTAACTCATTTAAAATGCAATAAAATTTTTGTACTGAATGATATAACTTAATCCATCAACACATATGGATTAGCCACCTAATATATGTCCATTATTGCTGATATAAGAATTAGAACAGATTAAAAAATAAATTTTAGAAAAGTAACTAAATACTCATAAGACTTTCAAGTCATATTTTATAAATAAATGTTAAATATGATACATCTAAGTTTGAAACAACAGCTTCTAGAACAAAGAAATTTATCAATAATTCAGTATTGTCTTTTGAAATCTTCTATTATATACTGGTTTTAAAGAATTTTAAAATTCAATATGTGTTTCTTTAATTTTAATATGTTAGCTTTAGAGGAAGATGGCGGTGGAATAGGAAGACTTTAGGCTCACCTTGTCCTACAAATACAACTAGACAACTACCAAATTATCCTAAATACACCAGAAATCAACAAAATGAGAAGGCAGAGGAATTTATCACAAATTAAAGCACAAGATAAGGGCGTGGCCAGAGATCTAAGTGAAATAGATATAAATAACATGCTAATGGAGAATTTAAAGCAATGATCAAAGGATACTCACTGGGCTTGAGGAAAGAATTGAAGACATCAATGAGACCCTTACTCCAGAGATAAAAGAGTTAAAAAATAAGAATCAATCAGGGTGTAATAAACGAGATTATAACCATGCTTGATGCAATGAACAGCAGGCTGGAAAGGGCAGAGGAACAAATTAATGACCCAGAAGACAAAGTAATGGAAAGCAAGTAGCTAAAAGAGAGAGAGAGAGAAGAATTATGCAAATCGAGAATAGACTTAGGGAACTTAGTGACTCCATTAAATGTCATAACACCCCTATTATAGGAGTCCTAGAAAAAGAAGAGAAGGAAAGTGAAGAGAAAATTTTTGAAAAAATAATAGCTGAAAACTTCACTAATCTGGGAAAGGAAACAGACATCCAGATCCAGGAGGCACAGAGATCTCCCATCAAAATCAACAAAAGCAGGCAGATAACAAGAAATACTATAATTAAATTTGTGAAATATAGTGATAAAGAAAAATCTTAAAAGCAGCAAGACAAAAGAAGTCATTAACTTAAAAAGGAAAACCCATAAAGCTAGCAGGAAATTTTTCAACAGAAACTTGGCAAACCAGAAGGGAGTAGCATATATATTCAAAGTGCTGAATGGCAAAAATCTGCATACAAGAATACTTTATCCAGCAAGACTGTTATTCAGAATATAAGGAGAGATGAAGAGTTTCCCAGACAAAAACTAAAGGAGTTCATGACCACTAAACCAACCTTACAAGAAATATTAAAGGGACTCTTTGAGTGGAAAGGAGAGACCAAAACTGAAAGTATAAAGACAGGAAACACAAAAGCAGTAAAAATGAGTATTTCTGTAAAAAATCAGCCAAAAAGTTCACACACAAAAAGAGGATATAAAACATAATAACATATACCTAAAACATGGGGAGGAGAGGAGAAAAGAATGTGTTTAAACTTAAACAACCATCAGCTTAATATAGACTGCTTTTTGCAGAAGAGGCTATATACAAACCTAATGGTAACCAGGTATCAAAAACCACTAATAGATGTGCAAAGAATAGAGAGAAAGAAGTCCAATCACATCACTAAAGAAAATCGGCAAAACATGAAAGGGAAGAAAACAAGAAAGGATCAGAAAAAAATTTCCAGAAACAAAGAACAAGTAATAAACTGGCAATAAATACATCTATCAATAGTTACTTTGTGTTTTTTTCCAATAATTACTTTGAATATAAATGGACTGAATGCTCCAATAAAAAAACATAGGGTGTCAGAATTGATAAAAAAAAATAAGGGCCATCTATATGCTGCCTACGGGTACTCATTTTAGACCTAAACACCTTCAGATTGAAAGTGAGGGATTGGAACAGTTATCATGCAAATGGATGTCAATAAAAGCCAGAGTAGCAATACCTTTATCAGACAAACTAGACTTTAAAACAAAGACTAACAAGAGACAAAGAAGGTCACTATATAATAATGAAGGGGACAATCCAACAAGAAGATGCAACAAATGTAAATCTTTATGTATTCAGCATGGGAACTCCCAAATATATAAAACAATTAGTAACAAACATAAAGGAACTCATTATTTTCAATGATATAGTAGGGGATTTTAACACCCCACTTACATTATTGGACGGATCATCTAAACAGAAAATCAAGAAGGAAACAATGGCTTTGAATGACACACTGGACCAGATAGACTTAACGGACATATTCAGAACACTCCAACCTAAAACAGCAAAATACACATTCTTTCCAAGTGCACATGGGACATTCTCCAGAAGAGATCACATATTAGGCCACAAAGAGGCCTCAAGAAACACACAAAGACTGAAGTCATGCTATACACCTTTTCTGACTACAATTCTATGAAACCAAAAGTCAACCACAAGAAAAAAGTCTGGAAAGACCATAAATACATGGAGGCTAAATAACATGCTACTAAACAATGAATGGGTCAACACAGAAATAAAAGAAGAAATAAAAAATACATGGATACCAATGAAAATGAAAACATAACAATCTGAAACCTTTGGGATGTGGCAGAGTGGTCATAAGAGGGAAGTATATAGCAATATAAGCCTACCTCTAGAAGCAAGGAAAATATAAAATAAACAACCTAAAATTACACCTAAAGGTGTTAGAAAAAGAATAACAAATAAAACCTAAAGCCAACAGAAGAAGGGAAATAATAAAGATTGAAGCAGAAATAAATGATACAGAAATAATAATAATAATAATAATAAAAACAGTAGAACAGATCAATGAAACCAGAAGCTGGTTCTTTGAAAAAAATAATAAAATTGATAACCCTCTAAACAGACTTATCGGATAGAAAAGAGAAATGAACTAAATAAATAAAAGCACAAATGAGAGAGAAGAAATAAATAACATCACAGAAATACAAAAAAATCATAACAGAATATGCTAACAAATTGGACAACCTAGAAGAAAAAATAGATAAATTCCTACAAACATATAAACAACCCAGACTCAAACAGGAAGAATTAGAAAACTTGAACAGACTGATAACCAGCAAAGAAATTGAATCAGTAATCAAAAAAATCCCAGCAAGCAAAAGTCCAGGACCAGATGGATTCACAGGCAAATTTTACCAAACATTTAAATAAGAGTTAATACCTATTCCTCTCAAACTATTCAAAAAAATAAAAGAAAGAAAACTTCCAAATTCATTCTATGAGGTCAGCATTACCCTGACACCAAAACCAGATAAAGACACCATACAAAAAGAGAACCACAGGCCAATATCTCTGATGAACATAGATATAAAAATCCTCAACAAAATATTAGCAAACCAAATACAACAATACATTAAAAAAAATTATTCACCACTATCAAGTGGGATTTATTCCTGGGTTGCAAGTGTCATTCAATATTCACAAATCGGGGCACCTGGGTGGCTCATTTGTTAAGCGTCTGCCTTCAGCTCAGGTCATGATCCCAGGGTCCTGGGATCCAGACCCGCATCGGGCTCCCTGCTCAGTGGGAAGCCAGCTTCTCCCTCTCCCTCGCCCACTCCCTTGCTTGTGTTCCCTCTCTCGCTGTGTCTCTGTCAAATAAATAAAATCTTTAAAAAAAAATTCACAAATCAATTGATGCAATATTATCACATTAATTAAAAAAGGATAAGAACCATACGATCAGTTTAATAGATGCAGAAAAAGCAGACAAAATACAACATCTATTCATGATAAAAGTCTTCAACAAAGTAGGTTTAGAGGGAACATACCTCAACATAATAAAGGCCACATATGAAAAACCCACAGCTAAGATCACCCGCAATGGGGAAAAACAGCATTTCTTCTAAGGTCAGGAATAGGACAAGGATGTCCACTCTTACTATTGTTACTCAACATAGTACTGGAAATCCTAGCCACAGCAATCAGGCAACAAATAGAAATAAAAGGCATCCAAATCTGCAAGGAAGAAGTAAAACGTTCACAATTTGCAGATGACACAATACTATATATAGAAAACCCAAAACATTCCACCAAAAAACTTCTGAGACTAATAAATGAATTCAGTAAAGGATACAAAATCAATACACCAATAATGAAGCAGCAGAAAGAGAAATTAAGGAATCAATCCTATTTACAGCTGTACCAAAAAAATAAGATACCAAGGAGTAAACCTAACCAAAAAGGTAAAAGACTTGTACTCTGAAAACTATAAAACACTGATGAAAGAAATTGAAGGTGACACAAACAAATGGAAAGACATTCCATGGGCACCTGGGTGGCTCAGTTGGATAAGCGACTGCCTTCGGCTCAGGTCATGATCCTGGAGTCCCGGGATCGAGTCCCGCATTGAGCTCCCTGCTTAGCAGGGAGTCTGCTTCTCCCTCTGACCCTCCCCTCTCTCATGTGCTCTCTCTCTCTCAAATAAATAAATAAAATCTTAAAAAAAAAAGACATTCCATGCTCATGGATTGGAAAAACAAATATTGTTAAAATGTCCACGCTACCGAAAGCAAACTACACATTTAATGCAATCCCTATCAAAATACCAACCACATATTTCACAGAGCTAGAATCATCCTCAAATTTGCATGGAACCACAAAGGACCCCAAATAGCCAAAACAACGTTGAAAAAGAAAAGCAAAGTTGCAGGCATCACAATTCCATTCTTCAAGCTATATTATGAAGCTATAGTGATCAAAACATTATGGTACTGGCATAAAAATAGACACATAGATCAAGAGAACAGAATAAAAAACCCAGAAATGAACCCATAATTATATGGTCAATCTTTGACAAAGCAGGAAAGAATATCTAATGAGGAAAAGACAATGTCTTCCAACACATGGTGTTGGGAAAACTGAACAGCAACATACAAAAGAATGAAACTGGACCACTCTCTTATATGCCATACACAAAAATAAACTCAAAATAGATTAAAAAAACCCTAAATCTGCACTGAATGTTATATAAGACTGATGAATCACAGACCTGTACCCCTGAAACAAATAAGACATTATATGTCAATTAATCGAACTTAAATTAAAAAAATATAAAAAATAAATAAATTAAATAAAAAAACCCCACCTAAATGTAAGACCTGAAACCACAATACTCCTTGAAGAGAATACAGACAGTAACTTCTTTTACATCAGTTATTGCAACTTCTTACTGGATATTTCTCATCTCCAGAGGCAAGGGAAACAAAAGCAGAAGTAAACAATTGGGACTACAACAAAACAAAAAATTTCTGCATAGTGAAGGAAGCAATCAACAAAAGTAAAAGGCAACCTATGGAATGGGAGAAGATATTTGCAAATGACATATTCAATAAAGGGTAGTATCCAAAATATATAGAGAATTTATAAAACTCAATACCCAAAAAATGAATGATCCAATTAAAAAATGGGCAGAAGACATGAATAGAAAAGGGAATGGATATGAATGGAAAAATGTACATTTTTCCAGAGAAGATGTACAGATGGCCAACATATGCATGAAAAGATGCTCAACATCGCTGATCATCAGGAAATGCAAATCAAAACTACAATGAGATATCACCTCATACCTATCAGAATGGCTAAAATCAACAACACAAAAAACAACAGGTGTTGGCAAGGATGTGAAGAAAGAGGAACCCTCCTGCACTGTTGGTGGGAATGCAAACTGGTGCATCCTCTGTGGAAAACAGTATGCAGATTCCTCCAAAAGTTAAAAATAGAACTACCCTCTGATCCAGCAATTGCACTACTAGGTAAATACCCAGGTAAATACCCTTTGAGTAAATATTTACCCAAAGAATACAAAAACACTAATTCAAAGGGATACATGTCTCCAGCTATTTATGGAAGCATTATCTATGGAAATAGCCAAATTATGGAAACAGCCCAAGTGTCCATCAATTAATGAATGGATAAAGAGGTGAATCACACACACACACACACACACACAAACACACACACACACTCACACACATACACTGGAATTTTACACAGCCCATAAAAAATAATGAAATCTTGCTATTTGCAACAACATGGATGGAGCTATAGAGTATAAGTCAGTCAGTAAAAGACAAAATACTATATGATTTCACTTATGTGGAATTTATGAAACAAAACAAACTAGCAAAAGGGAAAAAAAGAGACAGAGAGGCAAGCCAAGAAACAGACTCTTAAGGATAGAGGACAAACTGAAGTTATCAGAGGGGAGGTAGGTGGGGCCATGGGTTAAATAGGTGGTGGGGATTAAAGAGTGCATTTGTTGTGATGCACGCAGGGTGTTCTATGGAAGCGTTGAATCCTGAAACTAGTATTACACTATATGTTAACTAACTGGAATTTAAATAAAAAACTTTAAAAAATGTTAGTGCTATATGAGTTATAGAACAGATAATTTTTCCATAATGACATAAAAAAGATGGATTCGGCCCCCCCAAGAGGACTGTAATTCACAAATGTCTATATTGTATCATTAAGGATGAATAATTAGAAATATGTTAATATTCCTTTGGCTGCTTAAACACTTATTTCATGGGAAAATATTTATGTAGAGTTTTAAAAAATATTGTTGAAAAAATAAATTTTTTCATGACATAGTTTATGTAGTCATATTTCTCACCTTCTGAGGATACCTGTTAACTAATAGTTTTTGTGGACAGATATCATTCAAGTCACTGGAAAATTCTGGACTTATAAGATAATAAACAGTTTTCCCAGAGAAAACTGTTGACAAATAAACATATTTATCAGGCTTTCCAATCTTACAGGGAAAACAATTACTGTTTGTTGTGCAAATAAGAACACCCCTCCAATTGACCCACAGCTCTTTGTCATTTAGAAACAAGAGCTTTATGTGTGCTATCAAAGCCAGTTCCTTAAATTCTTTTATAACACTCTTGGAGAATAGAATGAAATCTATTCTACTTTTTCCCTTTTTGAAGAAAAATGTATGGTAACAAGAGTAAAGTTGATGAAACTGGAATTAGTAGAATTGAAGAGGAGAGAAGATTGTCTTGAAGGAAGTTACAGAAATGTGAATGTTGAGTTTCTCTTATTAGTGGAAATTAAAATAAATAAGTGTATTTATTATTAGATACTCATACAGTGGAAAGAAAAGTATTTATGAATAAGTTAAAAACAAAGTTTGAGAAAGATGAAATACCTTCTTAAGACCTTTTGCTTGGAGAGGTTTAATTTTATTTTTTTATGTGTTAATAGTAAGTGAAAAGCCTCATTTCTTTTATTGTCTCCTCTCCTTCTCTGACCTAATTTTTTTTTGTACATAAACATTGTAGGTAAAAAAAAAAAAAATATTAAAGTTGTGGGGGGAGACACAAAACTGTGTTAAAAGGTAAACTGAAGCAATTACAATTTTTAAGAGTTTATTTAAGTATATACATCGATCTGAACCAGGCTGCACCAAACCCAAAGTGGTTAGGAGCACCCTACTGCCAGGAGCCAGGGGCAAGGTTTTTTATAAAGAAAACACTGAAGCAAACACTTTCTCAAATTTTAGTGTATTGACTGGAGTAGATTTTGGTTTGCTTACGTAGCCTACCAAGACATTAGGGCCACCACAGTGTAATGGCCTCTTTGTTTAAATGCTTTAACAATTAATATTTAAATTATAAACACGAGTTGTTTAAAGAGAAAAACAGGAGGGAAAAAAATCATTCCACTATGGATCCTCTTCCCCAATCCTGAAGAAATTTTATTTTGAAAATTGCTGCTTGTATAATCGATGTGTTCATCCACTTCATTTGGATTTTCACCTAAATTTAATATAGGTTAAAACAACAACATGGGCACACTTCTTTATTAAATATTATAAAATAAAATTTTACAGTTGGAACAGCCAGAACCCGTTGCCTCCCAACTATGTTAGCCCATTTAGGGAATAAAGGGAATGATGTCCACTTTCTACCCTAGAGGGAGCTTCAGTAGTTTTGGACAGATAAAAACATCCTAGATATTACCCAACCAAGGATTAAAATGCGTTGCTCACTGAATACAATGGCAACAACACATCATGTTCTCTTAGAAGGCTGTTCTCTTGAGTCTGTCCCAATCTAATATTCAAACAGTATAGTATACTGATTAAAAGAATTGGCTTTAGAGTCACCAGACCTGAATTTAAAAACCAGCAATATGGCTTCCAGGATACATAAACTTGGACAAGTTACTTAGCATCTTTAAATTTGAGTTGTTTCATCTATAAAATGTAAATAATAATAGTACTCACTTCAGTGGAGTTGTGCAGAATAAAATATAATAATTATAAAACTGTTTAGCTCAGAGCCTCATGCACAGTATTCAAATAACTATTAATTTTTGTTGTCATAATTAATAAAGGATGAGTCTTTTATTTACTGCCGGAATTGATTCCATTCTATATGAGCCTGTACTGTTTATGGGGAGAAATAGATATATGTATATTGGATCACCAGAAACTGCATAATGGTTTAGATACCTGTGCTTAACTCAGTAATGGCTCTTCAAGGAACAATTAATTGTCTATATTCAGTTTTCTTCTCCCAGAGATATGCTGTCACACTAGCCAGTGCTGGTCAACCTGTCACATATATGGTACCTGGAAAGCCTATATTTCCTGCTATTTGCTTCCTTTTTCCCCTGGCTTCTATAATGAGGGCTTACTTCTAATAAGAAATGAATCAGTCTGAGATAGTCACTGTCATGTTTGTTCTACTTGTGTTATGCTCATAGTGCATAGTGAAGTTAAATTCTTCATAGTGTTCTATCCAGTATCTCTGTGGCATCTAAATCACGGGCTAATTATTTTATGAAACAATTTTTAATTAGATGTTTATTTGCACTGGATATTCTTTGTATCAGTAAAATAGGACTTCAAAGATAAAAAAATTTAACACATTAGGAAAAAGAGTCTGGAGATTTTGGCTACTTTGATCATCTACAAAGTATTCACCCTTGGTCTTTCTGAAAAAAATTATGTGTGCCAAATAGTTGGCTTTTAAGTTATCAGATATGAAGATTTTAAAAGTTCCCATTAGAAATGAGCCTGCAATAGATATAAATGAGTGAAAAGTAGCTAATTCAAAGTTTGTGGATTAAATTCAAATATGTTCTTATTTGCAAAATGATAGCAGTCATTTCTTTCAATTCAAAATACATATATCTTTAAATATTAACAGACACTTTTAGGTTCACGCAATTTTAGAGCTGGCTTACAAGAAACTTCAGGGGCAATCTAATTTAATCCATTCATTTTGCAATAACATAGGTAAATCCAAGAGATTTATGAGAGATACCCAAGGTTACACAATGACTTTGAGGCAAAGCCGGAAATGTAATCAAGATCACCCAATTCTCAATTCTGTGTTTTTCCCATTATGCAATACTCAAACTGAGAGGACAGAGATGGATGATCAAGATGTGTCAGAAAGGCCAGCGATTCCAAGAGTTTCATGGTTCTCAGTCATCAATCTCACTTATTGCCAAACCTTTCAGGGGAGCTGGTACTATAGAAGCAGCATTTATACTCAAAAATGCCAACTGTAACAACTGCTTTTCAGAAGGAATAGAAATAAAGATTACCCCCTGAATTATGCAACCATTATCTAAGATTATTTAATATAATTTCAGTATTACCAGAACATGCCTTGGGTTACCAAAAAAGCTTGAGATCTAAATAAATTTTCTGTTAATCATATTATTTATCATCTTTTTCTCTTGAGACATTTACCTGAAAGAGTCAATGCTGTCAATATGAGAGAGCCATTATCTAATTCGCATGTGATCACTCAGATAATCAGACACTATAATAGTTTTCTCTGTGTTCACTAGCTATGAGCTAAAAATGGTCCACCTTTTCTATCCATTATCTTAGAAAATAAAAATTCAGGTATTCTTTTTTGATGTAAAATATTTCTTATTCTTTTGAAGAGCTATTTTGGGTTCATTCATGACTTTATAAAGAATACATATGGAAATTTGCATTTTTAATTAAAGTTGATAGTTAAAATATAATTTTTACCCTAATATTGTGTCTTTCTAATCCTTATTGTGCAACACAATACTCCATTAACTTAAGTATATTTATGAAAATGCCATTCAGTTAAAATATCCTGATTTGTAGTGTTTATAGAGAAAGATTCCTATAACCTAGAATACTCATTTCCTAAAATTCTGCATATCAGGCAGCCCTTCTGCATAGAATCTATATATTGATACATACATACATATATAGGTTTGCTTTTTTCTATAATTGTTAGTCCAACACCTCTTCAAATTATGTTTAAGAAATATTCCCCAGTATCAATGTAAGAAAGAGAATAAAAGGACTAAATGAAAACTGATTTACAATGGAGTGGTCAAACTTAATCTAAAATATTAATAGAGAAATGAGAAATGGCCCTAGTTGAACAGAATGAACAAAATAAGAGAGAGACTGAAGCTGAGAAAAAAAATCACAGATTATTTGTAGCTCAGAAAAAACCCACCCAGGGTCTCAAAGCATCCAACTAGCACAATTCAGAACAGAATAGTTTTCAATCCTTTTCCATATTTTCATTTATAGGAGACCTAGTTTAAGTTTTTTATTTCTAATATTTATCAATCTCTATTATAAGGAAAATGTTACTATTAACCTAAATCACATGAATTTATTATTTTTCTGCTTTTTTGGCATTTCAATGAAAAATCTAATCACATTATTCATCTATATGATAACAGATGACTGAAAATCTTCCCTGTATTTAACTTGCCTAAAGAAAACTTTGTTAATTAATCTTTATTTATCTCAAACCCACTGAATACAAGCATCTTTATGGAGGATGCTTTTCATTTATTAAAATTAAATGAATTTTTCTATAACTTATGAGATCCAACTGTTTTTATTTCACAGTATTAACATGTTAATCCTTCCAATAAGGCAAATATTTAAATAAGACCCCCCTTAATGGCTGGGAATAATTGGAGACCTTTATCTGGATTCATTCATTCATTGCTTTATTTGAAAATATTTACTGAGGTTCTATGGGCGCCTGGGTGGCTCAGGTGGTTAAGCGACTGCCTTCGGCTCAGGTCATGATCCTGGAGTCCCAGGATCAAGTCCCGCATCCGGCTCCCTGCTCAGCAGGGAGTCCACTTCTCCCTCGGACCCTCCCCCCTCTCATGCTCTCTCTCTCTCTCATTCTCTCTCTCAAATAAATAAATAAAATCTCAAAAAAAAAAGAAAATATTTACTGAGGGTCTACTATATACAGAATACTGTGGAAAAATATGGAGGTTGCAAATAGTAAGATATATTTCTTTGTATAATAAGCTAACAAATTAAGAAAAAAATTCAAGTATGTACACAGAGAAGGAACTGAAGTGATTACAGCAGGAAAAGCAATCCTTCCTGAGATGACCAGTGAGCATTTTAAATACAGAGGAAGGTTAGGAAGAATTTCACAAAGTGGAAGTAAATGTTCCAGGTATAGTAGGAAAAAATGTTTAAGTTTAAACATATAGACAGGAGTGATTACAGTTTGTATAGGTATGGCAGAGGAGGTAGGTTATAGAAAAAAGAAATTAGTCTGTTAGATTTCTATAAAAACATGAAAGGGTCTTTACCGACTATGATTTATCTAAATGTGAATTCTGTTTGTTTAAAATAATGGTCAGTTCTGATGAATTTTTTCAGTATTAATACTGAGATATTTCTTTAGTTCTTGAAAAATTTCAAGTATTATCTCTGATATTGCCTATAGTTTTCTATAGCTGTTCCTCCTGGAAATTCTCTTAGATGAAACTGAAGCTTCTCATTCTGTTCTCTCATTCTTTCCACTTTGAAAACTTGTCGTCTCTTTATTTCTCTCTGATATGTTCTGTGGTACATCTTCATTCCCAAATTCTAGTAATTAATTTTCTCTTCAGGATTGTCTACTTGTCTACTACTTATTTCCAATAATGACATCTTTTTTCAGATATTTTGTTTTCATTTCCAAGATTTTCAAAAGGAAAAATTATGTGTGCTTTGTCTTTACTGTCTTTACTAGAACCTCTCATTGACATTTAAAATAAATTGTAAATTTGCCCTAGGGTGCTACTCCTATTTGGTCATTTCAAATGCTATAAAAGTTACCTGATTTGTCAAGTCACTATGAATTATTGCCCTGTCCTCTGATGTGTCACCAGCTATCTTCCTCATTGGTTTTCTTCATACATTGATGAGGCATGTTCTTTTTTTTAATAAATGAAAACATAACAACATCTAATAAACTGATTATATTAAGTTTTTCAGCATGCCCCTCTACCACCCTGAACACTCCCAATCTCATCTGATCTCGGAAGCTAAGCAGGGTTGGGCCTGGTTGGTACTTGGATGGGAGGCTGACATTTTAAAAGGCATTATACCTATGTGCATTTATTGAGTTTGTGTAGAAAATTAAATTAGAAAAGAAAAAAAATCTAGACATCTTTACAGAGATTTCTTCTCCTCCAAAAAGATTAAATAATTATATGATAGACACTGAACTCAAAAGCAGAGTTTAAAGAAAATGACATTGTATAAAATTTGCTCCAGTACAATCATATTCAGCAACTCATACTGTTGTGCCTTCTAACCTCTGCTCTTAAAAACAAGCCCTTAGAAGGTCACTGCAACCTTAAATGATGTTGATTTTCTTCAGATTATGCTGTAACTTGACAGGAGCCATAAGAAGGCCACATTGTAAATGATATATGTTGGTTACTAATGTCCTTTTCTGCTGGCATTCAGACACTTCTTGTCAAAGCTCTTAGACCAGATAATGCTTCCCTACGCCTTTAAAGAACAATCTGAAAACACTACCCAGAGTGCTGTAGATGTCCCAGAATTGTTTTTCTGTAGATAGGTCATGTCTTAGGGGGAAAAAAAAACAAACAACCCAACAATCTCTAGAAAGTTTTCTTTTTTAGTCTTTTGGTACTATAGTGTATACACACACACACACACACACACACACACACACACACAAACATGTATTAAGTTAAGAAATTTAAATCCCATAACATTTTTTTTTTGGTTGAGGAGTTTTTATTTATTTATTTGCTGGTTTTTACCTATGAAGTTTAAACTAATGCAAGCATACCAGAAGACCTGGTACTAGTTTTCTTTCTGAAAATTAAGATATAGCCAAAAAAAAAAGTTGGGTGGTGCAGGCAAGAAGGTAAGTTTCTCTCTAGTCCATGGGAAGCATTTAAAAACACTGGCATATATATTAATGTGTCAGGTTAATTATGTGTCCTTATTCTTGGTGTATGTTGATGTTTTAGCATTTATATCTACAGACTTTAATAAGCAAAATGGTCAGAAAAAACAACAATTTTTAAACAAATGATTATTTAAAACTTCTTTACTACAAATGCCCTTACTTTCTAAGCTGACAGGACACATCTTTGATAATATAAAACTTTTTATAATATCAAAGATGAGAATTTGTTATTCAAAACTTCAAACTTTCATAATGTTTTCAGCGTTAAGAATGTAAAATCTTTGATGGCAGTGATACTCTCATTTATTTTGTATAGCCAGTACAAGGCTAGGGGAAGTTGGTGCAAAATAAGTGCCATTTGATAAATTGAATGAGGGCAATAAGCTTTTCAAACATAAGTAAAAATGTTTAATGCTTATGTGATATTTTAAGAAAAAGGCAAAAAAAAAAACACATGTCTGTATCATTCTAAGAGAGAATTAAGAAAACAGAACTAAAATTAATTGCCACTGAACTGGTACAACCTGAATTTTTCAGAAGGAATAATTAACTTACAGAAAGCTTACAGACATTTAAAAGAACATGCCACAAAACTGCATGTCATAGAATTATAAAAATAATATTTTATAGACAAATGAGCCTATAAGGAACTTTAGATATCTTCTAGTTCTGTTTAAAGCACCTGGAAGACATTTGAACCATCAAACAAATTGAGCCTTGCTGAGAGGTCAAATTACACTTTGGGGAAGATGGAAGGAGTGATGAATAATAATAATGATTGCACTTTACATTTATATAGCAATATATACTATTTAATCTACTTTTATATCCATAGCTCTAGAGCAGAATGCAAAGATTTCATAATATCAAAATTATGACCTGGCTTACATCTATCTACACTTTGCAGCTTATATGCTTTCCATACCTGAGTACCTCCTTTTCCTGGTAATCTCAGGAATTTTTAATACTCAGACTAATGCATTACTCGAAAATCAGATCTATAGTATAGACAGTATCATCTCAGTAACTAAATATCATTTCTCAATATAAGCAGTGATCTCCAGATTGAAGTAGACATATTTGTACTGATTTTTTATAGTGATGGAAAAACCAAAGCAAGTACCATTCAAAATTTCATGTCAAATATGTTCCCTAATGTAGCTGAAAAGTCTGTATGATAATATGAAGATATTACTTTAAGACTTTTTTTCTGAAGCTAGAAATACAATAGCAACTATTCTAATGCCTCTTTGCTTCTGCCCACTGTCAATTTTCAAGCAATGTATGCATGGTGACCACTCTGCATGCTGTGGTAAAAATTCCAGAAAGGAAAAGTTTGGGAGTTGGGAAGACTGACAAACAGTACTCTTTAATTTTAAGATTTATCATTGCAGTAATTTTATACTGCTAATGCGTAGAAAATATTTTTCACCATGGAACACATTCATGATTACAAATCAAGTATCTACTATGTTGTTTTCATAAGACTTTCATTCCAATTAATGTGAAACACTTGGATATACATTAACAAGACAAATTCTAAGCCTCCATGAAATTATTTTCACTATTACGATTACTAATAACTACATTAAGTCTCTTTAATGCATATTTATTTAAAATATTTTCCTCACCAGGTTCCAGGATAGTCAATGATCTGAAAAAATACCATTTAAGACAATTTTGGTAGAAACAGAAAGTCTAAGAGGGTAAAAGGAGCATCCTCTATGACAGAAGATCAATGGCTATTACAAATTTTATTTAATTGGATGCCATGCTTTTTGGAAAATAGGTAACTAGGGCAATGTATCAAATCGCATAATTTCCTTTTTTTTCCAGTCAAACCAGACAATGAAAACTTATTCTGCGGGGTGGGGAGAATGGAGACAGAAGGGCCTTCTGCATTGCTGAAGACAAAGGTGGCTGAGGATAATGATAGCTGCCCAATGAGTCTTCATATATCCACCAAAACAATCCACAACTACCAGCCCCATTTCTTTCTTTTTTTTCTTTTTTTAATTATTTTGTAAAGTTAACCAACATATAGTACGTCATTAGTTTTTGATGTAGTGCTCAACAATTCATTAATAGCATATAACACCCAGTGCACCAGCACCATTTAAATGATACAAAAAAAAAACCCACAAAAAAACTAACAAAACATATTCTTAGCATGACTAAAAGCCAAACCACACCTAAAACTACAAATCAAATGTAATTGTTGAAACAAACATCAAAACCTTATAGGGTCCCTTTCATGATCCTGCCACAGACCTTTGTGTTTAGTATACCAGACACTCTCCTTCCTGCCAGAGACACCAGAGAGATTTTGGGATCACTGGTGGGAAGATCCTACCACAATAAAAATCCGTTCAGGGAACTTTCTTTGTCCCCAGGCACTAAGGGGACTCTCTTCTCAGAATGGAAGGCACCAAGATAGACAGGTGCCATAGGCACTGGCAGCCTCTTCATTACTCTGGATCTGGGTCTCCACTCCCCTGCCAAGAGACGAGATACTCTGTGGCTCTACCTGGAAAACCTCTCCTGTCCTCTCAGGTAACGCTAGCAGAGACCAGTGGAAGCCACAATAGCACCACATAAATAAACCAGCAGATCAAAATAATACTGCAAATGTCTGAAAATTAAATTGTAATTAGAACCGCAATCCAAAATGTAGCCCAGGACCATGTGCTAAACCTAACCAGTGTGACTTTTCGCTAAAATAAAACACGAACTTATGACCCAGAGCCTCTTAACATAAAACAAAATGTTCGGGATACAATTAAAAATCACTTATCATACCACAATCAAGAAAACCACAACTTTAATGAGAAAAGACAATCAAATGACACCAACACCAAGATGAATCAGATGTTGGAATTATCTGACAAGGATTTTAAAGCAGCTGCCATAAAATGTTTTGGCAATCAATTACAAATTCTCTTTAAATAGATGAAAAATTAAAAACAACCTCAGCAAAGAAGTAGAAGTTATTTTTAAAAAGAACCAAATGGAAATTATAGAACCGAGAAATATAATAAATGAAATTCATAAAAGACTTGCTGAATGGATTTAATAGTAGAGTGAAGATCACAGGACAGAATCAGTGAACTTGAGAACAGATCAGAAGAATATAACCAATCTGAACAAGAAAGAGAAAATGGACTGAAAAAAAAAAAAAACCAAACCAGACCTCAGGGCCATGTAGAAAAATAATAAAAGTTCAGCACTCCTATTATTAAAGGAGAGAAAAAGAATGGGTGAAAAATCCCCAAATTTGGAATCTACCTGTTTTCAAATTTTCATATACTTATTGGCTATTTGTAAGTCTTTAAGTCGGAGGGGGAGACAAACCATGAGAGACGATGGACTCTGAAGAACAAACTGAGGGTTCTAGAGGGGAGGAGGGTAGGGGGATGGGTTAGCCTGGTGATGGGTATTAAAGAGGGCACATTCTGCGTGGAGCACTGGGTGTTATGCACAAATAATGAATCATGGAACACTACATCAAGAACTAATGATGTAATGTATGGTGATTAACATAACAATAAAAATAATAAAAAAAGTCTATTTCAGATCCTTTGCTCATTTTTAATCAGTTATTTATTAATTTTTTGTTAGTGAGTTGTATGTGTTCCTTATATATTTTGGATATTAACCCCTTGTCAGATATGATGTTTGCAGATGTTTTCTCCCAATCACAATACACAGATTCAGCACACTGCCTTTCAAAATTGCAATGGTGTTTTTTCACTGAAATAGAAAAAAACAATTGTAGGATTTACATGGAACCACAAAAGACCCTGAAGAGTTGAAAGCAAGTTAAAAAAGAATAAAGCTGAAGGCAACATACTTCCCGATTTCAAATTATATTGCAAATCTATAATAATCAAATCAGTATTGTATTGGCATAACAATGGACTCATAGACCAATAGAACAGAATAGAACAGAAATAAATCCAAACATAAACAGTCAACTAATTTTTTAAAACTTTCTTAAAGATTTTATTTATTTATTTGAGAAAGAACATGTGCATGCACATGAGCGGTGGGGGGGGAGTGGTAGGGGGAGACAGACAAGCACACTCCCCGCTGAGCAGGGAGCCCCATTCAGAGCTCCATACCAGGATTCCAAGGTCATGACCTGAGCTGAAGGAAGACGCCTAACAAACTGAGCTACCCAGGCACCCCAACAGTCAACTAATTTTTGACAAGAGTACCAAGAATACACAATAGGGAAAGGATAAATAAATAGTCCTGGGAATACTGGATATCCAGATATAAAAGAATGAAACTGGACCCTTATCTTACACTATATACAAAAATTAACTCAAAGTGGATTAGACTCAAATATAAGACCTGAAACTGTAAAACTCCTAGAAAAAAACATACAATAAAACCTCCTTGACATTGGCCTTGTCAGTTATGTTTTAGATATGACAACAAAGATTAGGTAACAAAAACAAAAATGAACAAGTGGGGCTACATCGAAGTAAAAGCTTCTGCACAGCAAAGGAAACAACAAAATGAAAAGGTAACCTATGGATTGAATAGACATTTCACCATAGGGAATAGAAAGATGTCTAAATAAGTACATGAAAAGATGTTCAACATCATTAGCTATTAGGAAATACAAATTAATACCACAATCAGGTAACTCTATATACCTGTGAGAAAGGTTAAAATAAAATTTAAAAAATACTAATATGTAATACTGGCAAAATTCAGAGCAACTGGAACTATCACACAGGGCAATACAAAATGGTACAGGCACTCTGAAAAACAGTTCACCAGTTTCCTGTAAAGTTGAGCATACCCTTAACCACATGACTGAGCAAGCACTCCTGGGTATTTATTCTGGATAAATGAAAACTTATATGCACAGTTAAACCATACACAAGTGTTCATAGAAGCATTATTTGTGATAGCCAAAAGCTAGAAATAACTGAAATGTCCTTCAAAAGTGAATAGATAAGTTATGACATATCCACACAATGGAGTACTACTCAGAAGTAAAGAGGAAAACTATTGATATAAACAATGATTTAGATGAATCTCAAAGATGTCATGCTGAATGATTACATGTCTCAAAAATTGTATGCTGTGTGCTTCCATTTACTTGACATTTTCAAAAAAACCAAGACTATAGTAATGGAGAACAGGTCAGTGGTTATCTGGAGTATGGGAGGATGTGATGCTGTCACTATAAAGTGAAAACATGAGAGGGCTTTTTGGCCTTATAGAGAACACTGTATCTTTATTGTGGTGGTGATGCAGACCACCATGAGGTGGTACCCAAATGTATACATGTATTAAAATTCCTAGAACCATGGGGTGCCTGGGTGGCTCAATCGTGAAAGCATCTGCATTTGGCTCAGGTCCTGATCCCAGCGTCCTGGGATCGAGCTCCGGAGCCTGCTTCTCCCTCTCCCACTCCCCCTGCTTGTGCTCTCTCTCTCTCTTTCTCTGTCAAATAAATAAATAAAATTGAGAAAAAAAAACCTCCTAGTCCTGAGAAAAACATCAATTTTACTATATGATAATTACAAAATACATGGTGGAGGAAGAAACAAAGATAAAGTTATTATCTCAAAAATCAGAGTAGTAACTAATTCCAGGAAAATAGGGAAATGTGATTAGCATGGATTCCAAAGGAGATCCTAAGGTCCTGATAACATTCTTTACCTTAACCTGGGCATTTGCATTTGGCATGTCTTAAATATTATATATATGTACATATATATATATACACATACATACATATATGTATAAAATAAACATAACATTTTATTTATATAAACACATTTCAACAATTTGGTATGTCTTAAATATATAAATATATGTATATTTCAACAATTGTAAATGATAATTTGAGAATAACTAGTAAGGTTGAAGAAGCATGTATACTATGCCACAATCATTCCATACATTCTTTTAATAAACTGTGGTACATTTCTCCAAGGAATCATATATAAGTGTGCTTATTATGGTACTTTCTGATGAAGAAAATATTTAGACATGACCTATCCATAAAAAGGAAAATTGATTAATAAAATGTGTTTATTCATAGGATGAAATAGTATATATATCATTGAGAATAAATAAGTGTATGTATCAACATGGATATATCTCAAGAACTTAATACAAGTAATAAAGGTAGGTTGTGAGATATTGCATACCAGTTATTGTTTATGACTAAAAAAGTTAAGCTAGTATATAAAACATTCATAAAAATAATGGATATAAAATACATGATAGTGCTTGTCTCTTTGGTAAGAAAGAGAATAAAATGAAGGAAATAGAGGAAACTATAAATTCACCTGTAATATTTTACTAAAAAGAAGAAAATGACTGCATCAAATATGGTGACATTTGATAAAGCTTGCTGGTGTGTGAAAGGTATTAATGACAGCATTAATATCTGTATATTTGAACTATTTTATAATTTAAGGGCAGACTGATTATATTTTTATCAATTAATTTTTTTTAAATGTGGGCCTTGAACTCACAATCCCAAGATCAAGAGTTGCATGCCCTACTGAGTGAGCCAGCTAGGTACCTCCTAGATTTTTCTTTTTCTCTTTTCTTTTTTATGATGTCCTTTTAAAATTAATAATAACAATCAGTTTATTTATTTATTTATCAGACAGAGCACAAGCAGAGAAGCAGGCAAAGGGAGAAGCAGGCTTCCCGCTGAGCAGGGAGCTGGAAGCCGGACTCAATCCCAGGACCCTGGGATCGTGACCTGAGCCAAAGGCAGATGCTTAACCGACTGAGCCACCCAGGTGTCCCACCCCCAGTAGATTTTTCTTAAATGTGAATTGCTTCTGTCATTTATGTTACTTTCCTGGCCCCTTGTGCATTTGCATTTGTAATTCCTGCACTTCACTGAGAGGCTAAAAACATTTCTTAGGCCTGTGACAACTGACAATCTTTGTAAACACTTGACTGCTTGGACCTGGAACACTTTTGCTTTTAATTTTTTCACTTTTAGTTTACTACCACTATGGTACCAACACTACTCCTATTCTCTCACACTTGAGACCTGTTGTTCTAGGTCATCCAGACTCTGAACAGGACAACTCTTTTCTTTGGGGCTGCTTTCCTTGAGATGCTGCTTCTCCACTCCTTTCTAAGTCTCCGTGAGAAAGATTGGGAATGTCACTCCTGGGGCAAATTAAGGAGGTAGATACTGTCTCTTGTTGCTCCGTTTTCCCACAAATTAGAAAGAAGCCCCATCTTTGGAGAGAAGTAAGCTGGAGTGGTTTTTGATAGTTCACAAGTGAGGCTGTTCCTGCCAGTCACTGGAAGCCTACAGGACCCTCCCATCAAACTATATTTCTCCTGTACTTTCCCTGGGAAATCTTGGCATGATAGGCAAAACTGGATTTTTCTAAAGTCATCCTTAAAAAAGCAAAGCAAATCCCTGCCCTATGGAAATGAGCCTGGATCCTTACCAAACTACTAAGATTCTGGTAACATATCCATGTCTACAACATATCTCTTTTTAACATTTGTGCAAAACAAAAATATATAAAATTTCTACTCCTGAGGGACTGAGGTAAAGTAATTGGTTGCTTAAACAAAATGAAACACATTTCTTGATTATGAGTCTGAAATGATCAGTTTTTTTAAATTATCTTTCACTTTATACAAAGTAGGTACATTTAATGAGTTCATCAATATGAAGTTCACTTATCAAGTTCACTGTTATTAAAACAACTTGGTAATAGATCCTAAAATTAATAGAGTATCAGTGTATGTTGGTAAAATGGGAATCTATTCACTTATGCCAGAAACACTTATGAAAATGTGTTTGAAAGATATTTCAGAGTTTGGGTGAAGGTAATTAGCATCTAAGCACCACTTAATAAAATACTTCCTTACAAGAGGCTACTTCTATATGACAGCTCAAGAAATTTATAATAAGGAAAGATGCAGATTGCGCCTGTCATTTAGCTCATCAAGTCTAAAAGAAATGGCCTTCCCTTCCTTTCAAAAAAAGGAGATGGCTTACCACTTAGAAAACACTTTATTTTTTAAACTCCCCTGATAAAGGCTATTTTTTCTTGAGTATTTTTAAATACAACATGCAAGTGTTAATAATTTATCTTGTAAAAAATAAGCTATATACTCTGTAATATATAAAACCCTGGGGTGTGTGTTGGGGGGTTGTTTCTTGCTTGTCATGTACTTATGTCTTTATGTGTTCATTGTATGGTCCTTCTAAGTTATATAGATGTGTGTATGTGTGTCTGTGTGTGTCTGTGTGTGTGTGTGTCTGTGTATAAAGCCTTTATATGACCATGTTACTGTTTCTGACTGAAGGAACTGTGATTCTTGAGGTGAAGAATTTTGCATCCCATAGTACACAGCACAGCACCACACATAAGACGCCTTTAAATAAGATTTAGGGGTAAATTTTGTTTTCTCAGTGAGGCCAATTGAAGATAATACTTTACATGTACTTGGAAGTCTGTGGTATAGAAAGCCCTTCCCACACACATTAGCTCAAAACACACTATTACCCTGAAGCAATGCCTTATAATGTAAACTGCTTTGGATACTTACCTTCCAATCTCTTCCTCTACTGTGTTAGCTCTGTGGCCTTAAAGGACACAGAACTCTTGATTCCCCTACTCTGCGCTCAAGCCCTAGGCAACCATTAGTCTACTTTCTATATATAGATCTGCCATTCTGGACATTTCATATAAATAGAATCATGATATATGTGAGTTTTATGACTGCTTTCTTTAACTAGGATGTTTTTGAGGTTCACCTATGATATATATATATATATATATATATCAGTATTATTCTTTTATATTGCCAAATAATATTCCATTGTATGAATGCACCACATTTTTTATCAGTTTATCAGTTAATGGACATTTGAGTTGGTTTTACTTTTTGGCTATTATGAATAATCTTGATAAGAACATTCAGGTGTAAGTTTATTTGTGGACAGATAATTCATTTCTCTTTGGTAAATATCAGAAAGAATTGCTGATTCATTTGACCATGATTTATTAACATTTTGAGGAACTGTCAATTGTTTTCCAAAGTATTTGCACCATTATACATCCCAACCAGCAGTGTGTGAGGGTTCCAATTTCTACACATCCTTACCAACTCATTATTTCCTACCCTTTTTATTATAGTCTTCCTAATGTTTTTACTATGGTCACCCTGTTATTATTAATTATTATTATTACTATTATTATCGTGGATGTGAAATAATTTTGATTTCCATTTCCCTAATGATTAAAGACTGTTGACATCCTTTCATATGCCTATTTCCAATTTGAATTTCTTTTTTGGAAAATTGACTATTTGACTATACTGTTGACCATATTTTGATTTATTTGTCTTTCTATTATTGAGATCTAAGAGCTTTTTATGTATTCTAAATACAAGTTCCTTATCATATATGATTAGCAAACACTGTCCGCAGTCTGTGAATTGTCTTTTCATCTTCTTGATTGTATCATTTGCATCACAAAAGATTTGAATATTCATAAAAACAGTGTACTTTTCTTTACTCCTATTTTCTTCTAAGAGTTTTGCAGGTTTAGCTCTAAATTTACATCTATGATACATTTTTAGTTAATTTTTGTAGACCGTAAGAAGACATACAACTTCATCTACACATGGGTGTCCATTGTCTCAACATCATTTTTTGAAGAGACTTTTCTTTATTAAATGGGCTTGGTACCTTTGTACCATAAAAATGAGAATTCATTTCTGAACCCTCAGTTATATTTCATTGATCTATAGATTTATACTTATGTCAGTACCACATTGTCATGAGTACTGTAGCTTTGTAGTGAGTTTCGAAATTGAGAATGTTGACTTCTAATCCTTCTACTTCTGCAAAATTGTTTTGGTTATTTTGTATCTCCATATTAATTTCAAGATCAGTTCTCCAATTTCTGGGGGAAAAAAAGCCACCTGGGATTTTGATAGGGGTTTCATTGAATCTGTAGGTCAATTTAATGAGTATTAACAGTACCGTCTTCCATCCAAAAACGTGGAATGCCTTTTCATTTATTAGGTCTTATAAATTCCATTCAATAATATTTTTAGTTTGGTAGAGTATAAATTTTGCATTTCTTTTGTTAAATTTATTATTACATATTTTTTTTCTTTTTGATACCATTCTAATCTTCTTAATTTTATTTTTGGTTTGTGCATTGCTTGTGTGCAGAAATGAAGCTGACATTTGTATATAGATCTTATATTCTGCAAGGATACTCACTAATACTCATTTAGTGAATTCATTAATTACTTCTAATAGTTGTTTGTGAATCTCTTAGGATTTTCTAAATATGAAGACTATGTAATCTTCAGATAATTATAGTTTTATATAGTATTTTCCAGTCTGGATGTCTTTTGTTTCTTTTTTTTTTTTAAGATTTTATTTATTTATTTGAGAGAGAATGAGAGCATGAGAGGGGGGAGGGTCAGAGGGAGAAGCAGACTCCCCGCTGAGCAGGGAGCCTGATGCGGGACTTGATCCCGGGACTCCAGGATCATGACCTGAGCCGAAGGCAGTTGCTTAACCAACTGAGCCACCCAGGCGCCCTGTCTTTTGTTTCTTAATTTCCTCTTCACATTTAAAAAATAATTGTGCTATACAGAGAGATCACAATTGATAATCTTTTTCTTCAGGTACTTTAAATATATTATGGACTCTCTTCTAGCCTCTATTACTTCCATGAAAAGTCAGCTGTGAATCCTACTGAGGACCCTTTGTATGTAATAAGTATTTTTCTCGTGCTGTTTTCAGGATTTGTTTTTTGTCCTTGTATTTCAAAAGTTAGACTATGATGTGTTTAGATTGGATCTCCTTGATTGATCTTACTTGGTTTATACTGTTTCTGGAATATGTGGATTAATGCTTGGTTTTTATCAAATCCTGACAGTTTTTGTTTTTAATGAAATTTCGATAATTTTCACCCATTAGTTCTCCAAAGATTTGTTCTTCCTTTTTCTCTCTGCTTGTGAACACCATTATGTATATATGGGTATGGTTGATGGTATTGTACAGATCAGTGAGGCTCTGTTCTTTTTTCTTTATTCTCTTTCCTTTCTGTTCCTCAGACTGGATCATTTCATCTATCATTGAGTTCACTAATTTTTTTTCGGCAATCTCAAATCTGCTATTGAGCATCTCAAGTGAATATTTCATTTCAGTTATTGTAATTGTTAAGCACAGAATTTCTATTTGGTTCTTTTAAAAATAATTTCTATCACTTGATTGATATTCCCTATATGGTGAGACACATTGTAATGTGTGTGGGCCTCATACAATCACTTGAGTGCCTAAATAGAAAAAAGACTGACCTTTCCTCAGCAAGAGAGAATTCTGCCATTCTGCCAGTAGACAACTTTTGGACTTGAATTGCAACATTGACTTTAAAGATTTTGAACTTGTCAGCCTCCATAATTGTGTGAGCCAATTCCCTGAAGATTTATCTCTTTACGCATACACATATCCTATCTGTTCTGTGTCTTTGGAGAACACCAACTAATACAAAGGTAAACAGGGATTTCAGAATTTCAGGAGTTTCAATACCTAATGAAGGCTACAGTTTTTCTCCTATGTTTTACTCTAGCAAGTTAAGTGATGCCAATACCTTGCACACCTAGAACCCTGTAGGTCTGCCTCATTCAAGGGAGGTAATAAATGAGATACTAGGATGATGAACTGTTCCTAGTCATATATTTGGAAAGAAGATGACATTTTGACCCCTTTATATCCATACATCACACAGATGATAACCCAAAGCTTTCCAACTTCAGACACCCAGATTTACTCCCATGATTGTAGGCTAAGTCACTGAGAACCTCCCCAGTGTAACCACAGCCCCTTTTAGCTCATGCCAAAGCTTGCTACCTGCCCATGAGTTATGAAGGATACACACAAACTGAATTATTGGCAACATAAGCACTTTTTGAGAGGATTAAAAAATATGATTGGGCCTATTGACTGTGGTCCTTGTATATTTTCCACTATAAAACAGGGACTAAAACCAATCTTATCCACAACTTAAAAACTCACCTAAAGAAAGTGATGTAGAAAAGGTTGAAAAATGCAGAGAATACAGTTTTTATTATCTCTGCAAATATAAAGATGATAAAGCCTGGGAGGAAATATAATAATTTACTGATTACTTCATTTGTAATAAAGAGGAGTCAAACATGTTGTAAGTTGAAGGTGACACAAAGATGGGGCTTAGGATGCAAGATAGAGGTTTTTGTTTGCTTATTTGTTTGTTTGTTTTTAGGATCAACATGTGTGAAGGAAATGGGGAAGAACTCTATTGAGCAGAAGGCCTGAAAATCCTCAATTGGCTGGGTGAAGACATCTGGAATGAATATTGTCCATTAGAATTGTCCTACATCAGGATGATATGGCCTAGACTATATACCTCACCTGGCCCAGCAAAAGGATGTAAGCTTCCCTGGAAAAGGTTTGGTCCTCAGCAGTGCAATTCTCTGCAGCTCAGATATGTTCAAGAGCCTCTAGCTGTCTGAAAATTGTATTTTCTGCATCTGGGCAGCAAGCCTTGTGGCTACTTACCATGTATCCAAGGTCATATAAATCTGCTCTAGTAAAGCCAACACATCTGACACAGAAGCTATGGTTGGAGGTACAATTTGTTTTATACTTTGGTGGTTTACATTTATCCTTCAGGACCTATCTGATTTTCGCAGGAGCCAGACTGGTAAATTAAACAGTACTGTAATGGGTATGACCAACCTGGCATCTTTTATATCTTTCATAATGTCACTGATGTCTGTCATCACTACCCCACCCCTTTGCCTGGCTGCCAGCACACATAGGATGCAGTATTGTTTCTGATTTACTAACATGATGGGGTAAGGTAGGATAGTTTAAGAGATTTTACTCAGCCTTCCTTAGTATGATAGCTCTTACCTCACTGACCTGGGAAGATGGAGGTTGCATCAAGTGTTAAGCATCTAAATCCAAACTATGAATACAGAGACTAGGAAAATGATCTCCAGGGGTCCATGGATCCATTGAATTACTATATGGTCAACTCTGGCCATTCATTATTTGCCCCCATATATTCATATTCTAACAGGGGTACCATGGTCTCTAGTATCAATGTCAACTCAAAATTTTTATTCAACATCCTCAAAATGTCTGGATATTCACCTTTGCCCTCTGCACTATAGCCCAAATAAATGGTCATAGGCCCCTTTGGGGAAGAACTGGAATAATCTTATACCATATGATTATGCCATGTATAATCATCATGGTTTTACAGACATATTTTCTGCTAAGTAGATTCCAGGTCTAAAAATTAGCCCACATCCAAAAATTAAAATGGAAGCTATAAATTTTTTTGAGACACTTGCCTTCAGATTCCTTGTTAACCATCCTTTATGTTTTCTTCTTATATAAGTATAGTGATAACTGTTTTTGTTTGTTCATCTTTCTCCTGGGAATGCTATGTTCCAGGATCCTTCTGCATAACTCTCCGCAGCTCAGACTTGCTTGACTGATAATAAGACTGATAATAAGACCTTTTCAATATTATACTATATCATTCCTAGCTTCTGACAGTTAGATTCTGACACTCTTTCCTCTATTGTTTTAGAGTCCTATGACCCCTATTGCAGTCAATAAACTAAGTTCTATAATAGCATTTCTACCATCAGCTATGACAGGCAGAGGAAAGCCATCACCAAATGTTCAGTGTTGCTGGAGCTTCCTCATCACCTATTCTTTATTACTTCAATAACTGGGGTAATTGTTGAGTCCTACTATAGCACATAGTCATCTGGAGAATTTTCCTGACTAAGCTGCCCACTTCTCTGAGCAATTTAATTCATACCTCCACCACCTGCCACAGTAATTCTAACATCTCAAGTTCTCTCATCATGGACAATCATTTTTCCTTACTTCTAAGATCCATTTTAGTAGTGAATTTGCATAAAAATACTTTTAAGATTACATTAATTTCTTTTACCATATTAACACAACCACTTTTCTGACATTTCTATCCTTTTTAAATAGAGGGAATAATGAATGGCAAGCCTGGTAAGACCTTTCCTTTTTTAAGTTTGTCTATTTTTTATAACAAAAAGTTCTTAAATATTCTCACTTACCTTAAATTTCATATTTTTTAATGTGTCTCTCAGGACCTTTAGATACTGCTTTCCCAGTATCTAAGCATACTGCCTGCCTATTTCATTTACTTAATCATAGTTTGTGATTACTTATCTTTCCTTTGAATAAAGCTGTTCAAATTGCCCATCCTTCTCTACCATTATTCTCTCAAACATACAAAAGAGATTATGTACATTATATAGTTCTTGAAAAATAAGCAAAATATTGAGGACAATTCTTAAAAGACATAATGATGATTTAAGTTTTCAACAATCTTCCTTCAAATTTATATTACTCTTTGCTTGTCTCATTACTTAAAGGATAACATATTTAATAAGATAAAGTACAAACTAGTTTCTACTAACTTTTTTTAAAATTCTTTTTTATTTGACATGGAGAGAGAGAGAGCAAGCACACAAGCAGGGGGAACAGCAGAAGGAGAGGGAGAAGCAGGTTTTCCACTGAGCAAGGAGCCCCATGCAGAGCTCAATCACAGGACCTTGTGATCACAACCTGAGCCGAAAGTAGGCGCTTAACCAATTGAGCCACCCAGGCACCCCTAGTTTCTACTAACTTTTAAAATGAAGGAGGGCATATGATGTGATGAGCACTGGATGTTATGTGCAACTGATAAATTACTGAACATTACATCTGAAACTAATGATGTACTATAAGTTGGCTAATGGAATTTAAATTAAAAAAATAAGATAAAATAGACTAAGAATCACTTGGGCAAACTCCAAATACATAGTTTTAAGAAGCATGGTTAGCCTTTTATTTTCTAAGGCTGATATGTTTTCAGAAAATGCTTGATACCTATTTTTTTGTCCTCATTTATTATACTATGTTGTTCTAATTTGTATTCAATAATTGTTGAATTGAACTTAATTGAACTACATCTTTTAAAAAGCAAAACCATTTTCCCCCATCCTTTATTTCCCTCTTTCTTTACAGTTAACAGTTTTCAGAAAATTTCTATAATTTAACCACCAGTCAGATTTTTAAAATTCTTTATACCAATTGAAGAAAAAAATTATGTTTCAAGTCTTTTATATGAAAGCAATTATTTATCATGGTTGCTTTTCTCTATTTGACATCCTGGGGATATAGTTCAATAGAGTTTTGGAAAAATCTCATTACTCTTCCTGGCAATATTCTGGTGATTCTTTGTACTTGCTGACTTAATTTTCTGTCTCTTCATTGAGTTTATGGCTTTGGCCGCCGTGATGAGAAGCAAAGGAGTAGGCAAGGATTCAACAAACTTTATAAAGGTTAAAGAAGTCCACCATTCATTTCAACTGCCAGTAATATACTATACTCCATCAGGCATGCTAATTTAGAAATCCTTACCTTAATGCCAGACAGTTAAAATGAATATATTATCATGAATATTTATGATTGTATTGAAAATAGAAAATTGCATAATGTTCAACTTCTTCTACTTGCTTTTCAAAATTGTATTTGGATGGCCCTCCTTAGGTGTCATTACTTAAAAGGCAAAATTTGAATGGTCCACCATCATTTTTTAAAGGTTTATGCAATGAGTTTGGTAGGTGTGCTAATGTAGGTGATTTGATATTTTCACTGGTACTGCAACTTACAAAAGAGTTTCCTCTCATTTAAACCTTTCAGGATGAAGTCAAAACATACTTTTATATAGACAGACAATAAGCACTTGACAACTTTGTAAGTGAAATAAATTACTCCATTTTGCTCCATTCTCAATATTTGCTTTAGGATAAAGTATGTAAGACAAACTCTTGTGATAAAGTAAAAATAACTCACTGCTCTTTGGCAGCTTGAAGGAGGTAGTTGAGATCTCATATTCTTTTTCCTCCTGTTTAATACTATTTTAGGCCAATGGTTGTCAGCTATGTAGATTTAATGTAACATCTTTGAATTATAGTAAGGCCAACATGAAGGGTTTTACCATTTACGTGCTTCCATTTGACTCATCACCATTGTTTGAAGATAACTGTTTATTCACTTTCTTTGTGGAATATGATTCATATGCTTCATAACATAACAAACAAGCGTATCTATTTATGTATATATCTACATATATATATATATATCTTATGTCACATGGTCTTCTTCTTGAATGCCATTTAATTTGTTTAACTAAAGAACAAAAATTGCTTCTTAATGTATGTGAAGTTATTTTTTCAAAGAAATCTACAATAAAAGACAAAAATAATCCTTTCATCATATTTCTCTGTTAAGTAGATGTAAGGTAGAGATAAGACAACCTTTGATGGGGCATTACTAAGGCTGTTTATGATATGTCCCAGATTTTTTCAATAATGGAAGATAGAAAAATAATCACCCTGAGTATCTTACTATTTTACTGTTAGGTGAAAATACTTTATTTGTGAGGTAAGTTATTAGTAGAATGGGCAAAGACAAACTCAAGTATAGACTTACCAACTAATATTTTTACAAGTAAATTTTAGATATTCAGAACTAAAATGAAAGAGAAAAATCATACCACATTCAGTTAATACATTTAAAATAAATTGAAGTAGCAGTTGATAATATATTCTGCACTAAGTTATTGGTTATGCAGTTTAGAATTTCCAAAATGAAAATTTAAAAAAGGGCATAATTAAATTTGGATATTAAATATGGATTTCTGCCTTAAAACTTGTAAAGCTTAATCAGCAGTTCTTCTATCTTGGAACCATATTTAACTACTCAAATTTTTAATTTTTTTTTAAAGTTGGTTTCGTGTAAATATTAGCACATCATTTCCTTCTGGTTCTTCCTTAATCTTTTCTTCCCAATTCAAGTTAAGGTGCTCTGTTTAAATTAGTTTATCAAGTCCACTTCCATAGTCATTAATTAACTAAATATAAAGACTATGTTGTATGACTCAGAGACTTCTGCTGTCTGTCTAGGAAAAATGTTTAGTACCTATTTTTTTAAGATTGATTGGTGATAAGATGACATTTGGCAGTTAACAAGAAACTATTTCTTAACAGGAACTTTCTTTTTTTGAAACTAAGTACCACAAAACATTACATTAAAACTTGTGGGGCTAGCAAAATAAAAGGAAGCTAATTTATGAGAAGACACTTTTAGTAATATCTAAAGCTCTTACTCTAATTTACATAAACACCTTGTTTTTCTACTGGTTGAGCACCAGCACATTTCCTTAAGGGGTCTAGATATAGCTCTTCTTTATTGCTAGATATGGTTATGTAAAAGTGGGAATCATGTGGCTCTTCCATTGTTTGTCTTAGTTTAGTAAAGTACTTAAAAGATTATTAGCTTAGTATTTTCCTGATTTTCTTTAAACTCAAACATTTCAGTGTCTTTAGCAAGGAGAATTCCAAATACTGTATGAAACCTAGAGATTAAAACTATAGTATTTTCTTATGTAAATAAACCAATTCCAGATTTTCCTGTGTTAAACTCTACAGTTGGTAAATATTCAATAATGGAAAATCAGAATTATGACCTAATGTAATAGGAAAATCCTTTGACATTATTAATCTCTAGTTATGTAGGTTATATATGGCACTAATTTTTGGTTCTGGAAGCAGCGGTTTCAAAAATTAAGGCAATATTTATCATACAAAGGGAAAAAGGATGAATGTAATGCCTTTCTCTATGCTGTTTCTTAAATAGGGACTCTAACACACTGATTCCCCCTTTGTCTTTTATTCTCACGGCTGCCCTAATTTCATCTATACCCTCTATATGTTTATTTTGTTTTCCTGTTTCTCACCAATTCTTATCATTTCCTTACCACAAGTATATCTTTATTCATATAGCCTTTTAGCTTCCCTTTGGTTGCCTACTGCTGATTACGTCTCCCCAGAAAATGATTACGGTCACTGAGTCAATATTAATGAAAATAATAGGATTATATCTGTTTTGATCACCGATTTTCTGTTTGTTTTTGTTTTGTTCTGTTTTGTTTATTTTCCTATCTACTCACTAGCCTGCAATTATAAGCCAAGGACTCAGTATGGAAAGAGGTTTAAAATGGTTTCAATGGGCCTTGGTTTCTCATCTATTTTGAAATTTTACTACTTGTTTCTCTGATGTATTTGATTGAGCCAGCTTGTTTCAGCATCCTAATGAGTGCCTAAGCTCCTTGGAGGGTCTTAAGAGCCCTCAGACCAACTCTCATCGAGGAACAGTCCATTGCAAAGAGTAATTATTTTTCCCCTCAAAATTTTGTGGCTCTTCCTAACGTAGAGGTATATGGGTGTGTTGGAGCAGAAGGAAGATGTAGGAGACAGGCTGAAAGATATATTTGTATGAAGTATTAGAATAGCAATGAATAAGGGAGAGAATGAAAACATAGTACTTATATTCTCTGTCTGATGATCAAGGTTAGTTTAGCAACAAAGAATGCCAAATAAATGTTAAGTGAATATGTGATTTTTTTCCCAATTCCTTTATTTGTCAACATTTTGACTGTAAAAAACACTGAATTCGACATATCTTTATGATATCTCTTCTAAATTCATGTAACTAATGTTTGTATTAAACACTTTACACATGTATTGCCTATGTTCACAGTGCAATTGGGCTGTCCATGATCTGCTTTATGATGCTTCTTTGTAGACCACCACCTTCTTTATCACCAGAATTCAAACCAGCACCAGGTAATGAGCAGATAAAAACATCTTGTCTGACGAATGAGTGAATTTTTCTTGATAACTAAGTGAAATATAAACACAGCTTGTCATTTTGTTTCTTTTTACTTTTGATTATTTTGTATTATGTAGTTGTAACTTACATCTATATGATGCCAGGTTTTTGAAAAACCCTACTAATGTGCTTGATATAGTTGAAAAATGGGTCTTTGCTTTAACTTTATCTTAAGTTAGCCTAAGTTAAGCTGTTGACCTTTGACATTTTTGCCACACAAAGTACATAACTACTAATACTAAAAATAGGTAACAAAAATGTAATAATTTAGTAAATTTAATCTTCAGGGCAATACACTAACAATAATAATACCTGTGGTATAAAAAACAGGTTCTTTTTTTCCAGTTTATTAAGAAATAATTGACATATGTCATTGTATGTTTAAAATTTTAGTATCTTAATTGCTGACAAATGGTTTAATATTGTCTTAGAGTTTAGCAAAAAAGCACTATTTAAGCAACACTTGGCAACAAGAATGGAAGGTGCTTCAATATGTAAGAGATTCAAGCTTGCTGATATCTCTGGCATTAAAAGGATTTAAAAATGTTTTTTATTTATGCTCAAACAGCAAAATAGGCAAACTCAGTTTTAATCAAATTTGCTGTAACTAAATATTACATATCACAGTGTGCTGAAAATTTATTTTAGAATAAATGAAATACTGTCTTTATTCTGACTTAGAAATAATCTGCATTAGGTTAAGAAAATATTAATCCAATCAGTATAGTAGGCAAAACAGGAAGAATAAATTGCTATTAAAATAATGCATGTGTGATTTTTAAATTTTTAACTGTTGTTTCAAGTATATGCAATCCAGTAGATAAAGAAGTGAAGAATCTTCTTATTATAATATCTCTTAAAATTGATCTCGACAAAATAAAACATACAACCCAATTATCTATTAAAATTACATACTAAGCTTTGAGTACAAAAGACTAGTACAAAATGAAGCTACCAATATTCTCGGTCAATATAAATCATCTACAAATTGGAAAATAATTTTATTTATTTTTCCCTTACAAAATAATGATCTTTTTAATTATTAAAAAATTGTGATGTGTCTACCTAAAACATCTATATACTACCCACTACGTTGCAGTATTATAGAACTTATTTATTTATTTTAAGAACTTTAAAATTACAATCATGTCTTGCAAATTTTAAATTTCCTAGTATCTCTATATTTAGATTTTTATTCCATCTCTATGAAAATTTTATAGTTCTTAACTTTAGAGGACATTCTTAGTTGAAGTTAGTGCTAACCACATCCATCACCTTATCAAGATGCCTGTGTGTAAAAATCAATTATATAGTTTATGAAGAATCTAGCTGCCTTTCCTAAGAATTCATTTCACATATTATTTCATTTAAAATTGCATTGCAGTTGTTCTACATTCAAATTTTCCTTAAATGCTTGGGTCATTAAAATAGATTCAGCATCCAGTAAAAAAAAAAATCAGTACTTTTTTCTACTTATGAATCTTAATTGTAATTGTTCTGTTGTAAGAGAAAGTAAAAATAAGCCTACCGTATTATAATAAATAGGCTATACATGGGTAATATATTTTGACTTATACAGTTAAAATGCTACCTATCAATATTGCAGAAACTTAAAGAAGTTTATATAAAGAGACAAATTCAGCTTTTTAAAAGATGGTGTAGAAAGAAAAGTTTAAATTGTTTACAATTTAGGTTTTTGAGTGATTATAAAATGTTAAGTTTGAATAACTAAGTATGAGTCATTATACATTTCCCCTAAATACAGTAGGGGTTAAGTTTAGATATTGTATTTTAACAATTAATGGTTCAAGTTGTAGAACATTTTTCCAAAACATGAGAATTAGGAAAATTTTACAACGTGTCTTTCCATTTCTAAATTATGTTGATGCCATCTTTTTGTTTAGTGTGATGTGTGATTAGGTCACTATGTTACTTTTCATTCTTTACTGTTAAAATGCTTATTTTAAAAATTTATTTCATATCTAGCCTAAATAGCTCATTCTTAGTGATGTAAACATGATAAAAATACAAAATTCTTGAGATTGTATAGTCTTAAATAAAATTGCTCTGATATACATATATATCAGATATATATATATATATCTATTAGTAAATTCAGTAATAGTTGTCCAAAATGAGAATGTAATAAAATATCCTAACAAATTTGTGAAATGATATTCTAACTCTGAATACTGCTAGTTACATGATACATTTCTGGGGTTTTGAGTCACTTAATAAATGCCCCTGGGAAGCTTACCACCAACCATAATGCCACTCCATGTAAAGTTTTTCTGGATAACTGGACACTTAACCACAGAGGAAATTAAGCAAGAGCAAATAATAATTAACTTGGTCTATCATTTATAAATGTACAAATATTAATATATTGTTGATAAGAATATACTATACAACCTTTATAATGAAGTATTAATGGTAGCATTGGGTTGACTGAAATGGCAGACATAGATACCACTGTGGTACATCATGTAGCTTTTATGCATTTAAAGAATGCAAAATAAAGTCAGTACTGTCAGAGTGTCAGCGACATTATCTCATATGAGGTAAGCTACACAACTCTACAGCTCACTATGTAAGACCTGGGACCAGGGACTGTGGGAACAATGAAAAAGGAAATTCTTCTCAAAAAGCAGAATCAAGGGCTATCTGATTGACTAATCATGGCATATACCCACTGCAATGGAATGAAGTCTTCCCAATTCTTATCTAGTAGGATTTGGTGTGCTATGAACCAAGTTTTGCTGAGTTTTTCACATTCCCCCTTGTTTCTGAGTGAGAGTTTTTACTCTGTATGTACTGTTTCAGCTCAACCTCTGTATTTGGGGGATTGTGCAGAAGATAAATCCTATACTAGTTTATGTGTCACTTAGAGAGCCAAACTCTAGACATACAGACAAGCCTAAGCACTCCACAGAGATCCTAAGCTTGAGTTGGATGTAGTATTTTAGAGATAACTTTAAGCAAATTGTCATGTGGCAGTTTCTTGGAATATTCCTTAGGAGGCAGCTCATGCATGCCTCATGCCCATCTTTTTGCCATGCCTTAATCCTTATCTTTGGACTATAAATATTAGTCTTGGAGCCCAATCTTTCTTGAAGATAAAGGGTATAATAGGAGATTGTGGCGTAGAAAGGGTCAAGAGGTTTGGATCTCTGGGGAATTGGTGGAACAGATTTTTCATATCAGTCTATTTCCAAATTGTTGCATAAAAGAGAAATAAACTTCTATGAGCTTAAGCCAATGTTATTTTCATTCCCACTGCTCATATCTAAATCTAATTCTGATAACATCAATCATGTAATAAAAAACAAAGAATATCACAACTACAATAAAATCAAGACCATATAAGCAATATTCACTTAGCATGTGCAATTAAACTATAAATCAAAATAAAAAGTTAATTTAAAAAATTCCAGATATGTTAATTTTAATATATACTTCCTTATAATTTGTGGGTAAAAGAAGATATGAGATTAGGAAATAAAAAAAAGTTAAATGACTGATAATGAGAGTGCTATTATTAAAAATCTGGGATTTAGTCAAAGTAGTTCTGAGGGAGTAATTTATAGAAGTAAAGTCACTAATTAAAAAATAAGAAAGATTAAGAGTACATTAACTTAGACTTTAATTCAAGAAGCTAAAGAAAGAATAATCAAATAAACTCCAATTAAATAAAAGTAAAGCATTTATAAAGATACAGACAAGAAGATAGTAAAACATAGAAGAAAAGAGTGAGAAATGATCAAGAAAACACAAAACTCTTTCTCTGAAACATACAATATATTTAAAAAAACTCTCACTAGTATAATTCTGAAACATTAGAGAATGGATAAAAAAGCCATAATTTTAAGATTGAATAATAAGCCATAATTAAAAAAAGATTTTTAAATATAAAAAATTATGAGATGTTATTTTAAGGAAATATGAGGTAACAAATTGGCCCATAGTTATAAGAAAACCTGCAAAAACAATAACAAAGGAAAAGAATAAAAATACATTCAAATATCTGCCTCTCAAAAGACAATAGGAAAAATGTTTTAAAGGCAATTTCTACTATATTAATACAGATAACCTTTGGAATGTAACTAATGCCTTTCACTCTTCCACACATATGCAAAATATTGCAATGTAGAAATAATCCAAGAGTATCAATAAATACAAATTTCTTATGGTGATGGACTGCATCTTATGATATTTTTTAAAAAATTATGAGAACAAAAATGTTTTATTTTTAGCTCTACTACACATTACATTGCAAATCATAGAGTATACTTTAATGAAGAAATAGATCATAACATTATGGCTTATTAATTGAAAAGAAAAGCTTTTTCAAAAAGAATGAAGAATAAACTAATTTAATATCTAAAACCTCTAGGATTTTATAGATATTTACAAATAATTTTATATAGAAGTAGACATCTTGCCAATTGTTGAAAAATTAGTGAACTTTCAAAATGAGTCTTTCTGCTGATTTGATGCTATAAAACCCAAGTTTCATAATGACATTTATAATCATGATTTATAGGAGAGCACACTTTTTCTTAAACTAAGCTCCACTAATTTGCTCTCATGATTGACTGCCATGTTATATCTCAAAAGGCTATCCTTTCTCAAGGGTAAGACTGGTAGGATGTCAGCAAACATTCTGATTCTCCTTATCACTCTTGGTATAATTCAGAGTTGAGAAAACCAAACTTTGTTTCAGGGAAGATTCAGTAGAGAATTCTGAGTATTATTTTGACCACTCTTGATGTATTCACTTAGGAAAAACACATATAAATGTTCCCTTTCCTCATTCTTTTTTGTTTATTTCTTTATGATCAAAATGATATTCTTCCACTAAACATCTTCTCTAATGAATTAGTTATTGGTCCAGAGAAGAGAGACATGATGCTGGTAGGCAGACAGCTCTTTTGAAGACAATATTGTCTGAAAGGTTGTAATTGTTATATAGCTCAATATGGAGCCCTTGGTTTTTACTTCAAGTAGACAGACACATGAGAGCTTGCTGTTGTGCACAGCAAGATAAACACTTGCAACAAATAAATTGGTGCTATATGAAAATTTAAAAATAACAAAAACAGTTCAGTGTACCTTTTTGAATTAATTTAATGTGCTTGTCATGTGGAAATACCTCACAGTTCACATGAACTTTATATGACTGCAAAACTGTCAGAATTTATTTGAAGAAAATGTGTATTAGCAAATAACAGGTTTAGAATAATTACAGCCAAGTGATAATTATACGAAATATTAAAGGTTTTTAAAAAATGTTTTTTAAAGTAATATTACATAAACTCAGCTCTATAGTCATCAAGTATATCTCTATATAGGAGAATAAAATTTGCTTAGTTTTATAGAAGATACATTTTAATATATGAGAAATATCTGGAAAATTATATTTATCTTTGTAACTATTTAGCTTTCAGTATTATTCAAAATCTATTCCTATCACAATCTGTATGCCTTGGTTGATAAGTTAGATGCTTTCCTTGGATATCAAGTTGGATAATTTGCTAGTAAAAAGCCAGTGAATAGTAGTGAGTATCTATGTGCTTCCCACAGGAAGTTATTTGAACCTCAAACTCAAACACACTGTGTTAGAATAATAGGTTTTTCACATGGTTCTTTTTTACGTATTAATTTGCACACATTAATTTGCAAATAACTTATTCTAAGATTTGAATTACATGCATTATATGTTATTATCATTGATCCTATTATTATTATTATTATCACTATTATTATGGGGTATAAAGTCTTTCCAAGATATTCAGTGAAATGAATGAAAGAAGCAAAAAAATAGAGATATGTAAACCTCATCAATGTTAAAGCTAGCAAATAGATATAGCATCATTTTACAAACAGTGAGGAATAACTCCAATATCTAGTGAAATTAAAATCAGATGGGAAAAAGAAATTGTGGCTTGACAATTTCTCTACTCAAAGGAGGATGCACTATAATATAAAGTAATCATATGCATTTATGAAGCACCCTTTAGTATCCTTTTGTTGCGAGTCATGAGTCAGAGGACTTGTCAAAACAAGAGAATATGGAAATCACCCCGTATGTACCCCATTACCAAATTATGAATCAGCACTGGCATCAAGGATAAAAAAGAAACTATACAATTATACTTAGCCATATATTCTTGCCCATGCCCTCTTGTAAAACTGAAGAATGAAAATGAGGGAAGATGAAAGGAGAGTCAAAGAATAAACTATGACCCAGCTTTATAGTTGCAGAGCAACTATCAAACATAAATGCATATGCACAGAAAAATATATTCTTATCCACAAAATAAGAGCACATAGTGCAGCACTTCACCCTAATTCAATTTCTCACTTAAGTAGCTAGTTCACTCAAAACCAGAGACAAAAACAAAAAGAAGGGTAAAAAAAACCTCAAATGGGGTATGAGTTATAGGGACAGAGCAGGACACAGCAGGCAGAGAAACATAGAAGTGATTTCGGTATATAGAGGAATCATATAGAAAAAAGTATACTGAATGTAATGGACTTTATAGACAATAATATTTCTCCTTCCTCGTAGAATACTGAACAACAGAAATCACTTAAATCTTTAATACCAAAAAGACAGGGTTAATTCTAAAGAACAAGCTAATGTGGCTAATAGGATCTAGATACATTTTCCCTCATTCAAGTATCATGAAAAATATGCAAGGAATAAAGTATGCAAAAAAAATAAGCAAACATATGTTATGTAGAAACTGATAGTGACCAGATTTTTTTAAAGATTAATTTACTTATTTTAAAGAGAGAGAGTGTGAGTGAGCAGGGGGGTGGGGGGTGGATAAGGGTAGAGGGAGAGAGAATCCTCAAGCAGACTCCATGCTGAGCACAGAACCTAACTCAGGGCTTGATCCCAGGACACTGGATCATGACCTGAGCCAAAATCAAGAGTAGGCACTTAATGGACTGAGCCACCCAGGCATCCCGTGACCAGACTTTTTTAAATTGCATATCTGAAGTAAATATTTCTACATTTCAAATTCTTATTCACTCATTTATTTCATTTGGTTATTTCATGTATATTTTTAGCATATTCTGGCATAGTGATAGGATCTGGTCATCATATAAGGAGTAAAATCAGACATAGGCCTTGCCTCCATGTAACTTTACCTCTAGACAAATACACAAATGTAAAGAACAACTGAAACAAGTCAATAAAGGAGAAATACTATTCTAAGTGCATAAAAGAGGGATTTAGCCTTTTTGGGGATGAGGAAGCTTCCCTAAGTTTGAGTTTCAAGATGAAAGATAAGTGAGACTTAATTATGCAACTGGGGGAAGGAAAGAAAATTCCAGACATAAACAAAACCATATAGTGGAGGGAGATATGAAATAATAGTAAAAAGAGCAGTATAGCTGAAGCCTAATGTGGAAGAGAGCTAATGGTAACCTTTAAATAACAGCTTCAAACTCTCAAAAAAGAATTGAAAATATGAATTCTTTAGTAAATGTGGGCTAGTTCACACAGAAGCATCTTCTTGTTGGAAAAACAAAACATACTTAATTCTAAATTATAGATAAAATATGAAAAAATGATCTTCAAAAATTAATCAAAGATCTGAAAGATAAATTAGCAGGACAAATAGGAGAGAGAGCAAGAGGAGATGTAAACAAAGCACTCAAAGTAAGGGTTCCTCTAGATCAAATCAAGATGTGATATTGAAATGTGATTGCGATGGACTTGAAAAGAGAATGGGGTTTAGCATCCTATTAATGTTTATCTACAAGTGGTTCCACCTTCAAGGTAGAAATGAACCGGAAGTAAACCACTAGCACTCCTATCTTCCCAAGAGCACTATTAGGAGACCTGACATGCCACTAAATAGAATAGTGTGGAACAATTTTTTTTTTGAGAGAGGGATAGAGATCACAAAAATTGGGGGTTTGGGGTCAAAGGGAGAGGGAGAGAGAGAATCTTAAGTAGGCTCCACACCCTGCCCCCCATGACCCTGAGATCATGACCTGAGCCCAAATCAAGATGCAGTCCCCTGACTCAGCCACCCAGGCGCCCCTGGAACAAACTTTTTAAAAGCCTAAGAGATGTAACAATTTTAAACTCTATGTGTCCCAAAATATAACCTCCATATATTTAAAGTAAAAAATTTGCGACTCTTGGAACTCTCTTTCCAGGAATTTGAGCATATCTCCTTTTTCAAGACAAACACCTATTTTAAAAAATCATACTATGCTGTTTGGCCAGTGAGCAAATTCTAACAAATTTAAAACAACTAAAGTCATATAAAGCTTGTTCTCTGACCATAATGGAATTAAGCTAAAAGTCAACTGCAAAATAAATAATAAACTATTCTGAAAATTAGCTAAGGTCTTTAGAAACCTGAAGTTGAGGGGCACCTGGGTGGTTCAGTTGGTTAAGTGTCTCAGTCTTGGTTTCAGCTCAGGTCATGATCTCATGAGTCGTGAGTTAAAAAAATAAGGCCTAAGAAACCGGAAACACAAACAGAACTATCTCAGGTAATTATTACTCCCCACTGGGTTTTATGGCCCTCATACCTAAGAGCCATGGTTGTCAAAATGTTTGATTTTTTCTGATGCTCTAATTCTTAAAAACTAGTATCTGAGTCAAAATCTGAGTAAGATAAATGATTAATTCTTTTTTTTTAATATTTTATTTATTTATTTGACATGGAGAGAGAGAGACAGAGTGAGCACAAGCAGGGGGAATGGCAGGCAGAGGCAGAGGGAGAAGCAGGATCCCCACAGAGAAGGGGAAGCCCGATGCGGGACTCGATCCCAGGACTCCGGGATCATGACCTGAGCCGAAGGCAGTCGCTTAACCAACTGAGCCACCCAGGCGCCCTAAATGATTAATTCTTAATTCTAACAACTGCAAATAAGAGTGAAACAAATCTCAGAGTTCCTCAAAGTGTAAGATTCCCTTTCTTCATATACTGGAGGGACCCACCCTCCAATGAAAATCAAAACATAATTTTCAATAATGTTCAATTCCAGTAGCACCAAAGATAAGTGCTAAGAATCTATCCCTTCCCCTACTCACACTCGCACACACACACACCATATCTAAAACAAATTAATAAAATCTTTAAAAATAAAAAAAGAAACTTGAAGTTGGGGGACATCAGCAATTGATGAAACAGGAAGCCCAGCCCTCCTTCCTCTCATTGACACAATTATTCAACACCAATTTCTCCCTTGGGAGAAATCCAGAGATCAGTGGAGAGGCTCCTACACCCCCAAGCAAGCATGGAAACAGGCATATTTAAGCTGATAGGAAAATTTATTAGACATTCTCTCCATAATTCCTCTCCCAGGCACAACACCACATAATCAGGAGTAAACTAAGCTCTAGCTTCTCCCAAAGGAGGGAGAGGACTGGATAACACACCCAACATTCTGACTTTTCAGGGGACTGTCCAAGTAACTGGTTTCTGTCATGCCTGAATCTGAGCACCGACAAGAAAGGGCCCCTTGCTAGGAGCTGCTGAAAACAAAGGAGACCATTTGGACTATAGCCACACTTACTGGCTATATCACCTCCCTCCAATTTATTGCAGAAAACATCAGGCAAATATTCCCAATCCTTGTTCCCCCCTGAGAAAAGAAAGCACTGGAATATGCATCTGACATTCCAGCTTTCTAAGGAGGTGCCAAAGGGACAAGATTTGGAATCACCTATCTTAGAGCATTCACAGGACTTGGCATGCCACTGAGAACAAACGAGGCAGTTTGGCATAGTATGCAGTCACCACCAGATCCCTGTCCCTGGCTCAGTGTGACATGATCAAGAAAATTCAGTGTCTGGCGTATCTCTAGGCAGGGAAAGACAACACTGAAACATACATCTAACATTTAGATTTTACAGGGGACTGCCCACAGGACTGGTTTCTTTCTGATCTGTCTCAGAGTGCCGATGGGAAATAAAGAAATCTAGATGCCTGGGGGCTGCTGAGAGTTGAGCAGTATGCTGTTGCTTCAGAGGGTCCACAGTACAGCAGACAGACATGGGAAAGGTTATGTACTCCTTAAAAAGAAACCAGAAAATCCCTTTAATCAGGAATTTATATGTGTAAGTCTAGACAAGACATGGCCCCAGAAAAGATATGAGAGACTGTAAGAATCTCTAATGGGGCTGATTGGCAAAAGGCTTTCCTCGTATGAAGCTAGTCCCCAGAGACTGGGGAAAATGGCTGTTTTTTCAAATGTGCAAACACCAATTCAAAGTGTCAGGAAAATGAAGAAACAGGGAAACATAGTCCAAATAAAGGAAAAACAACAACAACAAAAATCTACAAAAGCTGACCCTAAAGAAATGAATCTATATTAAGTGTTCAACAAAAAACTCAAAATAACTCCCATAAAATGCTCATTGAAATCAGGAAAGTGATATATGAAAAAAAAATTAGAATTTCAACAAAGAGATAGAAAATATTTTTTAAAAAGCCAAAGAGAAATTCTGGAGCTGAAGAATAAAACTGCCCTGAAAAAATATCACTGAAGAGTTAAACCATGAACAAGAGTAAGCAAAAGAATCAGTGAATTCAAATAAAAGCCATTTGAAATTATCCAGTCACAGAGGAGCAAAAAGAAAAAGAATGAGAAATAGTAAATAAAACCTACAGAATTAATAGGACACCATCAAGTGGGCCAATATATACATTATAAGAACCCAAAAAGAAGAGATAGAGGAAAGAGAAGAAAATTTATTTAAAGGAATAATGACCAAACTTCCTATTACCTAGGGAAGAAAATGGACACTCAGATTCAAGAAGGCCAAAAACTCTCTAAAGAGGAACTGAAAAAGTCCACATGGAGACAAATTTTTCTCAGTGTCGAAATTCAAAGAAAAAGAATTTTGGAAGCCTCAAGGGTAAAGTGACTCAAAAAATTAAAAATACAACTACTGTATGATGCAGTAATTCCATTTGTGGATATTTATCCAAATTTAAATTAGGATCTTGAAGAGATATTTGCATCCAAGATGTAGAAACAACCTTAATGTCCTTAATGGATGAATAAAGAAAGTGTGTTATATACATATAATTTAATATAAATCAGCCTTAAAAAAAAAAGAAGGAAATCTTGTCATATGCAACCATATGGTTAAACCAATTCGTTAAGGTGTGTTTTATGTCCCAGAATGTGGTCTATCATGGTGAATATTCCCAGTGAGCTTGAGAAGAATGTGTATGCTAGAGTTGTTGGATGAAGTAGTCTATAAATGTCAATTCTATCCAGTTGACTGATAGTATTATTGAGTTCAACGATATCCTTACTGATTTTTCTGCCCATTAGAGCTGATAAAGGGACGTCTGCCATTTCTGATAAAGGGGTGTAGAAATCTCCAACTGTCATAGCTCGCTTAGGCTCCTATAGCAAAATACCACTCTGGGTAGCTTAGAAACAATAGAAATATATGTCTTACTGTTCTGGAGGCTGGATGTCCAGGATCAAGGCACCAGTATAGTCATGTTCTCCAGTGAGAACCATCTTTCTGGTTCATAGCCAGTGTCTTCTTGCTGTGTCCTCACAAAGTAGAAGGGGCTAACTATCTCTCTGGAGGACCTTTTATAAGCACTAATTGCATTCATGAGAGCTCCAAACCCCATGACTAAGCACCTCCCAGTGGCCTCGCCTACTAACACCATCATGCTGCTGTTAGGAGTTCAAAATGTGAATGGGGGGGGCCAGGGGACACACAAAAAATTCAGACCATAGCACCAAATATGATAGTAGTTTCATCTATTCCTCTTTGCAATTCTGCTAATTTTTGCCTTACAAAAGTTAGTTTCGATTTGTTAATCAAATTTGTTATTTTGATTTGTGAAGTGCGCAAATATTAAAGATTATTAAGTCTTCTTGGAAAGTTGAACTTATTTATCATTAGGTAGTGCCCTTCTTTACCCCTTATAACTTCCCCTGCTTTGACATTTGTTCTGTCTGTCTGAAATTAATATAGCTATGCCTGTTTTCTCTGATTAGTGTCAGCAGGTATATATTCCTTCATCCATTTACTTTTAATCTTCATGTGTCCTTATATTTAAAGTGGGTCTCTTACAAACAACTATAGTTGGGTCTTGTTTTTTGGTCCACTGACAATCTCTGCCTTTTAATTGGTGCATTTAGACCATTGACTTTCAAAGTGATTATTGATAGATTTAGATTAATATCTATCATATTCACATACTGTTTTCTATTTATTGCCCTTGTTCTTTCTTCCTATTTAATCTTCTACTCTTTTGTTACCTTTTGTGGTTTCAGTTGAGCATTTTATGATTTCAGTTTTTCTTAATTCTTAGCATAGTGCTTATACTTGTTTTTAATTTTTTTAGTCTTTGCCAGTGTATGTCTATTTATATTGTTATATCTTTCCACTGAATTCACTCTTTTATCATTATGTACAAACTTTCTTTGACTCTTGGACAATTTTTACTTAATCTGTTTCTTCTGATATAAGTGTAGATACCAATACTTTTGATTACCATTTGTATGGAATATCTTCATCCATCCCTTCACTTTTGATCTCTCTGTTCTTTTTTTTTAATTTTTTATTGTTATGTTAATCACCATATATTACATCATTAGTTTTTGATGTAGTGTTTCATGATTCATTGTTTGTGCATAACACCCAGTGCTCCATGCAAAATGTGCCCTCTTTAATACCCATCACCAGGCTAACCCATCCCCCTACGCTCCTCCCCTCTAGAACCCTCAGTTTGTTTTTCAGAGTCCATCATCTCTCATGGTTCATCTCCCCCTCTGACTTACTCCCCTTCATTCTTCCTCTCCTGCTATCTTCTTCTTTTTCTTTTTTCTTAAAATATGTTGCGTTATTTGTTTCAGAAGTACAGATCTGTGATTCAAAAGTCTTGCACAATTCACAGTGCTCACCATAGCACATACCCTCCCCAATGATCTCTGTGTTCTTAAATCTAAAATAGTTATCTTGTAAACAGCATATAGTTGGATTTTTAAAAACCCATTCTACCAGTCTATATCTTCATTGGTATCTATTTATATTTAAGTAATTATTGACTAACATTTATTGATTTATGTTTAGTGATTAATTAAAGATTTATCATTGTTTTCTGTATGATTTGTAGCTCTTTTGTTTCTCTCTTCCTCTCTTATTGTCTTCCTTTATGATTTGAGATTTTTTATGTGTGTGATATACATTAATTATTTTTTCTTTATCTTTTTTGTATCTGCTAGGATTTTTTTTCTCTTTGTGGTTACTATTAGGGGTGCATAACACATTCTATTGTAACAGTCTTTCTGAACTAATAACAATTTAAGTTCAACCACACAAAAAAAGTCTATACTTTTCTTCCCCCACACACTTTATTTAAATAATATCAGAATTTACTTCATTTTATATTGTGTATCCAATAACCATTTTTGTGGTTATGGTTATTCTTAGTTCTTTTGTCTCTTAACTTTTATACTAGGATTAAAACTGATTTATAAGCCACCCTTACATTATTACATTATTCTGTATTTGTCTATGTATTTACTTGTACCAGTGAGATTTAAACTTTCAAATACTTCCATGTTGCTGCTTAGCATATTTTCATTTCAACTTAAAGAACTCCTTTAAACACTTTTTGTAAGGCAGAACCTGTGGTAATGAACTCCCTCAGTTTTTGTTTGAGAAAGTCTTTATTTTTTCTTTATTTTTTAAAGGACAATTTTGCTGGGTATAATATTTTTGTTTGGTAGGGTTTTTTTTCTTTCTTTCAGTACTTTTAATATATCATTACATTCTTTCCTAGCCTGCAGTACATTTGTTGTGAAATCAACTATAGTTTTTTAGGGGTTCCCTTGTATGTAATGAATCACTCTTCTCTTTCTGCTCTCAAAAAGTCCAAATGAAGTGGACAAAAAGTCAAGCTATAACCTGGGAGAAAGTATTTGCAAACCACATATCCAACAAAGGACTCTTATTTAGAATATATAAAATTCCCTAATACTGAATAGTATAAAACATAAAATCTAATTAGAAAATTGAGAAAAGGCATTAGCACACATTTCACCATGAAGGATATACAGGTGGTAAATAGCATATAAAAAAGATATTCAACATAACTAATTATGAAGGAAATGTGAATAAAAATTATAATCAGATACCACTACACACCTATCTGGCTAAAATTAAAAAATAGTGATAGCATCAAATTCTGACAAGAATGTGGAGAAACTGAATCATTCATATATTGAAGGTGGGAATGTAAAATGCTACAACCACACTGGGAAAACTGTTTTATAGTTTCTATTAAAATTAATCATGCAACAATGATATGACCCAGCAACTGTACCCTTGAACATTTTCCAGAGTAATGAAATCTTATGTTTACACAAAAATTTCTTTTTTTTCCTATGCAAATGTCTATGCAAATGTTCATAAAAGCTTTCTTTGTAATAGCCAAAACTGGAAGGAACCCAGATGTCCTCCAACAGGTGAATGGTTAAACAAACAGTATTACATATCATGGAATACTATTCTGTAATCAAAACTAATGAACTATTGACACATTCAACTTTGTGGGATCTCTGGGGAATTACGCTGAGCTAAAAGAGACTATCCTAAAAGTTACATACTGTATTTTTTCATTCATATAACATTTTTAAAAAGTTTTTAGAATTTATTTAAGTAATCTCTACCTCAATGTGGTCCTTGAACTCACTATCCCAAGATAAGGAGTCGCATACTCTTCTGACTGAGCCAGCCAGGTGCCCCTCATTTATATAACATTTTTAAATGGAGATCAGATTGGTGGTTACCAGTGCCAGGGTTATGGGAGGGAAGGATGTTGAGAGGGATGTTGCCACAATTATAAAAGGGTAACAGGAGGGGTCCTTATGGTGATGGAACTATTGAGATTCTTGACTGTGTTTGTGGATACAAAAACCTATACATGTAATGAAATTGTATAGCATTAAACAAAAATATACAAATGGAGTACAAATAGAAGTTGGAAAATCTAAATAAAATCAGTGCTTTGGATCAATGCTGACATCCTAGTTGTGGTGGTCTTATACTATAGTTTTGCAAAATAATGTCTGGGGAGAAAGTAGATAAAGTATACAAGGAACCTCTCTGTATCATTTCTTACAACTATGTATCAATCTACAACTATTTCAATAAACATTTCAGTTTTGAAAAGGAATGAAATACTGCTGCAACATGGATGAAACTTAAAAACTTTATGCTAAGTGGAAGAAGTTACTAATAAAAAGATATAGTAGATATATATTTGCCTAATGTTAAGGGAGGGGAAGAAGGAAAAGTGATTGCTAATGGTAGTGGTTTTTTTCTGGGATGCTTAAAATATTCTAAAGCTAGATTGTGGTAAAATACTAAAAACCACTGAATTGTACACTTTAAATAGGTGAATTTTGTGATAATTATAGATCTCAATAAACCTATTTAAAAAGAGAAAAAGAATCAGAGAAAATTATAACATTTAATTTGTATCAATATTTTTTTTCTTCTCCAAAATCTGTAGAGGTTTCCCAAATCCAATTGAGATTTTTGCCTCCATTTTAACTGACTTTTCACATTTAAGCATGTGTCTGAACAATCTTTAACTTTACTGAGTGAGTAAACTGAACTGAATAAACCTCTTAGAGTGAATTATGAAGCTAGCTGCTCAATGTATGAGAAACTGAAATGGCTTACATATTAACACACTTTGATTCACAGCTCCACAATAGGCCCATGTTTTTATCAGTCTCTGGTAGGACAATGTGTAAAAGGAATGTTGAGGCTGTATTGTTTATTCCTGTCAACTTTCTTTTCAGGTAGATTCTTATTGATCTGCTCTTTTGTCAGTCTGACCCTGTTTGTTTCATAGCTCCAGAAATTTCTAAACATTTTTCTTCTGTTAGATGCTCTCCCCTGTTTTCCAAAATAAAAGTGTTTTCTTATTAATTAGACATCCAAAAGGAAATATTGAGCAGGAAGGTAGATATATGAAGTCTAATCTTGATTTGGGAGTTCTCATGGTATCAGTGGCATTTAGTTGTCCAAAAACTTTTCTCTGGTATACTCCATCTGTTAAAGGTATGGGAGAATGGTGGAAACATTTAAAGAAGATTGAGGAGTCACCAATGAATTAAAGGAAAAACAAATGTACTTGTTGTCTTTGAATCAAACTGAAGTTTTTTCTTCAGAAGAAAGGTGATAGTTGAGTCAAAGGATGACAATAGGTAGTACAAAATGAGGATTAGTATACAAATGACCTTCACGTGGGAATTGTGGTTGAGAATGTGATCACTACTAGCATGGTTTAGTGCTATTGCCTTATTTCCTGCTAAGGCACCTGTAATTTTACAATCAGTTATTTTGCACCAGCAAGTACAAGTGCTAACACAATGAAAAAGGCAAATATGAAATGATTCCTAGTACTCTTTTGAAAACAATTTTGACCTCACAACCACTTGAAAGGGTGTAGACAACTCTGAAGAGTCTATAAAACACAATTTAGAAACCACTCCCTTAATAATATGGGATTCTATTCACACAGTTGATAAATATAGCATAAATATTTTCAAAAAGCAAATAACTGTTGACTTTTATACAGTGAGATTGCTTTTTATACCAGTAAAAATGAACTATAATGCATTCCTATTCCTAAACTATATTATAAGGACAGGCTTATTTTTTCAATGTAAAATGTATAATTATTTTTCAGGAGGTCATGTTAGTATGGAGAGCAGTATCTTAACATTCACTTCTTCAAATGCTTTTTGATCCATAGCAACTGAATATTTTTATATCATTCTTCCTATTGTATTGAAAATTAATGAGGGTTTATTCTATTATAAATAAAATAATTAAAATAATGTGTAGTAATAATTTACTATTTAAAATTTACCTACTAAATTTTTTAAAAACTGTATTATAAAATACGCCTGAAGATTTTGAGCAATGACAATTTGGTATAATTTAAATTTAAGCTCAGTGTTACAGATTTTCAGAATTTAATGTTATCAATAAGAAATACAAAATTAAAAATAATTTCAGTTATTTAGCCTAACTTTAATTTTGCTTTACATTGGAAATGGACATTTAATTAACATTTACATAATAATGAATATCTTAAAGCCTTAATCACCTTAAACTTTAGTTACAGATAATCCATGCATAGATAAATCTAATAGGTTTATGTGCATTTAAGATGATTCTAATAAACTAAATAATAATAATATATTTGAAATCATGGTAAGAATAATTTGTTTGGTTGCTGTGCTCCCAAACTGATTATTTCAAGCAGAGGTAGCTTCTCTTCAGAAGCACAATGAAGCAATCTCCAGCTAGAAAAAGAGCTGTCCCTTACTGGGTTCATGAAGTAGATACAGAGCCAAAGGATGCTTTCAGGTGGAGATGAAAGTCATAAAGTGTGTGAATTAAAAAGAACAGATTCATTTATCTTTGTCTTTTACACCTGGACAGAATGCTAAGAGCCATCTGTCAAAATTGCATTCAATTCAATAAAGGGCATTTTGTTTATCTGTGAATAAATTAAATGGACCTGGATGGGATTTTAATGGAAATATGTACGGTTGAGATTTCCAAAGAATCAAGCTTGGCATTTCTTACAACAAGCTTTTGATGGGTCTCTTTAGAGGGCAATTCTCAAGGATAATTCCCCTTTCCTCTTTTTCTTCTGGAAATATGGTTATTAATTTTTTTTCTTTTTAATAATGATACATTTTTGATCAGTACAAAATTAGAAAAAAGATTTCCAAACAGTCTTCACCAGGGAATTTTCCTTTGGATGGATAAATAAATGAAGTGAAAAAATATTATTTTATTTAGAATGCTAAGTGGGTTTTCACCAAAATTGATGAAAATATTGTATCTTTTGTAGATTGACACATTATTTAAGTAAATAACTCATTCACAGAAGAATTATTACTCTGCAAATTTTTGACACTTTTTATTTTTCCTTCCAAAGAATAAGGCTCCATATTGGGAATAGGGGAAGAATCAGATTTTTCAATCTTTTTAGTCTCTTTCTTTCTCTTTGTTTTTAAAAAAAATTTTTGATTAAGAAAGAACTAGAGTTATATAGAATGACAAACATTAAAATAAATAACATAGAAGAATCTATAGAAAACTGAAATAAAATTTGTAAATATTGTTTTTCTTTAGAAATAGCAATATAATATCTTAAAAGTTAAAGTCCATGAAAATCAAAATTGATGTTAAATTGTCCAGTTTTCATGTAAGTAGCTGTGACAATCTTCTTGGCAAAGCTGAAGATATTTTACATAAATAATATGTTTTGGTTAAATATTTCTTTAAAATACATCAATTTTTGTAATTTATATATATTTGGATTCTTCAAAAGAGCAACTCCCATAATAATGTAATTTGTACTAAAGAAAACCACACAAAGTAGAGAAGTTCAATGTTCAGAATAGTACTGTACTCTGAGGTAACTTTAAAAAAAAAATCAATAGGGAGATAAAGAATTAACACCCCTTATCTCCCTAAGATATCTTCAAACATTAAAAATATATTTGTGAGGGGTGGGATCTCCTGAATGGTACAGTAAAAACTTCAATTTTAAAGTGCCAAAATTAAAATCATGCCTCATTACACACAGAGGACCCCTTGGCAAATAGATATTTTGGTGCAAGGCATTTAAGGAAACCTTTGCCCAGTCATTAACTGATTACTAAACTAATCAAGCAGAGACCTTAGTGGCTATTCAGTACAATTAATACAGACTATGTCATTAGCCCAGGAAACTCACAATTTTTTTTTAATAAAAAAATATGAAACCTGTAAAGAAACAGGGAAACATGGCCCATGCATGGGGGGAAAATTCAGTCAATAGAAACTGTTCTTTAGGAGCCTGATTTTAGACCTAGTAGACAAAGACTTAGCATCAGCAATTAAAAACACAGTTAAAAAAAAGCTAAAAAGTCATGTTTAAAATATTAAAAAATGTATAAGAATGATGTCTCACCAAATAGAGAGGATGAATTAATAGATAATGATGATAAAAGTAATAATAAGTGAATGGAAATTCTGTGGATAAGTAAAATTACTGGAATCAAAATTTCTCTAGAGGGACTCAACGGATATGAATTGGCAGAAGAAAGAATCAGTCAGCTTGAAGATAGTTCAATTGAAAATATCCAGTCTGAGGAACAGGAAGAAAAAAAATAATGAAGAAAAATAAATAAAGTTTCATTGACTTGTGAGACACCATCATTATACCAACATATGCATAATAATAATCTCATAAGGAGGAGAGAGGAAAAAGGCAAACCAAAACAAAACAAAACTCTTTGCATAAATAAATGGCAAAAAATGTTCCAGATTTTATTAAAACAAGAAAACAAATAGCAATCTACACATGCCAGCAACTCAACATAAACCAAGTAGGACCAAATCAAGGAGTGCCACACCTAGATATATTATAATCAAACTGTTTAAAGACAAAGAGAAAATATTAACAGCAGCAAGAGCAAAGTGTCATAGCATACAAGAGAATCTCAATAAAATAAACATCTGACCTCTTATCACAAACTATGGAGGTCAGGGGTTGTTGGCATAACATATCCAAAGGGCTGAAAGAAAAATATTGCCAACCAAGAATTCTATATTCAGCAAAACTATCCTACAAAGAAGGAAAAATTAAGACATTCCCAGATTTATCACTAACAATTCCACCCTTTAGGAAACACTAAAGGGGATCTTTAGGTTGAAATGAAAGAATACTACACAGTAATTTGCATCCATACAAGGAAATAAAGAACACTGGTAAGGGTAATTGACAGGTAAATACAAAAACACAATATATGTATTTTGTTTGTGGCCTTTTTTCCCTCTTATCTGATTTAAAAGACAACTGCATAAACAATTACTATAAAATAATATTGATGTGTATATAATGTATAAAGATGTAATTTGACAACAATGGCACAAAGGTGGGAGAAAGAAATGAAACTATATTGGACCAAAGTTCTTGTATACTATTAAATCTAAGCTGATATTAATCTGAATTAAACTATTTTTAGTTAAGATGTTAATTGTAATACCTAGGGCAACCACTATAAAAATAACTAAAATGTGGTACAGGAGAACACAGGCAGCAACCTCTTTGACATCAGCCATAGCAACTTCTTACTAGACATGTTTCCAGAGGCAAGGGGGAAAAAAAATGAACTATTGGGACTTCATCAAGATAAAAACCTTCTGCACAGTGAAGGAAACAATCAACAAACCTAAAAGGCAGCCTATCGAATGGGAGAAGATATTTGCAAATGACATATCTGATAAAGGGTTTGTATCCAAAATCTATAAAGAATTTATCAAGCTCAACACCCGTAAAACAAATAATCCAGTTAAGAAATGGCAGAAGACATGAATAGACATTATTCCAAAGAAGACATCCAGATGGCCAACAGACACATGAAAAGATGCTCAACATCACTCATTATCAGGGAAATACAAATCAAAACTGTGGACGAGAAATCACCTGTTAGAATGGCTAAAATTAGCAACACAAGAAACAACAGATGTTGGGAGGATGTGGAGAAAGGGGAACCCTCTAACACTGTTGGTGGGAATCCAAACTGGTGTAGCCACTCTGGAAAACAGTATGGAGTTTCCTTAAAAATCTAAAAATAGAACTACCCTATAATCCAGTAATTGCACTACTATTTACTGAAAGGATGTAAAACAAAACAAAACAAAACAAAACTGATTTGAAGGGGCACATGCACCCCAATGTTTATAGCAACAGAATTCAAGAAATGAAGCAGGTGAACATTGGAGAAAGAAAAAAGGGGGGGCAAACCATAAGAGACTCTTAACTATAGAGAACAAACTAAGGGTTGCTAGAGGGGAGGTGGGCAAGGGGATGGGGTAAGTGGGTGGTGAGTATTAAGGAGGGCACTTGTATGGGTGTTGTATGTAAGTGATTAATCACTAGATTCTACTCCTGAAACTAATATTACACTATATGTTAACTAACTAGAATTTAATTAAAAACTTGAAACATAAAAAAATAAGTCAAATAAAAAATGGTAAAAGAAACAAGAGAATTAAAATTCTGCAGAAGAAAATATCTAACAAAAAAGACAACAGTAATAAAGAAATAGAAGAAAAGATATAGATATACAGAAAATGAAAAGCAAAGGGACAGAAGTAAATCTAATCTTCTCAGTAATTACACCAAATATAAATTGATAAGGTACTGCAGTCAAAGACAGAGATTAGAAGAATAAATAAGGAAAAAAGCATGATTCAATTATATCCTGTCTATAAGACACATTTTAGATTCAATAACACATATATTTAGAGTCAAAGGATGGAAACTGATATATTATGGAAACAATAACCAAAAAAGAGAATGACTATACTAACATTGGACAAAAATGTATTAAGACAAAAATTCTTACTACATGCAAAATGGATATTTTATAGTGCTAAAAGAGTCAATTCATTATAAAAATAATAGTTAACAACATATGTACCTAAGAACAAAGCTTCCAAAATAAATGAAGCCCAAACTGGCAGAATTGAAGAAAGAAAGAGATAAGTCAACAATAATATACGGAAACTTTGATACCTCACTTTCTTTTTCTTTTTTAAGATTTTATTTATTTAATTTAGAGAGAGAATGAGATAGAGAGAGCATGAGAGGGGGGGAGGTCAGAGGGAGAAGCAGACTCCCTGCTGAGCTGGGAGCCCGATGCAGGACTCGATCCCAGGACTCCAGGATCATGGCCTGAGCTGAAGGCAGTCGCTTAACCAACTGAGCCACCCAGGCGCCCGATACCTCACTTTCAACAACGAATGAAACAACTAAGCAGAAGAACAAGGAAATAGAAGACATCAACACTATAAATCCACTGGCTCAAACAGACATCTCTAGAATAAACCACCAATAGCAAATATATCTTTTATTCACGTGCACACGGCATATTCTACATTATAGATCACTGATATGCTCTAAAATAAAACTGAAGTCATGCAAATTATGTTTTCTTATAGTCACTGAATCAAATCAATTTAAAACCAGTTAAAAATGCGATCTTTTTAAAAAATTTCTCTTAGAATGTTCATGATATAAAACTTTAATTGTTTTTTTTTCAATTTTGAACTTAATAGAGAACATGGAATGTTTTTAAGAACATAGAGTTCCATTTTTAAAAATTCCAATGTTTATGTGATTTTTAAGATTTTAACCCAATCTTAACTATATATTTTACTAGCAATTTCCTAGTGTAAATGGCTGAGAATAAGAGTGTAGATAAACTATACAAGAAGAGTTGAAAATTGGACTGTATAGATGATAAAATGGGAGCAATTCTATGAAAAAGTGAGGGCAATATGAGTAGTGAAGACAGAGACGAATGATTGCAATGAAATTAACTAACTGAAAAAATTTTAGGACTAATTCATTAGATATAGTCAAGATCAAAGACAAATGCAGAAAATCAAAATATATAAAATAGGTGTTAACAACTGTCTACACAGCAAAACATGAGGCATTCTCAGAAGCTTCATCTCTCTCATTCCATCTTATACAAAAATGCCTTTCAGAATTAGAGAAAGTCAATTTTCTGAAAAGCAAAAATGCCAGCACTTATTGACCATTGTTTTATGCCAGGCTCCATTCTAAATATTCCCTACGTATCAAATGATTTAAGCCTCATTCTGACACATGAAAATAGCTGTATAGATGTGAATACTGTAGTTCAGAGAAATTAACAAACTTGCCCAACATCATACAGCTAGCAATTTTTAAAACCAGGATGTCAACATAGTTTGGCTCCAGAACTCAGTTGCTTATTTAACACTGTCTTCTGGACTATTCTTATAGCTTTTGAAGCTGCACGTAAGCATGGGCAACTCTCAAGATTTGATCATTGGACTCACTGTTTTACCTTGGAAAACTGGATTGCTTAATTCTATGAACTTTGAAAAGGTAAAAAAACAACTAAAATGGATTAATACTTTATAAATAATATTAATATATTTTGCAATGCCTTATTTTGATACAATGGTCCCAATAACAGTCTGAAAAACACTAGTTTAATTACCAGGCACCCTACTATATTTTCTCCACTGTATTTTTTGCCCATTTTATCTTTTTGAATTGATAAATTTTTTGTCTCTTATCTGATCTTTGTGATAAAAAAATGAAATTGTTAAAGTGCCTTTGATCTCAACCTATAATAACTATTAGATTTTTTCAACTCTTGAACACTAGGAAGGATATTGTTTACTAAGTTGCTACATGTGACCTGTCTTCATTTTTAGTCCTTTGGAGAAATCAGCTGCTTCAAAATCAACCCATAAATTGTTTAGTAGGGAAAATCAAAATTCAATTTTGGACATAAAACATATAGTTTTGGGATGTCTGGGTGGCTCAGTTGGTTAAGCATCTGCCTTTGGCTCAGGTCATGATCCCAGGGTCCTGGGATCAAGTCCTGCATTGGGCTCCTTGCTCAGTGGGGAGTCTGCTTCTCCCTCTGCCTTCTGCTCTCCCTGCTTGGGCACACTCTCTTTCTCTCTGACAAATAAATAAATAACATCTTCAAAACAAACAAACAAACAAACAAACAAAAAACATAGTTTTACATAGAGAAAAAAATCCAAACTCAGGTGAACTAGAATATCATAATGAATTAGACAAAAAAGATATTGGGAGCTATGATAATTTCGAAATAAATTTTACATTGGTTAATTATATCAACCATCTCAAATTTTTTAAAGTTTTTATTTAAATTTGTTAGTTAATATACAGTGTAATATTAGTTTCAGATGCACAATAGTGATTCAATACTTCCATACAACTCTCAGTGCTCATCATAATAAGTGCATTCCTTCATCCCCATCATCCATTTAACCCATTCCCCCCCACCACCTCCTTTCCGGCAACCATCAGTTTGTTCTCTGTAGTTGAGTCTGTTTCTTGCTTTGCCACTCTCTCTTTTCTCCCCCATGCTCATTTGTTTTGTTTCTTGAATTCTACTTATGAGTGAAATCATACGGTATTTGTCTTTCTCTGACTGAAAAACACTAGTTTAATTACCATGCACCCTGCTATATCTTCTCTGACTGAATTATTTTGCTTAGTGTAATACACTCTGTCTCCACCCATGTCATTGCAGGTGGCAAGATTTCACTCTTCTTGATGGCTGAGTAGTATTCCACTGTGTCTGTACCTCTTCCTTATCCATTCATCAGTCAATGGGCATTTGGGCTGTTTCCATAATTTTGCTATTATAGATAATGCTGCTATGAACATTGAGGTGCATGTATCTCTTTGAATTAGTATTTTGAATGTATAGTTGTCTTAAAGAACTAAGAACTCTGCTAATAAATTTTCTTGGGGAGTCAGGTTTAAATAAAAATGTATTTCCATTCTAAGACAACTTTCTTTTGTTTTCTTGTTATTGGGATATTTTTGTTTGTACAAGATATGTCCAGATCACCATCACAGTATCGGTAGAGACATTAATAAATTATCATTTTATATCAGATTCTATACTCAGAAGGATAATTATTCCTGCTATCAATGTTGCTTGTACTATCAATGTGAAGGTATTTCTATTGAGAAAGAAGCAATGTAGCTAACTCTATTTTTACCCAGTTAACATTAAATTTCTGCTATGGAAATAATTTCTAGTCATACAGCTTTAAAATTAGAATGAATTAAGAGTCTTAAAGTTAGAATTAGAAAAGTACTATTAAAATACTTTTAAGGAGGGCACTTGTGATGAACATTGGATGTTATATGTAAGTGATGAATCACTAAATTCTACTCCTGAAACCAATATTACCTTATGTTAACTAACTAGAATTTAAAAACTTGAAACAAAAATTAAAATAAAATACTTTTAGAGCTATGATCAATTTATATGTTATGAAAATCACAAATTCTGTATAGAAAAAGTTTAAATGCTTCTCTCATTGCTCATCTATTTAGTAGAATGATGTAATCTCTGTTACTAGACAAAAATTCTTTCTGTTATTCTTCTTATTTTTCCCTAGAGAATGTAAGCTAATGTTAGTCACTAAATATCACTTTGTCTCCCTGGTGGTTCTTTAAAATGTGGCTTTGATAGTGAGCTATGGTCTTTCTGCCTCTGACATATTTCAGGTGTTTGCAGATCACTAAAAAGAACAAGCAGCTATGATTTCACCAACCTTATATCTATAAATATTACAGAGGATCAGAATTTTACCCCACAATTGTATTATTGTTTAATTATAATGTGCTAAGGAGGATGTGGGAGGAAAGCTGTTTCTTCTCTTTTGCCTACTGGAGGCTTCATGAGACCTATAAAACAAGTGAGCTAATTCTAACCAATTTAAGAATTTTGCACGACCACATAGGTCTAAGTAATTCAGCTACACACAGCTAGGGGGATAGAAAGGCAAGATGCTGCATAGAAATGGCCTTGAATTGCTTTCCCTCATTGGCAGAGAACTAGAAAATGAGTGGGAGTGGAAGTTCAAAACAGTTGTACCTTTTGAGTGTTAGACATATCAGATGAGAATACAAAATTTCTGAATATATGGGGGGGCTGAGGAAAAGAAATATATATATATATATGTGTTAAGATTTATTTATTTATTCAAGAGAGAGGCAGAGAAAGAGTCTTAAGCAGACTCTGTGCTAAGCATGGAGCCTGACACAGGGCTTGATCTCACGACCCTGATATCATGACCTGAGCTGAAACCTAGAGTCAGATGCTTAACCAACTGTGCCACCCAGGTGCCCCAGAAAAGCATCCATCCATCTATCTATCTATATATATATATACACACACATACATATATATATGTATATATGTATGTGTGTGTATATATATACACATATATATATTTATATATATATAAAAAATATATATATAGTATATTAAAATATATATATATTTTAAGATTTATTTATTTATTTTAGAGAGGGAGAGGGAGATGGGGGTGCAGGGCAGAAAGAGAGGGAGAAAGAGGAAGCAGACTCTGCACTGAATGCAGAGCCCCCAATGTGAGGCTCAATCTCAGGACCCGAGATCATGACCTGAGCTGAAATCAAGAGTAGGATGCCTAGCCGACCGAACCACCCAGACACCCCAGTATATGTTTAACCTTTAGAAAAGGAGACTATAGGAACTTCTTCATGATCTGCCCAACAGCCTATTATTTCTCTTTATGAGAAAAGTGCTAACACCTCAGAATGTGCATTACAAATACACTTAAAACATTTCCTGAAATGTTTAAGCTAAATGAGAAGAAATTAGCAAAACTTTTTTATAAAGTTTCTTTCTTTGAAATTTGTTAACAAAAGGCCTATCTCCTGGTAAAGGAGGTATGTGTGAGTCTACCTGAAGGTAAATTACCCATTGTATCACTCTCGAAAAAAAATAAAAGTAAGACTGTCTAAGCAGAACTGTAAGAGGTTTATTTTTATTTATTTTTTGTTTTATTTAAAGAGAGAAAAGGGGAAAGAGAGAGAGAGAGTGGTGGAGGGAAGGCAGAGAGAGAAGGAGAGGAAAATCTCAAGCAGGCTCCACACCCAGGGCAGAGGCTGACTTGGGGCTTGATCTCGCGACACTGAGATCATGACCTGAGCCAAAATCAAAAGTCTGATGCTTAACCAACTGAACAACTCAGGAGCCCCAGAAGTGTAAGAGGTTTAGAGTAGGGGTTTCAAATTTCTAAATTTGAAATATGCCCAGCATAATTACCATTCCTATGCTCAAAGCCTTTATTATAAGGCTCATTTGAAAAAAAAAAAATGAAAGGCTATGGGTGTTTTCATTCAGGCTGAGGTATAATTACACATGTTTTGCTTCTATTAATTCATCAAATGTCAAAAAGTGGGGTTATAGAATATGGAAAATAAGAAGAAATTGATATTCCTATTGTACCTGCTTTCACCTGATGACAAGCTGATGAGAAAGAAGCAAGATGTACTCGTAACTTTTTTACTTTCTGATTTATTTTCAAGGTCACTGTATCATAAATTATCTGCTTTATGTATTTTGGGCATTAGGAATTGGAAACCCTTTTCTTTTGTACTACACTCCTATTTTCACACCCTAACAAGAGGACCATTTCGCTTCATCTTTCGGATTTACAAAGATTAGAGTGCCCCTACCTACAGCCAGTGGGATGGGATTTTCCAAGGAATTAAAAATGTATAGTTCCAGGGGCGCCTGGGTGTCTGATTTCTGATTTCGGCTCAGGTCATGATCTCAGGATTATGAGATAAACCCGCAACTTGGACTCTGTGCTCAGCGGGGAGTCTCCTTGAGATTCTCTCTCTTCCTCTCCCTCTGCTCCTACCCCCCGCACTCTCTTTCTCTCTCTCTCAAGTAATTCAATCAATAAATCAATCTTTTAAAAAATAAAATAAAAAAATAAATATGTGTGGTTCCAGCAACTTCTCTCTTACCTTGTGCTTGTAAAATAGAACAGAAAAGTTGAAGCATAAGATTTCTTTCTTCCTATTATACGGAAGGAAAAATTCTTCCTCTATCCTTCAAGGTCTTCCAGCTGCACTAAGATAAATTTACACGAGACAGATAAATAGGAGGAAAGAAATTATTATGTGCACATGGAGGTCCAATAATGAAAATGAGATTTAAAGAAATGATCAAGGCAGGCTGCTTTTATACTTTTTAGACAAAGAGACAATAAATTTGTAAAGAATTGACAGGATAAAGAAAACAAATGTTTGGGAGCTTTAATTAGTAAGGAATTCTAAATGGAATTTCGGCAGAGGTAGTGATTAGAAAAAAGTAACAAGGTTTGCTTCTGTAGCTTTCTCAGTTTTAAAGTTCCTCTTTCTGGTGATAAGGATGTCTTTTTACTTCTTATTACAGGGAGAGTACATTTCAAATGTGATATTTACTTCCTGATTTCAGGAGGACAGAGGAGGGTCTGAGGGTTCTTGCACTGACTGTTATTTACATAATTTCTATTTTAAATAATCAATATGCCAAAGGGCATTTTGGGGTGGCTTGCCCTTGGCGCCCATAGTATACTTTCTCTTCTAAAGAATAACTAAGTTCAGGACTAATGTAGTTGTCCTAGAAGGCATGACGGGTCAGTTTAGGCCCAAATCACTCTAAACAATGGGCCAGTGCTTTCCCTCTTGTCCTGTTTCCCGACCTTTATTTCCATTTTTACTAATGTTCCAGTGTGGGATTTTTTTTCCTCCCATTTGTATTATTACTATTATTATAATTATTATTTTAACATTTTATTTATTTATTTAAGACAGAGAGAGAGAGAGAGAGAGAGAGAGAGATCATAAGCAGTGGGGAAGGGCTGATTCCCCACCGAGCAGGGAGCCCGAGGCGAGACTCGATCCCAGCACCCTGGGACCATGACCTGAGCTGAAGGCAGCCGCTTAATTGACTGAGCCACCCAAGCGCCTCCTATTTTTTTTTAATTTGTAATTTTATTGTTCTTCCTTTTGCTATAAGAATAAGAGTCTAGTTAACAAATAATCGTTTTCATATAGGTGAAGTAGTTACAACAGGCATTTTCCTTACCAATCATTTCGCAGATCTAGCTTAGGCAGACTACTTTGCAAGGTTTTATCTCCGCTCACTTGAGTTCTTGAGTTACTGAGAATCGAAATTAAAGCCCAGTTATAAATGAAATATGACTTTGCTTGTCATTATTTTCCGTTATTTCTCTTAGGAGCCTTATGCAGAGTTATTCGTTATTTATTTCAGGCCGCATTTGTAGTGTAGGTAGCACGGGCACCAAATCTGGTACGTAGAGGAACCTGTGGAAATACAGGGGAAATACAACAGCTTGTCCTTTTCTTCTCATAACTAAGTCCAATTTGAGAATATAAACAGTCATTTTAGGTAATGCTCAATCTTTTGGAAGATAGTTGCTCAACTCCTTTTATTCTCTCTCTAGCTCCTCTCAGGGAGAAGTATGATCATCTGACCTCATACTGGCAAAATAAATGAATCATCATTACCTCCAGGTGTTCTCTGAATCCTCTGACCAAGCTGCAAAATGGCTGGTTTGGTAAGTTTTGGGTGTGGCTGGCCTGGTCCCATCCTGGGCATCCTCGTGTTGTTTGCTGCTGGCTTTTGTGGTCAGAGTTGTAGTCTTTCTCAGATGGATCAGAGCTTGGAAAACCTGCTCACTTAGCTTCCTTGGGCTTAGCCTGTATGTAGCTTCACAGTTATGTTATGCCCATAGTACTTATTATCATAAGGTCATTTCACTCCTCCTGGACAGACTTTATGGTCTGTCCTAACTCAACTCAGCTCCTAACTCAACATCAGTGCTGTACAGGGAAGTGGCTGGAGTGCAACCTCATCCTGCCTGACCACATTTCTCTGCTTTTTCCTTTAAATTAAAAAAATTGTATTTACTCAGAAACACACAGAATGTCAACAAGACAGCTGCAACTTTTTTTTTCTTTGCAATTACAGAGTGATATTAACAGTTAACAGAACGATTACTTCGTGTAAGCTGCATCAGAGACAACTGAACATGAACAACCTGCCATCCCCATCCATAGCTAATCTGAACTGGGCACCAACAAGAACCTGCTTTCAATTTCCACACCAATTTACCATCCCCACACTGTCCCAGGCAAGGTTAGTGGCCACTGGAAATACCATCAGGCCGGGGCTGTATAAAGACACATCCGGTACTGTGTTAACCATATAAGAAAAAGACACTGTACAGCTTAAAAACAAATCTTACACAGCCTTACATTTCCATTCTTTTTCTCTAAAAACGGCTGTGTACAGGGTGGAGGAGTATAAAATGACTTAGAGACCAGAAAAAAAAAAAAACTCTGCTTGATCCAACTTCATTATCATCATCATCTTCTTCACCTTCCTCCCCCTCCTCTTCATCTTCCTTGTCTTCCTCCTGTTCCTTCTTTCTCTTGCTTTTTTCAGCCTTGACAACTCTCTTTTTTTTTCTTTTTGCCGCATCAGGCTTTCCTTTAGCTCGGTGTGCAGCAATATACTTCATATCTTGCCTTCAGCCTAGCAGCCTTTGGCCACCCGCAGCCATGTTACTACCACACGTCTCTCCCAGTTTCTTGGCAGCACCACCAACAGAGAAGCTGGAATGTTCTCCTTTGATTTGGGGGCGATGCTCAGAACAAACCGAGAAAATGGCGAAAAGAGGCCACCTGGGTGCATTGTGATCCTTGAACTCTTTTTGATTTCTCCTTGAGGGGGTATTTTTCCATTTCTCTTTAGCAGACATGATCTTACACCTCTCTGAGTACTTCTTGGAAAACTCTGAGAAGTTGACTGAAGAATCTGGGTGCTTGTTCTTGGGCTCCTCTGGGCCAGTTTGGACAAAGAATGCATATGATGACATTTTGTTTTTCGGCTTCTTAGAATGTCCTTCACCCTGGTTTAATTCTTTTCTTCAGTGAGGCACAGAGTCGCTTAGTGCCCAGCTCACTCTCACTTGCCCCGGTGCTGTCTCTCTGGAGTTCAATGCACGCAACGTTCTCTGCCTTCTTAACTGTTCTTTCTACCAAGGCCTCACGTGATTCCCCCCCATAAATATCAAGCACAACCTGAGAGAGGAGCAAGTGTTTAGGCAACAATAACAGCAATGTTGAACAATTATCTCAAAGAGAAATCATTATGTAAAGGGATTGTGGGAGTCAGCAGCTGGGACTAAGTTTTAATTTTTTTCTTCCTCCCAGCAGGTAGGTTCTTTTGCTGAAGATAAGTAAATTATATGAAGAAATTATATTTCCTCTCCACATATGACTTTCTGAGAGAGTAAATTTGTGACCCCCAACACATTTATAATTGTCGTTTACTTCTCTAAAACTTCAAAATGGCCCCGTTTGTGTATGCATATATGAGAGCTATTTTTTTGGTCTAAGTGTCAGACTCCAAAAGGAATTAAGAACATTAGTTTTTAGCATCGAGATAAGCACAGACAATACTCACCACTAACTATTGGTTAATTCTATTACAACACTTGTAAAAAAGTGATACCAAATTAGACCTGCTACAAAAAGGAAGATTTGATAGCATCAGAGTGAACTTTATGTTAAATGACATTTAGCAGGGAAAATTATCCCCTGGAGTGAACCAGCTGTTTACTCTCACCGATATCGGATTGAAAAAATAATTCAACTTGTAGATATATGCTACCCTGGGCAAGAATTGGTTCATAGTTCTCCCAATGCTCACAGCAACAACCTACAAGGTAAATTTCCCTCCAACTCTGAAAAATCATATTTATTGAAACAAATAAGTTTTCAATTACAAATATTTGAATGAGATACACAGATTAACTTGTTTAAAAATATAATTTCCCTTAGAAAAACAAATCCAAGAATAATTCCTCATGATGTAATGCATTATGAAAAGCAGATTAATCTTGTCCTCTAATAGATAACCATAAAGTTACAGAATATAGAAACCTGTCTCAATATGGAATCTCTGCGGAGACTCTTGAACTACCAAGAGCCAAGTTGCTCAATAAATGCTAATTGGTAAAGATGATAATTATATGTTAACTCATTTCCCAAAGTCTTCTTTTTTTTTAAAAGATTTTATTTATTTATTTGGCAGAGAGATACAGAGAGAGAACAAGTAGGCAGAGAGGCAGGCAGAGGGAGAGGGAGAAGCAGGCTCCCCGCCGAGCAGGGAGCCCCATGCGGGGCTCGATCCCAAGACCCTGGGATCATGACCTGAGCCAAAGGCAGACGCTTAACCAACTGAGCCACCCAGGCCCCCCCTTTTGTATTTTTTTTTTAAGATTTTATTTATTTATTTGACAGAGAGAGAGAGAACACATGCACGGGGAGCAGGAGAGGGAGAAGCAGGCTTCCCGCTGAGCAGGGAGCCCGATGCAGGACTCGCTCCCAGGACCCTGGGATCATGACCTGAGCCAAAGGCAGACACTTAATGACTGAGCCACCCAGGCGTCCCGCCAAAGGGTCTTCTTATTCTCTGTTGGTTTCCACGTCCATCTACCTTAAACATTGAAAAGGACGAAAAAAGTCAGTACTCATAAGAAGTATAATATTTTCTACAATTTGTGACATTAAGAATTCTCTCATTATACATTTTAATTGCACAAACATATATACACATGTGCACACACCATTCAGTGCAGTTAATTAGTTTCTAATTATTAACTTTGGAAACTTCTCCTCTCTTTGAATTATAACAAACACTTCAGAACTTACGTGGCTGCAAAGAAAAACAAGGAAGAGGCCTGATCTTCTGTTCATTAGCTTCTTCGTGATTATTCCTTCTCTTGCACAATATAGCCATTTAGAGCTAGTCTTACCTGGTCCATGGGATACTATTGCTTGGCTGGCAACAGTGATATAAAGGAAGTCACATGAACCTTATTGATACTACTAGAGACTGATGCTTCATTTTCAGCCACATTCACTTTATTTTCAGTTATTGCCTCTCTAGTTTATGTTTGCAGAATATTTTCCTTATCCCCTCAGAGAATCACAGCATGGCAAAGTGTCCCTATGTTAGGAGCAGTATGAGAAGGAAAAAGGCAAGGGCATGTTTATGCCATCTTCCTGCTTTATATCCATTACCAGGTGGGCATCTTCTCTCCTTTTAATCTGATCTCTTTTGTGTTTTGGTTACCTGGGTAAAAGGAGAAGCAGGTATTTTCTTTGTTTAATCATTTACATAATTCTGTCTTCTCATTTCCCTCAGGTGTCTCTCCCTGTACATATACAAACATGAAAGCAAGTTAAAAGGCTTTTTTTGGCTGTTAGGATACTGGTTTCCTTTAACCTAGATAGACGATTTTGTGCTTGTGGGTTATGAGTTCTGAAAAATTTTCACAAATGGTTCCTGAAAACAACTACATAGCAAATGGCTCCAGGTTTCTCCTACATTAACACAGATTCATGTAAGTGTTTTGTGTCCTTTGGGTAAATACCTAGTAGTGCAATTGCTGGGTCGTGGGGTAGCCCTATTTTTAACATTTTGAGGAACCTCCATGCTGTTTTCCAGAGTGGCTACACCAGTTTGCATTTCGACCATCAGTGTGAGATCGTTCCTCTTTCTCTGTGTCCTCGCCAACATCTGTGGTTTCCCATTGATTTAATTTCTGTGTAAGGTAAAAACATCCAGCAACTTTTGTGGAAAATGTGACATTGAATTGTTTTTGCATTTTTGTCAAAATCAGGCAGATTTGTATGGATCCATTACCAAGCTCTCTGTTCTGTTCCAATGATCTATATGTCTAACCGTCTGTAATTTGCACAGTCTTGAATACTGAAGCTATATAAAAAACCTTGAAATCAGATAGACTGATTCCTCCCACTTTGTTCTTTTTTCTGTCAACATTGTTTTAGCTATTCTGAGATCTATACATTGCCATATAAATTTTGGAGTAATCTTGTCTATATTTACAAAAAGTCTTGATGAGAGTATGACAGGAATTGATTAGATCTGTGTATCAATTTGTTGAGACTTGACATCTTTATTCTGTGAAGTCTTCCAATTCATAATCACAAAACGTTTCCCCATTTACTTAGATCTTTAAAAACTTCCTTTATCATCATTTTGTAGATTTTGGCAAGCAAATATTTCACATGTTTTGTTAGATTTATACCTATGTAGTCCATCATTTTTGAGTCAGTATATATGGTATTATATTTTTAATTTTGGTGATCATGTGTTCATTGCTAGCACATAGAAATACAATTTATTTTTGTATGTTTATCTTGTATTCTATAAACTTGGTGAAGTCATTTGTTAGTTCTATGGGTTTTTATTTTTATTTTTGTATATTTGTTGGGATTCTTATTTTTATTTATTTATTTATTTTTGTTGGGATTTTTAGATAGGCAATCACATCATCTACAAATAGGGACAATTTTAGTTCTTCCTTTCTAATATACGTGTATTTTACTTCCTTTACTTGTGTCATTGCAGTGGCTAGAAAGTCAGGCACTGTGTTTTATGAGTTGTGAAGAGACTAGTAAATCAAAAGTCAAATGTTGTATATACATCATCTTCTTACTCAATTTGTGATTAGTTTACCATACATTTTACAAAATAAATAGAATTTTGATAAAGGTTTTTTTCTGAAGACTGTGCATAAACATATTTACAAACAGAACTCTTAATAATATGAATTATCCAAAGATTGCTTCAATTCTCTTGCCAGGCACCCTATTAAGCATATCATATATGTCAACATTAAGTAATAACATCCTTTTCTCTTTGAAAACCTCTCGTTTATGGCCCTGGCTTACAGGTCATCTATAATGATCATTATTCAGTTTTCCCTCTAAAGTAAAAATTCTGTGATATTATGTGATAAAACTGTGTGGTAATTTTCTCATATCTTCACTGCATGAAGAAATATATATGAATCCTCTACAAATTTCTTTCACTGTGGCCTTTACCACCCTCTTTCATGAAGCTCAGAAATGGCCATTTCCCTATCTCGCCCCAAATTCTAATGCTTTATTTCTAATTTGATGCATATTTGGATTGCGAAAATTGTCCGAGGAGCAGTGATGTGCCTAAAAAAGGTGACATGAGAGGAGCAGGTACATATTCATGTATTTATTCCTTAGGGGCAGAGTCTGGTCTCAAACCACTGACATGCTCTCTAGTTGATTCTGCGACACTTGGAGAAAGCAGATGTATTTCCTCAGGCAACAGCTTCTTTTTTCTGCAATTGTCCAGCTTGGGGTAAGAGTGCTGGCATGTCATACTTACATACATGCTCTAAGAGGTGAATGCTTCATAGCTAGTTGTTCAGTTCTGTCTGCATACATTTACATAATTATTTCAGGGCCATAACTTATTTATTTCTCTAATAACGTAGTTGTCTAAAAATAATGCTATACTATTTTGCCTTGTAGCAACTGAAGCAAAAATGAAAAAAAAATCCTATATAAAATAGCTATTTTATAAAAGTTACAAATTATATCATTTCAAAATCTTCCAGGTGTATTAATTTTACTTTATAGGTACAGAGGAAGGAAATATGGTTGAGATGTACTTTCCAAGAACATAAACTCATGATTTCTAAACAGCAACTAGAATGCAGTTACCTTTTGAGGGCTTTGAAATATCTCTAAGGCAAGGAAAAACAATGTAACTTTTGGGCAGATTTAAAAGATATAAATTTAGTGAAGTCCCTGTTGAACTAAACACTCATTGTGCTACATTTAAAATCCCTTCCACATTCCCACTTAAATCTTGAGTAATAATAAATTGATCATGAAAAAAATTCGCCTTTAGCCAAGTAAAAATTAGAAAACTGAAAAGAGTATAAAAGATTTTAGGGCTCTAAAACAAAGGATGAGCTATTGCAGAATCAGTAACTCAAAACCCTCAAACAGTTGCAAAAATGTTGTCAGGCTCTCTGCTCAGCAGGGAGCCTGCTTCTCCCTCTCCCTCTGCCCCTTCCTTTATCTAACAGGCAGATAAGTGTTAAAAAGAAAAGGCAGTGTTTGGCAGTTCTCAAAAGAAAACTTGTTAGTCAATGAAGCCAAGCTTGATGTTGATGTGTGGTAGTTTCAGTAAAGTACATATAATGGACCACCAAGATCATTACACATACGCATAATAATCATCAGAACGAAAGAGAAAGGTAAATAATCCCATTAGTTGAACTCAGAAGAAACAAAATCGTTCTTAAAAAGCTCTAATTAATATACTTAGAGAAATTCAAGGTGATATCACCCATATAAAACATAAACAGCATGATATGAGTAATAAACATTCAGGGAGAAAAAATAGCCATTGAAAAATATTGAAAATAAAGTTAATGTTGATAATTCCTTTATGTGTGAAATGTAAAAATAAAAAGACAGATCACCCAGAGCAACTTCTCCTAATTTTTGTCTTCTTCAAAGTGCTAATATAGACCAAAAGCCCTAAGAGACAATCGACTAAAGGAAAAATTTAGTCACTCTCGACCAAAACAGTGTTTCTCAAAATATGTTGTGTGGGCTGCTTGTATCAGAAACAATGGAGGTGTTTAATAAATGAATAGAATTTTCTAGACCCAGAGAACACCCACTAAATCAGAATTTCTGTAAGTAATGCTGAGACAGATGCATTTAATAAGGCTTCCTACGCAATCTTAAGGTTACTACAGTGACTACTATCTTAAAACCATTTAAAAGGTTCAAAAATCTTAAATAACTTTCAAGTATTTTTATTTTTTTAATTTTTAAATTTTGTAAAGATGTATTTCTTTATTTGAGAGAAAGAGAAAGAGTGGGAGACAGAAGGAGAGAATCTTCGAGTGGACTCCCTGCTGAGCTTGGAGCCCCGACACAAGGTTTGATCCCAGGACCCATGAGACCATGACCTGAGCCAAAACCAAGAGTCAGATCCTTAACCCTCTGAGTCACCCAAGTGCCCCACAAGTATTTTTAACCCCTCTTTTTAACATTTTTATGTATTTGAGAAACACTTTTATGCTCTTTGTCTCCATATTACACTTAATCTCTATGAAAATGTTTGTCTTAATTTGGAAACCTTCCTTCATCACCAAATTCCAAAATTCAGAAAGCTTATTTAATTAGGAGTTAGTGTAATGTATGACTCATAGTGTGTTTATTGAATGTTTTTGAATTGAGTCCAGAGGTTCACTGTCCAACCTAGCATTGACTAGCCACATGTGGTTACTGACACTTGCAATGTGCCTAGTCAGATTTTTTATGACTTATAAAAGAAAGGTAAAATGTCTTACTAATATTTTCTATAATAATTACATATTGAAATGAATTGCTTAAGAATGCAAACAATAGAAACAACAAAAATCATTTTTAGGTGCTAATTCTTCTAAGTATTATTAGTGAATTTATCCCATTCTCTCTAGACTATTAAAGTCTATTCCAAAAGTCATAGATTGCATGTTTTTGTTTCCTAATCAGGAAAACATTCTCATTAAGCATTAAGTCCCTTGAGTTTTAAGCGACCGATTGCCAACAGGCACATGTGAAATTATTAGGGGATAAGGAGCATCTAAATGTTTACCTTTGTATTCACTCTTTCTTGTCTGAAAAGTACAAGTAACAAATGAGAAATCTATTAAGGTTTTAATTAATTCCTTCTTCTAACCGAGAAAACTATGACAAGTTTCCCTGCCTAATAGTTTGTTTATTTTCATAACTAGGTAAAATTAGGAAGTATAGGGCCAAGATTCTCACGTGAAATCATCATTACTTTAAAAATTATTTCAAATAAAAAAGGAAGGGAGGTATGATCTGCTCAAGGGAAAGAACATACTAGAAAAAATATATATGGTATTGATTTGTTTTTTCACTACGCATTTATTTGTACTTCATACATAGATATTGATTTTTATTTTTCCAAAGAAATATCAGGTTTCATAAATTGTAGGTGGAAAGCACAGAAATATTTTTTCAATATAATGATGTAACAGCAACTAATTACTGTTTTTCATCTCTTTAAGTTTACCAATTCCATTTTATTCATTTTACTATCATATAATTGTGATCAGCAAACATTGTGAATACATATTAAGTCTTACCATGTTTTATTTTTTATTTTATTTTTTTAAAGTTATTTCACATCCTCTATTCTTTTTTTTTTTTTAAGATTTTATTTATTTGTCAGAGAGAGAAAGAGAGAGAGTGCGCAAGCGCACAAGCAGGGGGAGCGGGCTTCCGTCAAGCAGGAGCCTGATGCGAATCTGGAATCATGCACAACCTGAGTTGAAGGCAGACGCTTAACCAACCGATGCACCCCACTGTCCCTATGTCTTACCATGTTTTAAAATCATGTATGCGGGGCACCTGGGTGGCTCAGTCCGTTAAGTGTCTGCCTTCAGCTCAGGTCACGATACCAGGGTCCTGGGATCGAGCCCCATGTCAGGCTCTCTGCTCAGCAGGGAGTCTGCTTCTCCCTCTCCCTCTGCCCCTAACCCCACTAGTGTGCGCATGCTCTCTCTCTCTCTCTCAAATAAAGAAATAAAATCTTAAAATAAAATAAAATAAAATTATGTATACATGAATAAACATGATTCTTGAATGTCCAAGATTCAGATTGGTATTAAGAGATTTCCACTACGGCATTAATTGTCATCACGTATCAGAATAGGAAAAGTGGGTCTCTATTAATATTCAGACACCAGTACTGAATCTCATTTATAGTCATATCTTTAATGGAAAGCAACATATCACTAGGTAACTGAAAGAAATTTATTTTTCTGCATAGCCTTTACACCATTTTTCAACTCAATATTAGGAAATAATTGTATTATACATTCTATCATCTCTCTCTGTCTCTGTCTCTGTTTTTCTCTCTGGGTGTTTGCTTATTGTTAAGCAATAATGTGATGGACAATTAATTTCTTCTTTATCTGTATTCTGCATGATATTTAATCAATGCCCTTTCCCCTGCTTTAGTATATTTGGGGGAAAAAAAGGCTATTTTAATCATAAACAAAAGACTTGCGGGAAAAAAGTTAAAAGTGTCACTGTTATAACTAGACCACAGTTTACAGAAAATAAGGTTGAAGAAACAGATGATGTATATAGTCCATACATAGCCACAGTATTTTTGGAAATCTGTGTGTAGAATGGAAATATGAATCAAAGTATAATAATGCCATTGTATTTGAAAAATTTGTTCAAAAAATAATTGCAGCATTATCATTGCACATTTGCAAGAGTACAACTGGGCCTTATTTCTATAGGAAATATCTTGCATGATTTATAATTTTTATTTTGTTTTTATTTATTTATTTTAAAGATTTCATTTATTTGACAGAGAGATAGAGAGAGCACAAGTAGGCAGAGCGTCAGGCAGAGGGAAAAGGAGAAGCAGGCTCTCCGCTGAGCAGAGAGCCCAATGAGGGGCTCAATCCCAGGACCCCGGGATCATGTCCTGAGCCGAAGGCAGCTGCTTAACCGACTGAGCCACCCAGGCGCCCCTATTTTGTTTTGTTTTAATGTTTAAGGGAAAACTTTCAAGTCTTCCTAACTTTCTAGATTTCATTTTTTTAAACTGACGCATGATGTTTGATGTGATTCTCTTTACCTTAAATATCAACAATTATCACCAAATAAAAAGTGGATGTCCAGTAGTTATTCGATGAAAGGAAAGTTGTTTAAAAAGAAAGGAATTTGAAGAACACCTTAATATTTCATTACCCAGATAATAATCAAAATAAACCAATTTGTGTTTTAAGACTGTCTGACCTGTGTTTATGTTTTCAGTAAAAATAAAAACAAAACTTGATTTTGCTTCTTAATAGGACATAGTCTCGTGATTTTTATTCCCAATTTTTTTAAAAGATTTTATTTATTTATTTGAGAGAGAGAGAGAAAGGGAGAGACAGAGAGCACAGCAAGGGAGAGGGAGAAGCAGGCTCTCTGGCTGAGTCTGACTTGGGGGGTGCAGGGGCTCCATCCCAGTACCCTGGGATCATGACCTGAGTGAAAGTAGACTCTTAACTGACTGAGCCACCTAGGCACCTCCTTTCATTCCCAGTTTTAACTACAAAAACAAACTAGACTATAATATTGTATTATTCCCTCATTAGAGAGCTGAATATTATAATAAACTGGAATTAATTAAAATATAGAGAATGCCAAGGCATTCCTAGGGAAAGAAGATAATCAAAGCTGCTTTCATTCCTGAAAAAGAGGCATGAGGAAGAGGGATCAGCAGCCAATATTGATAAGAAAAAAAGTCATATTAGTAATAAACTTTAACATCCACATGTGAGTTGGTATAACAGATGAAAATTACCAAGAGCTTCAGTTACAGAGAGTTTTTCCCACCATCTGCTTTTTCCCAAAGATCATCTCTGACTGCTTGGGAATAGCATACCAAAGTCTGGGTTCAAAAGAGAACTAAGATTGGAGCACGCTGATAGAGTTGGAAGAAATTTCTCCCACATATTTCTATACTTTACTGAGGATAAGCTAATGGTTGTTGGCTGCTGGCTCTTGAAGGCTGGGAGCACAAGAGGAGACCTGAAGGAAATCACTTAGAAATACTCTGCATCTTCACTGAGTGTACTTCAGAAGTCCTTCAAATGTTGGAGATAATGGCAGCAGGGCAGAGAGACTAAAAAAACCAGGATTGAAATTAGAGTGTGCAAAAACTCCACAAGAGCACTTGTTTTATAAGACCGGCATAGGCCTAATACTAAAATTGTTGAAACATTATAAGAAAAAAATGACAGATTAATATCTGTCATAAACATAGATGAAAAAATATTTTACAAAATATTAACGAATTGAGTCCTACCTACAATAAGTAAAAAGGATAACATTTTATACCAAACTGAATTTAAAGCCAATTGAACTTTCAAGAATCAGTGTGTATAATTCAACATGTTAATTGAACAATGAAGAAAATTATGTGATTATCTAGATAGTGGCAGATCAAAAAGATTTGGGAAAAACTCTCATAATCTCAGTAAATTATGAATAAAAAGGAAATCCCAAAATCTGATAATGGGCACCTATTAAAAACTTACAGGTAATATTACATTTAAGAATGAAACATTGAATGTTTTAACCCTAAGATTGAAAACAAGGCACAAATAATCTTTTCCCAAATGCCAACTAACTCATTTGTAATTTATTAAGATTATTTAAATTTAGATATTTAATTCCTGGTAACTAAATAGATTCTCTGCTAATATCTGAGTAAGTGTAAGCAGATAAATTTAGTCTTCATATCAAAAGTATAGTGAGCTTAATTTTCTTACATAAAATTTTTCTGGTTAAATGTACACTTTTCTATATAAGATAACTGAATATTTTTTCCACATTCTAAAGTATAGGCAAACAATATCAGTTTATCACTTGTTAAAATAGAAGTTGTAAACCTAATTTGGAACAAATTGGAGACTAACAAAAAATATTGACATATTTATTCTAAAGCCAAAATTTGGGGCACCCGGGTGGCTCAGTCGGTTAAGCATCTGCCTTTGGCTCAAGTCATGATCCCAGGGCCCTGGGATCGAGCCCTGCATCATGCTCCCTGCTCAGTGGGGAGGCTGCTTCTCCCTCTCCCTTGGCTGCTCCCCCTGCTTCTGCTCTCTCGCTCTCTGTCAAATAAATAAAATCTCAAAAAAATAAAAATAAAAAAAAAATAAAGCCAAAATTCTTGGTGCAGTATCTCACTTTTACTTTTCTAAATTCCAAGTCCCAGACCAGAGCACAGGCTACTTGTATTTTCCTAAACAATTACATAGGTGCAGCTTATGTTCAACATGTCAGATCAACCTAACCCCCAAACAAATCCTTCTAACTGGTGAGCGTAACACATATACATTACATGTGTCTGAATAATTAGTTTTTTTTAATCCCTATAGTATGTTATTAATGTATATTAATGTATATGTTTCCACTGTGTGCCTGGGAGAATTATTCAGCACTGTTAAATAAATTATTCCTACTTCCAACAGTAGGGCACGCTAAAAAGAACACCCCACATTAGAGGTTTATGAGGTGGAAAATGTGAAGGAGAGAATACATAGATTTTCTACCACCAAGACTTAGCATGACAACATTTAGCAGAAAAAGGAATCAGGCAATAAAGAATAAAATGTAAAAAGTACTGGTAGGGTGGTTCAGGTCAGACCATATCAAAGAGATTTTCAAAGTCCATCTATCAAATTTGGTATACAATAACAGAAAGAAATTTAATATTATTCATTTATGTAAGTAGTAAATAACACTACAAGAACTTAAAAAATTGAATATGTATTTGAAGCTGGAGAATAATTTTATTCATCAAAAATGTGACTCATGATTATTTTATATAAAGTTGGTTATCAGTTATTATTTTCCAGAATATTACTTTATCCAAAAACATTTTTCTGAATAGAATGTTCTTGCTTTTGACTCTTTTGTGACTCTAGATCTAGAGGTCAGCAAAGTTTTCTCATTATAACAGTCATGCATATTCAAAATATTCATGCATATTCAAGTACTACAGATCTTTTTTGCTTACACTAAAGAAGTTCCAAAATATTAAAGACTGATCTTTCTTTTGTCACCTTTCTTTGAACGTCACTTGGTTTAGGTTATGTTTACATAAACCCTATCAGTTATACAATAAACTTGCAAAGAATATAAATCACAGGTCAATTATGACAGATTTTATGACTAAAAATATACAACTAAATTTTCTTTTCATAATGCTGAAAAATATTGTTATCAGAAAAAACACAATTGGTGGGCCTTGGTTTTGCATTATGATTTGTGATTGATTTAAAGATACTTTACTTTAGGGGTGCCTGGGTGGCTCAGTCAGTTGAGTAGCTGACTCTTGATTTTGGCTCTGGTCATGATCTCAGGATCCTGGGATTGAGCCTTGCCTTGGGCTCTGTGCTCAGCAGGGAGTCTGCTTCAGGATTTTCTCTCTCCCTCCGATCCACCCCCACCCCCACCCCCCCACCGCTGTCTCCCAGGCGGGCTCTCTCTCTTAAATAAATCTATAAAAAACAAAAAAAGATACTTTATTCTTTCAGAACCTGTTATTTTCTGTTACATTGTATTTTCAACCTCAGATTTTGGAAGTAAGATTTTAAAGATAGAAATTAATGCTTCCTATGGTCCAGTATGGAATCAAAGACTTCATATCTTTTCCCTTAAAACCCATGTGAGTAAAGCTTTCCTTAATATAAGTATACTTGCCTCTATTCCTGATATTACCTCTATCAGATCTGGTTTTAGGGTACAGTATTTGCTGAGGAGATGTCACAGAATGAATTGTTTCCCCTGCAAAATTCATATGTTGAAACTCTAAGCCCCAGTGTGACTGCATTTGGAAATGGGATCTTTAAAGAGATAATTACAGTTAAACGAGGTCGTGAAGGTGAGGTCCTAATCTGATAGGACTGGTGTCCGTCCTTCCTTCTTTCCTTCCTTCCTTCCTTTCTCTCTCTCTCTCTCTCTCTCTCAAGGAGCTTGAGTTAAAGAGAAGTGAATATATCCAGCTGACCTTAAATAATTATCTAGACCCAAACAAAAAATCTCTGCCTTGAGAATGAGAGCAGTGGTGGATTCCATTTTATAGATGAGGCATGTGGGAAGTGGTTGTGAGGTTCATGGTTATAAATAGAGGAACACAATGGGTAGAAACAGAAGCAGAAGTCCAGTCTTACAAATATAACCTAGATAAAGCTATAGAAAAGCATGATAAAGGTGTAGAGATACTACTATTCGGAAAGACAGAAACGCCCAAAATTATGTCAATGGATGTAATAATAGTTCCTTTTGTAAAGTAAGAGGAAAACAGTGGAAATACAACTATTATTTTAGGCTGATGGAGTCAATAGAAAAGTGGGCAGTTTATTCTGTATTTATCTATCGCTTCTGAAACACCAGTCTTCTTTGTCCTGCTCTGTGATTTATGAGGCTAATCTGGTTTTTTGTTTGTTTGTTTATTTGTTTTACATTACTTGGGATTTCTTTCTTCTTGGCTTCTATTTGGGTTCAGATGATGCAAATTACTGGTAAGAGATTGTTGAGTTGGAGGAAAAGTTGGGGAATTATTTTCTTGGTTATTTCCCACCAGTCTGTGATGGCATAGTGGTATATATTTTCTACCCGTAGCCGTAGCTACTTTGTGGCCATCCTCTCCCAATTTAAATTCTCCCCAGGTTCCATTTACCACCTTCCTTTTCCCTTTAAGACTAGGGATAATAAATAATTCACATTGTTGCTAGTTACTGGGTGTATGAACTTCTTTTGTTAGGTTCCTTAATCCCATCCACATCTCTGTATATGATCTCTTTATTAAACTCTCTTTAATTTCACCCTGAGTAAGCCATCTTTCTGGGACCTAGACTGCTAAAGTAATTAGTACTATGAATGGGTCTAAGAAAAGGGCCCTCAAAAGAAGATTCTAGAACTTAGTAGGTCATATATTTGATTAATTTGTGGACAGCCTCCTTGTTTGAGAAAAAGAATGGAACAGTTATAATCCATGGCAGGCAGTGATATTATGATTGCTTAAATTATTAACGATAGTGGCATAGGATAAAACAGAGTTAGAGGGCTGAGCATTGATGGAAAAAGTGGTTGTGGCACTTAGACATGTGGCATCAATGGTGATTACAATGTATCGGGTAGTCTGGAAGTTTCTGTTGCCCTAAAGAGTATATACAGTAAAGTACAAGTGTAATCCTTTAAATTGGTAAATTCAATAAACCTGATTAAAAATTAGAAAAATTAGAAAACCTGTTTGACAATTTTAAAGTAATCCCTTATCTGATGTAGGTAAAGGCCAGACATGGCTAAAATTAAGCCTAGAACGTGCATTTAATACCTATAGAAAAGAAGCACCAAATAAATACACATCTCTGCCAGGTATCTTATGTTAAAGAAAGGGTCATCATAAGGAAGGATTTGGAAACTAAATGGAATGCAAAATGGAATTTTTGAATAGACACACATAAATTTGATAATGTTGAAAGTCCTAATATTTCAGAAACTTTATTAAGAGTAGCATCATCTTGCTATTCCCAACTGAAGTATCTGAAGGAACCATTTTTTTTCAGGCACAAAAAGTCTTAAAGACACTATGTGGGTCATTGTTTCACAGAGGATGCTTATTGTCCTTGGGATAATTCATCACCTCTCATTGCCTCCAGACTCACAAGGAGAGCTAAATCTCTGTGTACTCCTGTGTAAGAGTTTATCTGGGAACAGGATTTGCAGGATTTGTCAGATTTTAGTGGCAGGAATCTGAATAGAATCTAGGGTAAAAGGCAAAGATGCTTGTTAACATAATTATATTCCTCTAGGACTCAGAATTTATTATATTGGATTAGTTGTGTGGTTATAAAAGTCTTTAGGATGCTTCAAAAGATAGATGATGAACAAGTTGAAAACCAATACAAAGAGTTTCTTCATGCTGAATGAGTTTATAATCACCTTCAATTAAAGCATGTGATCACAAAGCAAAGTTAAATTGTTATGCTATTATGTATGGAACATGTGCACATTCATTATTCAAATAAACCGCAAAGGATCATCAAGCTTTCCAATTTTATTCTAATATCTTAATATACATTGACATCAATCAGATACCTAAATTCACTGTTCTATTTGAATTAATGTGATGAATTGAAAAGGGGAAAAAGTGACATTTTCTTTAAATATCATGATTCCTCAGGCACAGATGTGTCAAATTTCCTTTTTAATTGTAAATAGAAGTTACAATAAATACTTGTGAACTGCAGGAATGACTAACTCCCTTCTCAAGGCTTGAAGTAATACTTAATTAATAAAAGAGCTGGAAAATCCAGAATACTAGAAACCTGTTGAGTAGGCAGAAATGTATTATTCTGCTGTCTCGCTATCCACTAATTTTAAACTAAAAACAATTAGTGACAAAACAAAACATCTAAAACATCCCTGTATTATCACAGAGTTTTTAACCTTTGTTTATGGCTGAATAGTTTTTCATCTGTGTAGATCTGGGCTTCCTACATTTTAGAGTTGGATACAAACATTTTGGCTCTAAGGGAAAAGGACTTCAGGGGGGTTTATAATCTTTTTTTTAAATAAATATAATTAGTATTGATACAATTAATATTGACGATAACCAAAAACAACTCCATTTACCTGATTTAAGGTGAGTGTGATGGATACATCTTTCATCATGCATTATTAGCAATATTAACAAGCACTCTGGGAAAATTCTGGACCAATTTTTCTCAATTGGAGCTTTGCAAGCATAACATTTTCAATTTATTCCAATAATGTGTAGCATCTTTCTGGTTAAGGTGAATTGTATTTTTGTTGCATCTTCAATGAACGAAATAATTAACACTAAAATCTTATTTCCAAATTTCCCTCCACAAACAAAATTAGTAATAAATATAATGTTATAATAACTATATTGTTAATAATAAATTACACAACAATAATTTGGATTCCTTTAAAAATATTTTATATCTGAATCAAAGCACAGTTTTATGAATTTGAACGAAAGAAAAACTGTTACCCATACATAACTAATTATTCTCTGAACTCTAGAGATTATTTTATGCCATAGTAGAAGTAATAAATGGAGTTAAGTTATGAATAGAATTAACATAAGTTATTACAAATTCAGTAAAACTTATTTATGTACATCAGGAAAACTTCAGGTTATGACTATTTTGTTGAAAATAGTAAATATTTTCTCACATGACAATGAGTACTACAAATTCCACCCACATTTCTGAATTTCATAAGTTTTATTAACAAGTCCAGATCTTTTTCTCAATAATAACTAAGATATAGACTACTCGTGTCATGAAATTTTTCCCTTCTGAGCTTTATAAACATTATTTAATTGCCAACAAACTCATGTTGCTGAGTGGAACCCTTTCCAGGTTAATTTTTTTGTATGTCTTCTACCTGTGCTCTCCTAGGATTTCTTCTCTAGCCTTGAATTTCAGTCACTGCTCCAGTATGAGTCTTGGTGTTGATTGTTATTTATCAATTTCCCCAGGCAAAATTAACTATTTTTACTTTTCGTGAGATCTTGAAAAACAATGAGTCCTTCCTTTTTATCTACAATCCACTCTCTTAAAACACTAGTCTATTGCATCTGTCTTTAGTGATGAAATCATAAATTAAAAAAGGAAGTGAGGAAGTTCTTAACTGGGGAGAGAGAAAAAAGAGGCTTCCGAGGTATTGGCAAAATTTTATTTTTGGGGTAAAATGAGATTGTTGTTATTATTATTATTATTTAAATATACATCATACATACATTTTCATCTATGCTATATTTATGATAAGGAATGTGAAAACATAAGAAAATATAAAAAGAGATGTGTATATAGGCTTTAGTGTATTTCTTGGAAAAATTTAAACCTTGAGTTATTTTTTCCTTCTACATGTATTTGAGAGTTAGAAGAATATGATTTCTAGTGTACCAGCTCTGACCTTTACTGTGTGACTAAGATAAATCACTTTTATCTCTGAGTTTCATGTTCCTTCTCTATATAATTAGATTAGAGTATATGATGGCAAAAATCCCATACAACCGTTATAACTTTGGCTTCAGATGTAAGTTGCTGACAACCAGTATTGCTGTGTCACAACTAACGTGTAGTATTTCTAATTGCATCAGTGATGAAGTAGTTTTAATTCTCTAATAGTAACAGTAATAGTGGAAATTACAGACTAAGATTATAAAGTCTCTTGATTTTCAGAAAAAAATTAGTGCAAGAATATTGAACATAAAGAAGTAAGAAGTGGTGAAAAGCATTCAAAGATAACCTTAGCTATGGAACCTATGACAATGTACAATTTTGTATGATTGGACTCAGGTATCATAAATGGATAGATCCTTCATTTTAACACTAAAATTTATTCAAATATGCAAATAATAGGTCTCTTTAAACATGATATATTTCTACTATTATGGTAAGTATTTTTTTAATTTTTTTAGGACTCAATGATTCTTTAAAAAAATATAATTCTAAATTTAACCTATATTTCATTCAATCGTAGTGTTTTACATTATTGGTGTCATTTACATTGATAGCTAATTCTGATCCAGGTACTTTTCTAAGTATTGGGAATACAAATCTGAATAATACAAAAGTTTTAGGTAACATTCTTTGCTTAAGTAAAAATACTAAAAAGAATTAGAAGTAATATTCTGGGATTGGATGTTTAAAATTGTACTAATCATTTTGGAAGAAATCTAAATACTGTCAAAATAGTATAACTTTGAATACTAATTTGCACATAGTTTGCACATACATTCCATATATCATGAAACAGGAGATCAATGACTAAATAAAACAAGACAATAAGAACAACAATAAAAAAATCTTTAGGAGGGAAATATTGCTATAAGAATCATAATAAACAAATAATTAAAATAGAAAGTCATTAAAAGTTATAGTAAAGATTTAAAAGAATAACATAAATAATCACAGAAGAGGAAAAACCAAGATGATTTTTTTTTTAAAGATTTTATTTATTGATTTGAGAGAGAGAGAATGAGAGAGAGAGAAAGCACATGAGGGGGGTAAGGGTCAGAGGGAGACGTAGACTCCCTGCTGAGCAGGGAGCCCGATACGGGACTCGATCCAGGGACTCCAGGATCATGACCTGAGCCGAAGGCAGTCGCTTAACCAACTGAGCCACCCAGGCGCCCACCAAGATGATTTAATTGGAGAAAAATTCATGATCAGAAATAACAGACATTAGATGTCCTACATGAATCAGCTCCTGTATCTGAAACATGTAATAAGAAAAAAATAGAACAGAGAAATCTATCTATATAGTTCACATGAGAAGAGTCCAACAACATCCTTGTAATATTTTGTGGTGTCTTTTCACTGCAAGCTAGAAATGGTAGTAAATGACACTTTAAAGCCATTAGATCCTTGTTTTCAATGTAACTAAGAGAATTCCAGACAGAGGTGATTGTGAGTGTTAAACTTCGGGCACAAGGTGTAGGTGATTGACATGATAAGCTACAGAGGTCTGTGAGGATGGTGAACTCATCTCAGCATCCCAGGGAATTAAACAGATGGACGTTTCTTAAGGGCTACATGAATCACATAAAGAGAATTGTAGGTCTACTAGGCATAAAACTTGAATTGCTGTAAGAGAAATTCATATTTGTGTGCCCAGTTCCCAGATGTAAGCCAGTTAACACCCAGGGACTCTTCTTTGAAAGACTTTATATTAGGAAAACAAAATGTAAAATATTTTGTAAAGGGCAAGAAGATAAACGGGTATGCTTTGGTAGGCATTATCTAGATCTACAGGCACCTCCCAGGTTTACTGGATATTATAGACATTAGAATCTTTCATTGTGTCTGAATATTTTGCAACTTTGTAGAGAAAGAAAACACTTGTAGAAGGCTGATGACAGTGCAAATAATTTTTTTAGTGTAAATAATTTTGTAAGATATAATGCAAATGTATGGTTCCCAGTGAAGATGCAGTTAATGAAGTGGTTAGTTTTACATTTCTTTGCAAATTCATTTCAGCATTTCTGATTACCTCTACCTGCGTGTATTCTTTGAATTCTCCTTTGAACTGGTACTTTACATCTTACTGGTTCCCTCTTAATGGGAAAAATAAAATATTTGACACATTTCAACTTATATTTGTATGAGAGTTACCTTAAAAAATTATTTCAACAGTGTTGGAGTTTATCCACTGAGATGCCCAAAAGAGTCACCTGACAGAGAGAGGTAAAAAACCATAACAGTGTTACTTATGATAGCTTAAACTGATGTATCTATGTAATATGCAGATAGATAAATCTACATATATATATTTATATATTTCCAGAGAGAATACCAAGCATCAATAGAAGTTTAACTTTTATAATCCCTTCTTTAGAAATTTTTCTTTACTGATTTTATGTTGCGATGTGTTTTGTTTTCTGGTGCATGCATGGATGATAAATTAATCCCATTTGGGGCAGCAGTGATTGGGATTTTCGTTTTATAGTCTGAGTATTTGATGATCTCTATAGATGGATGATAGAGATATATTATCTGTTATATGAGAGACAATGGAGAACTAGTTTGTTTGTCCTTAGTGTTATTTTGTCTGTTTGTCTGTTTTAAACTCAAATCGGTGAATAATTTTATGTCTGAGAAGGAGAAAGCCTCCTTGAAGTCTGAACTGAATATTTGTGTTTCTGTTTGTACTCTTGACCTGTTGCTGAAACTATAAAACTGAAGTTTTAAACAATCTATGTGTTTATGTGTCTGTATTTGCAATTCAGAAGGGTCTTTACCTCTCCTGTGATGATGAAATATTTTCCCATCTCCAGAGAGTATTAACAAATTGAATAATACCTATTAAGTTAAAAGAGATCTATTGTGATTGGTTTATAAAAGTAATTAAGTATTTATTTCAATAGAATTTCCCTAAAATTACCAGGAAGTAAGGATATTGACTTTCTAATATTTTAAATGCTGTGGAATAAAAAATAATTCCTTCTTTCAGCAAGTCCAAGCTCTCAAAAACATTTTAAATAACAAATTATATAGCTAAGGTAAATCTGGTGAATGAAACTCGTGTATGTTCAAGCACTTAGATGGTTCACCAAAATGCTTACATTGCAGACATTTCTCAATTATCCAGGTCTTGGTTTTCTCTGTGAAATAGAAATCCATTACTTTGGGCAATAGTTACAATTACTATGAGGGGTTGAGACTATACTAATACAATAGTGACACAACAATGAAACGCTATGTTTCTGTGTGTGTTTTAAGGCCATTTTTTAAAATAGTTTTAGGTTCTGAGTAGAATTGAGGGGAAGATACAGAGAGTTCCCAAATACCACCATCCCCGATACATGCACAGCTTCCCTTATTATCAATATCTTCCCAACCAGAGTGGTACATTTGTTGCAGTTGATGAACCTACATGGACACATCTTAATTGACCCAGGTCCATGGTTTATATTATGATTTCCTCCTGGTCTATGCATTCTGTGGGTTTTAACAAATGTATAATGACATGTATCCATCATTATGGTATCATGCAGAGTATTTTCATTGCCCTAAAAATCTTCTGTGCTCCACCTGTTCATCCCACTGCAACTGTAACCCCTGGCAATCACTATTTTTACTGTCTCCAAAGTTTTGCCTTTTCCAGAATGACATATAGTTGGAATCATATAGTATGTAGACTTTCAGCTTTATTTTTTTTTTTTTTTGCTCAGTAATACATTTACTGTTCCTCCATGTCTTTTCATGGCTTGATAGATTATTTCTTTTTAGTGCTAAATCATATTCAATTGTCTAAATATACCACAGTTTATTTACCCATTCACCTACTGAAGGACATCTTGGTTGCTAAGTTTTGGTAATCATAACTAAAACTGCTATCAACATCCATGTGTAGGTTTTTGTGTGGACATAAATTTTCAACTCCTCTGGGTAAATACCAAGGAGCACCATTGCTGAATTATATGATAAGATGATGTTCAGTTTTTTCAGAAGCTGACAAACTGTCTTCCAAAATGTCTGCACCATTTTGGATAACCACCAACCATGAACGAGAACTCCCGCTCCAGCATATCCTCATTATCATTTGAGGCTGTCAGTATTTTGAATATTGGTCATTCTTATAAGTGTGTAGTAGTATCTTATTGTCACTTTCATTTCCATTTCCTTGATGATATATGATTTGGAACATCTTTTGTATACTTATTTTCCATCTGCACGTCTTCTTTGGTGAAAGATCTTTTAAGGTATTTGTCATATTTTTTATTTGGGTTGTTTATTTTCTTATTGTTAAGTTTAAGAGTTCTTTGCATATTTTAGAGTATGTGTGTGTGTGTGTTTAAGGCCAAAGAGTACTTGTGTCCTAAAACAGATGATCTCACATTTTTTGACCTCAGGATTTCTTTACATTCTTTAAATCACTAAGGACATATGTTTTTAAAAATATTTTACTATATGAAAAATATGAACTAAAACATGTTTAAAATATTTATTGATTTATCTAAAAAAAGAATGCTTTTTAAAAAATTACTGCCCTAAAATAATCTATCAGTATGTTTCTGAATGTAAAAGAACATGATGAAAGAAAAAATTTAGAAAGTGAATTTTATTTTTCTTGATTTATGATGACTTCATCTCTGAATAAGCTATAAATATATTAGCACTTTGGTAAAATTTGCTCAGTTTTGATGGACTTGCTTCTTTGGTTTACTTTGTCAACATTAGGAAAGATTATATGTAATATGTAATAATCTGTGTAATCTGCTTTGATATCAGAACTTCAATGACTTGAATAATTTCCTGTGCTTTCTGTAAACGTTATTATGTTTTGCATTGTTTAAGGAGTAGGAAAAATGCTTCACACTAATAAAAAGAGCTAAGGTGTTTGGCAGTCACATTACCTTCTTTTTATTTTGAGTGGTTTATTAATATTTTGAATAAATAGTTAACCAATTAGTCTTTCTCAAGTACTAACAATTATGTCTTTTTTCTCCAGCTTTATTGAGATATAATTGAAACATAACATTGTGTAAGTTTAAGGTGTACAAAATGACAATTTGATATACATATATATTGTGAAATGCTTACCAAAATAGGTTAGTTAACACAATCATCACTTCATATAAGTGCTTGTTTTTGTGTGCATGATGAGAACATTTCAGATCTACTCTCTTAGCACCTTCAAGTCTATGATACAGTATTATTAACTGTAGTCACTGTACTATGAACACATCTCCAGAATTTATTCATCTTATAATTGGAAATTTTTATTCTTATTCATGACCAACATCTTTTCATTTTCCAACCCGCCTCCCCTCCCCCCCAACCCCATTCCCAGACACTGGCAATCACCAATATATTGTTTCTATGAGTTTGACATTTTTAAACTTCACATATAAGTGAGATCATACAGTATTTGTCTTTCTCTGTTTGACTTATTTGACTTACCATAATGCCCTCAAGGTTCCTCCATGTTGTTTGCAAATGGCAGAATTTCCTTTATTTTATGGTTGATAATATTCCATTCCATATATATGTGTGTGTGTGTATATATGTATATATATAGAGAGAGAGAGAGGGAGAGAGAGAGAGAGAGAGAGAACACAATTCTTTGTTCATACGTCTATTGATAGCTTATTTCCATATCTTGGGTATTGTGAATAATGCTGTAGTGAACATGAGGATGCAAATATCTCTTCAGGATAGTGATTTCACTTTCTTCATATATATGCCCAGAAGTGGAATTGCTGAATCATATGGTACTTCCATTTTCAGTTTTTTAAGGAACCTCCATACTCTTTTCCATAGTGGCTGCACCAATTTACATTTCCACCAACAGTGCATGAGGGTTCCCTTTTCTCCACATCCTCATCAACACTTGTTATCTCTTGTCTTTTCATAGTAGCCATTCTAAAGGATGTGAGATGATATCTCATTATGGTTTTGATTTACATTTTCCTGATGATTAGTGATATTGAGCACCTTTTAGTGTACCTGTTGGCCAATTGTATGTTTACTTTGGAGAAATACATGTTCAATTTCTTTGCTCATTTTTAATCAGATCATTTACTTGTTTGTTTGTTTGTTTGTTTGTTTTCCTATTGAGTTGTATTAGTTCCTTACTTTTTTTTATATTATCCTTATTACATAGATGGTTTGCAAATAATATCTCCCATAATGCAGGTTGCCTTTTCATTTTGTTGATTCTTTCATTGTGCAGAAACTTTTTTGTTTGTTGTAGTACCACTATTCATTTTTGCTTTTATTGCTTGTGCTATTGGTGTCATATCCAAAAAATTGTCTGGGCTGTACCTTAGCTGGGCTTTAAGGCTGTGCAGAGTTCTTGTTCAAGCTTCTTGGTCAGGCAGGGCTGGAGGCTAAGCTCAACGGTTGAGTATGGATGCTGACTTGGCTCTCTACCTACGCAGAACAGTAGGATGGGCTCTGCAGCTGCCCAGGGTCTTTGGCTGAACTAGTTGGTCAAATGGAGCTGAAGTCTATGCTTCTCCATAGAACAGTAAGATGGGCTCTGCAGCTGCCCAGGGTCTTTGGCTGAACTAGTTGGTCAAATGGAGCTGAAGTCTATGCTTCACCATAGCATAGTCAGGGGACTGTTACAGGCTTGCCTCTTAGCTTGGGTGGGGCTGTAGGCTAGTCTTTGAGGCTGTCCCAAAGTTACCAATCAGATTTCTTGGTCAACAGATCTGGAGGCTCTGCTCAGCATTTGAGTGAAGATGCTGACTTGCTTCCCTGTAGGGGTGGAGATGTAAAATGGGTTCTGTAGCCAGTAGGGCCCTTTGGGGACTGAAACTATATAGGACTTCCCCCTGGGCTCCTTGGCCAGATGCAACCATTCACTTTTCTTTGAAATGGGCAGAGCTGCCAGCTGGTACCTAAGCTTGGGCACTGCCATCAGGAGGAATGTGGTTCACCAAGATCTTTGTGCTAATTGCTGTGACCCTCCCACCTATTTCCTGTACCCCTAGCTGATCCCTGATGATCTAGTTCCATTTATTTCCCTAGTGATGTCCCAAGGAGAGAGACCTAAGTGGGCCTCCTAGAAAGCATCCCTTAGCACTGAGAAAGCCGAATGGGTTTTCTTTTCCTACTAGAGAAACCGTGGGCCCTAAGGGACCATCTTGGTGTGGCACTGTGCCAGTCTTGGGGAAGGGCAATGCAATCAAAATGTAATTGCTTCTCTTACTCTTCAAATGCATTTTTTGTTGTTGTTGTTTTGTTTTGTTTTTGGTTTTTAACGTCCAGGAAGATGCTTCAGCCTTACTTCTGGGTTCTGGGATTTCACACAGGCATCTTATCTATGCTAGTTAGCCTTTTGTGAGGGGAATTAAAGTTGGGAACAAAACTATTTGCCTATCTTGCTGACATCACTTCCCACAATTCTGTGTTAAACAAGTGCTTACTCAGGATTGATCTCTAAATTAAAAAAAAAATAAAATGAGATATTCAAGCTATCTTTACATCTAAAATAATCTTTGAGATTTCCCAGAGGACCAAGGGAAAAATCATGAAGATTAGTTAATTACTATGAGAATAAGAGGAAGGCAAAGTAGATTAATGAAAACTGTTAGTTCTCTTGGATTATTTTCTTTTAAGCTACCCTTATTCCATTTATTTATTTATCTATCTACTTATTTATCTATTTGTTTTTAGAGAGATTGTGATCAGTTGGTGGGGAGGGGCAGAGGGAAAGGGAGAGAGAAAATCTTAAGCAGGCTCCATGCCCAGCGTGAGCGCTATGGGGCTCCCATCTCATGACCCTGAGATCATGACCTGAGCAGAAATCAAGAGTGGCTCTCTTAACCAACTGAGCCACCCAGTCACCCCTACTCTTATGCCATTTAAAATGTAAATGTGTTCATTTATTCAGCATATATTTATTTAGTACCTACTGTGTTGTAGGAATTTTCTAGGAGCAATATGTATATAGCAGTAAAAAAAAAATAGAAAAAAAATCCTTTCTTCATGGAATTTTCATATTGGGAGAGGAATATAGAAAAAAATTAAGAAGTGGAAGCAAAAGGTAATGTGTGTGGGGTGCTAAATAAAGTGAAAAAAGTTTTATTGAGTGACTGAGATTTTAAACAGGCTTAAAAAAAGTAGTAGAGAAAGTCATACAGTTTCATGAGTTATTGAAGAAGAAACCTCAAGCAGAGAAAAGAACCATATAAAGGCTCTGAAGTGAGACGATGTTTGTTGAGATATAACAATTCAGAAGTCAGTGTGGTAGGAATGGTGTGGATGGAGAGAGTGTGAAAACAATGAGTGGAGAATGACCATGTAGGACCTGTTTTAGCCATTACAAGGCATTTTCTCACACTGAATGAAGTGAAACCCACTGGTGGATTTGTGAAGAGGAATTACTTATCTGTCTGTCTTTCAAGGATCCCTCTAGTGGTGATAGGGGCTGGGAGCCAATCAGGAAGTTCCGTTAGGAAGATATTACTGAAGAACAGATTGGATACTGTGGAACAGAGTACTTGTGGTGTAGCAGTGAGAAATGACAGGGCTGGGATATATTTTGAAGACAGAATTCATAGAATATTTTGATAAATTAGATGCAAAATGTGAGAGAAAAAAACCTGGGAACCAGGAAGAACAAAATTTCCATTTACTGAGATATAAGCTATGTGGAAAAAACAGGTTTGTTTGTATGTTTGTTTGGGAAAAAGGTTGGATTTAGAGTTAGTTCTGTTTTGGTTATATTAATTTTCTGATACCTATTCAAATGTAGAGAGAGGTAGAGCAAGGAGTTGAATATATTAAGCCAGTGGTCAGAAAAATTACCAAGATTTATGATATAAATGTTTAATTCCTCAGATCAGAATGTAAGTGTTATTTTACACACAGTAGTTTCTTATTTTATTTCTCTATTTTTACTAAAACTGCCATGGAATTTATTTTAAAATCCACAGTACTTTCATAGTTGATTACTTGCACCTCTAGTAACCTCTATTTAAAATTTAATTTATTGATATGCTAAATTTACATATTTTTTGAGTTATTGAAGAAGTATTCAGGTTAAATTACATTTCTGTATAAAAAGAAAGATATTAACGGGGAGGTGAGGGGAAAGGTAGAAAATAGACACAAGAAGATAGATGACAATTATACCTGAAGTTACCAATCCCTTTTCTTCAAAGTAGGACTTACTTATTCAATAACATTTGCTGAGGACAAAAATTCTTAATTAAAAGCAAAAAAAAATATTGTGAGCTACTGCTAAATAAAAAGAAAGCTTTTCTACCTCACCATTATACTCACAGCTGTAATTCTGGTTAATTTTACAATTCCATTTTTTTTCCCCCAATAAACACATTCACTTGCTTCTTTTTTTTTTTAAGATTTTATTTATTTATTTGAGAGAGAGAGAGAATGAGAGATAGAAAGCACAAGAGGGAAGAGGGTCAGAGGGAAGAGGGTCAGAGGGAGAAGCAGACTCCCTGCTGAGCAGGAAGCCCGATGTGGGACTCGATCCCGGGACTCCAGGATCATGACCTGAGCCGAAGGCAGTCGCTTAACCAACTGAGCCACCCAGGCACCCACATTCACTTGCTTCTATAAATGCATTCGAGGTCATTATAACTGTTCATCTTCCTGAATGGATCCCAAATCTTAGCTGGAGATAGATATGGGAAGGAGAGAAAATAGAAATAACTGGAAGGTTTCTATGAAAAAGTATGAAAATGGCATAGGAATTCTTTATTTATATGTAAATAACTAATACAATATTTAAAATGTTATTTAATGATTTCATTTATCCATTCTTTTCAATAAATCCTTAATCCAATATTTCGATAAAGGAATAGTGTTTACATTCTCTAAGGGTTAACACATGTTGACAATAGCATTTCTATCTTAAATGAACTATTTGTAATTAGCTCATTGAATTGCAAAATCCAAATTTGAACATTGAAAGTACAAAATGAAACTGCCGTAACTTCAATCTTGTTCTCTTACAAAATTAAATTAAAAAATAAACTTCCAGGAGTTAAATTCTGTACTATTTATATATTTGTGTATATACTTACTAGGAATTTCCTTAGGATGTCTTACATTCAGAAAAAATAATTTAAAATGGTATGAATTAATTTGTCAAAAAATAAACATAATAAAATCCACAAAGGCAGTAACCATACCAGTATCCTGAAATATACTGATAACATTTATCATGTAAATATTTTAAATGTTTGCATGAAAAAGTTAAGCCTGTTGTAATCTTAAAGAATATACTACATATATTTACGGAAATATTACTTCTAACATTCCTAAAAAAAAGGAACATGTTGCCCATAAGATAAATTCAGTTTATAAGCATATCTAAAATGGTGGAAATTTAAAAAAGAATATTTATTTACTTCAGTATGAATACAAAACTATCTGACAGAATCTATCTGTTCAAGAAGAAACTTTAATTTTATCACTATTATTTCAGATTGTAATTTTATATATAATTGGGTAATAATTAACTTCTGTCCCTTCCACTAGTTAAAAAGGTAGTAAATGAATGATGAACACATGAAAGATCTATTTTTCTCTCTTAAGAATATATTCTCAAGGGATACAGTCAGTTGAATGTTTGATTTCTGCCATAGAATTTTCAGTTTGAATGTCATTATATACATTGATCAAGACATTTTATCAGTTTTCTCTCAAAACAGCTTATTGCTACTAAGGATGATTTTTAACTTGATTTCCACAATATTTTGGGAATATACTTTTAATGTTAAATGAAAGCTGAAGGGACAATATGATCAATTACATCCAAATTACCTTTATTTAAGTCTTTTTAAGATGAAGCTTTTATCATGGAAAAGGTTTAAATAAAGGTACATTGGTACTTTAAAATATGCTTTTAGTTTATAAACAATATACATGAAACAAGCTTCAGCAAGAACAAGACTTAAGCAGAAATGAGGAACAGGCTATCCAGAGGGGTGAGCTGTTGATGTGGCGTGGGGTTGATGGAGAGAAAAGAACAGAGAAAAACCTGCCAACTTAATGTCTCATTTGAGACCTATAATAAAAATAATTTAGCAAAGACAGAATCGTATTGCTTAGATTATTGCTGAACATATTTTTAACAATGAAAGTATTCAGTCTTCTAAAGGCAGAAAAGTCGTTAGGCACAGTTAAAAAGATCTTAAAGATTAACTTAAGAAAACATTGCTTTTAAAAATATTTTTATGAATATAGGTAATTACTTAAAATTTATATAAAATTTTTTTATAGTGGCTTTATTTTTGGTCCGTAATAATTTCATTGACTAACACCTGATTGATTATGCACGTAGTTAATTGATCATGTTCTGAAGTGTGATTTCATGCTCTGGTTGTTGATTCTATATTAGGATCATATTTACTTAAAACCAGAAAAACCCCGCTACATTATATTATTTCTTAACGATAAGTACATATAACCAAAGTTTGATCAGTATAGTAATAAGTCCTACATGTTCAAGAAGACTTATTAATATATATTCTAATCAAATAAATTTTCAAGTCCAAAAATATAATTATTTCTTTTGGTTCCACCTCTCTTTACTTACTACCTCCTCATACTGACATGATAGCTTTTCTTTGTGAGCATACCAATTATAGCTGTAGCAGCTGGTGTGACGATTGCTAGGTCATTATAAAAGTTCATGGGTACTTTGCTGCTTGCTGCAGCTGTTTTCTCTCTCTCTCTCTCTCTCTCTCTCTTTTTTTTTTTTTTGGTCATAGACATTGATGCATTGTGCTATTTGCCTGCCCACTTAACCTGAATTTGAATAGCCTGGTATAGAACTCAAAGCACAGTCTCTGCAAATGCAAATCACCTAGAATATGCAAATTACAAGTTTGTTTTAAAACGTGGGTGTTTGGTTAAGGATGCTAAATCATCTTTCCATCCAAAGATATTTTGCTTAATTACAAACTTGAAATGCACATAGAAAACAATCCTATTCCCAAATCACTCAGATCCAACATATATTTTGTTGGCATCCTTTTAATTAAATCTGGCTTCTGAACATTAATTATGAACTCTATGGAGATAGATTGAAAAAATATAAAATATATGCATTTGTTGACTGAGAAAATATAAATATATGCATTTGTTCTGACTGTTTAATGTGAAAGTTGCTTTTGCAGAAATCCCAAGCACTAAGTAACTGTCTCAAGAAAATCACACAAATTTGTTATTATGTGATGCAAGGATTTAAAGTGAAAAATAAGGTGATATATTATATAATATATCCAGGAGACAACTGGATTTATTATAAAAAAAACACAACATTCTGAAGCAACTTCTTAATATATTACTAACTTAACAAAATGCTTTTATTTATATATTATATGTAATATAGGTTTATATATGTTTATGTACTTTGAACATAACTCATGTATCACATTAAAAAAACTAACTACATAATATTAATATCACTGTCAGATCTGACCTAGTTTAAAGAGCCTCCATCAAATAAATCAAGTCAACATTTCATTTTATTTGAAGAAATAAAATAAAATGAGATATGTTTGCCAACAGGGCCACCACTAGCCTCTATGGTGCTTTTACACAAATTATCAAGAAAAGATTATTCCTCAAAATACTTTAGTCTGCTATGTCAGAAATTAATCAGAATATACTGTTGTAAAAAGAAAATATTTGACTGCTTTCTGTTAGAAAATGGTCACCATATATATGCAAGTTGATTTTGTCTATGATACAGATGGTGCCTCACAAGGTGGCAAAATTGTGTTAGAAATTTTTGGTTTGTTTCCTTGAGAAATATGCTCTAAAACACTCCATTCAAGGTGTATGTATGGATGGACTGTCTTCATATGTCAACTACAGGTTATGGAAATGCATATATTGCCAACCAATCTTTAACAGGAGTGACAAGAATACACATGTGGAAAAGATAGTCTCTAAAAACTGGTGTTGGGAAATCTGGATATCCACATGCAAAAGAATGAAATTGGACCTTTATCTTACACCCTACAGCAGAAACCAACTCAAAATGGATTAAAGACTTAAATGTAAGACTTGAAACTATAAAACTCTTAGAAGGAAACATAAGGGAGTAGCTTCATGGCATTAGTTTTGGCAATGATTTTGTGGATATGACACCAAAAGCATAGGCAACAAAAGCAAAATTAGACAAGTAGGACTACATCATGTTAAAAATTTTCTGCACAGCAAGGGAAACTATTGTCAGAATAAAATGGCAACCCATTGAATGAGAGGAAATATTTAAAGAAATTAAGGTTCACTGCAGGGTCAAATCATGATGACTTATTTTTCTGACATAGATCCATTTTATCCATTCTCTTAAATGTTCAGCCTAAAATTTGTCTGTAATATCCTCTACTAATTATATAATTTCCTGTTATATAAGTACCTATTGCCTATTCTCATAGTTAAGTTTCTTCATGTTTCCTCATCCATCAATTGTTCTTGATGAGACTTGTCAGTTTTTCTATTTATTTTTCTTTATAAATAACCAGCTTTTTTGCTTTAAGTATTTCATATATTTACATATTTTTATCATTAATTATCTTTTTTATTTTTATTTATTATCAATTTCTTAAGGAAGTTTCTAACATATGCTTTTAATGCCATAAAGTTTTCTTCTGCATATACTTTTTTCCTATACATTTTGGCATGTAGTGTATAGTCTTCTGATTATCATTTTTTCTTATAGTTGCTGAATTTAGGTTTGATTTCTTCATTAACTTGAATTATTTAGATGGATTCTTGTAAATTTTCATTCCAATTGATTTGTTTTTGCACATTCTTTGTTATTCTACAAAAAACACCAGTCTTTTGACAACAAGTGATACAGACAGTAAATATTAAATTACAAATACAAATAGAAAATCCATCCTAAGGAAAACAAAACAAAACACAAAAAAACCTTATAATTCTAAATCTCAATAAAATGCTATCAATTAAATTTCAAATTTACCTTAAGTTTCCTGGCAGCCATGACAAAAAGGAAAATACTGTCAATTATACATCAAAGTTATCAGATAGGAAGTAAACCTTATGGTAGAAAATAACAAAAATTAAACTCTCTTTGATATTATAATCTGATGTAAATCTTCATGTGTGTCATATAGAAGATTCTAGCTTATAAAAATAATCTTAGTAATATATTTATAGTAAATGTGGTAGAAAATACCATGTGATATATATTTTTTAATATTTGCTTTAAGGTATTTATAAATGTGGTGGCTATATATTCTACATCTTGGATATTTCCAATTCTTTCTTTTAGACACAGGTGCACTGCTTTGCTCACTGTGGTTGTCTGACTATGTGAACAGTTGAGTTAATGGTTAAGTGTAAGTATTGTCCATATGGGTTTTCCACAGCACTCTTTTCCTTCTGTCATGGTACAATGATGATGTTCAAGATGGTAGCTGTTCCTTAGCCTGTGTGCCAGAGGGAGAATAATTCAGAGCAGGACCTCTGAGACTTATAATGGACATAAAGCATGAACAAGAAATAAAACCTATGTAGTTTAAACTCTCTGGGATTGGGGAGTTGTTTATTACTCAGCATAACCTTGTTTCACATAGTGGATTTCAAAATTGAATTCATTCCAAGGAGTTTTATGTTGTATTAAAATGTTTCGAACAAGTTATACTTCATATGGTATCTTTTGATCCAAAGATATATTTGAATAACCCAAAGGACATAAACATAATTTTTTTCTCCAGTTATCACTTCAGCTTTTCCCGGATCTGGATAGTACACCGTTGCCATTTGCTCTCTTCAATAGAAGCCAGAAAGTATAGGGTTACTATAAAATAAGGGGTAATTCAAATGTTCTGAAATCTAGAATGAGTCTGTCAGAATTATAGCCCCATTATGATTACTAAAAAGTTTACCAAGTTTTCTTAAAAAAATGTACAACTTCTTCACTTGTGCACATAAATCACTGAAAAAAAAAAGGTAGAAATATTCTGCAAGTCTCTCATCCCTTTCAAAGTAATATGAATTATCAGCTGACTCTTATATATTAAAATTTATTCTACAACATTTACTCCCTAATTTTAAGAGGGAGAATTTAGATCTACAAATTTTTAAAAGATTTTATTTATTTGAGAGAGAGAGAGAGCGAGCATGTGTGTGAGTGGGGGGAGGGGCAGAGGGAGAAGGAGAGAGAGAGAATCTCAAGCAGACTGAGTGCGGAGCCTGACATGAGGCTTGATCTCACAACCTTAAGATCATGATCTGAGCAGAAATCAAGAGTCTGATGCTTATCCGACTAAGCCACACACACATCCCAAGATCTACAATTTTTTAATGAAAATTGTTACGAAATTTTAATTATCAGCACTCTAAAGTCAGGAACACTGCCCTCACATCTCCCACCTATGTGCTTTTAAATTTCCTTCTCTTCTCACACTCTTCTCTGGCTTTGCAAAATCCAACTCTATGTGCCAATATAGGTGGGTCAGCCTCCCTCAGAATTTCCCTGATACTTAACTCTTTTTCAAATATTTCTTCTTTTCTATCTCCATACTATAAATTGTAGATCTGGACTCTTTCTCACATTTGAAAACTTAAATAAACTCAATTTAAGTACTAACAACTGAAAATATAATGGACTTCCCTTCCATGGTTGTGTGTCTCCTTGAATATAGGAGCAATCCTTAATAACACACAGAAATTGCATGGCATAGAAGTAGTTTTGAGATGTGATACTCTCAGTATACTTCAAATTATGCTACATCCATCAAAGCTCACTCCATCTATTAGAAATGATGACTACCTTCAAAAAAATCTATGTAAAATAAATTGACTCAATTTCTTTACCATAAAGACATTTATTTGTTCCATTAGTGTATATGAGTAGTAGTAGGAGGAGGAGTAATTGTAGTATTGTATTATCTTAATAGAATATCAGAATCCCCCCAAACCCTAACCAAGTACTAGGGTTCTCATGAAGGTCAGATAAATAAATATCTTAAAATTGCAAAAGGTGCCTTTTTCAACTATAAAACCCATTAAAGGTAATGATAGTTTCTAAAATATGAGTTAATTGACATATGACTAACCTGTCAGTTTCAGCCAAATGAACCCATACAGACACATGCACTACACACCAACACAATCTTTAAATGATCAACTTTGTCATATCTGTAGCTGAAACAATATTCTCACCAACTTGGGAACATTAATTAAATCATTCAGTTTGTGATACTCACAGCCTAAGTGTCATTATGTAGTCAAAAAATGTATACATTATATGTTTCTGAACAAAACATTTTGTTAATATATATGCTGCCCATTTATATTTGTGCTATTCCAACCCTTACATCTGTGCTCAGATTAAAAATGAAAAAGCAAAGGAAATATGTAAAGATTCAGAAGACAAAACAATGACAGATAGGATTTTATTTTTTTATTTATTTTTTTAAAGATTTTTATTTATTTATTTGAGAGAGAGAATGAGAGAGAGAGAGTACATAAGAGGGGAGAGTGGGAGAGGGAGAAGCGGACTCCCCGCTGAGCAGGGAGCCCGATGCAGGACTCAATTCCAGGACTCCAGGATCATGATCTGAGCTGAAGGCAGTTGCTTAACCAACTGAGCCACTCAGGCGCCCCTACAGATAGGATTTTTAAAGACATGGGATTCAAAGGGAAGAATTACTGAGGTTTGAGCATGTGGGGAATTGAAAGAAGAAATGACAGCCTAAGTGTGAAGTTGTAGTAGAAAATTGAGAATCTGATGTTCCTGGAGAAATAGACATGTGGAAAATGCGGTGTTTTCAGATAGGAGGGGAGTCAGGAACACTCATTGGTGGAAAGAAATAATCCCATACTATCTTGCTAATCACTTTTCCCGAACAGACTCTTCATAATCAGATACCACTTTAGAGATTGAAAGGATTTAATAGTCATTAGTTAAAATCTCTAATTCGACCTACTGAATTTCTTTGGGCCACCAAGCCAATGAAAGGTAGAGCTAGGAGCAGAACACAGGTATCTTAACACCACACCAATCTGCTTTTACTTCTGCTTCAGAAAAACATGAGCAAAACAAAAGTATGATATAAATGATTAAGATTTATTGGTGATCAGACATCTGTTCAGTATATTTTTCAATAAGAAATACATTTCAAATTGTCAACCACTTCTGTTTCTAAATTGCACACTACTGGTTTGTCATGAAAATTGCATCATTAACATACCTAAATTTGGATTAATCACTCAATGAAACTGTTCTTTTATAACCCACTTAGCTTTCTAGAGAATTTATTGTCACCTTACACATTCTATTGCTGTAGATGTATTCTGAGTTAGCATTTTCAATCTAATATTATTTTGTTCGAATTTATGGGTGAATTGGGATTGCTTGAGTACATAGCTAATTAGATTCAATAACCTAATTTTTAGGAACATAAAATATTATTTTATATTAAGTGTGTGGATTAGTATCAATAATATATACATCTACTCTTAAATTAGTAATATCTCTTAAATTTTGGTTGAAATGCAGTGACTCCCTAATTTGCTCACTGTTTTTAAAAATAAATTATTATACAGATAGATATAAAAGTTTTCAAATAATTGGAGCTAACCAACTTTAATCACTAATGCTTATTTCTATTTTATCCATTTTTAATAGAGTTTTTTTAGAATCCCTTCCACATGACATTGTCTCTTTAAACAAATAATAATCATATCTGAAATGTTTCCTGAGGAATCTAGCTTAAATTCATTTACATTACAGATCTTTAGAGATGAAAGAAATGTGGTCTAGCTCAATCCCTTTATTTTGTAAAATAATGAACTCAATAAGAGAATCACCTTCAGAAGGTACTGGAAGACCTAGGGCTCTAAGCCAGATAGCGGGACTCCTAACCACCTCATTTGCCTGATTCCTTTCTGAACTCTGCAGTTATGAAGGGGAACAGAATCTTTTGCCCCTCTATACACACTATAGTGTTGAGTTCTTTCTTATATTGCAGCCCTTATGGTTGTATTTTGCTTTGGTATCATTTCCTATGTTTGATTGCATTTAAAACATTGTAGTTTGGGAGCCTCCTTTTGATGCTGAAAGTATGTTAGAAATGACAAACTAGTTAAGTAAGCATTTTATAATGAGTATAACCTAAGTGTAAGAAAATAGAACTTGAATGAGTACAATAAAATATAATATTTTCTTCTCTGTTTACTTTGGGTCATATATATTAGCAGAATCAAATTTCAGATTATATTTAATTTCTCAATTCTAACATGGTTATTTCAGTGACTTGTGAAGTTTTATCATGATGTTTTAAGTCAAATATTAGAATAGATTTTCTATAATTCCTAATGCCTTACCTAAATCCAAATTCAAATTTATTCTGGAAATTATTAGTAGCTGAAAAAAATATATATATACACATATAGTCAAAAAGTGATCATCTAGAATTTCTGTTAAAAGTGGAATTTGGGGCGCCTGGGTGGCTCAGTTGGTTGAGCGACTGCCTTCGGCTCAGGTCATGATCCTGGAGTCCCGGGATCGAGTCCCGCATCGGGCTCCCTGCTGTCAGTTGGGGAGTCTGCTTCTCCCTCTGACCCTCCCCCCTCTCATGCTCCCTCTCTCTATCTCATTCTCTCTCTCAGATAAATAAATAAAATCTTAAAAAAAAAGTGGAATTTAAAAATATATATATATACATACACACACAATGTGTGTGTGTCTGTATTGATATATACAAAATGTCCAAGGGACAGAGCCACAAGGACATAACACACCCACTCAACGTCTTAAATTTTAAAGATAATCTCTAAAAGAAAACTGAAAGAAATACAACAAGTGTTCTTCTTTATTTGTGTTCTGAATCACTGCAGACTAGGACTGATTGTATTGAATTGTACAAAATGCTGTGGACATATTTCAGCTCACCAAGAGGTTAATGAGCAGTCCATTTTCATGGTCTTTATATAACCTATACCATTCAAACCTGTACCATTTCTCAAAGACTTTGGAACGAATTGTTCTTCTATAGTGTTCAGGAAAGAAAGAACACAAATTTTCACCTCTTGTGGATTACAGAAGGCTCATATTTTCTAGTGACTCTTTTCTTCAGAGTCTTCAGTTTTGCTCCAGGCTTGCTTTCTAGAGGACCCTGGCATGGAAGGACGAGTGTGGTTTCCTCTTTGGAAAGCAAATGTCATTTGGTCGCTTTGTTTCAGGGTTATTTGAAAGTTGGATACCTTTCTGAGGAATTGTTTCTACAGTGATTGCCAATTTTCTGCTTGAGAGGTTTACGATCAAATCATCTTTGGTAAGACTTTTTAGTTGGGATTCTTTCTACTGCTGATGTTCGAGGACATTTGCTAGCACATGATAAGATTTCTTTTTCTACTATAGTTAACATTAACAATTTTTAGCACCCACTAAAATGAATTATACAAAGCATATGGCTTAGAAACTGGTAGATTTAATTTCAAGGAGGAGTAAACACATATAGGACTTTAAAATGGAAGGTGGGAAGACTATGGGTAAAACATTACAAAGAAACAATAGTTTTCAAAATAATTTTAGAGATGTGAAGATTTTGCTAAAGGATAAATGATCCTCTTGGAATCTAGCAAACACATAAGGAAAGGTCTACTATAAGTTGATATAACAACCACAATTAACACTTCAATAAACAAGGTAACTTAGATTAAAAAAATCTTATTTTCTTTTGGTTTCTACTTTTTAAATACCATCTAGAAAAAACCTTTCTTAAACAATATCTCGTTATTTGTTCCCAGACATCACCTTAATGGCAGTATTCATCATGGTCTTTAGTATTCTCAGAGAGTGAGCATTAAGTGAAATAATGAGTGACATTCTTTACAAAGATGATGTAATGATAATATTCATCCTGCATGGAATTAACAGATCAGATGTGACACACATTGCCTGACAATAACCACAAATTGAAAGTGCTTGATGTAACAAAATTGTTTATAACAACAAAAAAGGAACATTTACATCTTTTTTCAGAAACTGCAATCACTAATTCCATTATATCTGATCTCCTAATTGTTTAAGGTTGTAGTAAATTAGGTGTGGAATAACTTCTATTTCAAAATATCAAGGTCATTTTAACTTTTGGTTCAGTATGCTCCATGCCAGAAATACATGCTCCTACTTTACTGTACTTTCTGAAAGTGAAATATATGTGCAGTAGATGCATAAATGTAAACATATATCCATTCCAGAGAGTTCATCTCAATCTAATCAGTCTAAAATTTAAAAAAAATTGCTAATGATATTAGTGAAACCATTTACTATTATAATTTATGGATCATTCCTAAAAGTAAGACATACATCAAAAAATGATGATAAAATGTTGGTGACTTTCAAGATAACTTGAAAAATTTTTAAATACCTCTCAATTATTTATGTTATACACAAAATTATTACAATTTTTTATTTTGTATTGTTTTATATATTGGGTAGTTTACAATGTTGTGTATCAAAATAGTAATTTTGTTGAGGCCATATAAAAAAAGAGAGATAAGAGAAACCTCAGATTCAGTGAATCCTGATTTTAGAAAGCCATAAATTCCCTTTTTCTAAATCTAGGCTCAACATCTGACTCTTTTGTATTTCTAACCTTGTATTAAATTTCAGAAATGTGTTCACCATATTGTAGTGAAATATTGAGATTTGAGTTTGTTAACTTTTCTATTACAGCTAAAAACACCAGGTAGAAACTGAATTAAAGCATTATTATAGTCTCCTCCAGCTTTCTCAAAACAATTAATTTAATTTCACAAAACACAATTTCTTAGGTTACATATGACTTGTAGGTAAAGATTAAGGGATATAAATGCAGGAGCATGAACATTTTCAGAGAAAAATATCATTTAATGAATAACCACAACATACAAAAATTAGAACATGACTAGTCTAGAAAACTTTTCTAAATTCCTTTAAATTACTTTGCATCCATAGAAAGCACATTTTAAAGCAAATACTCATAAGGAAAAATAGTGAATATTAAACAATAAGAACCACGGACATGAATGTACACTGCAAATATCTAGAGACTGGACTATACTTCTTGAAAAAGAAGTCTTGATGGGGTTCAGGTTCTGGTTTCATTCACTCATTAATAAAAGAATTGCATTGTGTCAAGAACCGTGCTGCACAAATGATAAGTCATTCTTACCTTCAAGTGATTTCAATATAATTGGGTATTGGAAAGGGTAGAGAAAAAAGAGAGAATGTTACAATACAGGATAATAATTTCTATAGTAGAACTACAAGAGATGATATCAGAATATATATAAAGGGTTCCCCAAAGCTGCATTTTGGGTGCAGAACAACCTTACAGGAAACTTCATGAAGGAGGTGATGATTGAGACCTGGGCGTTGACTAAATTGAGGAAGGAAGCACATACAACCACTTGAGAGGAGACCTGTCTAGTGTACTTCATGTAACTTGGAATAGTTCTCATGCCTGGTGCTATAGCAAAGAAGAAATTAGTGGTGAATTGAGACTGATGGGGAGCGTCATTTATGAGGCAAGAGTCTGAAAAATTTGTTAAGTGGTTTGTCCCTTTTCTTACACATATTGAGAAATAACAAAAGGACTTTAAACTGGGAGTGGCATCGTATATTTTTAGACACATTTGCTTTAGCAGTTGAAGGGAGTAAGGACCAGGACTAGAGGTATGGGACTGCTTAGGAGACTGTTTTTATGATCTCAGTGAGAATTGAAAATGACAGTCCCTGAAGTTGTGGAGGAGATAAAAAGAATGGGGCAACTTAAGAAGGTATAAGTAAGCTGAGTCAACTGGATTTGATAACTAATCACATGAGCAAAAAGGAGAGCTGACAGTTTCTGATTGTATAATGTTGAAAACTGGGTGAAAGACTAGGTCATTCACTGATATGGGCACTATAAAATTAAAACAGATTAAAAGTGGAGAAGGAGGTGAAGAGCAGATAAAAAGTTTGGTTTTATCCGTATTGAACTGAAACTATTTTGGTTTATCTGGTTGGAGATATATAGTGGAGATTTGGATATACAGTTTTGGAAAACCATATTAAGTTGAAGATTACTTGAGATTCATCAGCATGTAGATGGGTGTTGAATCTTTGGCAAACTTTTGGTGAGATTAAATGAGAAGACTGAAAATGGAACTCTGTAGAACATCAATGGTTAGCAGATTCAGAGAGAGGGGGAGATAGAGGATTACTGAAAAATGGGGGAAGGGAAATCAAAGTATCATTACATAAATCAAAGAAGTAGAAATTTCAAGATTGGCATTCTCAAAACAGTTTCAAACTACTAAAATAAGGTCAAATAAATTAGAGCCTTAAAAATTTCTGCTGTTTTTAGAGAAATGACCATCACAAGAATAGTTTTAAAGGCATTATGAGCAAGAAAAACAGACTACTGGGTTACAGAATAAATGAGAGGTAAATAAACAGAAAAAATTCAGTGGCTTAATTAATGAATTACTGCATACATAATACCCTATGCAAGATGTTTGAGGTAAAATTATGAAGACAACAGACATGGTCCTTATTCTGTAAGATTTTCTCATAGGTGAGGTAAGGCTCAGTTACATGTACTCTGATAAATTCTGTGACTGAAGAATTGCAAAATTTACTTCTTTTACATAGTTTGGTCTTTGAGGGAAAAGTAAGGGTTAAAGTAGAAGCTAGGAGGAGAATTGGTTCATAATTGGAGTTTTCCTCATTTTTAAATGTAAATGATCTTTGATGAGAGGGTTTTAGATATTCTATATGTATTATATACATACTATATGTATGTGTATGATATATATATATATATATATATATATATATATATATATATAAAATATACACAATGTTTATAACACAAAGCCTGCAGTTATGTTGTTCTGTAGGAGTGTAAAAACAGCACTAGAAATTAATACCCTGTCAGCTGATATTAAAGGACAAGAAATGAGGAAACCTCAGAACCTTAATTTGAAGGTGTGTGGCTGAAGGCTTACAAGGTAAAGATAAAGTAGGGAGAAGAAGGATCTTTTAACTAATACTAACTACTAGTATTAAGTGTAAACAATACCCAAGTCTAGCTTTTTTTTTCAAAGTGGTATTGTCAACAAGAGCTGTAATTTTAATTTTGCATTAGTAATACTTAATCCTATGCCTAACATGTAAGATAATTGGTAGCACAATGAGCTCTCTTTTCATGTCATTAATTACAAATGAAGCCAAGAATCAGAACAAAATCCAAATGATTAGCCATCTTTAGAAATAACCTGAACTAAGAAGTTACTTATAAATAATATTTTAATAGTGTTAGAATATTTTTAAATATTATCAATGACAAATAAGATACAGCTAATTCAACATGAGATCTTATAATTGAATGTGACTTTAGAGATTTCTGGCCCAGAAAAGCTCAAAACTAATTAATGCCCAGTTGGCTCAACCTAAGTCAGTTTCTAGGCCTGCTGCACTTTAGCCTGGGGGATAGGGTTTGCTTTGATAACAATTCAATTCCCAGGATGACTAGTTAGCTTGACTCTATTCCCATGGTTAGGACTGCTCTAATGAGTATCAACAAGAATTTGGTACATATTCTTCACTACTCTTAGATCATGTAATATGTGAGTCTTACTTAATGAGAATCTGTTGTGTGACTTCATTTTCACACAGAATCAGATAAAAACTAAGAATTTCTTAATCCCAGTCCAAGGATTTAAAGGATAACTATTGAAAAATTAAAGAATCTATTAGTGGAAAATGACTTTCAGAATGAATGGAGACACTACTTCACATCCTAAGGTAATAGTCCCCCATCCCGTCAGACTGGCAGGATAGTCTAAAATAATTCATTCATAAATGAGTGGTCATCTCTGTAAATGCTTGCAGTGTTTGAGTTTCTGGAAATAGATAAATGAGATATTATAGAGGAAAGAAATGCTTTCTTAAATTTATTGCAGTTTTCATTAAGAAATCAATGAAAGAAGAGAAAAAATATACACAAGCAAAAAAAAAACCTAAAAAATCATTAGAAAGACAATCATGTCAACGAACCTTAAAAAACACATTAAATTTAGAGACTATCAGACATGTCAGTTCTTGAGAAACTAAACTCATCCTTTAATTACCTTTGAAACATAATAATTTTATAACTGAAAGCATCTGCATACACAAAATTTGTCAAAGGCTTAGGTTATTTTAGTTTTAGGAAGTTTATTTTTTTATTTATTAAAATTATTGTAATATTGCAGACCTCTATTAAAAAATTTCAAGAAGAGAGCATAAACTAGAAAAATCCTGATATTCATAAAATCGTGGCAAAAAAAATATAAGAACACTGTGAAAATAGAAAGAAGATGTTAACATTTTTTTTTAAAGATTTTATTGATTTATTTGACAGAGAGAGAAAGAGAGAACACAAGCAGGGGGTAGTGGGAGAAGGGGAGAAACAGGCTTCCTGCCGAGCAGGGAGCCTGACGCGGTGCTCAATCCCAGGACCCTGGGATCATGACCTGAGGCAAAGGCAGACGCTTAATGACTGAGCCACCCAGGCACCCCAACATTTTTTGTTCATACTGAATAATATCTTCTGATAACCACTGGATTAATCTTCCCATTATAATATAGTTTTTCCCATTAAAAAAACTCAATTACTAAATACAATTAGAAAGTAGTAGGAAAAAAATTCCATTTGTACCCTACTGTGAAGATTTTGCAAGTGGAAAAATATATACACATATGGGCAAAGTTTTCTTTAAAGAAATATTTGCAGCAGAAATTCTGACCCCCAGAAAGTTGGAAAAGCAAAAAAGAGTGAGACCTAGTCTCTCTGATCGTAAGATGAAAATTTCAATACTATTAATAGGCTTTCAAATATTGAACCTGGAGTGATTATTAGAGATTATTTATTCCACCTTGCTTGTTAATTGTCTCCCTGACTGAGAGTTGGCAGAACAACAAATCAACAACCAGCCCACTTCCTGCCAATTTGATTTCCCAGGGTATGTATTATATCTATGTGCATTTGTCTCTACCCTTACACAGAGATGACACACATATAGAGCAGTTCATGCCAATAAACTTTTTATTTTAAGTGAAGTCTTTGGCTCAATTTTCTCAGGCATTCTCTTATTCTGGATAATCAGTTGTGACACTCAAACCAAATTTTGGGTTGATTATATCAAAATGTATTTTTAGCATTATTTTTTTAATAGCTTGGGATATCAACATAAACCCTCTAAACTTTACCTTTGACATCTCAAAAACTGACATGGAAATAAAATAGCAAAGAGAATCCTGGAGCACAACGAGTCTGAGACACTTACTTCTTATCTCCTTTCATCAGACCCTATTTTGTGGACCAAGAGTTCTCAAACATTAGGTACAGCAGGATCACTTGGAGATTTGTCAAAACAGAATGCTGAGTACCCCAACCTCGAAGTCTTTTATCCAGTAGACCTGTTAAAATTGAATTTCTAACAAGCTCCCATGTGGTGCTGATACTCCTGGACCACAGTTGGAAAACCACCTTGCAATGCCTTCCATTGATGGGGTTTGAAGTGGGATGGAGAAGACAGTAGAGGAGGCAAGTCCAATCAAGAAAGAATCAGCCTGAAACTTCTTCCTGAATCAGAAGAATGAAAAGGAAAAGAAAAATAAGGAGTAAAGTAAATCAGTGTGAAAAGCAACAAGACTCCCTTTCCAGCAAAGCACACTTTATGGAAATGTGTTTATCTTCTTGAGATTAGCCCTAAGAACTAAGATGGATTCTCCACTCAAAATTTCATTTGCATATTGAGACTGATGACACCACACATAACCAGAGGGCATGAAAAGATTTATTGGTCACATAACGAGATCACATAATGAGGGAGAGCAAGGCTGGTTTCCAAGCTGATCCAAAAATGGCTTGAGAAAAGATCAAAGAAGGGCACTGGCTTACAGTTTTATGGTGGTAAGGGGGTGGGCTGGGATGAAGTTCTCCACATGTGCATACTTGTGTTTGTATGGTTTGAACTTTCCACTGGTGCCAAAAGTGGGAACATTCATGCTTTCTTTTCAGTTTTCTCAGATGTGCTGCTGAAAGGAAGGGGAGTGGTGGGTTTAAAACCTATCAACGGTTAAACATCAAAAATGGAGTCAGATTTTTATCCAGAGAGGCTCGGTGCTGGGTGGCAGAGGAATTCCAAAGGCCAGATCCTCCTGGCTGCTCACTTCCCCATTGGTCTTTCAAACACTCAAAAGAAAAGCTCCTACATGGTCAAGGGCCATGGATGGTCCCCAATTTTTACCATTCTAGTAGCCAGGGCTGGGCATGTTTCTCTGGTGTGCATAGGGATTCTGTGGCTGACTGGAGATATTTGCCCTGACTTTAGGGAAGATGCTCCCATCTGCTCAGGCTGGGAGGATGAGTATGAGAGAACGCTCGCTGGATCCACCTTCGTCCTCAAATCCTCCTCCTCAATTAGCAAACGGACATTTCCTCCAGTTCATGTCCTACCCATGACTTGGAGCCTAAAGAAGTGTGAAGACAACACACCAGGGGCAAGAGCTGGAGGTCACTTTGAAAGAAATTGCAGATTCTGTTTGGTTGATGGTGAAAGAAGGAGCTCGTGCTCTGGCTCCTCGGCTCCAGATGTCCGGTCTCGGGACACAGATTCCAGAGGTCCTTCATGGAGGCCTTCCCTGTGGCCACCAGCAGGCACACAGCCACACCCAGCACGCGCTGTCTTTAATGTTAATAGCGTCCTTGTTTATGTCTAATGTCTGGTACCCTTGCAAGTTATTTTTATTTGCTGTTATTATTATTTGTTCTTGACAACTGTAAGAGGTAACAAATAAAGTGTCTTTGGTTAAAAAAAAATGGAGTCAGATTTTTTTACTACAATTCACTCCTGAAGATTTACTGATAATGGAAATATAACGTCTCATTTAATTGAATTTGGGTTTGTTTACATAAGCCATTATGGTACTCTATAAGGCCTATAGCCTAAGGCTAATTAATTCCTTTTTCAACAGTCCAACACTATACATTTTAACTAGTGAAATGAGTGCCTAGGCCACTGGCAAGAATGTTTGGATCCTCCCAAAGGAGATAAAGAGTGTTGTTGAAGGTGCTCACATTCAAGGTGGGCTAATTTGTAGCAGTATAAGTAGACTTAAGTAAAACTTGTAAATGAGGAATGGATTATCTTCAAAAGGTCTAAAAAAGATGTTGAGCTTCTTTTAGGGCGCCTGGGTGGCTCAGTTGGTTAAGTGTCTGCCTTCAGCTCAGGTCATGATCCCAGGGTCTTGGGTTGTAGCCCCATGTCAGGCTCTCTGCTCAGCTAGAAGCCTGCTTCTCCCTCTCCAACTCCCCCTGTTTGTGTTTCCTCTCTCACTGTATCTCTTTCTATCAAATAAATAAATAAAATCTTAAAAAAAAAAAAGATGTTGAGCTTGTTTTAACATTGTAGACACTGATGGGGTCAGTAGCTGTTTTCTGTATTCAGCTGACCAGATAATTTTCAGGAATTCAACAGAGTCGTTGGGGCCATGCACTATGTGTAAGGATATGAACCATCCTGTTTTTTGTGTGTCCTTTGTGACTATTTGTATGTTCTGAATACATGTGTCAAATGAATATCCTCAGAGAAAAATGTTCTCAATGTAAAATTGTAACTGTATTCATGGAGAAAGTTGGATGTGGTTAAAATCTTGCCTACAAAGACAGTGAGGCAGGGGCGCCTGGGTGGCTCAGTTGGTTAAGCAACTGCCTTCGGCTCAGGTCATGATCCTGGAGTCCCAGCATCGAGTCCCGCATCCGGCTCCCTGCTCAGCGGGGAGTCTGCTTCACCCTCTGGCCCTCTTCCCTCTTGTGCTCTCTATCTCTCATTCTCTCTCTTTCAAATAAAAAATAAAAGCTTTAAAAAAAAAAAGACAGTGAGGCAGGACTGTTGAGGTACCCCATTGGTAGCCAAGTGAAGGAATATTGTGTCCTTTGTGAAAGTGAAAGTAAACTGCAGCTGAGAGACTATTGAAATAGATATTTAACAGAACTTATCCAAATCAGTAATGGCAAAATATTTATCAATTACTGATTGTATGGAGTCAGTAATTTCAATAACAATAGGTCTGGGAGCCTTAATGAGTTGGACCCATCACAGAGGTTGTAGTAATCCACCCCGAGATACCATTCATTCTTTCTAAGTATAAGAATCGGCCAAATTGAGCTATTTAATGGAGCAATGAGGGTAATCATCCTTCTCTAAAAGGTTGACTATTTTAACTTGTGGGGAAGGGCAGGGACACAGGGTCTGTTTTGTCAAGCCAGTTGTAAATGTCAGTGACTTAATTTTTATTTAATACATGTTGAGTTATAGCATCCATACCTGCTATGGGTATTTTAGAATATAACCATGGGAAAGTTAGGCAAAGCACTAGTTTAAACTAGAAGAATAAAGTAAAATATAAATATTTCTTTTCTATTTTATATTTGGTAACTCAAATAGGGCGAATTTCTTGTATTTAGTGGATTTCTAAGCATAACTCTAATTTGAGCCCCACTATTGATTAAGGCCATGGGAAGTTTGCAAAGTGGTGCATCTCAGTAGATGTTAAAGTTGACTCAGAACCTGTGTTGTAGAAGTGCAAAATCCATCAGCACCATTTATCTTCTGTTATAAAAATTATTTTAGTGAATATACGGTATTCAACTGGGTCAAACTGTGAACCTATTTTTTAGTTTTTGTTTGTTTGTTCTCCTCCTGTCTAGTTTCCTTTTCTTTTCCTTCCTTCCTTCCTTCCTTTTCTTTCTTTCTCTTTCTTTCTTTCTTTCTTTCTTTCTTTCTTTCTTTCTTTCTTTCTTTCTTTGTCTTTCTTTCTTTCTTTCTTTCTTTCTTTCTTTCTTTCTTTCTTTCTTTCTTTCTTTCTTTCTTTCTTTGTCTTTCTTTCTTTCTTTCTTTCTTTCTTTCTTTCTTTCTTTCTCTTTTTTTCTTTCTTTCTGAAATTACTGAATATATTTTGGATGTGGTGTTGTCATTACCTTTCTCATATTTATAAGTTTCTTCCTTCAGAAAGTTATAAATTTGTATCATCAGGGTAAGAAATCTTTTCCCATGGTAATGATTGCTTTATTGGATTTAAGGACCTTAGGCTTAAATGTCAAGCTTGAAATAAACCCTTGGCTATCCTATGGGTTGGGGAAGGGGCATGGGTTTCTTCCTGTAACTCTGAGGATCTGGATCTTTTTTTCAACCGAGGTATGGGTAGCAGCATCAGCAAAGGCCAGTTGAAGGTCCTAGTGAGCCATTTACTTTAGAAATACGACCTCAGCATGCCACAGGATGACTGCTCTTCCTCTACACAAGTGACCACCCAATGGGTCCACATATTGCACAGGTACTAGTCTTTCCCCCTGAGAACTCTAGAGATTAAGACCAATGCCTGATTGACACACACAACCGGCAGTTACAGGGTAAGAGTTGTTCCCTGAGCCTAGTGTCAATCACAGATTATGCTGGATTGGAGACTCACAATCTAGTCTAAAATTTATAGATGAATCTGAACTGAGATATGCAACCCAATGCCATTTTAAAGAGGGCTTTAATCTCTCATTCTTGCCCCTAAATGTTTGAAAATTTTGTCTTTAGTTGGTTAAATCTCTAACAGAAATTTCATGAGACTCAGTAAAGGCAACACAAAGGACAAGCACAGCAAAAATCACAAGCCAGTCAGTAGGCAACATCTCAAAGTACATGCTGGACCGCAAACAGAGGAGCCATATAGCAAGCCAAAGAAAGAAAAGAAAGTAGTGGTGGTCGTCACATACACGCTCTGCTCCTGGTGTCCATTGTTGTGGCCTTTCATAGAGATAGGATGGGTCACTCAATCCAAAATTAGGTTTGGATATGGGGGCTGAGGAAGCCACTTGCACACCAAGAGGGTATAAAAAAATTTGTTATTCGTATGAGGTTTTTTGGGTAAATCATAGTATGTTCCAAGACTGGTATAAAAATGTCTTGAGAGAATAAGAAGGATCAACTGGCTTAGGGTTTTATGGTAGTTAGGGAGTGAGACTGGGGTAAGAATTCCCCATAAGCATGGGCAGGGCTTATGTGGTATGAACTTCTTTATGGTGCCAAAGGAGGGAACAACCAGGCTTTCTTATTACTTTGTCCAGATGTAGACAGAAGGGAGAGGATCAAAAGTAGACTCTATCATAACTCTTTTATTATCTCTTCAATCCTCTTATCATGTTTTCATTACTTTGTTGGGTGGAGTAGGAGAAAGAAAGCTTTGACCCACTCATATTATTGATTAAAAAAAGAAAATCCCCAAGACTAGAAAAGAGGAGAGGGGACTTGATATTCATTATGAGTCTTCTTTATGATTCTTTGTGATAAATATTTTCATGCATTTCTATTTCCTTTATTGTTCTCAAACTGTTTGTGTTTGAAATTGTTTTCCCATCATCACACAGTTGTAAAATAACAAATAAATTTGAGAGAGGCTGAGTGCCTGTTTAACCACAAACCACCCTCTTTCCCATTGCTCCAGGATATCTCTCAGTTCAGGTGTTTTTGTTTTGTTTTGGTTTGTTTCTTTGTTTGTTTTTCCCCATGTGGTTCCTCAAATGGATAAAAAAGGCAAAAGTTATAACAATCAAATGAATAAAATAATGCAATACAGATTGCAAGTCAGAGCTATTTTTTGTGTAGTCTAACTACATATCTAGGTATCTATTATCTGTATTTTCTAAGAATCTTAATGGTCCACATTTTGAGACTCAGTTTTCAGTTAATGGTATTATATTTGTGCCTTAGGGAATGAGAAACTGGCATTTTATTAAATACACTTTTATCACTTGAAAATTATCTATATATAGTCTCATTAGAATTTTCTTTCCTTGGAGATTGAATAACTTACTTTGTTATATTGTATATCTTTTTTGGTATAATCACACACTAAAATAGATTTTCTGTCACAGTGGAGGGAGAAGTTGAAGGTAAATCCATTAGTTACTCTACTTTTCTGATTTCTTTGGTAAGAATTCTGCATGTTGAGATTTTAAATATGTTATAGGGTTTTTGTAATTATTTCTTGTATTCTAGCTATTCGAGTAGTCAAACTAAGAGATACATTTGCAGAAATTCTATTTGGTTTAGACTAATGAGAGTTACCAGTCCATATTTCTTCAAACATCACAATTTCTATTTTTTTCTCACATAAATAAGCTTAAAGAGACAAAATCAAATACACACCTGAACAAGTATAGTAATGGCTTAGTATATGATTCAGTAATGATGAACAGATACCACAAGTGAAAAATCGAAAAAATAAATATATCCGGTTTCCTCACAAGTCTTTGATATTGTTTAAGAGGATGGGACCCTGGAAGAATAAAAATCATGACCTTAGAAATGTCTCCATATACAGTCTCCATGATATTCATATTCAGAGAGATGGGAGAAGACAGAGTCAGGAAAATATTTTTGCTAAGTGCTCAAATTATTCATTGGTCATTGCAGACTCCAAAGTGAGACAGTGTTGTTAGCCATTCTATAACATGACCTAATGGAATTTGGCTACCTGCTACATGGCCAGCCTTCGTATCTTATGATTGTCTCTCATATTTTGAATTGAGTGATGTTCTTTTACCTTTTTCTTTGACTATTGTACATGTTTTTGTTCTGAAACTCATTTACTCTTTTTTTTTTAAATATTTTATTTATTTGAGAGAGCACATGAGCATGAGCAGAGGGGAGGGAAAGGAGCAGAAGGAGAGGGAGAGGGAGAAGCAGACTCCCTCTGAGCAGTTGAGCAGGGAGCCTGAGGCGGGACTCCATCCCAGAACCCCAGGATCATGACCTGAGCCAAAGGCAGACACTTAACGGACCTAGCCACCCAGGCGCCCCTGAAATTCATTTACTCTTTGATTCATGTTTTCATTTACTAACATTTTAATTACAAGGAGCATGCTAGACATTGTTTGGGAGCTAGGATGAGAGACAGCACAGGGATGAGTAAGAGCTATGTACAGCAATGCTGCCTCTAAGGAGTTAGTCAAGTGGGAGGTCAAGTCAATAGGGAAACAGGCTAAAAACCAATATGTATAAACAACATGATATGTTCTGTATTAGAGAGGCATGGATTGAGGGCTGCAGGGGCATAGTGGGTAGTGAGTGAGGGAAATGGAGAGAAGTCTTGCTAAGGGAATGTGGCATTTATCCCATCTGAAATTCATTAGACATTTCTAAAGTTCTTACCTTTCCTAGTATATTCTAAGGTTCTTTAGTATAGGGATTTCTATACCATTTTGCACTCTTAGTTGTCCTAGAACAGTCTGTGTATGTTTTTGTGTGCCTATGTGAGTGTTTGGAGTAAGGTTTACTGTTCAATGGAATCTGTATATAAATATATATATATAATAAAGGTAGATGATTGGCAGAATAATATTCAATTAAATTAAGTGTGGGCCTGTTTCCCTGTAGAGGAACTCTCTCTTGATTCTTCTCAACCCACTTCACAACATAGAAAAGAAAAGCAAAACAAAATAAAACTTTGTTCATTGACCTTTGCTCATAGTCCTTAGGGTTCTCAGGCAATTAGGAATGAATTCGGCCTTAGAGAATACTACGCTATATTTGCAAACCACACCTTCATCTCACCTGATCACATTTTCGAAACTTCACATCGCCACACATTCCATATAGTCTTTGTGTTATAATTTGTATGGGGAACTAGGAAAATCACAGCTTAAGCTATTCAGCTCAGATATTCAGCTCTTTGAGGATACCTTGCTTTTTTGTCCCATGGTTATTTGGGCCTTTCTCCTCCCAGGTTCCAGCTACCTCCTCTTTTATACTCTGCATTGAAATGGTATCACCTCATTAACTGGCATATGTATGATTCATGGTTCTCCAGAGGAAACACTATAACTATATGTCTATCTATATATTTATATATCTGTATCTCTCTATTCAAATATCGGTATCATCTGTTAAGAGAGTCTCTATAAAGGGAGGAGGGTCAGAATTTTAAGAAGTTGGCTTATGCCTATGGGCTTATGGAGGCTGGCAAATTGGAGATCTCTAAGGAAGGGAAGTCCAGTAAGCTGGAAATTCAGGCAAGAGCAATATTACAGTCTTGAGACAAAATGACTTCTTCTAGGAAATATCTGTTTTTATTCTTAGATCTTCAACTGCTTGTTTGAAGTCTACCAATTTATAGATAGTAATATGCTTGACTCAAAGTCTATTGATTTTAAATGTTAACCAAGTATTTTTAAGTGTTTCACAGCAACATCTAGACTGGTATTTGACCAAACAACTGGGCGCTATAGACTAGAAAAGTTGACATATAAAAATAACAATCACAGGATTCATTACAAACATGAAGCTGAATGTGTCATTTATTCCAGGTTATCCTTTAATAGCCAGACCCAAATGTATGTCTTCCCAAAGAAAGCAACTTGTCAGAGACAGGATAACTCTATTAAAAGGACCACTGCAATAAAATAAAAGTGATATCTGCAAAAAACAAAGGTAATATGTTTTATCAATAAAGTCTGTTTACAAAAGTAAATTTACTTATCTTTAGAAAGGCATCCACATTTTGTTACTGGGATGGAATAAAAAATATTAGAAACATGTTGTCAGGAACATGGATCCTAGATACAATTCTGGAGGCTTAGAAGGTGGAAATCAAGTTGGTGGTAGGTCCATGCTCCCCTTGGAACCCTATGGGGGAGAATTCTTCTTCCTTGCCTCTCTGGCTTTTGGTGGTTTGCCAGCAATCCTTGACATTCCTTAGTTTGCAGACATAGCACTTGAACTGCTGTTTCTCTTACCACATAGCATTCTCCCTCCCCTTATGTGTCGGTGTCCTCTCATTTCTTATAAGAATACCAGGCATATTGGATTAAGAGGCCATCTTATTCCAGTATATCTTCCTCTTAAATTAATTATATCTGCAATGATCTTATTTCCAAATAAAGTCACATCCTGAGGTACTGGGGGTTAAGATGTCAACATATCTTCTTGGGGGACACAATTCAACCATAACTCGTCTTCATGGATATCTCTCTGGAACTTCGTGGAAGTCTCTCAGTTTTATCATCCATAAAATGAAGGATATAAAGAAAATAACTTCTCAGGTCACTTGAAGCAATTACATCCTATAAATTTAATTGCTGTTTATGACCTCTTTATTTACTCAACAGAAATTCATGAAAATTATAATACATCTAGAATACTGGAAATATAGAAATAAGTAACAGTCCTGACACTCAATGTCTTCCACTTCAATGGGTAAGATGGAAAGTAAAATGTAGTATGGAATTATAATGTATATTGGAAATATTGTGAATAGTTGGGCAGAGTAGGAACAATGAAATGCTTCTTAGAAGAGAGTTTTTATGAGTTATGAAAGATGAATGGAAGTTTGTGATTTAAGAAGGTAAGGATATGTTTTTAAGCAGAGGGAAGAACTGAATGTGTATTTGCAAAAGCATAGGGGTATAAGAGAATATATGCCTTTCAGTGAACATCAGGTAATTTGACCTTCACAGGAGCCTCAACTCTGGGAAAGGAATTGGTAGGAAATGAGAGTGAAGAGATAGAAATGGTAAAATTGTAAGAGTCATAACCATAATTCTAAGGAATTTGAACTGTATCCTATAGCTATGGTGAACTTAATGACTAGTATCTAACAAGAGAGTGTGTCCATATGCTACATGTTATTTAAATTCAGTCTGATGGCAGAGTGGAATATAAGGGATATATTATGTCTTTGTGGAAATAGAAAGAACAACTAAAAAGCAAATGATATCATTCAGGCAAAAATATTAAGGGCTTAAAATATATCAGTAGCTAAGAGAATGTAGCCAGGAGAGTAGACAAGGATAACAAGGAAATAACAAGGATATAAAGTTGCCATAACTTGGCAATGAATTAAATTTGGAAGAAGCAGAGGCTAATGAAAAAAGAGTCTAGGATTTGTCAAGATTTCTGGTTAATCCTAAAATGGTGTATTTCATTGAAAGGGAAAATTCTGAAAAAAAGGAAGCATGAGAGCAAAATTGAATATTGTTTTGTAAATGATGAGCTGGAAGTGGCTTGGAACATCTAAACAGAAATGCTCCATGAGGTTGAGTATGTAGGGCATTCTGACTGAGCTCAGACTCAAATGGAATAGAAAAAAGTTCCCTGATGTATCCAGGGGAATTGGTGGGCGCATACTATGTGATTCAGTTGGACAAAGCTCTCCTTCCCACTATTAAGGAATTTCTAGCCCTGATTTGCACAAGAGAGGAGGTTTTCCTGATTAAAAGGAATTGGAAATTCCACCTCTTCTTTGTGTTCCAAGGTAGTAAACCAGGATCGATGAGTCCAAGAGCAGAGCTGGGCAATGAGATTCCTGCAGAACCACTGGGATGAATAAGGATGAGAAGAAAGGATTGGTTTTAATACTATCAGATCATTGATATGAATAGTAAGTCTATACACGGGACATGAAACTATACATGAAATAAGTTCATCTATACGCAGAATAAAATTGCACTGAACTATATGTAAACACACAGACACACACTCAAATACAGATTTTAGAATGTTGAAAACTGAATACGGCCTATAGCCTAGTTAATAGAAATGTACAAATGTCAGTTTCTTGGTTTTTATGTTGTACTACATCTGTGCAAGTTGTCTTCATTGGGGGAAGTTGGGTGAAGGGTCCGTGGGACTTTTTGTACTATTTTTGTAACTTTTTTGACTCTACCTACAATTATTTTAAGTAAAAAATTTCAAAGGAAAAAAAAATGAGCCAGACGCCAATGCTGCTGTCTGTACCCCTCCCTTATCTATCACTAACTCTACTGCTGAACAAAACTGGATATCCTTATTGCAGACACATGGGTTTTGAGATGGTGATTATTTATGCCAATCATCTCCAGTCACATTTGAAGAATAGATTTACTACGGAGGTAATGTTCCGGAGAATAAGGCTGCTTTCATTTCTTTATATAATTTTAGTACATCTGTTGTATAAACTTAAGAAAGTTCCTTAATTTTTCTATTCCAGAGCTTTCCCCATTTGTAATGGAGATAATGGTTGCTAATGGTTGTAAAGAAGATTAAATGAGTTAGCATATGAAAACACTTGGATCATCTTTTTATAAGGTATTATCTTTGTGATCAAGTGTTTACTGGTAGTTTCTAGCAAAATGCCTTGCATATATTAAAAGAATATTGGCAATTACATTTATGGCAACTATTTGAAAAACCATATCATTTGAATGCTTATTTCAATATGTAGTACTACTCAGCAAAAATGGTTTAGTTATTTTTGCTGACATTAGAGCTTTTAATGTTTCTGAATTAATACATTCTTATAATCACAGACCTCAACTGTCAGTCACAAATAGCAATTTAATGAAGACAGTGTACTGCAGCAATCCCTTAAGTATTTATTAGACATTGATTCATCTACATTTTGTGCAGGAGGTCTGATTTGCCAAGAAGACATTGACCTTGCAAGAATCTATAAAATTTGACCAACTCACACTCTTTTTAACTGATTTGCCTTCTCCTAAAGTCTATGTATAGTAAAATGAATGGTATTTTATTTATGTTATTATGACATAAACCAGTCAATAAGTAAAAAAAGTACATGAAAAATATAAAGTTTAAATTGAAGAAGAAGAAAGAGAAAGAGGAGGAAATGTTGAAGGAAAAGAAGAAGGAGAAAGGAGAAGAATGCCATTTTTGATTGACTTACCAGAGAGAAATATGTTCTAAAGCACAATTGGCCTATCTGACCAACATTCATAAAACTTAATAATGAAATAATTTTGGAATTTCTTTTGAAAATATTTGTATTCGTTTCAAAACTGAGCTGATACATGATTATATTACTTATCAATTCATCAATTTCTACATTGAAAATTTCAGTGAAAACAAAAGCCCTTACACACTGATTTTAAAGTTCTATACATTAAATTTTTAAAGTTCTATACATTAATTTTTAAATAAAGTTCTATACATTAAATTTTTAAATACTTACTGGGAAAGTAACCCCTTGTCATCTGTAATGTTTTCTACCTACTATATTTTTGGTACCTCCTGAAAAAATTTCAGTCATTAATTAAGTGTTTAGTTTCTAACAATTATTTACAATACCACACTATCTTGTTTACTATAATGTTATAATAAATTTTGGAAAATGGATATGTTCTTGCCACAATGTTCCTATTTTTCTCATTGTATGATCTAATGTAAGTCCTATGCATTTCCATATGAATTTTAGAATCACATTTAGAGTTTTTATATAAAAAACCTGCTGGAGCTTTTATTTGAATTGCATTGAACCTATAGATCAATGTGGAGAGAATTGACAATACTGTGTCTTCCAGCCCATTAACAAGGTATCTCTCTCCATTTGTTTGGATCTATTTTAAATTCTAAGCATCATTTTTAGTTTTCAGTGCACAGGTCTTTTGTGAGATTTATCCTAATGATTTCATATTTGATAATATAGTAAATAGCATTTTAAAAATTTCAATTTTCAATTGTTTTTTCTTACTGTGTAGAAATACAATTGATAAACCTTGCATCCATTAGCAATTACCCTTCCTTCCCCACTAATCTACTCTCTTGTTTCTATCATTTGCCTTTTCTGAACATTTCATATAAATAGAGTATTTTGACATATGGCCTTTTGTATATGTCTTCTTTCACTTAGCATAATGCTTTTCAAGGTTCATTCATGTGGTATCATACTTCAATACTTCATTCTTTTTTATGGCTGAATAATATTCTATAATTTGGACATACCACATTTCTCAATTCATCCATTAATTAATATTTTGTTGTTTCCACATATTGGCTATTACAAAAAAATGTTGTTATGAATATTCATGTACATATTTTTGTGTGAACATGTTTTCAAGTCTCTTGGCTCTATACCAACAGGGGAATTGCTAGGGCAGATGATCACTATGTTTAGCTTTTTGACTAACTGCTGAAATGGCTGCATCATTTTACATTCTGACCAGTAATATAAGAGGGTTCCATTTTCTCCACAACCTCAAAATACTTGTTATCTTCTTTTTTTTTTTTAAATTATAGCCATCCTGGGGGGTGTGAAGTAGTATATCATTGTAGTTTTTATTTACATTTCCCTAATACCTAACGATTTTTCATATGCTTATTGTCCATTTATATATTTTCTTTGGAGAAATGTCTATTCAAATCCTTCACTCATTTATTATTTATATTATTTTTCTTTTTTGTTGACTTATGAATTCTCTACACATTTGAATAATAAACCTTTATTCGATATATGTTTTGAAAGTATTTCCTCCAATTCTCTGGATCATCTTTTCGTTTTCTTGATAGTATCCTTTGAGGCACATACATTTTTAATTTTCACAAAGTCCAATTTATCTATTTTTCCTTTGGTTGCATTTGCTTTAAGTGTCATATTTAAGAAATCATTGCTTAATCTGAGGTCACAAAGATTTACAGCTATGTTTTCTTCAAAGAGTTTTATACTTTCAGATCTTACATTTACATCTAAAGACCCAAAGGCCATTTTCAGTTAATTTTTGCATATGGTATGAAATAAAGTTTCAACTTCATACTTTTGCACATGGATATCAAGCTCCAGTTGTTGAAAAGAATATTCTCTCCCCAATGAAATGGTCTTGGCATCCTTATAAAAAAATCAGTTGACAATAAACATATTAGTTTATTCCTGGAGTTTCCATATGATTCTATTTATGTATGTATTCATCATTAAGTCATTACCACTTTACCTTGATTAGAGCAGCTTTGTAGTAAATTTTGGATTCTAGAAGTATGAATCTTCTAAATTTATTCTTTTTTTTAAGACTGTTTCAGCTATTCTGGGTCCCTTGTACAAAAAAAGCTAAATGGGATTTTGATAGAAATTAGGTGAAATTTGTAGCACAATTTGAAGGGTTTACCCCTTTTACCAATACTGAGTTTTCCCATTCATGAACACAAGATTTCTTTCCACTTATTTAGGTCTTCTTTAATTACTTTCAATAGATATTTGGTAGTTTTCTGTTGTACAAATCTTGAATATCTTTTGCTAAATGTATTCTTAAATATTTTTGATGCTACCAAATATGGAATTTATTTCATTTTTAGATTGTTGTCAGTGTATTAAGTTGATTTTTGTACATTGATTTTTGTATCCTGCAACCTTGTTGAATTTATTAGTTCTAATAGTTTAGTTGTGTGTGGGTGTGTGTGTTCCCTAGGCTGTTATATAGATAAGATCATGTCATCTCAAATAGAGTTTTACTTCTTCCTTTCCTATCTAGATGCCTTCTATTTCTTTTTATAGCCCAATTGCCTTGGCTAAGATATCCAGTACAAAGTGTTGTATAGAGGTGGTGAGAGGATATCTTTGATTTATTCTTTTTTTTTAAGTTGCCTTCTATCCCTATTATGTTATCATGAAAGTGTGTTGGATTTTGTCAAATGCTTTTTCTACATCTTTGAGATGATCCCATGGGTTCGCTTTATTCTATTGAATTTATTCATTGGTTTATTACATTGGATTTATTATGTTGAATGCATGTTAATCTTGAATCCTGTAACATTGCTAAATACACTTGTTAATTCTAGTAACTATTTTTTCAAAATTTTCTGTGAAGAGAATTATGTCATATATGAGCAAAGGTATAGTTATGCTTTATCTCTTCCAATCTAGAAGGTTTTATTTTATTTTCTTTATTATGTAGGCCTTTATCTCTAATAAATTGTTGAATAATTGTGTTAACAGTGGATATTCTTCCCCTATTCCTACATTTCATAAGACTCATTCAGTCTGTCAACATTAAGCATGATGTGAGTTTTAGGTATAGACAACCTTTATTAAGTTGAATGGAGTTATTTTTTTTTAAGGTTTTATTTATTTATTTGACAGAGAGAGACACAGTGAGAGAGGGAACACAAGCAGGGGGAGTGGGAGAGGGAGAAGCAGGCCTCCTGCAGAGCAGGGAGCCCAATGTGGGGCTCTATCCCAGGACCCTGGGATCATGACCTGAGCCGAAGGCAGACGCTTAACGACTGAGCCACCCAGGTGCCCCTGAATGAATTATTTTTATTTATTATTTGCAGAGAGGGTTCTTTAAAAATCAGAAATGAATGTTGAATTGTGTCAAATGATAGGTTATATATCTATGGAGATGATCATATGACTCTTATTTTTTAGTTTGTTAATATGGTGAATTAAATTGATTTGTCTTTAAATATTTACATTCCTGACATAAACCCCACTTAGTAATGATGTGTTACCATTTTTATATAATGTTAATTTGATTTGTTAAATTTTGTTGAGAAATTTTGTGTTTACACACATGAGAGATATTCATCTATAGTTTACTTTTCTGTAATGTCTTTATCTGGTTTTGCTATTAGGATAATGCCAACTCTATAGAAGAGTTGTAAAGTAGTCCTTCCTTTTTAATCTTCTGGAAGAACTCTTGTAAAATAATGCTATTATTTTTCCCCTAAGTATGTATTAAAATTCAGCAGTGAAGCCATATGAATCTGGAGGCTTCTTTTGGGGAAGATTTTTAATTATAAATTTAATTTTAAAAAATCAATATAAAACTAGTGAAGCTATCTCAGATTTTCTTTAGTAAGCTTTGATTGTTCATCTCTTTCAGAAATTTGGCCATTTAATCTGTCATTAAATTTATTGGCATAAAGTTTTTTAATTCATTATTGTTCTTTTAATATCTGTAGATCTGTAATGATGCCAGAATTCTGATTCCTGATATTGGAAATGTTTGTCTTTTCTCTTTTTTTCCTGATCAGTCTAACTAAAGATTATCAATTTTACTAATCCAAAGATGAGCCTTTGGTTTTATTGATGTTCTCTAGTTTTTCACCTGTTTTCTGTTTCACTAATTTCTACTCTAGTCTTTATCATTTTTATGCTTTTGTTTATGTTGGATTCAGTTAGCTCTCTTTTTCTAGGTTTTTTGTTTTTGTGTGTGTGTTTTCTGATTGAATCTGACATCATTGATTTGAAAACTTTCTTCCTATTAAACATGTTGTGGTTTCAATTTCATTCAGTTAAAAATATCTTCTAATTTCCCTTTTTAAATCTTACTTGATCTATGGGTATTTAGAAGTGTGATAGTTTCCAAAAATGTGAAAATTTATGATAGTTTTTGTTATTTTTAACAATTTCATTATGATTAGAGAAAATACTTTGTATTACTTAAATCTTTTTAAAACTACTAAAACTTATTTCATGGCTCAGAATATTATTTATCTATATAAAACATTTATGCAAACTTGAAAAGAATGTGTATTCTGCTCTTGGGAAATTGTCATAAAATTATCATTTAGGTCAAATTAGTTGATAGTTGGTTTTTAAGTCTTCAATACCCTAATTTTTTCAATACTAATTCTATCAGTTTTTGAGAGTGGGTGGGCATTGAAACATCTTTGTTGTGGTTTTGTCTAGTTCTCCTTGCTATTCTGTCAGTTTTTGCTTCATGTGTTCTATTTTGCTTCATGTAAACTATTATTAGGTGCATAAACATTTTGAATTGTTTTATTATCTTCAGTAATTAAGCACTTGATCATCATGAAATGACCATCTCAAGACCTAAAAATACCATTTGCTCTGAACTACACACTGTCGTCTTTTAAAAATTAATTTTATCATACATTTTCTTTTCTATCCTTTCACTTATACCTTATTATTGTCTTTATATTTAAAGTATGTTTACTACAGGCACCATATAATTAGATCTTACCTTTTTATACAATCCAATGTTCTCTATCTTTTATGTGGAAATATTTAGGTCATTTATGTTTAACCTGAATATTGATGTGGTTAGTTTTAAATCTTCCAACTTGCTGTTTCTTCCTTGTCTTTCCATTTGTCCATTTTATTTCCCTCCTTTTAAGACATCTTGCAGTGTAGATGTGCTTGTGATGAATTCTTTAATTTTGTGTGCCTAAAAGTTTTAGTTTTACCTTCATTTTTAAAAGATATTTTCTCTGTGTATAGAAATCTAGGTTGACGGTTTTTTCCAATACGTGAATGATGTTGACTTCACTGTTTCCCTGAATGTTTCATATAAGAAATCTGTCATTCTTATCTTTGTTCCTCTGTACATAAAATATGGTTTTATCCACTCATCCTTTTAGTGCATTTTTTGAAATCACTGGCTTTGAGCAATTATATTGTGATGTGCCTTCATGAAGTTTTCTTCATATTTTTTATCCTTGAAATATTGAGACTTATGGGCTTGTAGTATTTACCAAATTTGAAAAATTTTGGTCATTGTTTCTTCAGCTATTCTTCTCCCACCTCTACAGACCAATTTGTCCCACAGCTCACTAATGCTGTGTTTAGTTTCTCTCTTTTTTTCTGTAGTGTGTTTCACTTTGGATAGTTTCTATTGCTATGTGTTCAAACTCAAAATCTTTCATTTTGCCATATAATATTCCTTTCACCCTATCCACAGTATTTTTTACCTCAGATATTAAAACTTTCATCTCCAGAGGTTTGAATTTATTTTTAATTATTAATCTTAATTTTAGAACAGTTTTAAGTTCACAGAAAAATTGAAAGTGCAGAGAGTTCTTGTATGTCCTCCCCACCCCGCACATACACAGCCTCCTTCACCATTAACATCTCACATCAGTGTGGTAGACATGTTACAATCCGTGAATCAACATTGGCATATCATTATCAACCAAAGTCCATAGTTTACTTTACAGTTTACTCTTGGTGTTATACACTCTATTATTTTGGACAAATGCAGAATGACATGTATCTACCATTGTGGTAACATACAGGACAGTTTCATTGCCCTAAAAATCCCTAGTGCTTCACCTATTCATCCCTCTTTTCCCCTTTACCCTTGACAAACACTGACCTTTTTATTTTTTCCACAGTTTTGCCTTTCCCAGAATGTAATACTAGTTGGCATCAATGGTATATAACCTTTCAGATTGGTTTCTTTCACTTAGCAATATGCATTCAAGATTCCTCTATGTCTTTTCTTAGCTTGATACTTCATTTCTTTTTAGCACTGAATGTTTTATCCATTGTATGGATGTGCCACAGTTAATTTATTCTCTCACCTAATGAAGGAAATTTTGATTGATTTTAAGTTTGGGCCTTTATGAATACAGATACTATAAACACTCATGCACAGGTATTTGTGTGGGCATATATTTTCAACTCATTTGGGTAAATACCAAAGAAAGCAATTGCTGGATTGCAAAGTAAGATTATGTTTAGTTTAATAAGAAACTGCCAACTGTATTTTAAAGTGGCTATACCATTGTGCCTTCACAACAATAATTGGGACTTCCTGTTGCTCTGTCTTCATCATTTAGAGTTGTCATTGTTTGGAATTTTAGCCATTCTAATAGGTGCAAAGTGAGATCTTATTGATTTGAAATTAATGACATTTGATGTTGAACATCTTTTCATATGCTTATTTATTTATTTTAAAGATTTTATTTATTTATTTGAGAGAGAGAGAGAGAGAAACAACAGGAGAGTAGAGAGGGTCAGAGGGAGAAGTTGTCTCCCTGCTGAACCAGGACCCTGATGTGGGACTCCGTCCCAGGACTTTGGGATCATGACCTGAGCCGAAGGCAATCGTTTAACAAACTGAGCCACCCAGCCGCCCCTTCATATGCTTATTTATGATATATCACTAATATGATTATCATAATTTCTGTGCTACATCATTTATATATCATATACCACCTATAAGTCATCATGGTGAAATGTGTGTTTGGGTCTTTTGCCTATTTTTTAAATTGGGTTGTTCATTTTTTTATTGTTGAGTTTAATAGTTTTTCAAATGTTTTAGATTAACAATCCTTTATTATATTTGTCATTTGAAAATATTTTTTCTACTCTTGGCTTGTCTTCTCATTCTCTTGACATTGTCTTTCACAGAACCAATGTTTTTCATTTTTTTTAAGTAAACTTAAAAAAATGGGAACAACGAGGGGGGCGGGGTTGAACTCATGACCCTGAGATCAAAAGTCACATATTCTGTGACTGAGCTAGCTCAGCACCCCCAAAACTTTTCATTTTAATTAAATTGAACTTATCAATTATTTCTTTCATGGATTGTGTCTCTGGTGTTTTATCTAAAAAGTCATTGCCAAACCCAAAGTCATCTAGATTTTTTGCCTATGTTATCTTCTTGTAGGAGTTTTATAGTTTATAGTTTTTGCATTTTTAAATTCAAAAGTTACTTTTTGTGAAAGATATAAGGTCTGTTTCTACATTCATTTTTTTTTCTTTCTGCACTTGGATTTTCAAGTGCAATAATTTTATTAATATTTCACTTTACATCTCCAATTTTTCTTTTAGTTTACTTAACATAATACATTTTAAAAACCATACGATCACAAGATAAATTTTTCCCTTTTTTCTTCTTTATTTTCTTTTTGTTGTGGCTATATAAGAGAATGGATATTAGCTAAACTTATTTTAGTATACATTTTACAATATATATATATATATATAAATCAAACCACTGTGCTGTATGACTTAAATGTATACAGTGATGTATGTCAATTGGTTCTCAGTAAAACTGGAAAAAATCTAAGAAGTAACAAAAATGTTTTAAAAACAATATTAATATACTCGTTTGCTAATTCTAAAATTTATTTAAAAAAAATAAAATAAAATTTATTTCAGTTCTACATATCTCCTGATTAACAGAGTTTTCTCCTCATTATGGGATATGCTTCCCTTTTTCTTTGCACACCTGAATTTTTTTTTTTTTTTTTTGGATGCTAGATGTTTTGAACATTACTTCATTGGGTGTTGAGTAATTGGTTTTTCTATAAATATTATTGAGTTATTGAGCTTTTTTCTGGTATGCATTTGAGTTACTTGCAAATGGCTTCATCCTTTCAGGTCTTGGTTTTAAGAGTTAAGTGAGATTTGCTAGTTGAGATAGCGAATGAAAAACAACCTTAGATGTTTTGTTTTGTTTTGTTTTATTGGCAAGGCAAAATCCTTCAATGTGCTCTACTTAATGTCCAACAGATTATGAGTGTTCCCAGTCTGTTTGTGGAAACAGGGATTATTATAGCCCTGTCTAATCTTTGAGTACTCTCTTCTTCCCATCAGAAGTTATTCCATCTCTAGTCTTGGACACTTTACTCACATGCATGCCCTAATCAGCATTCTGCTGAGGATGCAAGGGAAAGAGCTTGAGCAGATCTCTGGAATTCTCTGTGCAGTTTAATTTTCTCTTGAACTCTGCTCTATGAACTGAAGCTGCCTTGTCTCCTCAGACTTTTTAGCTCTGTCTCCTAAACGTAGGGATTCTGACAGATCTATCTGGATTCTTTCTCCCTATTCTATAGCCTGGAAACTCACTCCAGAAAATAATCTGGGCAATTATAGAACATATCTTTGGTTTCTAATCTCCCAAAGATCAGAAATTTTGTTGCCTAATATTCAGTGACATAAAAACCATTATTTCACATATTCTTTGTGTTTCCTGTTATTGTTTTTGTTTCAGATATGGGGGTAAATCCAGTCCTTGTTAATCCACCTTGGCCAGAAGCAGAAGTTGTATATTTGATGGTTTTATTGCTTATAATGTACCACATTCAGTCATAAATTGTCATGCTTAGAGATTCTGCAATCTCCTTTAATTTACCACTTGAGTCATTGAAGACAATTCTTAGGAAAAATTGAAGAAATGTATCCATCTCAAATCATTTCATATCTAAATTTCTTTTTTAGAGATAGTATGATTTAAGGATTAATGGACTGAAAATTATTTTTAAAGAAAGCTTCCATTTATATTTAAATAGAAAAGCTCTTTAAGAACTCAAAATATAAGTTTCTGCCTTTCAAAGATGGATATTAGACAATTTAGTGTCACTTTTAGTAGCAGAAAGACACCTTGCTATTGTTCTGTTGTTTATGTCAGGAGAGCTCATTGACAAAGGAATCATTTGAAAATAATATGACATCAAGCTGCTAGATCTTTGTTCATGGAAATATCTATAAACAGCCATAATATTTTAAAGATATGAGAATGTTTAAATTCAGAATAATGAAAGGCAGAAAAATATAGAAGAAAACCAACCAAGTAGTGAACCTATAAAAAAGGAAGACTGATTTGAACTTAAATATTTAAAACAGGGGTTTATGGTAAAGATTGAATACTAAACAAGATCTAGTTCTTGCATATATACAAGAACTAAGAAGAAGGTAATAACAAATTGCTATCTGGAGCCAACTTCCAAGTGAGAACTAATTGCAATTCTACCGGACAATCTCATAGGTTTTGTAGTTATTGAACTCAGTTAACAAAATGAGTGGCTAGAGAACAGGACTCTTCTGCTACTTAATGTAGAGAATAGGGTGCTGCTGACATCACAGTGACAAATGCCTGTCAGGGACAGTTTCAAGTTATTCACAAAGGGTAAAACAGTGTTCTAACATTACTCTCTTAGGGAGATAAATTACCCCCATATAAAGTAGACATCATGCTTCTGATACTGCATCAGCTCTGAGAAAGCACAGGGTTTAAAAGGATTTATTATCAGTCTTCTATGATCTTTTTTCAGTTCAGGGCCACATGCAAGCTAAATGTGAGATGGGAAACTTGTCTTTGACATCATCCCTGACTTTTGTCTGAATACCCCTCTTTCTGTTTATGCTTAATCTCATGCTTCACTTAAAAAAAGAAAAAAAGAAAAAAAACTGGACTAATTGATGACCATGTATTTCATTCTATATTCCCTGCTACCTTAAATAAACATTATGAACTCTCCAAAATAGGCTCTCAAGTTATTTAAAAGAAAAGTGTCTTTTCTAAACAATTCTTCAGACTATTATATTTAGCAAAAAATAAACCCTAAGTTCTTATCAATTCTCAATAGCAATTCTATTTTGTACTACTACTTTGAAAATACAGCTTGAGAAAATGGACAGATACCAATATGTCTTTGAAGCTGGCATATTATAAGATCAACTTGCATATTTTGAAAAAATATCCCTTTAAAAACAGCACAGTGAGGCTATTCACTGTGTATCATTTTAAATATTAAATATGACTGAAAAACTTGAAGTGTCATCATCACAGATGAATATAAAACACATTGAAAAGTATTACAATTAACTGTTATAATTGATTTGTTACAAAATATTATCAGTGTGACATTAAGACTTAGAGTGAATTAACATGTAATTGATGATATTCAGCATATATACATACTTATGTAATGTTTGCTTGACTATTTATACAGCTCAATAGCGTGCTATTATACATTTCAGAAGGGATTTTCCCACAGAGTCGGATTTAAAATGTACAGCTTTTGGATGCTACTTTCTACAGCATTTCTATATCAACTATATTCCATCTTTAAGTGATTAATTAACTATGAGATTCTCCTGAATCAATCTTTCTCATTCTTCATAGCTTTTTGTTATGAAGTATGAAATACAGCTTTTCACTCTTCACTATGCTAATTCTCACTAAAACTTTCTTACTTCCCTTTTAGCTTAGAGAATTCAGTTAGCACTCCCAGAGAACCTTGCCTGTTTTTCTCCCAACCCCCACATCAATTTATCAACAATGCCTCTCTTGTATGCCTCCACGGCCCCTTGAGCACACATCACTCATAACACTTAATATACTGTATTGTGGCCATTTATTCATATATCTGTTTCTCCTATTAGAGAACAAGCTTTTTGAGATCTAGGACTGTTACTCCTTTGTAATATAAGCCTTATGGAATATTCCCTTTCGTATGTGAAGCTTGCTTATTTTTAGGTAAATGTTATCAGTCAAGTCCAGTCAGATAAATAATATACTTTGAAAACAATGTATACAGTAGATGTGAACAAATAGATGTGTGTAAATATGTCTGTCTTTAAACACAATTAAAACTGTATAGAAAATATAAATATATAGAAAATCTTACATACATCAACACAAGGAAGAAAAAAGAGCATGTATTCATGATTCCAGAGTTGTTAAGAACTTTTATATTTTATTGAAAAATTAACCACATTAAGAAGGTTACTAAAGCCCAGTTCAAAACTTGACAGATACATACAGCCTTGAAAAAAATATGTAAAATAAACCAACATGCAGCCAATCACCCTAATTCCAAGGAGAAAAAAGTGAGCTCTGAATAAGGGTGGATTCTGAAAAAATGGGAAGAATTGTACATAAATCCATTTTTTTTCTCCTGGAGATAAATAAGTGAAATCTGCTGGCACTTTAGAAAAATAGTTCCAGTAAAAAACCATAATAAAACCACAGCATGGGACATCAAGTAACATGTCTGGAAATGATGTTTGCTTATTATGTTTAACTGTTATAAAGTCAGCATCAAAGAGGAGGAATCTGTAATATCATGGCCCAGGCAACAACAGTGGAATACCATTAGGCATTTTTTTTAAAAAGAAATAATAATACACCAGAAATATAGATGATTCTTTTTCATAATCATTATGCTGAGTAAGGTGTATCTATAGAAAATAATACATATTGAGTGTTTATATATATGAAATTCTAGATCAGATAAAACAAATTAATAATGATAAAAATCAGATCCAAGCTAACCTGGAGTGGGTGGTATGGTAATTAACTTCAAAAAGGCCCAAAGCTATCGAGGGGTTGGGGGGAGAAAGAAACGTTTTATATCTTCAGTGCAGTGTGGTTACATGGGTATGTATTTTTTTTCACAAGTAACTGAATTATAAACTTAAAATTTATGCAGTTTGCTACATGTAAATTACGTCTAACCAAAGCTGATTTTTGAAATATCATTTGCAATGGAATAAAAAATAAAATACTTAAACACAATTTGACAAAAAATGTGAATTCTATACAATGAAAAATAAAAATGTGGAGAGAAACTAGAAAAACTTAATGTATAGATATACTACCTTCATGGACTGGCTTTTTGAGTGGAAACTGACTGTTTAGTCTAACAGTTTTATGGCAATTAAAAGACATAGCTATCTCTGACTTATTTTGCTCAGCATAATATTCCAGCTCCATCCATGTCATTGCAAATGCCAAGATTCCATTCTTTTTATGGTTGAGTAATATTCCACTGAATATAAATATACCACCTCTTCTTTATCCATTCATAAATTGATGGACAGGTGGGCTGTTTCCATAATTTGGCTACTGTAGATAATGCTGCTATAAACATCAGGGGGCATGGGTCCCTTTGAATTAGTACTCTTTTAAAGATTGTATTTATTTATTTTAGAGAGAGAGGGTGAGTGTATTCTTTGGGTAAATACTTAGTAGTTCAGTTGTTGGATTATAGGGTAGTTCTATTTTTAACTTTTTGAGGAAACTCCATATTGTTTTCCAGAGTGGCTGCACCAGTTTGCATTCCCACCGACAGTGCAAGACGGTTCCCCTTTCTCCGCATCCTTGCCAACACCTGTTGTTTCTTGTGTTGTTGATTTTAACCATTCTGACAGATGTGAAGTGATATCTCATTATGGTTTTGATTTGTATATCCCTGATGATGAGTGATGTTGAGCATCTTTTCATGTGTCTCTTGGCCGTCTGTATGTCTTCTCTGGAAAAATGTCTATTCATGCCTTCTGCCAATTTTTAACTGGATTTTTAATTATTGGAGTGTTGAGTTAAATACCATATGATTTCACTCATATGTGGAATTTAAGAAACAAAACAAAAGGAAAGGGGGAAAAAAGAGAGAGAAGCAAACCAAGGAACAGACTTTTAACTATAGAGAACTGATTATTACCTCTGGGGAGGTAGGTGGGGGAATAGGTTAAAATGGCCAATGGGTATTGAGTACACTTGTGATGAGCACCAGTGTTGTATGGAAGTGTTGAATCACTGTATTGTACACCTAAAACTAATATTACACTATATTTTAACTAATGGAAATTTAAATAAAAACTTTTAAAAAGGACATAGGGTAAGCCAAAAATCTTAAAAGATAAAAACAAATTTGTAGAGTTAACACTACTTGATCTTAAAACTTAACTATAAGACGATGGACCCTGAAAAACAAACTGAGGGTTCTAGAGGGGAGGGGGTGGGGGGATGTGTTAGCATGGTGATGGGTATTAAAGAGGGCATGTTCTGCATGGAGCACTGGGTGTTATACGCAAACAATGAATCATGGAACACTACATCAAAAACTAATGATGTAATGTATGGTGATTCACATAACATAATAATTAAAAAAAGATAAAAAAAACTTAACTATAGGATTACCTTAATCAAAGAGGGTGATATTTGTGCGAGAGTAGGTAAATAGACCAATGAACAAAATAGGGAATTCAGAAAGAGAATAACACATATAATGCACTGACTTTTGGTAAAGGTTCTAAGGTAATTCAATGGGGAAAAGAACATTTTCATCAAATGATGCAGAACATCCAAATGGACATTTAGAAACAATAAACAAGTTCGATTCCTACCTCAAGCTATACACAGTTAATATAGATAGATCATAGGCCCTTATGTAAAGAGTGAAACTTTAAAAAATCCAGAAGACATGGAAAAATATTTTCTTATAGTAGACTTAAAAAATTTACATATTTGACTTCATTCAAATAAAAAAAAGCTGTCCATCAAATAAATCATTGAATCATTGCATTGAAAATGCAAGCCAAAAGCAGACAAATACATTAAAAGAAAATTACAAACCAGTATCTCTCATGAACATAGTTGCAAAAATCTTCAACAAAATATTAGCAGACTAAATTCAATAATGTCTAAAAATAATTGTACAGCACAACCAATGGGGTTTATCCCAGGTAGGCAAAACTGGTTCAACATTAATTAGAATATTTAGAGTAATCCATCACATCAAAAGTCTAAAAAAGAAAAATCACATGATCCTACCAATAGAGTATAACATAACGCCACTAGAATTAATAATTTTTTAAAAGACATTCTGACTAGAAATTTAAAACATGCCATTTAATTCTTTGGCCAAAGAGGAAATATTTATGTAAATTCCCAAATTTTTGGAACAGAATGATGCTGAAAACAGAACATCAGTATCTATGAATCTATGGGATATAGGTAAAGCCATTATCACAGAATAGATTACAAAATTAAATGTTTATATCATTAAATATTTATTAATTGAAAGAGCACAAAATTTAAAAAAACAAAAATACACATGAATAAATTAATGAATAAAACATAAATAAAAATTAATGCATTACAAAACAGAAAAAATACACAAAAAACAAAAACATAGGTAAGAATTAATAAAGATTAGAAAGATAAATACAAAAATTAAAAGTCTAAAAGCAGGACTTAAAAAAAAGAAACAACAGGGGTGCCTGGGTGGCTCAGTCGTTAAGTGTCTGGCTTCGGCTTGGGTCATGATCCCAGAGTCCTGGAATCGAGCCCAGCATCAGTCTCCCTGCTAGCAGGTAGGCTGCTTCTCCCTTTCCCACTCCCCCTGCTTGTATTCCCTCTCTCACTGTTAAATAAATAAAAAATAAAAATAAATAAATTAAAAAAATGAAATAAACTATCATGTAATATAATGAAGACAAAAAACAATCAGAAAAAGAAGTAACAAATACACAAATTAGAACTGGAAAAAAGGGAAATAACTGTAAAACTAGAGAGAATGTGTATATGTGTGTGTTTGTATATACTTCTGCTATTTTCCTAAGTCTGTATAAATACAATTTTAAATAAACTTTTGACATATATTCTAAAATGCACAAATGATCGATATACTATTTGATGAAGTGAGCATAGCATTTAACCATCACTTAGGTCAAGAAATGGACTATTGGCACCACTGCAATAGTCGTTTTTATCACCCATTTTCAATACCAACCCCCATTTCCTAAAGGTAAGCACCATTCTGACTTCTAACATTATAGATCAATTTGCCTGTTTTGATTTTATGTAAATGAAATTATACATTTTTGTGAGCATGACTTCTTTTATTCAAAATTGTGAAATGATTCATGTCATTACATATAACCATAGTTTAACTCATTTCATTATTTAAATACCACTATTTATGCATCATACTGTTGATGATCATATGGATTATTTAAAGTCCATTGTATATAATATAGCTATAAACTTTTATTTTTTTTGAGGTAGAGAGGGGCAGAGGGAGAGGGAGAGAGGGAGAGAATCTTAAGGCGGCTCCACACCCAATATGGAGCCTGACATGGGGCCTGATCTTACATCTTCGAGATCATGACCTGAGCCAAAATTAAGAGTAGGACCCTTAACCAACTGAACCACCCAGGCGCCCCAGCTATAAACATTCTTTTACTGAACACAAAATAAGTACCTACTCCAATTTCCTCAGCCTTGTTGATTACTCTTGCAACACATCATCCCTGTACCAAATAGTTATCAGTCCTGAGATTTTTGACGTCTCCAGCTACTCTGTGCTTAAATAAAATAAAACACAACAGATTTGGGATCTGAACATCATTCATCAAATGAATCAGAAGACAAAACTTTAGACCCAGAATGAATTTAATCCCTACAGGTGAGGAAGTGCCCAATGGAAGAACAGGAGGTTAGAGGAAACTGATCATAGAAACATGCTTTCTTAGTCCATGGACTACCTTGGAGACAAAGTTTCATCACAGTATTCCTACTTGCAAAGTGGAAGCATTCATCCAGCAATTTCTTCCCAAATGATCATGAAGAAGTAGCTGGCATAGTAAGTCATTTTACAGTGCTTTATATTATTTCTGTTTTATTTTCCTTTTTTCCTCACTCTTGCATTTGGGTGTTTATACCTCTCAAAGTATTATATTTTTATCATTACCTCATGTTCTATAGCACACAGGCTAAAACAATGAATATGCACACAGCTTTTTGGTGCATATAGGCATGCATTTCTGTTGGATATATGGGTAGGATGGAACTGCTGGTTCATATTACATACACATGTTAAATTTTAGAGATTAATGCCACATTTTTCAAAGCAGTTGTGCTACTTTTTTTCTTTTTAAAGATTTATTTATTTATTTATTTATTTGAGAGAGAGAAAGCATGGTGGGGAGGAGAAGAGGGAGAGAAATATTAGCAGATTTTTTGCTGAATGTAGAGCCCAACGCAGGCATTGATCTCACAACCCTGAGATCATGACCCTGAAATCACAACCTGAGCTGAAACCAAGAGCCAGACACTTAACCTGCTGTGCCACCCAGGTGCCCTGCAGTTGTGCTACTTTTTAAAGGTTATTCCAGGGGCACCTGGGTAGCTCAGATGGTTAAGCATCTGCCTTCAGCTCAGGTCATGATCCCAGGGTTCTGGGATCGAGTCCTGTGTCAGGCTCCTTGCTCAGCAGAGAGCCTGCTTCTCCCTCTCCCTCTGCCTGCTGTTCCCCCTGCTTGTGCTCTCTCCCCCCCACCCATCAAATAAATATTAATAAAATATAAAAAAAATTACCTAGCTTTAAAAAAATATAAAAAATAAAATAAAGGTTATTCCATTCCCAGTGGTAGTCATTAAAGTTTATGCAAATAAATTTAAATATTTAAAATACATATTTTCCTTTTCTTTTCTTTAAAGATTTTATTTATTTGACAGACAGAAAGAGAGCACCAGCAGGGAGAGTGGCAGGCAGAAGGAGAAGGAGAAGCAGGTGCCCCGCTGAGCTAGGAGCCTGATGTGGGGCTCTATCCCAGGACCCCAAGGTCACGACCTGAGCCGAAGACAGACATTTAACTGACTGAGCCACCCAGGTACCCTGAGATTAATATTTTTCTAGAAAAACAAAAGTTTATTAAAATTGATCCCAGTAGAGATGGAAAATTTAAATAGACCAAATTATAAATAGGAAATTAGGAAAGAAATTGAGATAATTACCAAAGGAAAAGCATGAAAACAATATGGTTGCAGAGGGGATTTCCAAAAAACTGACAAAGAGCAAATAATTCCAATGCTAGCCAAAATGTTTCAGAAAATAGGAAAAAACAACTTTTACATTATTTTGTGATATTATTTCACAGTCATGACAACTCAGACTAATGTCATTTATGAATATTGATGTAAGATCCTGAGGTAAAATTGTAGCAATAGAATCCAACAGCATGACTAAGTGCAATTTACTCCAGAAATGCACCAATTAGGAAATCTATTAATACAATTTAGCATTAGATATAGAAGACTTTTAATTTTCTTACTGTTTATTTTACTCTATTTTGTTTTAAAAGTTAATTTTAGTTGTTGCCCTTAGGATTACAATTAACATCTCAGTTTATATTAACCTAATTCAGATTAATAACAACTGAATTTAAGTTTTGTACAACAACATAGCTCCTTTCCCTCTCCACTCTTTTGTGTTAATTATCACACAGATTACATTTTTATACATTGTGTGCTTATCCACACAGATTTATAATTATTGTTTTTGTAGTTGTCGCTTAAATTAAATAAGAGGGAAAAAAGAGAATTGCAAACAAAATATGCATTTACACATGTCTTTCTATGTTTTTGTTACCTATCTTGGTGCTTTTTCTTTCATCTGTGTGTTCAGATTACTGTGTAGTGTCTTTTTAATTCAGCTTTTAGAGCTTCCTTTAGTATTTCTTATCAGCAATTAATTCTTTCAGTTTTTATCTTAGAATGCTTAATTTATCCTTCATTTTTGAAAGATAGTTGTGCTGGATTTAGAATTTTTAGTTGATAGTCTTTTTCTTACTGCCTCTGTCCTCTGTGGTCTGATGAAAAACCAGCCGTTAATCTTTTTCAGAATAACTTGTATACAATGATTTACTTCTTTCAAGGATTTCAAGATTTTCTTTGTCTTTGTCTTTAGACAGTTTTATTATAATGTTTCTAGGTAAGGATCTCAGTGAGAGAGTGGGCTTCATTGAGCTTCTGGGATGTGTAGACTATTTTTTTTTAAGTTGTGAAGTTTTAAGCCATTATTTCTTCAAGTATTCTTTTTGTCTCTTTCTCTCTCTCTCCTTTCTGGAACTAATATCATCCATGTGTTTGTATGCTTGATGGTATCTCAGAGGTCTCTGAGATTCTGCTTATTTTTCTTCATCTTTTTTTTTTTTCTGTTCATTAAACTAGATATCAATTGGCATATCTTCATGTTCTATGGACTGCTTAAATTTGCTGTTGAGACCGTCTAGTAAATTTTCATTTTAAGTACTGTGCTTTTCAACCACAGAATGGCTGTATGGGTCTTTTAAAAAAATCTATTTATTGATATTCTTATATGATGAGACATTGTCCTCATAATTTTATTTAGTTCATTAGACATAGTTTCATTTAGCACTTGTATATGTTGAAAATGGTCGATTTAAAATCTTTTTCTGGTAAGTCCAATGTTTGGACTTCCTCAGGCACAATTTCTAGCAATTACTTTTCCTGTGTAAGGAACATACTTTACTGTTTCTTGAATGTTTCATACTTTCTTTGTTCAAAAACAGGCATTTTAAATAATATGCTCTGGTAACTCTGGATATCAGATTCTTCCCCCTCCCCAAGGCTTTTTGTTAATGCTATTCTTTATTGTTGTTGATTTGTTTCATGACTTTTCTAAACTTAATTCCATGAAGTCAGTGTTCTTTGTCATCAATGGCTTCTGAAGTCTCTTCTTGGTTAGCTTAGTGATTAGCTAGTGATTAGACAAAGATTTCCATAAAATTCGTGAAACAAAAAAATAGGTCTCCCAGTCTTTGATAAAGGGCTGTGGGTGTATATTGATGCACACTTAACACTCAGGCAGGCAGAGTTTTGACAACTCAGCTTTAGGTTTCACTTTCCACTTGAACATAACTTCAAGGGTTAGCCAGAGGTAAGAGTTAAGGGGTTTCTCACATCTTTTCAGTGCATGCGCACAGCGTTGTATATCCACACAGTCCTACCTATGTGTGCCTTTCTAGGTTCCTAGTAATATGTCAGAATTTTTCAAAGCCCCTGCAGACGTATTCTCTAGCTTTTCCCTTTAAGCTTTTGTTTAGCTTTTCATTTGCCCAACTATTATCCAACGCCTGAGGCAGCCATAGAATTAATCAATTGACTCTAATTGTTTTTTAACAAAAGCCCACAGGAAAAAAGACTTTTCATTCCAGGTGACCTTCATAAAGAAGCCTTGCAAGGGAACCACCATACAGTTCAAATAATATTATTTCTCTGGAAATGAGACTTTAAAGGAGGTCCAACCACCTTTTGGCCTCTCTATTGGCTACTAGACTGTTGTTTTTCACCATGCTTGCAGGCCATTGATTTTCAAGTCTACTGTAGAGTTGAAATGGAGGATGGGAAAAGGGTAAGTGAAGTCACAGAGTTTATTGTTTTCACTGATATTTAGCCAATTTTCTTGAAAGAATGCTCTTTAGATTGTTATAATCTTTTGGTTAATTTCTGGAGTTCTAAAAAAGTTGATTATGTCAATTTTTGTCAGTTTTTTCACTGCTTCTATGGACAAGAGAATTTTGGAAGTCCTTTCTCCTTCATTTTTGCTAATGTTCTTACCATTTGTATTAATTTTCTAGGCAGCCATAATAAAGTACTACCAACTGGGTGGCTTAAACAATAGAAATTTGTTGTCTCATAGTTCTGGAAACTAGAAGTCCAGAATCAAGATGTAAGCAAGATCAGTTCCTTCTGAGGGCTGTGAAGGTAATGTTTTCCAGGACTTTCTCCTTAGCTTATAGAAATAGCCATCTTCATGTTCACATGGCATTCTTCCTGTATGTGTATCTGTCTCCAAATTTCTCCTTTTTATAAGTTCACCAGTCATATTTGTTTAGGGTTCATCCTAATGACCCCATCTTAAGTTGATAATTTCTGATAGAGATCTCCAAACAAGGTCATTTTCTGGGGTAATGGGGTGAGGATTTCAATATATAAATTTTAGGGGGGCAAAATTCAACCTATAATGCTATTTTAATTAATCTATATAGAAAAGTCATAGGACCATAGATGCTGAAGACTCATGCTATAAAATACAAAACACATTTATATTAAAAGCACTCAATGAATTAGAATTTGATGAGTAATTCCTTAACATGGTATCCTTATTTATACATGTGTGTATATGTATGTATTCCTCACTCTCTCTAAATTTACACCTTATGTAATGGGGAGATATTAAAGTCTTTCCTGCTATTTTCAGGAAAAAAAAATAGGATGATCGTTGTCACCACTGCTGTTTTATACAAGACTAGGAGTTTTAGCCAACAGAAAGTGTTAGATGCATAATAGGTAGAAAAAGATGTTTGATTATGAGTTATTATATATTTGGATAATTTCAAAGAATCAATGTGAAAAAGAAAGTTTCTATAAACAACATGAGAACCTTGTAGGCTATAAAACTGACACAAAAATCCATGATCTCAAGGGTTCAGCTTCCAAGTATGACAGAGTAGCTTGCAAAAAATCAATGTTACTGTCAAAACAAGTGGAAAATCCAGATAAAAGTACTGAAAATAATTTGCTACTGAGGCAATCAATAGTGAGCATGCCTAATCCTCGAGAATTCAGCAAATGTCTTGAGGCAGAATCAACAGGTTGATGTACTCATTTCTCTGCTACTTTCTTCACATCAGAATACCAACCCCTAAAGTTTTTATGTCAGTCTCTCTTCCCCACAACACTGTCAAACTTCTGCTGTTTTCTCTCTATCTTGACACTTGCATCCTTCATGGCCATGAACTGAATGTTTTGTAACTTGCTTATTATCATAATTGTCAAATTCCCTAAACAATAAAAGCAATTGCAGAAATTTGTTTAATTTCTCTGATCATTTTCCCCTTCAAAGTTTTTTTTTTTTTTTAAGATTTTATTTATTTATTTGACATAGAGAGACAGCTAGAGAGGGAACACAAGCAGGGGGAGTGGGAGTGGGAGAAGCAGGCCTCCCACTGAGCAGGGAGCCCCATGTGGGGTTCAATCCCAACACCCTGCAGATGCTTAACGATTGAACCCCCCAGGCGTGCCTCCCCTTCAAAGTTTTTAAGGAACATAATTTTCAACCTAAAATTCCATATGCAGGCAAATTTTTCATCACTGGTTAAGGTAAGATAAATGTATTTTTCAGGCATGTAAATACTTGAAACTTTAATTCCTATTTAGTTTTTTTTATTAAGGATTCATATGAAATATATACCCTCATTGAGCTTTGGAATCAAATAATCAGCGGATGCAGGCTTAGGAGCATATAAAATAAAGTCCCAGTATAGTAGCTGTGTAAAAGGGACAAAAAAAAAAAAAACCTACATTTGTTCCACTTTGAAGAACAAGTTAAGAAAGATTATTTTTGGAAAAGAAATTATTCCCTGCAAAATAGTGGATATAAGGAAGAGACTGAAAAAAAGTATAAATTTGATTGAGAAACACAATTTAAAAAATAAAGGAAATTCAAATGTTTAGGAGAAACAAAAAGTTATAGAAGGGAACATGTCCACATATGAAGCAAACTTTTTAAAGTTAGAATTGAAATGTGTATATTCAAGGAAAATGACAAATTAATTTCTAGTTATAAAAAATAATGCATTAAGAATATTGTGAAGAAGACTTAGCCTTTCTTCTCTCAACAAGAAAAAAAGAAAGGCAACCAGAAACTCCAGGATAAAACACTAATATTATCTCTTATATTGTTAACAATAAAGAGATACATAGTATAGTTGATAAAACAAAAACACAAAGTTGTGAATGTATTACTTACATCTGCCCACATAAGCAATAGATAAACTAAAATACGGATTCAGATAATACTTTGATAGAGAAGGTAGAGAAAAAATAATAAGTGTAAACTAAATTTCACAATATAAAACCAATAGATGAAGTCTGGGAAAACAAGATATAGCAGCATACACATTTTTTTTAGAGGTAACATTAGAACATTTTAAACAAATTTTAAAAAGTATTTGCATTTGGAATTGATATCAGCCTTGGGAAAATATAGGATAGGTATCATTGCTTTTTATTATTTTCTCCTTGTACTATTTAATATGTACTATGTTGATTAAAAAATTCTCGGTGGAGTGGCTGGGTGGCTCATTCAGTTAAGCATCTGACTCTTGATCTCAGCTCAGGTCTTGATCTCAGGTTGTGAGTTCAAACCCCACACTGGGCTCCATGTGGGTGTGGAGTCTACTTAAAACAAAACAAAACAAAACAAAAACAAAAACCTCAGTAAATGGGTTAAAAAACAGATGGAAACAGAAGAGTGAAATAATGAACATAAACTAAGTTGAAGGATTCTCTCCTGTAAAAAACAGGGGGAAGAGGGAAGGAAAAGAAAAAAATTAAGAGGCATGAATGATAGATCCAGAAATTCTGGTATGGATCTAAATTAACTTCTACAAAAAGAGAATGGAGACAGAGTTGGTTTAAGAACTAACCAAAAGCGGGGCTCCTGGGTGGCTCAGCCGTTATGCGTCTGCCTTCGGCTCAGGTCATGGTCCCATGGTCCTGGGAATCAGCCCCAGACCGAGCCCCGCATCAAGCCCTGCATCAAGCCCCATATCGAGCCCTGCATGGAGCCCCATATCAAGCCCTGCCTCGGGCTCACTGCTCGGCGGGAAGCCTACTTTTCCCTCCCCCACTCCCTCCTGCTTGTGTTTCCTCTCTCACTGTGTCTCTCTCTGTCAAATAAATAAATAAAATCTTAAAAAAAAAACTAACCAAAAGCATAATTAAAGAACACTGTTCTAAACTAATTAGTCATGAGTTTTTAGATTCTAAAACTTTGTGAAATGTCAAATAGAATAAGAAAAAAGAAAAACCCACAGAAATATAATGAAATTATTTTATAACATCAAACATGAAATTAAAATACTAAAATTTTCCAAGAAAATATTTTTAAAAGATCACCCCAGAAGACACTAGAAAAGACCAGTATCAGTCTTCTATTAGCAACAATGGACATGAGAAGACAGTGGTAAATGTTATTAAAAAGCAGAAAGAAAATACTTTATTAATTTTTTTGCAGGATTTATTTTTTTTAATATTTTATTTATTTATTTAAGAGAGAGAGAGAGAGAGAGAACATGAGAGGGGGGAGGGTGAGAGGGAGAAGCAGACTCCCTGCTGAGCCGGGAGCCCAATGCAGGACTTGATCCTGGGACTATAGGATCATGACCTGAGCCAAAGCCAGTCGCTTACCAACTGAGCCACTCAGGCGCCCAGAAAGAAGATACTTTAAACAGGGAATGCTTTTACTGGACAACAACCGTTCAACTGGAACAATGTCAGAAAGTGTATCACATAAAGTACCTTCACAAATCATTTATTGAATATATCCAGGCCATGGTATACATTTACTAAAAAGTATGTGCTATAGCTCAGTTACTATGTAAAACAGGAATGGTATATTAGTATGTCATTGCTCAGATTAAAGAGAAATATGCATGAGAACACCAAGAAGAAGCCAAAACCCCATTAGTCTCCTTTCATAAGAAGGAAATAATGGTTATTGAGGCAAGGTCTATACAAACTTCCTTAGTTTGAATTTTGATATTTTTCTAAAATGGAACCATACTACATTTAGAGTATTAAAACTGGAGATAGTAGCTTTTTTATATTTCAGATGAAGAAACAAATACATTGAAAAGTTGAGACTTCGAGTAGAATTGGTCATAATTAACAGCCAAACCTAAAAACTTATCACCTTTAATTTTTCTGGCTGTAACTATTCTGATTTAGCCTTCATGGTTCCAATGACATTTTGCCAGAGTTCTGGTTTTTAAAAGTTTTCATGTTACATTAAATAAAAATATGCATTATTAAAACTCTCACCTACTTCTCCTGGTTAGGCCCTTCTGAAGTAATGTTTAGTATTTTGAAGGGCTTTCTAATAAAACCTCCTCTGTCTTTGAAAATGCAGATATCTCTGTGAAGGATAACTACTTTAGATTTGTGAAAGGTGATTTCCTAATTTAGTGGGTTTTGGAAACTAGATAAGAGAAATTCCTTTGGGAATGTGATTTCCATACTTAATGCATTGCAGAGTTGAAAAGTTCTGGTATAGGAAGCAGAAACGAGCTAAAAACAAATGTCACCCACTTAACAACTTTACTTAGTTGTCCAGAAGTAATCCCCAAATGCAATCCATCTTAAAGCAAGACAGCATCCTCATATACTGCTTTGACTATTTTTCACTGAAAATATCTTTTCTGAAGTATTTTTCCTAAAATGAACTTCTACTCTCTATATTTTTTATCTAAAACACAAATGTTTGACAATTAATTCAACATATTTTTGATATATAGACCCCTGCATATCCTTGTTATTCCTGTGAATGAAATTGTGAAACATTTAGATTGTCATATAGCAAGCTTTTGTTTTACTGTTTAAACATTTTAGGGATTTGTTTATAGATTCATTTTAGAGTTAATTAAGAACATGAGGTGTACCTAACATATAAAGATAAGAATTTAAAAATATTCTGTTATACTTTACAGTTTCTATAATTAGATATAATAAATAATTTCCTTTTATTATTGGAATGCCAAAAAATTACCAATTTATTCCTTTGTTTGAAAATATATAATAATGTGACGCTAAGTAGTCTCACTGACCTTGCTTCAGTGATAGTTTCTATAATAAAGTTTTTGGAGAGCTTAAAAATATTCATGTTTTGTAATAGCAATGCCTTATGAAAAGTAATTCTTATTAAGTATGTTCTTTGTTCATAAAGTTCTTGCTTTCCTTGGTGATCCTGTTATGGCTACTCACTTAAGATGTTTCCTGAGCACTTTGATATGTTTTCTTATGATATAAACATCATAATAAGATATATATTGCCATAATAGCGTGTGGCAAGACATTTTTGCTAGGCAGTGTGAACAATTTCTAAATGCCATGATGAGATTAAACAGTGAGGCACAACAGGTTATATTACACTGTGAAGTTCCATAATAGGTGTTGAAATTGCCTCTCAACATCACACTCTGGAGTATCTCTGGGATTTTTACATGACAATTTCACAGGGTTATTAAAAAAAGAATAAATGAAGTCATTAAAAAAACTTTTTCTTAGATAAATTTAAATGCTTTCCATCACCCAGTGTGCAGTCATTAAGGTCTAATGCTTTTTCCTGGGAAAATATTTCATATAGATTTTTTAGCTTTTTTTTTACTGGTAACTCAAAATTTGTTAAATATGACTTATTTAAATTTGGTTCCTATAATGAAAAATAATGGAGGAAATTACCTTCAACTCAATTTCCAAGGTGACAGTTTATAAATCATAGTAATAAGTGGTTGGATTTCTTCATAATATATTTGACTCTCTGACTTTTTCCATCTTTCTCCAACTCTCAGATTTCCTCCAATGCTTTGAAAAATCTTCTTTTTTTTTTCTCAGATGAGAGTGAAAATGCCCTCCCCAGTGAATAACTGTGGAAGTTTAGGAAACAGAAAAATAATCAAAGGATAAGAGAGTCCAACGGTACGTAAATGGAGGATATCAGCCACTCCTATAAATTATATATAAGCATACCGGAATCAAATATTTTAACTTACTCTTTGGTTACACAAGGTGACTTATAAGGTTATTGCTTATTTATTAAATGTCAAGAGGCCATGTCCATATTCATAAAGTATTTTCTAAATCACCCAAAAGTTAGAGCAACAAAGGCTTTTGACCTCTCAGTTCAGCTAAATTTTGGGTGCCGGTTTTAGCATTTGTTCCAACAGAAAATGGTGCTGGGACAAGTGTATTCAAGGGCAGATAGATTATTTAAATGTGTAAGGGACACTGGCAGGGGAGAGAGATGTAAAACAGACAAGGAAATTCAGCTAATAAAGTATACACTATCAAGCCATCTACCACAGTCATTGAATGGAGCTTAGCTTGTTGGTGGAACTCTGGGAAGCACTTCAAACTACACAGCTTAGAATTATCCCTACCCAAGAGTAAGGAAGCTGGAGATTAATACAGTAACTCTGGAGAGTCATTGGGTGATGCTACTGGGGTAAGCAAGTATATACTAATTCTATAGCACTTTTGGATTTTCAAGAGGAAATGAGCAGAGTGACCTTCCATAGACTGAGACACAAGCACTGTAACACAAAGAAGCAGACAGTGACAGTTGGAAGTTTGGGTGAAATACATGGGTAAGTCCAAAGAATGGGAATGGACACTACCAGTATGTATTATATCTGCAAAATATTGCAACATTCCTGCTAACTACATTACATTCCCAGGTTTTGTATTGTTTACAATTTGATAGTCATATTTTCCACAGTTTCAACTGATAAACTAAAAATGTTTATCAGTAAAGATTGTGTGACAGAGTTTAAATCTCCACGTAGAGAAAATAGATACACTTGAATAGTAGGTATACTTGAATAGATCATCCTTGGATGATCTCATACAAATTGTGGGGTCAACACCAATTAATGTGATGGGGACCCTTAAATTCAACCATACCCTGGATGTCTTTTCTGAACTTGAATCATTTGTCCAGCTATCTTTTGTAGATCTCATTCCACATTCATTCTAATAATGACTTAATAAAATAGCAGCTAACATGGATAATATTGCACTAAGCACTGTATTAACCAATAAGTTTTGAGTCTTCACAACAAACTTTGAAGTAGATACTGTTACTATTGCAATTTAACACACCAGAAAATAGATTTGGAGGTTTAATTAGCTTGTTCAAAATTAAGTAATGTGTGGTAAAGTATGGAGTTAAATCAGGCATTCTGACGTTCTGACTCTATAGCTCCTGTATCAGTTAAAATTTAACAAGGGGAATAGAACCAGTAGATGATGTGTAAGAAATTTATTGCAAGCAATTGGTTTGATGCAATTGTGGGGGCTAACTAGGCAAATATTAAATCTGTAGGGCAGGCTATCAGGGAGAGCAGGGCATAATTCTTGGACATGAACTTAAACTGTCCACCACTGGGGTCTGTATTTACTGACTTCCTATTAGTATCAAGGGCAAGATGACAGATTTAAATGAGCACATGTTGATAAAATTAATTCAATATTCTAAGGCTTTCTACTGAATTGTTTATCTATTTATCTATTTATTCAATGACCACTGAGTGCCTATTGTAAAACAGGTACAAGAGGTATAGAAATGAATATGAGATGAATTTTGCCATAAAAAGGTCATTAGTTTTCTATCATCTAAGGAATCTAGTAATATTATTGCATGGTAATTTTTAAATCTAGTAAATTTATAAAAATATTACAAGTTAGGAAAGAAAATTTAAAATTGATGGCTAGAAATAGGTATTTATGTGGTAATTTATATGGAAGGATGACTGATCAAACTGAACAGACATGGGATAGGAATTTTTATTTTATAAAAAACAATTAGTTAAAAAGTTGAAAGTGTGAATGTTTTAACATGACACTATTATAATTTTACACACACAAAATCCCGGAACATTTTAAACAACAAAGCAATTTGGCAGTTCACATTTAGAACAAAAATCCTATCAAAATAAGGATGAGAATTGGTTTAATAATTTCAATTATGAAATTCATGGTGACCAAATGGTTAAAGTGTATAAATTGTATTATTTCCAGCACAATCATTTCACTTTGTTGGGTAGAACTACAAACAGAATTAATAGGTTGATAGTGTGGCAGAATGAACCAAAGAACTGATTTGTTCCCAGTTTGATATGTTAAATGAAAAGTAACTGAAATCCCCCAAAAGATCAGGGATTTAATGGTACTCAACATTAGAGTTATTAAGCATTTTGCTATTTTGAACTAGCAGTAAAAAGAAGATGATAGGTGACATTGTTTTATTCACTCAAAAGAAAATGTTCTCTTCCCATATTTCACTTTCAGAACAGAAAGAACGAACTTTAAAAATTAGAAATAAAGAAGTTACTGGGATAAGGGTTGCCTATAAATAGGATCTATAATCCACTACATATTTTTCTCTCAGAAATAGTACATTAAAAAAAACCCAAACATCCCTTTGTACTCCCATACAAATTTAATTTTTAATTTAAGATTTTATTTATTTATTTGAGAGAGAGAGAGAGAGAGATAGAGAGCACGAGAGGGAAGAGGGTCAGAGGGAGAAGCAGACTCCCCGCTGAGCAGGGAGCCCGATGTGGGACTCGATTCCGGGACTCCAGGATCATGACCTGAGCCGAAGGCAGTCGCCCAACCAACCAAGCCACCCAGGTGCCCTTTAATTTTTTTTTTTTAAAGACTTTATTTATTTATTTGTCAGAGAGAGAGCACAAGCAGGGAGAGCAGCAGGCAGAGGGAGAAGCAGGCTCCCTGCTGAGCAGAGAGCCCGACGTGGGACTCGATCCCAGGACCCAGGGATCATGACCTGAGCCGAAGGCAGACGCTTAACCGACTGAAAGCCACCCAGGCGTCCCTATTTTTAATTAAAAAAAAATTGTTCTATGGAAATTCAGAGGATACACATAGGAATAGGATATCCATAAGATACACATAGGAATCTACTTCTCTCAGTAATTGGTTTGCCTCTCTACCCCTCCGATAAAGAAAGAGTATATATTTTTTCAAGATTTAGTTGTTTTTCCGTGGGAGGATATATTAGAAAATCTAATCTTCCATACAATTGGTGCAGAATATATATTTAGGTTTTGAACTCTATAAATATTTTACCTATATAAAAATTAAATTAATTAAAAATTACTAGTATAACTGGTATGAAAAACTACCAACTATTTTAGAAATCACAAACTAAATTGCTTGGAAGACTGGACTCCTTTATCAGGCACTAGAAAACACACAAAAAGGAACTAATATGTAAAAGTTAATACTCTTGACACCAAGACCATAGTATGAGAAGTGGAATAGAAATAAGGAAATGACCTTTTGGTTAATACTAACTTTGTAATATATAAAACTTACAGGGACTTCAAAGACTTAAAAAGTTATAGTATGCATTTTTATTTGACTCTTTTCTGAATGACATTGTTTTCAATACTTGGAATATGACTGTAATTGTTGTAATCAAAATTAGGTTTTCAAAAACATGAAGTAGTATTCTCATTTTATATATGGCCTTATCCGTTGCTTTGCCATCACTTGTCAAAAAATTCCTCATGTGATTGGTTGAATTGCCATGCATTCTCTGATAGTTTTGAATTTACTTTTAAACATGAGAAGTGAAGCCATAAAACTTTTAGAAGAAAACAGGTGATGTCACTATAATTCACTCAGTTGCTTAAATCAGGCATTTCAAACTATGGCCTTTTACAGAAAGTGATTTCAGACCCCTGGCTTAAACTAATCTTTGATTTTCTCTTTCATTCATCATTTATGTTTAGCTAATTCCATTAAAATTGCCAGTTATATAACTCACACATCTTATCAAATTTGTTTTTCCTCTACTCCTACTGCCATTACTCTTCCATAATTTCTCTACTTGATTGCTGTAAAGTTTCCTAAACGGTATTTTGGCTTCCATCCATTCTCTACAATTCTTGATACCAGCTGCTGCACTGATATTTCTTTTTTTTTTGTCTTTATAATTTTATTGTATGTCTTTTAAGTACTTAACTGTGGATAATAGAGATCATACATCTCATGTCTTTTTTTATTTTATTTTATCATGTTATATTAATCACCATATATTACATCATTAGTTTTTGATGTAACATTCCACGATTCATTGTTTGTGCATAACACCCAGTGCTCCATTCAATATGTGCCCTCCTTAATACCCATCACCAGGCTAGCCCATCCCCCCAACCCCCTCCCCTCTAGAGCCCTCAGTTTGTTTCTCAGAGTCCATAGTTTCTCATGGTTCGTCTCCCCCTCCGATTCCCCCCCTTAATTTTTCCCTTCCTACTATCTTTTTTTTTTTTTTTAACATATAATGTATTATTTGTTTCAGAGGTACAGGTCTGTGATTCAACAGTCTCACACAATTCACAGCGCTCACCATAGCACATACCCTCCCCAGTGTCCATCACCCAGCCACCCCATCCTTCCCACCCCCCACCACTCCAGCAACCCTCAGTTTGTTTCCTGAGATTAAGAATTCCTCATATCAGTGAGATCATATGATACATGTCTTTCTCTGATTGACCAAATGCAAACAAGATTATGATTGTTTAGAATTCTTCATTTCCTTTCCTCTGCTAAGTTATTTTATTTTCCATTGTTAAATTATATGGCCCTTAGTATGACACCTAAGAGCCTTCACAGACTGGTCTCTGACAGTCTCTTCAGCTTCCTACGTCACCTAACCTCTGTCATATTCCATCCTTACAGAACTGTTTTGTCAGTCAAATGTTCTGTGATAAGTAATTTTCCTGACTTTTCACATGATGCTTTTTTTTGTCTGTAATACAGAAAATGGCAAAGATGTAAACTGAGAAAGACAAGGCTAAAAATGGAAATGAAAGATGCCCATATTTACCTAGCAGACTGGATTAGGAAAATAATAGGAAAAGAATAAGATCATATTAATTAATAAAATTATATTAATCATAAGACAAAGAAAATAAGAAAGACGACACATGACAAAAGATGAACACAATAATATGCTTTGTTACTGGTTCATTTTAAAATTAGTGAGATCCAGTTAAGATCCTCCATCTAAAGAGAATCAAGGAAGAAAAAAAGTAATTACTGACCATTTGCATACTGCTTATATGTTTAATGTATTTACTTGAATTCAAGCTTTCTCATATATTTGACGAAGAATGGAAGATAGAAGAAAATAGTATGTCTTTGTTTTCTCTTTATTATCTCCATTCTACCCTTTTCTCAGTCCTTCCCTGAAGTCAGCAAAGAGTGGATGCTTTGAATTATTCCTGAAGTTAACTGCTTTTTGTGGGGAAGGCAGGATCTATGATTCTCATCTCTCTAGAATTTAGATGTTTCTACAGAACAACCACTTTGTTTATATTTGTATATATTACATGAAGGGGGTACTCCCAAAAATACCTGCCATGAGAACTGTTTTCAATTTTTCTTGACAACCCTCAATGTTTCTTCCCAGCTACATGTAAATCTTTATTAAATCATCTTCCCTTTCAGAATAACTCCACACATTGATGGCAATTATAGCAGAAAAACACAGTGTTAATTACTTTCAATGAACCTTTTATTTCTTGTTAAATATAGAAAAGCTGTCTTAATGTCATCACCTTGCAATTTGTTTTCAGTATAAATGAATAGGACAGGGACAAAAAGCTTTAGATATTATTCTCTGCCATCTTTTACAGAACTCAGTTAAAGGAGTAGCTTTTGGAATGAATGCATTACTAAGTACTTTTATGATAAAATCTAAAAGTGTTTATGCTGATTTTTGCTCTAGCTTACAATTGTATTACATAGGCAACACTGCATTCTCTGGAAACTGTCTATTGCAATGGCTATGAAAACACTAATGGGAGAAACAAAATATTGATGTTATGGGACATTTGTCACTAGTATACAAAATTATGTGCTGGAAGAATAAGTGGTTTCATTTTATTAATTCTTTTCTATGTTTTTTCTTTTTAGTGGTAACAGTTAAAAAAACTAGTAGTTTCTACTGTGAATTTATGTGGCAATTTAGAAGCAAACTTCACAATTCCCAGATTTGCAGGTGTAGGTGTAGTTAAATATAGTTAAGTAGTATGTCAAAGTCTTTGTTTTAAAAGGACCAATGGAGAAAAAAATAAACATATTCTGATATAAATATTGAAATGTCTTAAAGACTAATAAAATAACATGAGAGACTAGATTTAAAGTCTTGGAGGCAAGGAACATTGGGACTCCATAAGAAGCAGCTATTTCCAGTGAACAACAAGTCAGGATATAAAATATAAATTGCAAGTTAAATGCTATGAAAACAATGAGGGAATTAACAATAATAGAAACAGGAAAACTAGAATTTGAACTCGTCATAGATGCAAAGAACTTTGAAGTTGTTTGTTCTTGAGGGGGGGAAAAGAATGATGTAGTCACATTCAGTGCTGTTTAGTGACATTCATCCTTTATTTATTATAAGTTAAGTTTTACTGTTCAAATATTAAAACAAAGTACAAACTTTGGAAAAGAATGAATATAATTAAACATATATTTTAGATGTTTTATCTTTTTGCTAAGGAAAATAAGTACATTTTAAAGTAGTTATTGAAGGTACATATATCCTGAATAATTTATTATATTTAATGAGAAGAACATCTGGAAATATAAATTAAAGTGATGAGTTGGATGTAATGTTTTAATGTTTTATATACTTTAAAACATTCAAGTTCCTTGTTATATAATGTTGAAAACTCAACATAATTTAAACTATGGGTTCCAAAATTGTGCATTCCAGTGAAACAAAACTTCCTTTTTAATTTTGCCTAAATTTATCATTGAATCACTAAGGTGAAGATATTAATGTTCTAAAAATTCATTCTCTCCAACCAAGTCAGCAAAATGGCACTTCCCATTGTCCTTGGGAGTTAGGTGTGGCTTAACTTCCTTGAGTGTTATGGAAAACAAACATACATAGGTGGAGAGATATGCCATATTTATGCCTTAAAAGATTCAATATCATAAATATATCAACTTCACAAGTTATGTACAGATTTGATGCAATATCAACCAAAATCCCAATTTTTTTCATGAAAATTTTGCAACAAATTTCATACTAATGAAATGTGAGCAATATGATTTAAACCATTTCCTGGACTGGGTCTTAAGAATGAGGTCCTTTAAATCTACTTTCTTCTTTCTACTGTCTGGATCTGGACATGGTGATTCCATTCAGTTATGCAAATTATGACAATACTCCTAGAAAACCAAGAGAACCAACCTAAAACCCTAATTAACCATGGGTTACAAAGCCATCCCTAATACACGGATTGCTTAACTTGGAACTCTTATGTAAGAAAGTCTTATTTCCATAAATTATTTCTGGTTTTGGTTACTATGTTACATTTGTTTGGATTATAATTCCATGGTCCACTGAAGTCAGTGTGACTTGCTTCAACCAATGAAATGTGTCTGGGAATGAAACACTTTCAGGAAGCATGCTTGAAGAGCCAGTTCATTGTCCATTGTGTTACTTTTCGGGTGTCACAAGAATATCAGTATTCCAGATAGAGATTTCTCTGTCGAACTAGGTTTTGGACTGCAGACAGCATGAAGCAATGCCTATGCCAATCCATTATGGATACTTAGTGTGTAAGCAAGAAATAAACCTTTATGATAAGCCACTGAGATTTAGATGTTCATTGCTGTAGCAATGAACCCTATCTTGACTAATTTGAGAAGCTTAGCCTGAACCTTGATCAATACAGACCCACACAGCCATTTCATGGTTTAATCTGGTTATATTAAGGAGTACTGGGGTAAAATAAGAAGTAAAATATTTAGTTTGTGTATGGAGTATAAAAGAAGCAAGTACAATACTAATTGCAAAATATCTTTCAATATTTTTCTACAGATTTAATAGAGGAAAGGAAATAAGTAGCTCAGTTCTATGCAATTAATAAAATCTAAAGTTTCATTAACAACATAAGGGAGAAGATGTGGTGAGAAGAACTGAGATTTTAAGATAGAGCATTGGTGAGCTTCTCATTTTAATTAGAAAGTGAAGAGGAAGAATTATTAAAGCAAGTACAAAAATATGTCAGAAAGGACAGTGCATAAATATTGATCCTAGGGAGAAAGGCTAAAAGTTGGGAAGAATGACTCATCATGCTGTTTGCAGCTTAGAAGCAGGTATTAAGGCAATTTTGAAGAGGTCACTGGACATGTTACATGTATGGTTTCAAACCAAAGCAATTTAGAGAGAGCTCAGGGAAAAACTAAAGGAAATAGCAGGAAAAGAATATACACTCTAAACATTCTAAATTGAAAAGAAAATAATATGAGAACAATAAGTGGAAAAGGTAAATAAGTCAAACAAAAGCATTCAAAGATCACTGAAATGTTTGAAAGCAGAAAGAAAAGGGCAAAGATTGATTAGAAAGAGGAAAGTGAAAAATTTGAAAAACTGTTCCACAGGTAAAAAAATGGGAGGCCAAACAATGAGTGAGGTGGGGCAAGCCAGAATTTCTGGATAAAAAGTGCCAACAGAGAAAAAACAGCAAGGGATGATACAGAATCAAAGAACAGCTACCAATTTAGAAAATAGAAATAGAACTGATTCCATAGAAAATATCTCTTGTTATCCTTTAAATCCTCTGAATCAATCACTATTACCTACACGGTCTGCTTTCTCTTCAGGAATTATATTATAAACAATTTCATATTATTATAGCTTGATTACAAGTCAGCTAATTTTACAAACTTATTTTATTTTTCTACTTTATTTTTAACAACTTTGTTGTGAAATGCAACATACACATAAAACACACATGTGCATAAAATATCTATGTTTGGATTAATAAACAGTTTTTTTTTAAATAAGCTTCCATGTGACCAGCATCTGGTCAAAAATAAAACATTGGAAGCTACTCCCCAAACTCTCTTTGTGTCCCTTCCTGTTTACCACCTCTTCCATCCTATCTCTATAAGTAACCACTTTCCTGTATTATATGGTAAAAGTTAATAAAATTTTAAGATGGTTTTACCATGATAACTGCATTCCTAAACAATATAGGTACGTTTGCCAGCTTTTAAACTTCACGTAAATGGAATTATCCAGTATATATTCTTTTGTGACACATTTCTTTAACTCAACAGTATGTTTGTAAAATGCAAAGATGTTAATGCATAAATTTCAGTTCATTCATTTTCCTACTGTAATAAAATGCTGTTGTGTACTTGTTCTACAATGTATCCATTTAATATTGATGGAACTTTGGGATATTTCTAATTTAGAGCTCTTACAAGTAATGTAGTTAAGTACAGTTTTGTCCGTGTATCTAGGAGAACTTACGCATGCACATTTAGGAGTAGAATTAGGGTGGTTACATTCTTTACTAGATAATGCCATACTGTTTTTCAATATAGTTAGACAATTTAGATTCTGAATAACAAGATATAAGAATTTTTGTTGCTCCAGGGGCGCCTGGGTGGTTCAGTCGTTGGGCCTCTGCCTTCGGCTCAGGTCATGATCCCAGGGTCCTGGGATCGAGCCCCACATCAGGCTCCCTGCTCAGCGGGGAGCCTGCTTCTCCCTCTCCCACTCCCTCTGCTTGTGTTCCCTCTCTCGCTGTGTTTCTCTCTGTCAAATAAATAAATAAAATCTTTAAAAATAAAAGAATTTTTATTGCTCCACATACTGGCCAATAGCTTGTTTTCTCAGAATTTTAAATTTTATCTCTCTTATTATGGAAAATTTTTTATAAGATTTATTGGGATACTCTCTGGTAGGTACTAATGTTTGTAAACTTTGTAGACTTGTTTGTCTTTGTCTTCTCAATTGGTACACGTATTTTCTTTCTATTCTGTATATCTAATTGTCCCAGACCATATATTGAAAAGAATGCCCTTTGCCCATGCCTCTGCAGTACAAACTTTGTCATATAGTAAGTGTTCAAAATGTGTAGATCTGTTTTGAGATATTTGCTCTATTTAATTAATCTAATTGTCAATCCATGAACAAAATATTAATGTCTTGTTTACTATAGAAAATGAAATTTATTGTTAACTAGTTGAGCAAGTCTTCTCTATTTTTTTTTACTCTTTTCTAAAACTAGCCTGGTTCTTTTTGAATTTTGATTTTAGAATCAGCTTGACAATTTTCACAAAAAATTATTGGATTTTGATTATTATTGCCCTGAATCTGTACATCAATTGTGGTAGAGATGATATGATATAGAGCCTCTAATATACCAACATGTATGTAAAACTTAAAAATGATTCGTGTATATATATATATATATTTAAAGATTTTATTTATTTGAGAGAGAGAGAGAATGAGAGATAGAAAGCACTAGAGGGAAGAGGGTCAGAGGGAGAAGCAGACTCCCTGCTGAGCAGGAAGCCCAATGTGGGACTCCATCCCAGGACTCCAGGATCATGACCCGGGCCGAAGGCAGTCGCTCAACCAACTGAGCCACCCAGGCGCCCTGTATATATTTTTAAATAAAAGAAATTTGTAAATATGGTTTTAGATTTATCTTTAGTTACGTGGTAGCTTTTATACTAGCAAAGTTTGAACTTTTGTCACTGAGACCTATAGAATTATAAATAAATTTTATATGATTTGTAAGTTCTTATTAATTTTAACATTTTATTAGCTATTTTCTATAAATACAAATAATGAAGGACTGTATTCCTTTCTTTCTGATCCATATACATTATATTTATTTTTCTGGCCTTATATACTGGTTGTGACATTTAGTAAAATGGCAATAATGATCAAGAGAAACTTTGTCTTGCTTCATATCCCAAAGAGAATATTTTCAAAGATCCATTAATAAAATAACGTTTGCTACAGGTATTATTATAGATAAGTTTTATCAGAATAAAGAGGTCCTTTTATATTCTTAGTTTACTATGAGTTGTTTGATCTTGCATGTATTTAAATTTTATTAAATGCTTTTTTTGCATATATAAAGACAGTCATATAATTTGTTTTTCTTTTTAATACTATGGAGAGTTTTTCTTGTTTAACTTCTCATTGGACAATAAACTTTTTGTTCCTGGGATATTTTAGGAATTTTGCATACATATTCAGGAGTGAGATTGAACTTAAAATTTCTTTTTCAATATTGTCTTTGGTAGATGTTGCTGTAAGATTATGGAAACTTCATAAATCTATGTGAGTAATCCTGGTTTTCTATTTTAAAGGACTTTGGATAAACCTAGATTTTTTTTTTTTAGCTGAAATGTTTAAAATAATTTGCCAGTGAAGTCATATAGACCAGAATTTTTTTCATGGGATTATTTGTAACTACTGATTCAATTTCTTTCTTTTTTTTTAAGATTTTATTTATTTATTTGACAGAGAGAGAGAGACAGCGAGAGAGGGAATACAAGCAGGGGGAGTAAGAGAGGGAGAAGCAGGCTTCCCATGGAGCACAGAGCCCGATGCAGGGCTCGATCCCAGGACCCTGGGATCATGACCTGAGCCAAAGGCAGATGCTTAATGACTGAGCCACCCAGGCGCCCCTCAATTTCTTAAATAAATATAAGATTATAGAAATACCCCAATTCATTTGGAGAAAATTTTACTGTTTTTTTCTTCAGTAATTTGTTAATTTTAATCTAAATTTCAAAAATTTCATATAAGGCTCTTTTGAAATTATGGAGTAAGGACCTTTGGAATGTAAATTGGTACAGCCACTATAGAAAACAGTATGGAGTTTCCTCAAAAAATTAAAAATGGATATACCATATGATCCAATAATTCCACTATTTCCCTAGGTAAATTCCAGTATTTACCCAGGGAAAATGAAAACACTAATTGGAAAAGATACATGAACATCTACGTTTATTTCAGCATTATTTACAATAGCCAAGTCATGGAAGCAACCTTAGTGTCCATCAATAGATGAATGGATAAGGAAAAGTGGTATATATACACAATGGAATATTACACAGCCATAAAAACTATGAGATCATGCCATTTGAGAATTTGAGACAACACAAATGGACCTAGGGAATATTATACTAAGTTAAATAAATCAAATTGAGAAAGATAAATACAGTATAATTCCACTCATAAGTGGAATCTAAAAAAAATGAACAAAAAGCAGAATCAGAACTATAAATACAGAGAACAAACTTATGGTGGCCAGAGTAGAGGTGGGTATGGGGATGGGCAAAATGGGTGAAGGGGAGAGGGAGATACAGGCCTTCAGTGTTGGAATAAGTCACGGAAATAAAAACCAGAGCATAAGGAATACAGTCAATGATATTGTATGACAATGTAATGGGGCAGATAGTAGCTTATACTTGTGATGAACATAGCATAATGTATAAACTTGTCAAATCACTAACTTGTACATCTGAAACTAATGTAGCACAGTGTGTCAACTACACTCAAATAAAAATAAATGAAAATTCATTTCTTCATAAATGCAACAAAAAATGAAAAAAAAACAGGACAAAATTACCTTTTTAAAAACCGTGGAAATAAAGACAATAATTGAAGAAGCATTAGTGACGAGAAGCTACTGAGTCTCAATAAAAACAATTAGCTTTGTGGTGTTCAACTTGCCCTATTCTCATCTTTCATTCCTCACTCTCATGGTTGCCTTGAAAACTAACACCTTTAGAACCAAAGGAGTTGTGAAAATTAGCAGCCTGGAAGTCACCAAAAGGGGCAGACTGGGTTTATAGTTCCTTAAAACCTTACCCACAGGAAATGAGATGAACTGTTTGTCAGCTCACTGGAAACATCTTACTCACAGGGCTTGTCATTTGACCTGACTCAGGGCTCATTCTGTGGGAAAGCCCTACACTCAGGGTGTTTGGCGATTTTTTAATGTCCCACCTGCCTGAAGTGATGCCAGTTAGGGGAAACAAAAAGGTCACCAAAATACATAAAAGGAAGATCTGGGGAATAAGATATCCACTTATTTGAAAACACTATGACATACTATTTGGAATATAGATCACTACAGACATATGCACGGCTATGCATATCTTTAAAGAACAGTCTGAAAAGGTCCCAATTTCTCACCTCTGGCTGGTTCTGAGTCCCTTAACAAGCAGAAAATAAAGAATAGGGAATAGTTTTAAATTGCTGGAGATAGAAAATGTGCTAAAATCACACATAGTCCATCTGCCGAAGGTGGAAGACTTACTTGTTCAAGGCATTTAAGGAAATACCTGTTCAATCAGATGACTACAAGGCAAACCAGAGATGCAGGCTGCATGTAACAGGGAATACAGACATTCTGTAATTGGTCCAAACTAAGCAAAATATATGAAGAAAAACATGGACAGAACTGAAAGGATACAATAGTTCTACAGTAATAGATGGAGACTTCAATACCCCACTTTCAGTAATGAAGAGAACAACTAGGAAGGAGATCAAAAAGGAGAGAGAAAACTTGAGCACTACAAAACAACTAGACCTACACTGGACTTACTTTCATAAGATCCTATTGTTCTGTTTTGATGTAAGAAACTTAACCATACACTATGATAAAGTATCTGGTATCACACTATCCCTCCCGCTGTAAACAGCAACAATCAGGCATTGAATAATAGGCTGTGAAAGATTATGATCACTAGGAGAAGGGAAAATATCAAAGGAGCCCCATCATCACCTTAAGTGTTTGTCTGGAGACACTTCCCTGACATACAGCAAGGTGCTCTTCAAGCAGAACAAAGTGGTGGAGCTAAGCTGAGGACAACACATATCAATATACAAGTCAGCCAAAGCAACTAGAATCCATGTGGCAGGGTAATGAAGAGAAAGCTGTGCAGAAAATAGCCTCAGAAGTCTATATGGGAGTCCTCTAAGACTTCTTGACTGAGGGATGGCTGCAAACACAAAAGACAAATCTACATGAAGTTTTCTACAATATGGCTGCTAAGAAGTTGTGTGCAGAAAACAAGGATCAATCAGTTAAGAAACCCAGTTAGTACCCTGGACACGAAATGAGACAGCAGTTGCTATTTATAATTAAGGACCACATGATCCTTAATTATAAATAGCAGCTGGTAAAATACTCAAGATATGCCATAGAAAAGCCCATGACCAAGCTCAAACAAGATTCATAAGGGAGGCAAAATTGGGAAGTTGAATTTCAGCAAGTTAGAGAGGTTTAGGAAATACCTTGGATTTTTCACAGATCTGTCCCCAATAAAATGTAAGCCTACACATGAAGTAAGCCTTCACAGTTATTGAAGTAATAATCAGAAACACACACACACATACATGCACACATGCATGCACCCTATTGAGAAAGACAACAGAATCCAGCATCCTTACAACCTGTAATCAAAATGTTCAATATAAAATAAAAATTTAAAGACATAGACTTCCAGTTTCTGCTTGGAATATAGAACTAGAAAGAGCAATATTACCAGCATTACAACAAAATAGCCATATAAACTGCTAGCTCATGAGTTTTCTTGAACCTCTAAGGGCACTAAAGTCATAGGAATTTTCTTGAACTTATAAGAAAGTGAAGATCATAGGGCAACCAACTGGTCCAAAATCTATACAGACAGACCTGCAGGGAGAGAGGATACCTGAGCATTCATTCAACTTGAGCAGACACAGACAGACATCAGTTAAAAGAACTCAGCTAGAGTTTTGAAATAATTCATAGTCTAAGTATGCACTAGCAAGAGTTACAGAGGCCTTGAGAGCCATGGATTTAGAGAGAGCTTGAAGCCATTTGAAGTTTCTTCTCTGTAGACTCCTCTGCATACACTCACAGAAAAGACTGCTAAGAGTTCAGAAAAAGCATTCTTTGTGATACAGACCTAAGAGAGGAAAAGAGCAGTCTCTGAAAGAGGGCCAAATATTTACTCAGCCATGGTAATTCCATTTTCTTTTTCTTGGGGCTCATTTTCTGAGCCTCCCTTGTAATCATCAACAGACATGAAATAAGCAATGGTCAGGGGGATGGAAGACATGAGCATCCTGGGACGCCTGGGTGGCTCAGTCAATTAAGCGTATGCCTTCGGCTCAGGTCATGATCCCAGAGTCCTGGGATCAAGTCTTGCAGTGGGCTCCCTGCTCAGCAGGGAGTCTGCTTCTCCCTCTCCCTCTACACTTTACCCCTGCTTGTTCTCTCTCTCTCTCTCATGCTCCCTCTCTCAAATAAATAAATAAAATCTTTAAAAAAAAAAAAGATAAACATGATCATCCTGGAAGCTCTCTAGGAAAATTTCCTCCTGCAATAAAAGGAGATAGACACCGAAAGAAATTTTTGCTCCCTTCCTCTCAAACTTCTTATAATGCGAGATAATCAAAAATCTTCATCATACAGACCAATATAATTATATCAATTTTAAAGTATTTATAAATGATACTATGACCCCCTTTCTTAATCTTTCTGAAAATTTACCATGGTAAAAGCCCATCAAGAGCAAAAATAATTCATTTAGTCATTGGAAACTACTAATTAAACAACTACTTCATATGAGGAATTGTCCTAAAGGAAGGGATACATTGAAGAAGAGACTCAACGTTGTAACCTAAGGATGGTGATGATCATCATGAAGATGAAAAAGTAGGTGATCATGAGGACACCAACAAAGGCAAAGTCCACTTAGGCAATTACAAAATGGTTAAGACTGCTTATGATATATCATTCAGACTATAAAAAATGAGATATTTACTTCTTAAATATACAATCATCAAAAAAAAAATCCCCCAAAAAACAAAAAACAAACCAAACCACACATACACACAATTCTAATTTTCTAAGAAGAAAACCACATTTGCCAAGCAGGCACAAGGCTTATCTTATCTTTTGTTTTGTTTTGTTTTAAATTTTAAGTATTCTTTCTTTTATGATTTTAGAACATAATGAAGTCAGGGAAACAAAATATAGAATTAAAATGAAATTAGTGTCTAGTTATCCTACATTCATGAAGTCTAAGTAAAAAAGGCAGAGTAAGGAACTCAGTTCCATTCCTCCTTTGTATTCAATTTGTACCCACCCATGTCTTCATTTTAAAAATATAGTTAGCCTTATTGCATTATAATTAAAAATGAAACTTAAATGGATAAAACAATTGTACATATGTGCCTTTAATAATAGATGTGAGACAAAAGTAAAGGTTCATAGTCTATGTTTCAGGTATATGCAAAATTTCCAAAATAACTGCAAGGAGTATTCTTTGCTTAATTTTAGACAAGTAATGTGGTGACAATTACAAAATTGTGTCCATTTTATAAGCCAGAGACACTTTTATTTCATTTTCCATCTTTTAAATGAAAACCAATGAATAATCAGATGAAATTTCTGCTGCTGTACAAATTAAATACAAGACCTCTTAGAGGATTCTATTTTCCTTTGCTGTCAGATTAAATCTGTATTGATATTCAGTTCATCAGGATCGGTACCATCAAGCTCAATTCTACCTGTCTAATTTGGCTAGAGATTCCCTTGTTGGTCCCATTGAATTCTGATAAAAATTAGTATTTCATGGGAATATCTAAGGGATTCACTGAATACCATTTTCCTTTTTCTTCTAAGAGCTAAATCAATTGAGAAATAAAGAGTAAGTACTATAGGACAAAATGTCATCTTTATTATTGATAAAATTTATTTGGAGAATGTAGCTGAGCAACTCTTAGCTATTTTCCATTCCAAAGTCATTATCAGATAGAGTTACATTGTGTACCTTAGGGAGAAGTGGCTCAGAGTACAGAGAAAACAGTAACTGGGTTCCATTCATAGAAATTTTGTTTAACATTCATAGATACTTAGTTTAACATTCAAAAATTAATCAACATAATTCACATTAACAAAGTAAAAGAGAAAAAAAAAACCATATCACCAAATACAGAAGAAAGCCTTTAACAACATCCAGCAAACATTTATGATAAAAAATTAATTTCAGCAGTAATAAAAATAAAGCATAATAAAAAGGAAGTCCATCAGTCTGAAAAAGGGATTTGACAAAACTGCAGCTAGTATCATAAATAATGATGAATGTATTCTCCTTAAAATTAGGAACAACACTGGAATATTTGCTCTCACTGCTTATATTCAACATTGTACTGGAGGTTTTAGCCAGCTCAAAAAGGCAAGAAAAAAAGTTAAAAAGCAAAGAAATAAAATTAAAATATTCTGTTTTTACAGATGCTATGATTATATCCTCAGAAGTTTTGATGAAACTACAAAAAAAGTATAAATCAAAAGTGATTTTATTGAGGGTCAATTGCATTTCTACATTCTAAAAACAATCAAATAATCAAATAAACTGTTAGAATATCATTTATGTAAACTTCAAAAATAAAAATATATAGGAATAAATTTAACAAGAACCATGAAATATGTTTACTCTTCTACATGTCTACCTCTACACAAATAAACTACAAAATATTGCAAAAGAAATTAAAGAAAGACAAAATACATGTACCATATAGAACATTTAATGAATTAGAACAATTTGTTAATATGTCAGTTCTACAGAAACTGGTGTATAGATTCAAGATAATAACAATCAAATTCCCAAAGTGCTTTTGGTAGAAATATAACAAATGTAGTTATAGCACTCACGTGACCTTGCTTGATTTCAAGACTTTCTATAAAGGTATAGTAATCAAAACAGTGTGTTGACATAAGTTGATATAAGCATTGACAAAGAGTGAATAGAACCAAATAGACAGTCTTAAATGGACCTATACATGCATGATCTATTGATTTTAAACAAATATACCAGGGCAATGCAAAGGTGGAAAGTATAGTCTTTTCATTAACATTTTCATTAATAAATGAATAAATATATGAAAAATTAATAACCTTGATAACGAACTTAAGACTTGAATATAAAAGTTAAAACTATAAAGTAAAAGAAAATATTCGACAATATTTTCATGGCCATGTGGTAAGTAAAGATTTCCTGGTTAGGACAAAAACAGAAAATCACAAAAGATAATGAAAATGATAGATTAGTTGTACTTCATGAAAATTAAAAACTGCTTTCACAAAAGACACTATCAAGAAAATGAAATGTAAGCCAAGGAGTACAAAAACATAGTTGCAATAAAATATTTGAAAAAAGACTTATTTTCTATAAATCAATGACAAAGCATCAGCAACTTAATAAAAAAATGTTTAAGATACATAAAAAGACAAAGAAGATATATAATGCCCAGTAAGCATATAAAAAACTACTCGACATCAATAGTTTTTAGAAGTAAATTAAAACCTCAATTAGGTATAAGTTCAGTTTCACTAGAATGGCTAAAATTTTAAAAGCAAAACAAAACCTGCATAATCAAAATTTGGTGAGGATGTGGAACAATCTTTATATATAACCAACAATAAAGAGAAAAAAACAAATTGCTCATCAGCAAGTGAATTGGGCAAATTATTTCATTATAGTAAACAATAAAGAGAAAACATGCAATGTTGTGCATGAATTTCACAGAAACAAAAAGAGTATCTAGTATGTGATTCTATCTATATGGAGTTCAAAAACAGGCAAAACTATTATGGTAGAAATTAGAAATTTGATTGTCAATGGGTGAAGATTTCCTGGAAACACACAAGAGTAATTTCTAACGTGAAAAAAACTTCTATATAATGCTTGGAGTAAGGGGCGCCTGGGTGGCTCAGTGGGTTAAGCATCCTACTCTTGATTTCAGCTCAGGTCATGGCTCAGATCATTGCTCAGGTCATGGTCTCAGGGTCCTGGAATCCGGCCCCACATCAGGCTCCACGCTCAGCTGCTCTCAATGGGGAGTCTGCCTGAGATTCTCGCTCTCCCTCTGCCCTCTCCTTGTTCTCTTCCTCAAATAAATAAATAAACCTTTTAAAAAAAATAACACTTGGAGTGGGGATTCAACAGGTTTATATATTTATTAGTATTCATTAATTAATGTGTGCATTTAATTGTATGTAAAGGTTAAAGGAGGAGCTAATTTAAAAATTTAGATGTTCTTTTTATTAAATTATTATTTTAAAAAAGTATCTCTTGTTATAAAAAATATCTAATCTTATATTACAATTATTTACATAACTTTTATTTAACAAATTTTAGTTCACCCTGGCAGTTCCTGGATTGTAAAAATTTTCTCCTTGGATTTCTTATTTTGATTTATCCTATTGTTATCAGAGAAACACCTTTGATTAATATTGTTGTGAATGATATTTCTTTTTTCTAGTTTCTGACCATTAAAACATCTGAGAACATCTTTCTCTTGCTTTCATAAATAGAAATTTATGTGGAAATAAATTTGTGTCAGAAACTTTTCCTATATATACAAGTTGCATCATTTTCTTCTGATATTTATTCTACAGATAGAAAAATCTGAAAGTTGGTTATCCTACTTACTTTTTTTAACATGAATGCTTGTAGGATAATTTCTGTAGAATTTTAATTTCAAAACTGTGTCAATGTGTATAGAGCTGTGGATGTCCTTTAATTCATTCTATGGATAGTTATGCTCCCCTTTCTCAGTTCAGTTTTAAACACATCTAAGTTATTATCTTTTCTATTATCTTCTGTCACATACTTTCAAATCCAGAGTCTTGTTCCTCTGAATCCTGGATAAATGTTTCACATTTGTTCTCCATATCAGTAGTTTACCTCTGTGCATTGTCAGTTCTGGAATTTTACTACCTACTGTTGATTTTAATTATCCTAGTAAATTTTAGGTGACAAAGAATGGAGATGAAGAGAGGCTTACGTTATTTTAGTCTGGACTTTTGCTCTGTTTTCATATATGTGGGCAACCAGTATTATTTCTCAGGACATTTCTATTAAAATTGTAATTTATGGGGGCACCTGGGTGGCTCACTTGGTTGAGCGGCTGCCTTCGGCTCTGGTCATGATCCTGAAGTCCCAGGATCGAGTTCCGCATCGGACTCCCTGCTCAGCGGGGAGTCTGCTTCTCCCTCTGATGTCTTCCCTCCTCTCATGTACTCTCTCTCTCTCATTCTCTCTCTCAAATAAATAAATAAAATCTTTAAAAAAATTGTAATTTATGTTTTTTCTCAAGGTCTGATTATAAGCTATTTAATAGATACAAAAATAATAATAACAAGTATGATAATAAATGCCATGGTTGTTGCTGGTTTTTTCTCCCTGTAACTTTTTTTTAGTTTTTATTAATTTTATTTTATTATGTTATGCTAGTCACCGTACATATTACATCATTAGTTTTTGATGCACTGTTCCATGATTCATTGTTTGCATATAACACCCAGTGCTCCATTCAATACGTGCCCTCTTTAATACTCATCACCAGACTAACACATCCCCCACCCCCCTCCCCTCTAAAACCCTCAGTTTGTTTCTCAGAGTCCATAGTCTCTCATGGTTCACCTCCCCCTCCGATTTCCCTCCCCTTCATTTTTCCCTTCCTACTATCTTCTTCTTTTTTTTAGTATATAATACATTATTTGTTTCAGATGTACAGATCCGTGATTCACCAGTCTTACACAATTCACAGTGCTCACCATAGCACATACCCTCCCCAATGTCCATCACCCAGACCCCCCATCCCTCCTGTTAAGTTTTTAAGATGTTTCCATAGGACAGCAGAACAAACCTGTATGGTCTGTCTGTTTTCCGGTTCCCTCCCACTGAGCAGCTATTCTAATTTCATGAGGAGAGTCTGATGTCCTCTCAGATATATTTCCCATATGATCCTATATAAGCATAAAGGTGGTCTCTGGTCATTTCGTTCTTTTACTCTCTCTAGTGCTGGCACCTAGATTTCTGAGGCACACAGAAAGTACAGGTGAACTTAGAATCTCCTTTTCATTCTACCTATTATAAAATTGACCTGACTAAGTAAGCACTTGTGCTGAATGCAGATTTTTATTCCCTCATATAATGAAGGACTCAGATCACCTAAAAATTCAAAAGTGAAAATTTATGTTTTGTAATCAGAGAAATATGTATTATGAATATTTTATCTCAATATTACTAAAAGCCCCATAGACTAAGGTTAAGAGTCTCTGGCTTAGATTGCATTGAAAGTCTGAAATTTTATAGCATGCCTCACAGTTGAGTAAACACAAAAAAAGCCTTGAAAATAAAAATACATCCTAATTAAATCTTAGGCATACCAAAATCTAATTTTAGAACTTTGTCAAGTTGGTGTTTCATCCAGAACAAGTTATTTAACTTCCAGTTACTTCAACTGCAAAAAGAGGATTAGTTATATTATGTAACTAAGAATAATTGTGATAGATGGTGAGTAGCTATACATTAAAAGATTTAGTAGTCAGCACTTGTGGGAAATTTACAGCATAGAATTTGTATATTGGATAAGGACCTCCCTTACAAACAAGAGCCTTCCTTCTCTGTACAACATTTAGCTCAGGAAATGTTAAGTGATGATAATTCAGCTATGATTTTCTCTGCTATGGCAATATCATATTACTTTCAAAAGGTGTTAAGAAGGTTATTAAGATTTCTTAATTAAAATATTTCCAGGAACAATAAAGTTGCCTTAGTATAAATCCACCCACAGAAAGAAAATGGCATATTTTTACTTTGACCTGTTATGTCAAACCTGCATAAGGTCTTTTATATGTGTAATGCATCATAGGAAGCCCTTATCCCTCTGCCTTCGGACGACCCTGACTGATAAAAGAGGGCACGTTCTGCGTGGAGCACTGGGTGTTATGCACAAACAATGAATCATGGAACCCTACATCAAAAACTAATGATGTAATGTATGGTGATTAACATAACAATAAAAAAATTTAAAGAAAAAAAAGAACCCTTGAGTTGCCATTCAAATAAGGAGCTTAATTTGTGACTCTATTTTTTGAAGAGGGAGCAACTGTAGGGTGAAGTATCTTCTAATCACATTCTTTTAACAATATAATTTTAAAAGTATAATTTAAAGGTTTTCATGAATAGCATAGGGAATCCTCATAGGAAATCCAAATTCCTGCTGTTGTTTGTAGAAATGTTCTTTGTTTTAGTCCAGAAAGTTATGTTCTAGAACAAGGACACATAAAAGAGACATTTGAAAATAGACTATATATGATATTCTTTATAACATTCCATTTAGATCCTTAGATTTATAGGTTTATGGAATTTGAAGAAAAAATGTCATGCCATTTAAAAAGTGACTTTAACATATGTTCTATGGGTTTTTGTTGGAAAAGGGGACATTTATAGTAGGAATAAATAAAAAGAAATTGATTTAGTAATCAGAAAATCAGAGAAAAATATACATGTTAATATATCCAGAAACTATTTCTTGAATCATATAGATTATATACAAAACTCAGCTTTCTAAGCAAAATATGACTGTATGTATAGGAAAGATATTGTTGGCAATAATGAATATTCGTACCTGAAAGATAGAACCTTCTTCTCCTGCATTATTCTGAGGTCATAGTTTCAAAAGGAACCGTGGTTTAGACATTTCATTATAGAATAAATTTTATACATCTTGTAGCATCAAAAACTGCTGTAGGGATTTTCCCAGAAACTTAATATTTTAAAAAATTAAATCTAAAAAAAAGAAGTGTACAGAACAAGGATCTAGTGGATTAAAAATCCCAACATGATTTTTCTTGCCTATGTCTATCTTCCAGCTCGGTCAAGCCATATAAAACTTGTTAGATGTTTTAATATGAGAGCTAAAAATCAGGATGAGTTGAATCAGCTCTCTTCCTAAATTGACAGAACTACACTTATGAATATGAGACAAAGGACTTTTGTTTTTCTAATGCTTGCGTATATAAGAATTTCTACAGTTGCACATTAGCTTGAAGAAGAAAGCTACAGTGTTATGAAATTCACAGAAACATAATACAGGGAATATTGTGACAGACATCACTAGTAAGCTATCACTAGTAAGCTCATTCTTTTTTTGTTTCATATTTGTTCATTTTTACTCTTGCTTTTTTCTTCAGTTTCTCTCTGTTAACATGCTTTTGAAAGTATTAGAAATTCTAACTAAATTGGCTTAAAATAAGAATAGTCATTGTAATGGTTAATTTTATGTGTAAACTTGGCTGGGCTATGGTACCCAGTTAGTCAAACACCGGTCTAGATGTTGCAACAAACATATTTTTTTAAAACATGGTTAACATTCAAATAGACTTTGAGTAAAGCAGATTACCTTCAATAATATGGGTGTGCCTCATCTAATCAGTTGAAGGTTTTAAAACAAAGACTGAGGTCCCCAAGAGAGTAAGGAATTCTGCTTCCACACTGCCTTTGGCTTCAAGACCGTAACATCAACCTATCCCTGGGTCTCCAGTTGATCTGCGTAGCCGACTTAGCATTTTCCAGCCCCATTAATTGTATGTGCCAGGTCTTTTTTTTTTTAATTTTATTTTATTATGTTATATTAATCACCATACATCATTAGTTTTTGGTGTGGTGATCCACGATTCATTGTTTTCATGTAACACCCAGTGCTCCATGCAGTACGTTAATCCCAGTTATCATCACTTAGCATTGTTTTCATGTAACACCCACTGCTCCATGCAGTCCTTAATACCCAGTTCTTTAAAACAATTCTCACCTAAGTGCTACAGGAAAAAAATAGTAACAACTTTGGAATACTGTCTTCTCAATCTCCCAGCAGAAGAGTGTTTTACTTTTGGTAACTGAAAACATGATTTATATCCTAGAATAAATCCCAAATATTAAGGATAGGGGTTCCACTTCTACAAACAACTTTATCAGTTAGTATCTTGTTTTTTTCTTTTGAATAATCATAAATGTCTACTCCCATACTACCACTTTTTACAAGAATGAAAGGAACAAGTAAAGGATCATCAAACATTAAGATTAAGTAGGTTCACTTCAAATTTAATCAAGCACACCAGTCAAAGTCATTAGGGTCTTATCTAATAATATTTTTCAGGGATTGAAGCAACTTTATAAAAGCAATCTACTTCTGTTGACAGTCTCTTAGTTTTTCTTTCAAATATGTTATTTAATTTTAATAGTTAATTTCTTTACTTGGTAAGTTGTGAAGAGCTACATTTTCTTTAACAGTAAAGTATTTTTCCTTCCAAGGAAAGAGATATCTCAATAAAAAAATATGCTGGAGGGAGAGAGAGATCTCAAAAAAAAAGTTATACTATTGCACAGTAAGCATAGACTGCGTATGTTGCTACCCTCAAGGGTAGCTACTGAACCTTGAAAGTTTCAAATTTTTATTCAGTCTAAAGCAACACAGTTTTCTAAATTACACAGATTCATAAAATGCCCCCAGAAGATTTAAATTTTAAGCTCCAATTATATTATTGATACTTATTTAATCTTATTTGAGATAAAGTTTAAGATCTTTTCTACTTTTGCAAAAGTTACTATTCTTTAGCACTCCAATAACTGTCTAGGCAATTGTAGCACAAGTTTAAAGATAATACTGAAGCATTCTTAAAGGCATATCATCTCTGATTAAAAATAAAATACAATTATCGATATATTCATACAAAAAAAAGACATTGAACTAGAAACATCAAATAGAATTACATTAAAATAATTGAGAGTCTTTAAAAGAAAGTTTGTGTATAAAATATCTATTCTTACCTACTATATATGAAATAATAAAAAAGACGTTTAAAACAGAATTCTTACCAAGTAATTTCATTTGCAAGGTCATGTGCTAGTAGTCACTGTGAGAGGCTAAAATATACTAATAAAACAGAATAGTGATGAATAATCTATACTCTAAAGAAAATTACATATTTAGTTATAAAAATCAAGGTACAAATATATTAAATAAAATAGAAAGGTAAATAAAACATATAAAATGCAAAATTTTTAAAAAGCAGATAAAAATGAAGTATAATGTTCATAATGAGTTCAATCAAATGTTCAGAGGTCATTGTAAACGGAGGTATCCAGGAAGGGCTTGAAGGCACTTTTGAGCAGAAAATAGTGTAAATGAAATTAATATATTAAAATATGCAAACATAGCTGCTCTGAAAATAATATAAATATTTTGAGACAAATAAAAGGCTTTGAAAATATTAATAATAACTATAAAAATAAATTTCCCTAATACATAAAGATGTTTGTAAATACAAAAATATAAGAACAAAACTCAAATGAAAATTACAAAAAAGTGCATTAAGGATTCACAGAAACAAGTATAATATTTCTAACAACACTTGAAAGCATTCACAATGTTACTAGTAATTGACAATATTTTGAACAGATCAGTAAAATGTTCTTAAACTACCAAATTAGATATATAAAGTTATAATAATCAAGTTGTTGAAAATGTGGTAAGGTACAAATTTGCAAACATGAATCTTTGGAATATGAATTAATTTTTTTAATATAAATAATTTGCCATTATGTTTCAAGAACTTCAAAAGGGTTGAAAGATTTTGCCCAATAGTTTCACCTATAATACCATATCTAAGGAAAAAATCTAGCACAAAAAAATGATGAGTGAGATTCCACTGGTACATTTCATATAACACAAAATTGAAAAAGGTTAAATATTTGATAGTCTGGAAATTGCTGCAATAAAAATTATTTCATTCACATGATGCAATGTAATTAAATCAGTAAAATGAATTTAAAATATTAAGAATGATTTTGTGATAATGTTATATGATGCTTTAATAGCTTAATAAAATGATTTTAATAAAATAAAACTATATTATAATCTACTTTTGCTGAAAATGATTGTGTATAATTTTCAATCATATATATATAGATAAATATATATTATGCATATATTATGTATCAATATATTTATTCATTCATATTATGATCCTTTAGTTAATATTTTCTAAAATATTAACAAATTAATAAATACTACCACATTTATCATTTGAAAATTTATGCTGTAATATTTAATATATGTAAAATAAACAGAAAGAAAATAACATGAAGTGACAAATTCCCAATAGGATACTTAAAACAATAATAGCAATAAAAAGGAAAACAATGAATCAAAATTCTAGATATATGTCATGCTTTTGTAATCTTGAAATAATATATCCTGAAAATACTGGCACCAAGGAAAACTAGAAATATGAGTTTGCCAGTTATCATTATTTTTTAAGGGAGAAATGCTTCTTTTCCCCAAATGTTAAGAAAATTTGTGGCATTTATTTCTCTGTAAAGGGTGTTTTGCAATATCCTCAGGAGCAATTACATAAAAATAGAAATTGGTTTTATGTGGCCATTTCTTGTTTTACTTGTCATGAACATTTACGGACATAAAATTATATTCTGTGAAATCATATTTCCTTGGAGTGAAAAGATATAGTCACATTACACAGGTTTCATGATATATGTTGGAGAGAGGGAGAGATTATAGAGATCTAGAGAGATTGATCATTGTAGTGGCCATTGGACAACTGTCTCAGATATCACTGTTTAAATGGATATTTAATTAGAGATGGAGCAGGAATTTGAAAACTCATGTCTCTACCCAGTACTATAAGATATTTATTGTTTTGAGTCCTGAAGAGATATGTTCTTTATAACATATCCTCAGGTTATGACATGTATTGACCAAGTTGAACTGTTTTCTTAATGTAAGCTTTCCCAACGTCATACAGAGAAGCTGAAAGAGATGTCTATGATGTAAAATATTTGTAGGCACTAATTAGCATCCTGCTTCCTAAATCATTATTGAGCCTTACTGTTTCTTGCAGAATACTGATTTTAAAGTTTTGGGTTTTTTTTAACTAATACCTGGCAAGGGTGAATTTTAAATGACACCACAAAAAACTAAATCAATATCTTAAATAAGTGCCATTAATACTATCAATCAGGATCTCAAAGAATAATTGATTTAAAAGAGCTATTTTTATTTATGTATCTTTCTGGTTTAAGGGTAGGAGAACAGGCATGCTATGTATTAAATTATTATTAGGGGAGGTAAGTCCCTAGCCACACCCAGTATCCAAGTATATTTGGAACTGCATTGCCAATACCCTTATTAATGTTAACATTTATCTTTCTTGAGATATTTTTATCTCTCTATATCTTCCATGAATAAAAAATTTATAATCAATGAACATATGCCTTGAGAAGTTAAATTTTTTATTTTTAAAACAAAATAACAAAAATAAAGCAATAAAAATAAATAAATGAGATATTGCTTTATAATAATATATTATATATAAACAATATGTGCACATATATGTGTATATATATAAAATAGAACAACAATCAGTGGCATCTGGTTAAACTCCTTATGAAACTGAGTGACAAACTGTAATTTAGTGTAGTGATGATAGAAATTAGAGCATTTAAGAAAGACAGAATAGAAAGGCAATTATAGAAAATTTTATTAAAGGTTTAGTATGAGAAATCCAGGGCTCAACCTAAGTAGTTGCACTGAAACCACTTTAACAAGCAAATCCAAATGTGTGCTGCATCAAACAAAATAGAAGTTTATTTCTTGCTCACATACATACAGTCTAGCATGGATGCAAAAGTTGGTGGTAGCTCTGTTGCATGTGTTGAGTCAGGGATGTAGGCTCTGTTGTTACACAATCCTTTAGAGTCTGGGTACCATCCACATTCACCTAACAAAAAGGGAAGAGATCTTGGAGAAGTAATACCTGTTTCTTAAATGTATAGTCTACAAATGGCACATATCACTTCTCCATAAGATCCACTGTCATAAAAATAATTGCAGAGAGGGGAGGGGAAACTCGTGCTTATAATCTCAAAAAGAAGGAGAAAATAGACTTCGATGGACATCCAGCAGTCTTCATCATAAGACAGTGTGAATGAAGAATCACATGCATGGGTCATATTAAATTTCAAAATTCTCACAACTCTGTAAGGTAATTTGGGGCAGTATTATCATATATATTTTGCACTTGAGGAAATTTTGAGGCCTTTAGAAAATTTTCCAGTTTTTTCCTCCTTCTCTTCACACAACACTATCTAAATTTCTAGGGGAAATTAGACTTGATCAACATAAGGAATATATCACCATCATGAGCATAAAGTCATCTTGTCAGGTAATTAATCCAGCTACGGCTTTGCATTCCTATTTTGCTGTATTTCCTTGTGTATGAATTTTTGCCTCTCCAGTCTGTCTTGGATAAAAGGCACAAAATCTTTGAATCTGGTCTCTGTTTTTCTAGCCTCCCCAAAATACATGAAATATTTCCTCTGAATTCCAACCCAGAATGAGAACCTTGCTATCTACTAAGACTACCCTTAAAAAGCCTGTTTGTCTGCTTTGATAGTCTAGTGTTTCTTCCCTCATGATTTTACATTGCACGAATCTGTCAGCTTGTTCTTATCAATATTCCACCCTCAACTATTAACAGATTTATCAATACCAGCTGCCAACTTCCACCCTGACAACATTCAGACACTGTATTCTGTTGGCACCTGACTTCCCTCTAGCACTACAGCTGGGTATACCTTCTTGCTTCCTTTCATTACTTTAGGGCGTGAATCTGTTTCTAGGTCCCTGAACCACCTCCTCTTGTCTGGCTTCCTTTGGTACTTAAGTCTTCATCATGTCAAAAGTTATGACAGACATTGAATTTACCTACACACATCAACAGGTAGGCTAATTTAAATCCAGAACACCCATGCAACTGATCTTTGACAAGTGTGCCAAGAACACACAATGAGAAAAGCCAGTCTTTATAAATGGTACTGGGAAAACGGGATATCCACATGCACTAAATAAATAAATAAAATAAAATAAAATAAAATAAAATAAAATAAAATAGAAATTGAACCCCTGCTTTATACCATGCACAAAAATCAACTCACAATGGATTAAAGACAAACATAAGATCAGAAATTATAAAAGTCCTAGAAGAAAACATAGGGGAAGATTCTTGAGATTGATCTTATCAATGATTTCTTGGATATGATACCAAGAGCACAGGCAACAAAAACAAAAATAAAGATGTAGGTCAACATCAAACCGTATGTACAGAAGTACATCAAAGGAAATAATCAACAGTATGAAAAGGCGACCTACAAAATGGGAGAAAATATTTGCAAATCAGATCTCTGATAAGAGGTTAATAGCCAATACATGTAAGAAACTCATGCAACAATGTGGGGGAAAAAGCCATTTGAAACTGGGCAAAGGACTTGAACAGACACTTTTCCAAAGAAGACATACAAATGTGACCAACAAGTGTATGAAAAGATACTTGTATCACTATTTATCAGGGGAATGCAAATCAAAACTACAATGAGAAATCAATTCACATTTGTTAGGATGGCTACTAAAAAAAGACAAGTGTTGGCGAGGACATGAAGAAATTCAAATCCTTGTCCCTTGTACAGTCTTGGTGGGGATGTAAAATGGCATAGCAGTTATGGAAAGCAGTATGGGGTTTCCTCAAAAAATTAAAAATAGAACTACCATATGACCTAGCAATCCTACCCCTGAGTGTTTATTGAAAGGAAATAAAATCTGTATTTCAGAGAGATCTCTGTACTCTCATATCCACTGAAGCATCTTTCACAGTAGACAAGATATGGAAACAACCTAAGTGTCATCTCCACATGAATAAGTACGGAAGATGTGATTTTATGTATATAATTGGGTGGTGCTGGATATGTCTATTACATTGATTGTGGTGACGGTATAGTGGATGTTTGTATTTGTCCAAACTCATCAAATTGTATACATTAAATATGTACAGTTCTTTATATATCAGTTATACATTATCAAAGCAATAGATAGATAAACAGATAGATAGAATCCAGAATATATTTTACCACACTATAATAACTTCAAATGAATAACAGTGGAAAAGGCATAATCATAGATGACTCTATGATTTTCATTTCTCCCTTATAACACATAATATGACTTATGAGAAACAAGAAAATGAGTTCCTAATTTCTGGCTTGTCATTTAAATCTAAATTTTTGTCTGTTTTAAAATTTTTATTCCCTTGTAGTTTTTAAATCTTAATAGACATAAGTAGAGTATATCAAAATTCTTGAGTCTTGAGCTTTAAACTAAGTAGGCTGTAACTTATCATAGAATGTCTAGATACATTCAGATGGTCCTTGATATTTTCATATCCTTGAATTGCATGACACTGAAACTTAGTTTGAAATTGCTTCATACAGGGTTTTGAAAAGTATGTACACTAAATATGATGCAACCCCTTGGCCACTTCTCAGCCCATATATTTCTTACCAATATGGACCAAATGAAGTGATACATAACTGTACAGTTATTTAACTCAAGATTATCATGTACATTAAATATGCTCATGAGATTGGCATACAGTGCTAAGTGATTTTCCATAACCATAGGCAACTGCATGTGGTATATTTCAACAAATATAGAGAACAAATATAGGGAACTAGCTGACCTCAAATTGGCAAGAAATATTTGGAAGGCATATCCAGGGTGGCACTAACCCATGCAATGATGTGAGAAATACTACCTCATGTTCAATATATTCTCTGTCCCAGATATACTTATCTAAAAATTTAGCAGGGGTGTTTCCACAATATATGGCAAATATTTTTAATAGCCGATTAAAATTAAAAGTCTCGTCAAAATTTAGAGAGCAGTCAGTGTTCAGAGAGAATTTCTCTGTGCATCTTCTGCAATATCAGAAACGGTCTAGACGATTTTTGATGCAGATGTAGCTGCTGTGTGAGACACATTCTTTTACTGCCAGCTTTCTTATTGAAGACTCATGGCTCTTTATGCCCCACTCACTTGTCCTGTTAGTTGCTATTTATACTTACTACTTAATAAACACTAAGAGATAAGAATGTGACAAATGTGACATTGTGGATAGTTACAAAAGTTAAAATTTTGGATATAATATCTTCATAAGGATTGGGAAATCACAGCTATTTATGCAATGGGAAGAAGATAATCTTCACCAAAGATTAGGGCATTCAGTAGAAAAATGGAAAATAATAATGCAAAAAGAGTATGGTCGTAGTCTTTTACTCTTCTAGTCTTCAGTCATGATATTTAAAATTAAAAATAGATAATCATGGATAAAACAAATCATATAGAAAATAAATATTTTTAGAATATAAAAATAATACACAGAATTTACTTTTAGATGTTATGAGAAGGGTGGAATTTATGTTGTGTTCTGAGAGGGTGGAAACTAATAAAAAGGTCAGATACTTAAAAGCCTAAATTTAAAATTTCTTGAGCTATTCAGAAAAGTAACCAAAGTAAATCAAAAGTATCATTTTATTAATATTATAAGCCCCAACAGCAGAAAAAAAGAACACATGCACAGACCTTTAAGTCCAGTTTCTAATACATTAATTTGTTTAACTTTTGCTTATTAGATATCCCATTCATTTTTCATGCCCCCGATCATCTGAGCACATGTAGTCTTCAGGTTAAGTTCCTCTTAGTAAGGATGTTGACAAGAGAAATGAGATCCTAACTGTCTCTGGCAGTGAATCCAATTGCCAAACAGATCAAATAATGTGATATTTTTGGTGTGACTTTTAAGATTTAAGTGACTAGAGTATGCTTACCAAGAATACTGTGAAAATTAAGTATAATATTGTAGAATTCAATGGACTGGCTGATGTGGAAATAACTCCTTAAAATAAACTTAGAGGCACAATGCAAAGTTGTGATAAAGAATATACCAGAAACACTAAATTTCATATAAATATTTTGCCTCATACAAAGTATCCAAAGGGAAAAGTTTTAAAAATACAAACTTAAGACATCAGTAGAGTTTAAACAAGGCTAGCAACTATCAAGGCTTGTAATGTTTCAGGAAATAGGCTAGGGTTGAAGAATATTCTGAGTGACAAAGAAATAACCATGAACATGAATTATGGCACAATTCCAAAGGTATGGCATTGAATAGGGAAAAGTACAGTAAATGTAAGAGTGAGACAGGAAAAAGTACAGAAGAAAAAACATGTGATGGCTATTGGTTCTTCCTATGCCTGTCTATTTTATGAAACAATTTGATGTCAATAAAAAATAAATTGAATAAATCCTTCTTAGCCTACCAACTAACAAGAAGCAGGAGAAAATATTTTCCTGTTATCCTCAGGTTTTATTATTAACAGCCTATTTTGAAAACTGTATGATCTTAACCAGCAAACACTGAAGAAAACATTTTATGTTTTTCTTCAGGCTTTGTTGCTTATCACCTGCAAAATAAAGTTAACATAGTAGAAAGATAAATTTCAAAATATTCATTTTCATAGTTTATAAATGTGTACAGCCAGAATAGCATGGGAAACAACATAATGTGCATGATTTCAGATGTTATCAAATAGAGGTTTCATTAATAGTTCCCTAAATCTCTTAGCATATAACCCTGGCAGTGCATTGCCATACCACTTTGGCAGCTTTGATCAGCTTTGTCATTTTAGACAACTAATAGTTTTTATATTGATTGATGCATTAATCAAAACCATTTTAATTTCAGAATTAGCATACCAAACTGTTCTGAGTTATAGTGCTAATATATCCTAGCAAAGACTAAATTAATATTTTCTTGCTGTTAACCAGAGGTGATACCTCATAAAAAATTAGGTAATCTTGCCCAAACTTCACATTCCAAGCTATTTAAATTTCAAGATGTCTAATCTATACCTATAGAAGAAAGGAGGAAGCACATCTTCTTTACGTGCTGAAAAAATTAAATACCAGATTTCAAATGTCCAATGAAAGTTTTGATTTTCCATCAATATAACTATGTGTTTAGTAGCAAAGAAAATCTAACATGACCATTTAACTTCTTTAGTAAAAATTTATACAATTAGTGGTCATAAATTTACTTTAAAGATAAGGAAATGTAAAGAACTGAATATTAATATTATATTCCTGATCCTCATCCAGCATTACTGATTATTTTATGTAACAGGTAAAGTTCATTTCAAATAATTTCTAATTTCATCACTGAAAGATGATAATTGGCTGAAAAGGAAAGCAGAACTTATTCATCTCTGTGATTGTAATTTGGGAAACTTTTTTCTTAGCAGTTTTCCTCAGGCAACAGTTACGCATTAATGTTCAACCCAGAGAAATTCTGATTCCCATCCCTTAGGGGTTTACACAGCAAATGTCACATTTTCCATGTGCAGATAAATTCATAAATCAATTTGTACAGCTCATATTGCCTGAATCTTTATAGCAAATTTTAATCAGCTAAACACATACAAATTTTGCCACACTTCATCCACTGCTATAATAGATCAGAATATAGCAGAAGTAGCTGCATCATAAAGAAACATTGCAATTAATGTCAGCAGAATCTAGATAAAATATCTTCTGAAAATGTGACTAACATTTTCTTTCAATGATGCAATCATATCTTCACTCTGTAAAATAAAGTGAGAAGATAATTTTGCTATTCATATGAGAACAGTGTTAGATACAATGAAGAGATATTTTGTCATTTCCATAAAGTCGAATTCCTTTAGAAACCTGAGAGGACATATGTATAGGTCATAAGGATGGAGGAAGAGAAAGAAGAAAAAAGATTAGAGTATGCTTCATCTTGTCTTGTGACTTGTGTCCTTTGAGTAGAAGAAATAGTTGAGATAATATTTTACACTGATCTGGACGTTAAATAAAATGAAATAAGATGGCTGACAAGGTAGCTCAGGAGAGAGATATGAGGCTGAACATCCAGAATGAGCTCAGAGTCTAAAGACAATCTGTGTCCATAAAAGGAACCAACACTGAGCCTGTATGACACTCTTCACTGGAGAAGGGGATCAACACACCCCTTGGTCACAGTGGATGTTGGTAGGCTGATTTTAAAAAACGGTTTCCATCTTAAAGGAGGCAGAAGTTGTAATCCATGCATTATATAATAAGGACGTAAATTTGCTTTTTCTGCCTCAGCACATATGCTGACCTCACCATTTGTGGATCTACAGAATGCCTGAGTCTTTACTGCACAATATTGTCACTGACTAAAGGATGTATTTTATATGAAGAAAGTACATGATAGGCTCAAAGTCAAGGTATTCAGTTGTCTTACCATATGCTCTTTACTCTAAACCACGCAGCTTGACAGAATGATAAGGCAGGATGGTGAAGTCTCAATTACAAAATAGGCTGGGAAGAAAATCTTACAAGCCTGGAATGTTGTGCTATAGGATACATTTTGTGCCTTAAACCAGAGGACAATATATGATGTCATTTCCCACATAGCCAGATTGCCCAGATCCGGGGACCAAAAGATAGAAATAGGAATGACCCTTCACAATTATAATTAATAATAATAAATGTAAATTTTTTTTCTCATAATCCTAGGGTGCCTAAGAGATAAATGCTTCTAGCAGAGCAAAGAGTTGATTCTAATGAATTGAAAATTGAGAGCACCACCTTGCAATTTTTCAGATTCTCACAGCACTGAACTGAAGAGTGAGTAAGTGATCCTAACTACTAGTCATGAACAGGGACCAGGTGGATCAATGTCTAGAATCAGAATACCGACTTCATTTCCACTTATTATTCTCATGCCTGATAATACTATCAGTGGAAAACTGTGTAAAGTCAATGAAGACATGACTACTATGGCCTTGTGTAACCCTATACCAAGGGATCAATTTTCTTTAACCAAACAAAGGCTAGAGCAGATACTAAGGGGCTACAGTTTGTGTATTGTACTGCATATTCTCTTTGCACCTCTAGATCTGCTCTCCATCCTTTTCTGCTTTTTTCTGTGTACAAGATGGCTTGACGTCCATGGCTTCCATTTGAACTCAGTTAATAATAGTCTCTTGCAGAATAGAAAGGATATGCGTTTTTTCCCTGTTTCCTGCCATTCAGTTTTCAGTCTGACAGTTGCTGAATTCTTCTCCCCAAGCTGTAGCTTCTGTCTAGGCCTCATTCTTGAGAATAAAGCTGTCACTGGGTTGCAGCAACTGTCCCTTCCCTTGCCCTTTCAAGCCTGGAGGTGGGGATCATTCCCCACTGTTGCTGGATCCCATCTTTTCACTTTTGTTGCTTCCATTGCTATAAATTCTATTTGTTAAAACGTTCTTCAAAATGTCTCATCTGTTCCAGTCAGATTTCTGACTACTATGTCATCATATTAAATGTTCCAAGGAAAATGGTGCATTGTAGATAGCCAAGAGTAGTTCAAGAAAATCACAGAGGAAAGAACGGGAAGAATGTAGAGAAAGGAGGCCAAGAATTAAATAATGAAGAGTCTTTAAACCAAAAAGGACCTCAAAAAGCTAAAGCATAACTCAAAAATGGAGCAAAGACCTAAAAATAATATGCAAAATGATAAAACTCCTGGAAGATAACATAAGAAAAAAACCTAGAAGACCTTAGGTATGGTGATGACTTTTTAGATACAACAGCAAAGGCACAATCCATGAAGAAAATAATTGATAAGTTGGATTTCATTAAAATTAAAACCTTCTGCTCTGCAAAAGAATTGTCTTTTTAGGACAGCAAAATATTGTATATGATATTATAATGATGGTTAGATGTCATTATACATTTGTCCAAACACATAGAATATACAAAGCCAAAGGTGAACCCTAAAGTAAACAATGGACTTTTGGCAATTATGATGTGTCAATGTAGGCTCATTCTTAGTAAGAAATATACTATTCTGGAGAATGATGTTAATAAAGTGTGAGGCTATGCATGTAAGGGCAGAGCATATTTGGGAAATCTCTGTACCTCCTCCTAAGTTCTGTTGTAAGTCTAAATTTACTCTTAAAAAAAAAGATGGGAATAATATGTTCTCATGGAGTGATGAAGATGAAATAAGATGATGTATTTTGTGACTAAGGACAATATCTAGCCCACAGTAAACTAGCATTCATAAACAGTAATTCCCTTCCTTAGCTATTTTCTCCAAATAAGATGAGTAAGCCTTAGCTTAAACCAGTTCTCTTGTCCAGTTCACTAATTCTATATTCAGGGTATAATGAAATGTATATATGATGAACATTAATGTTCACATACTTGAAAAAAATGAATGCAATTTTTCTATAATTAGCATGATATAAACTAGATTAATGGAAAAATACTATAATAAGTACTCCTCTATTTTCACTACTTATAAAAAAGGACACTGTTAAGGGAATGAGAAGATAAGCCACAGACTGGGGAAAAATATTTGCAAAAGATACAGCTAATAAAGAGGGTTATCAAAAGTATACAAAGAATACTTAAAACCCAACAATAAGAAAACAAACAACCTGATTGAAAAGTGGGCTAGTGACTTTAGCAGACACCTCAACATAGAAGATATACAGATGGCAAATAAGTTTATGAAAAGATGCTCCACATCATCTATCATCAGGGAAATGCAAATTAAAACAATGAGATGCCACTATACACCTATTAAAATGGCCTAAATCTGGAACACTGACAGTACCAAAGGTTGACAAGGATGTGAAGTAACAAGAATTCTCATTCATTGCTGCTGGGAATACCCGATGGTACAGCCACTTTGGAAGACAGTCTGGTGGTTTCTAACAAAATCTGAACATACTCTTACCTCAGATCCATCAGTCATGTTCCTTTGTATTTGCTCAAAGGAGTTGAAATCTTATGTTCAAGCAAAAACCTGCATAGAGATGTTTATAGCAGCTTTATTCTTAATTTTCAAACTTGAAAGCAACCAAGATGTCCTTCGGTACTTGAATGGATAAATAAACCAGAAGGGACCCCTGGATGGCTCATTTGGTTAAGCCTCAGACTTGATTTCAGCTCAGGTCCTGATTTCAGGGTCGTGAGATCGAGTCCTGTGTCCTGCTCCCTGCTGAGTGTGGAGTCGGCTTGGGATTCTCTCTCTCCCTCTCCTTCTGCTCCTCCCCATCCCCCTACTCATGCTCTCTCTTTAAAAAAATAAAAACAAACAAACAAATAAACTGTGATACATCCCAACTTGGAATATTATTCAGCACTGAAAAGAAAGGAGCCACCCAGCCATGAAAAGAAAAGGAGGGGACTTAAATGTAAATTACTAAGCGAAAGAAGCCAATCCAGAAAAGGCTGTACATTCCATGATTCCAACTATATGACATTCTGCAAAAGGCAAAACTATGGAGAAAGCAGAAGAATCAATATTTGCCAAGTGTTGGGGTGAGGAAGAATGCATAGGCACAGCCCATATGACTTTTAGGGCAGTGAAACTATTCTGTATAATATTACGGTTGTGGATACATTTCATTCTACATTCCTTCAAATCCATAATATGTAGACCATTAAGAGTGAAACTTTAAGTTACCTATGGACTTTGGAGTTTATGATGTGTTAATGTAGGTTCATCAGTTGTAACAAATACATCATTCTGGAGGGGGATGTGAATAATAAGGGAGGCTATGCACTTGTAGAGCAGGAGGTATATAAGAAATCTCTATACCTTCCCTCAGTTTTGCTGTAAACCTAAAAATGCTTTAAATACATAAAGTCTTAATTAAAAAAAAGAATAAAGGGGAAAAGCTAACATATTTCAAATTCTTGTTTTTAAGCATCAAATACATTATTAAACAAAAAACCTTATGCTCCAAATCAAATAATGGCATTTTAGAGACATTGCTCTGCTTGTACATTGAATTCATCATCTTCATAAGATGGATCCGCTATTGTATTTTAGTCTTTCTATCTTGAAGACAATTTGTTCTTTTTAACTGCCGAACAGGTAGAGGTCTAATCAGTAAGTGCATCAATAAATGCACTTCTAGTGAGCTCAGTTCTAAACTTCAGACTATCAGCACTTTGGAGTAGCATTGTTCTTGGAGGGATGACTAAAGATGGAATATTGGACTAGCATACCATACTTTGAAAAAAGTGTTCACATCAAAAATACATAAACTGCCTTATTCTTCATACTACATTGTGCCTTAAGGCAACTATTCCAGGTCTCCTCAGAATTGTTTCCTTTTTCAAAATCCCTGACATTTTTCAATTTTGCAAATAATGGAAAGATTGTAAGCATGGAGGCTAGAATTTGTGTCATTTTGGACATTTGGATGAGATCTGCATTACCAAAAGGTCAGTAACATATAACAAAACAAGTTCCTCAACAAGATGAACACAGATTTTCAAATTATTTTAAATTTAAGTTCAAGCAGCACATTTGAAATATTCAGTATTAATTGCAAGAATTTTTTTTGTTTTAACTTTAAGATTAATGCATAAATGAACATTTTGTGTGTATATGTCTAGATAAATTGGTCTACATCTTTATTTTCGTTGTTTTACCTTTTTAATGGAGATATAATTTACATTCAGTAGAGTTCACTCCCCACAGTGATACAGTTCTAGAATTTTGAAAAACAATAAGGTAGTCACCACCATGACAATCAGGATATATACAATTTCTATCACACTGAAGAAGTTCCCTTATTTCTTAATTTATTATGAATTTTAAAGTCAGGAATGATGTCGAATATTTTCAAATGATTTTTCAGCATCTATTGAGAAGATTACATAATTTTTAAAAATTCTGTTGTTTAATTGGTGAGTGACAAGCATTGATTTTCAATTATTGGACCAAAATTGCACTCCTACATAAATCCCAGCTGATCTTGATATACTATTCTTTTTTATAAACTGCTGGATTTGATTTGGTAATATATTGTTAAAAATTTTACATCTGTGTATATGAGGGGTATTGGTCTCTAGTGTTCTTTCTTTAAATAATATATATGATTGTGACATCAAAGAAAAGGTTAGATTAGTCATTTGAGAAGTTCCTTTTAAGCTATCTATATTAATATATTCAATGTGAGATTCTAGTAGACAGCTGTGGTTATTTTGTTTTGTTTTTTCATTCTGACATGTCTATTATTTCTACATTGTCAGTTTATGTTTTTAAACACTTTAAAATTATTATTGTGTCACTTCTTTTTTGGGGGGGAAATAGTTTTATTTTTATTTATTTTTATTTTTTTATTTTATTATCTTATGTTAATCACCATACATTACATCATTAGTTTTTGATGTAGTGTTCCATGATTCATTGTTTGCATATAACACCCAGTGCTCCATTCAGTACATGCCCTCTTTAATACCCATCACCAGGCTAAACCATCCCCCACGCCTTCCCCTCTAGAACCCTCAGTTTGTTTCTCAAAGTCCATAGTCTCTCATGGTTCATCTCCCCCACCGATTCCCCCCCTTCATTTCTCCCTTCCTGCTATTTTTTTTTTTTTTTTTTTTTTTTTTTAGCATTTCATGTATTATTTGTTTCAGAGGTACAGGTCTGTGTTTCAGCAGTCTTACACAATTCACAGTGCTCACCATAGCACATACCCTCCCCAATGTTTATCACCCAGCCACTCCATCCCTCCTACCCCCCACCACTCCAGCAACCCTCAGTTTGTTTCCTGAGATTAAGAATTCCTCATATCAGTGAGATCATATGATACATGTCTTTCTCTGATTGACTTATTTAGCATCCTTTCTTGATCAAAACTCTTCAGAGTGTAGGGATAGAGGGTACATACCTCAATATCATAAAAGCCATCTATGAAAAACCCACAGTGAATATCATTCTCAATGGGGAAAAACTGAGAGCTTTCCCCCTAAGGTCAGGAACACGGCAGGGATGTCCACTCTCACCACTGCTATTCAACATAGTATTAGAAGTCCTAGCCCCAGCAATCAGACAACAAAAAGAAATCAAAGGCATCCAAATCGGCAAAGAAGAAGTCAAACTCTCACTCTTTGCAGATGATATGATATTTTATGTGGAAAACCCAAAGTACTTCACCTCAAAACTCCTAGAATTCATACAGGAATTCAGTAAAGTGGCAGGATATAAAATCAATGCACAGAAATCAGTGGCATTCCTATACACCAACAAGACAGAAGAAAGAGAAATTAAGGAGTTGATCCCATTTACAATTGCACCCAAAACCATAAGATACCTAGGAATAAATCTAACCAAAGAGGCAAAGAATCTGTACTCAGAAAACTATAAAATACTCATGAAAGAAATTGAGGAAGACACAAAGAAATGGAAAAACGTTCCATGCTCATGGATTGGAAGAACAAACATTGTGAAGATGTCAATGCTACCTAGAGTAATCTACACATTCAATGCAATCCCCATCAAAATACCATCCAGTTTTTTCAAAGAAATGGAACAAATAATCCTAAAATTTGTACGTAACCAGAAAAGACCCTGAATAGCCAGAGGAATGTTGAAAAAGAAAAGCAAAGCTGGTGGCATCACAATTCCGGATTTCAAGCTCTATTACAAAGCTGTCATTCAAGACAGTATGGTACTGGCACAAAAACAGACACATAGATCCATGGAACAGAATAGAGAGCCTCGAAATGGACCCTCATCTCTATGGTCAACTAATCTTTGACAAAGCAGGAAAGAATGTCCAATGGAGGGGTGCCTGTGTGGCTCAGGCATTAAGTGTCTGCCTTTGGTTCAGGTCGTGATCCCACGGTCCTGGGGATCGAGCCCTACATTGGGCTCCCTGCTCAGCGGGAAGCCTGCTTCTCCCTCTCACACTCCCCCTGCTTGTGTTCCCTCTTTCACTGTGTCTCTCTCTGTCAAATAAATAAATAAAATCTTTAAAAAAAAAAGAATGTCCAATGGAAAAAAGACAGTCTCTTCAACAAATGGTGTTGGGAAAATTGGACAACCACATGCAGAAGAATGAAACTGGACCATTTCCTTACACCACGCACAAAAATAGAGTCAAAATGGTTGAAAGACCTCAATGTGAGACAGGAGTCCATCAAAATCCTAAAGGAGAACACAGGCAGCAACCTCTTCCACCTCAGCCGCAGCAACCTCTTCCTAGAAACATCGCCAAAGGCAAGGGAAGCAAGGGCAAAAATGAACTATCGGGACTTCATCAAGATAAAAAGCTTTTGCACAGTAAAAGAAACAGTCACAAAACCAAAAGACAATCGACAGAATGGGAGAAGATATTTGCAAATGACATATCAGATAAAGGGCTAGTATCCAAAATCGATAAAGAACTTATTAAACTCAACGCCCAAAGAACAAATGTGTCATTTTACTTCTATCTTCCACAGTTTCTGATGAGAAATCTATTGTCATTCAAATCATTGTACCCTTATTTTTCTTGGGCTGTTTTCAAGATTTCATCTTGAAAATTTCTCACAAGTTTGATTATGATGTGTCTTGGCATGGATTTCCTTGAGTATTTTGTTTGGGGTTCAGTTATATTCTTTAATCTGTAGGTTTGTTTCTTACTAAATCGAGACATTTATGAACATTATTTCTACAATATATTTTTTTGGTATTGCAGTCCATATATGTTATTGAAGATAGAGTAGCTACTTACAAAATAATGCAAGTTTATAGAAAACAATTGACATTACATGTCAAGAATATTAAAATAATTCATATATTTCAATTATCATTTTAAAAAATCTATCCTAAGTAAATAATTAGAACAGTGATCGAGTACTTATAAACAAAGTAACGCTTTCTAATATTATGCATGAGGACAGAATATTGAACCACATATAAACATTCAGTAATAGCACTTTTAGTAACAATAAATCAAGTGTTACTCAGTTAAATATTTACTGAATGTTCAGAAGATATATGTTGCTTATGCTAAATATCACTAAAACACACAAATATAAGACCTTTTCTTTGATCTCTAACTAGAAAGATAGAACCTAAAGAAATTATCCCTTGAAAATAATTGGTCCAGAGATTGATCACTTCTAGAATCTCATGATTATTTTAATGTATTGTTGGATTCAGTTTGCTAGTATTTTATTGAGAATTTTTGCATCTGTGTTTATGAGGGATATTGGCATGTAGTTATCTTTTTTAGTGGAGTCTTTATCTGGTTCTGGTATCAGGGTAATGCTGGCCTTATAGAATGAATTTAGAAGTTTTCCTTCCTTTTCTATTTTTTGGAATAGTTTGAGAAGAAAAGATGCTAATTCTTCTGGGTTTTTTATTTAATTTTTACATGATTTTATTTATTTATTTTTGACAGAGAGAGAGAGAGAGCAAGCACAAGCAGAGGGGAGGGGCAGAGGGAGAAGCAGACTTCCTGCTGAGCAGAGAGCCTGATGTGGGATTCGATCCCAGGACCCCGAGATTATAACCTGAGCTGAAGGCAGATGCTTAACTGACTGAGCCATCCAGACACCCGATATTAACTCTTTTTAAATATTTGGTAGAATTCACCTGTGAAGCCATCTGTCCCTGCACTTTTATTTGTTGGGAATTTTTTGATTACACATTCAATTTCTTTTCTGGTTATCAGTCTGTTCAAGTTTTCTATTTCTTCTTGTTTCAGTTTTGGTAGTTTATATGTTTATAGGAATTTATCCATTTCTTTCAAATTGTCCAATTTGTTGGCATATAGTTTTTCCTAATATTCTCTTATAATTGTCTGTATTTCTGTGATGTTGGTTGTTATTTCTCCCCTCTCATTTGTCATATTATTTATTTGGTGTTTTCTCAAATTGTTCCAAAAAATAGAAAAGGAAGGAAAACTTCCAAAAAATCATTCACTGTGATCAAATGGGATTTATTCCTGGGTTGCAAGGCTGTTTCAATATTCACAAATCAATAAATGTGATATAACACATCAGTAAAAGAAAGGATAAGGACCATATGATCATTTCAATAGGTGCAGAAAAAAGCACTTAACAAAGTACAACATCCATTCATGATAAAAACCCTCAACAAAGTAGATTTATAAAGAACACACCTCAACATAATGAAGGCCATCTATGAAAAACCTACAGCTAATATCCTCAAAGGGGAAAACTGAGAGCTTTTCATACAACAAGAATGTCCACTCTCATCATTGTTATTTAACATAGTCCTGGATGTCTTAGCCACAGCAATCAAACAACAAAAAGAAATAAAAGGCATCCAAAGCAGCAAGGAAGAAGTAAAACTTTCAGTATTTGCAGGTGACATGATACTTTATATACTGAAAGATTCTACCAAAAAACTACTAGAACTGATACACAAATTAAGTAAAGTCACAGGATACAAAATCAACATACAGAAATCTGTTGCACTTCTATACACCAATAATGAAACAGCAGAAAGATAAATTAAGGAATCAATCCCATTTACAATTAGACCAAAAACAATAAGATACCTTGGAATAAACATAACCAAAGTAGTGAAAGATCTGTACTCTGAAAACTATAAAACACTGATGAAAGAAACTGAAGATTATATAAAGAAATGGAAAGATGGAAAGATATTCCACGCTCATGGATTGGAAGAACAAATATTGTTAAACTGTCTATACTTCCCATAGCAATCTACACACTTAATACAATCCCTATTGTATTAAATACGAACAACATTTTTCTAAGAATGGAAACAAATAACCCTAAAATTTTTATGGAACCACAAAGACCCTGAATAGCCAAAGCAACCTTTAAAAAGAAAAGCAAAGCTAAAGGCATCACAACTCTTGACTTCAAGTTATATTACAAAACTGTAGTGATCAAGACAGGATGGCACTGGCACACAAATAGACACATAGATCAATAGAACAGAACAGAAAACCCAGAAATGAACCTACAACTATATGGTCAATTAATCCTCAACAAAGCAGGAAAGAATATCCAATGGGAAAAAGACAGCTTTGCAACAAATGGTAATGGGAAAACTGTACAGCAACATGTAAAAGAATAAAATTGGATCACTTTCTTACATCATACACAAAAATAAACTCAAAATCGATTAAAGACCTAAGTAGGAAACCATTAAAATCATAGAGGAGAATACAAGAAATAACTTCTTTGACATTGGCTGTAGCAATTTCTTACTAGATATGTCTCCTGAGGCAAGGGGGAAAAAAGCAAAAATAAATTATTGGGACTTTATCAAAATGAAAAGCTTCTGTACAGTGATGGAAACAACCAACAAAACTAAAACTATGGAATGGGAGAATATATTTGCAAATGGCTTATCTAATAAAGAGTTATTAGTATCCAAAATGTATAGAGAAGTTATACAACTCAACACCCAAAAAACAATCTAATTTAAAAATGGGCAGAAGACATGAATAGACATTATTCCAAAGAAGACATACAGATGACCAACAGACACATGAAAAGATGCTCAACATCACGCATCATCAGGGAAACGCAAATCAAAGCTACAATGAGATATCACCTCACACCTGTCAGAATGGCTAAAATCAACAACACAAGGAAAAACAGATGTTGGCAAGGATATGAAAAAGGGAAACCCTCTTGCACTGTTGGTGGGTAGGCAAACTGGTGCAGCCACTCTGGAAAATAGTATGGAGATTTCCCAAAAAGTTAAAAATAGAACTACCATATGATCCAGTAATTGCACTACCTGGTGTTTACTCAAAGAATACAAAAACTAGGGGTGCCTGGGTGGCTCATTTGTTAAGCATCTGCCTTTGGCTCAGGTCATGATCCCAGGGTCCTGGAATCGAGTCCGACATCGGGCTCCCTGCTGGGCGGGAAGTCTGCTTCTCCCTCTCCCACTCCCCCTGCTTGTGTTCCCTCTCTCGCTGTGTCTCTCTCTGTCGAATAAATAAATAAAATCCTTAAAAAAAAAATACAAAAACTAAAATCATAAGCTAAATCAAAGGGATATATGAACCCCTGTGTTTATAGCAGCATAATTTACAATAGCCAAGATATGGAAGCAGCCCAAGTGTCCATGGATTAATGAATGGATAAAGAAGAGGTGATACACACACACATACACACACACACACACACACACACACACAGGAATATTATTCAGCCATAAAAAGGATGAAATCTTGCCATTTGCAACAACATGGATGGAGCTAGAGAGTATTATGTTAAGTGAAATAAGTCAGTCAGAGAAAGACAAAATATGATTTCACTAATATGTGGAATTTAAGCAATAAAACAAGCAAAGGACAAAGAAAAGAGAGAGAGAGAGGCAAACCAAGAAACAAGACTCTTAACTATAGAGAACAAACTGGTGGTTATCAGAGGAGAGGTGGGTGGGGAGATGGGTGAAATAAGTGATGGACACCAGGTGATGTACGGAAGTGTTGAATCACTATATTGTACACCTGAAACTAATATTACACTGTATGTTACCTATAGTGGAATTTAAATCAAAACTTAAAAAATTAATATCTTTGAATGTTAATTAAAATTAAAATAAATAAATTTAATTTAAATAAGAAAATAAATATATTTAAATAAATTTAAGCCAGTGGCCATTGAAATCATTTTCTTGTAAACTCCTGAATACATTTTAGAAATGGGCAGAGTGAAATTTACACTAATTAAAATAGTTTTTATTTGATTCAAAAAAAATGATTAAGCCATTGAACATTGGTCTTTCTGTTAGAACAGTTGAAAATACCCAATCTGTTGCAAATATCTCTTATTCACAGGCCATTGTTTTAAGTGGCTTACCCTCCAGAATTACAAATATCCAGACGGTGATTTAGCATTCAGCTAGGAAAATATTTCTATTGCCTTTCTTCTTTCAAAATCATCATAATCATTTCTGGAAACTTAAAGAAGAACTAGGGTTAGACTTCCTTAAAGGCTATGTCTGTTTTTTCAAGTTTCAACCATGTTAAACACAGAAGTCATAGCGTAAAGTTTGCTCTGGAAATTTAAATAGTAAGCCCTCTGAATTTCCCAACAACTGCTTAGAGGGTCTGGTGCAGACAGTTACTTCTAGAAGAACTGTTTTTCTAATCAATATTATAAAGAGATACAAGGTAAAAAAAATGTTTACTTTTTAGTCTATAACCTAAAAAATATGCTATGATTTTAAAAACTTTCTTCTGAAAAATTCTTCAAGAGCTTATTTTAACTGATTCTAATTTTGAACTCAATGTTTTTAATTTAATATTTAATTGAGAACAAGTGACTTCTTGAGTTTTCATCTTGTTTAACAGTAGACTTCTGTGTCACATTGGATGCTTTAACCAATGTAAAAGCTGAGAAAAAATAAATTTATTTATTATTTTATGTCAGTTTAATGAAGATTGATCACTTTACACTTAATTAAAGAAGTAATATATTTAAAAAATTTATAAACAAACACATCAATAACCAGAAATATAAAACTAATGAGGTCATATATATGAATCACAGAAATATCATTTCATGCAACAATCTTATAGTTATTAAAAATTATCCTTATGACATTTGTCTCAGAATTTTTGTTGCCACTGTAAAGGTCAATCACAATTAGATCATGATTTTCTTCTTTCATTCATAATGTGCACAATTTATCTATAACATTTTGGAAATACTTTACAAATAGACCTTTTTTAATTCCTTACAGTTTAATAAAGGCCCTTTTTCTTGTTGTTAGTGGAATTTACACATAAAATTAAGCATTGATTAATGAACTTCCTTTTACAAAAAGCAAGATTGCCAAAAATTCTTCTCTACAAGCATTTCTCAACAAGAAGTCATCAGATCTACAGATAATCATTATTTGACCACAATCCTAGTGATAACCCAATGGTTAAGATTACTAAAATTTCTGGTGACCTAGATTCTCAGAACTTTAGGGTCCTTCTACTAGTTAGAATTAACAAACCTATTAGTTAGAATTAACAAATTAATAAACCTAGAATTAACAAACAAGCCTAAAATTAACAAACCTATAACACAAAGCCCAAAGATTTTATTTAGAAATAAAAGTTTATCTCTTATTTACATGGTCTCTACTGAAGCTTGACTTGTGTGTGTGTGTGTGTGTGAGAGAGAGAGAGAGAGAGAGAGGGGGAGAGGGAGAGGGAGAGACAAAGAAGACAGGGATGCAGTTTGGGGGGCATTAAACCTAAAATACAAAACTGAAAAAGACACTGTAAACCATTTGAGTCTATGAAACAATTTGAGAAATGATTGTATCTAAAGTAGTTTCTCAAATGCAGGTCTCAAACCATTCAGTGCATCCTTAAATGAATTTAGTGGAATGACAAGCATGTTTACACAAACGAAATAGCACACTAGAGTTGAACAGAAAATGGCACAATGTGTCATATATGTTATATAGGTAAAAGTTTTCACTGGATATTTTTTAGTAATACTTTTTTGGGTATTTGTGTGTACAATGTATTTCTTTCCATTGCTCATTGTAAAAATATTTCAAAACTATGAGTATTCTTGGGAAGTACATTCTTATTTGCAAGCAAAGTTCCAGATGACCTCATTAAAATAGCAATAGAATAATTAATATTCTATTAAATGTTAATGGAAATATTCTTAATATGTTGTTATATAACAAATTATTGCCTAGGACTGAAAGCAAATCTTTTTTATTTTTTTATTTATTTTTTTTAAAAGATTTTATTTATTTATTTGACAGAGAGAGACACAGTAAGAGAGGGAACACAAGCAGGAGGAGTGGGAGAGGGAGAAGCGAAGCAGGCTTCCCGCAGAGCAGGGAGCCCGATGTGGGGCTCGATCCCAAGACCCTGGGATCATGACCTGAGCCGAAGGCAGACGCTTAACGACTGAGCCACCCAGGCGCCCCAAAAGCAAATCTTTTTTGAAGGATTTATTTATTTTGAGGGACAGAGAGAGAGAGGAGAGAAAGTGAGAGAGCGTGAGCAGGGGGAGGGGCAGAGGGAAAATCTCCAAGCAGACTCCACACCAAGCATGGAGCCCAGCAGAGGGCTCCACGCAGGGCTCGATCTCAGGACCTTGAGATCATGACCTGAGCCAAAATCAAGAATCGGACACTCAACCAACTGAGCCACCCAGGCGCCCCATGACTGAAAGTAAATCTTAAGAACATCAGTTTTTTAAAAGTTCTATTTCATTATTTAGCATTGTGATCTTGGATATTTTATTTGACTTTCTTGGTCTCAAGTAAGGGAAGTGGATTGCTAATCTTAAAGTTCCATACAAAACTCATTTTCTAAGATGCCTTGCTTTGTAAAATATTAGTGCTTTTTGGGACTATTGAACTTCAAAGTCCAGTTCCTTCAAGTTAGCTTCTTCTTCCAAAAATAGCCCTACTTCCCCTGTTATACTATAACTAGGGCTGTTAGATTAATATCTCACAGAATTCAAAATGAATATAATTCATATTATATTAACAGTTTTCAAGACTTATAGCCAGAAAAGCTTGTGAATATTATAACTATGACATCCATGTCATTATTATTGTTCTTATTTTCAAGTTAGTCACTATATTTCAGAGTTAGATTTCATAAATTGATAAGCAATTTCAATACACTAGATTTATGTCTATCAATGAACAGTTTTTTCTTTGTCCCCATTTTATGCCATTTTCCTCCTCATCAGCAATATTCAAATATTTTTAGAATTTTTCTGCAATAAGCTCATGAAGAAATCATTCTTTTATTCTTCTTCTATTTGTTGCCTTGAGATTACTTCATACATCCTTAATGTAATTAGAAACAATGTTAGGAATACAGAAATTTTGTGTCTTTTACACCCTCTTGCTTTTTGTGACATTATTGTTTAATATTTAAAATACATTGTTCATATATACATGTGTACAACACTATTTGATATTTATTTTTATTTATTTTATACAGTGGTTAAGACATAGCCACATAATTACTAGTTCCATTCCTGTTTAGCTATTTGTTATTTCATGTACATTTTTTTAACAATTTATTTATTCATTTTAGGGGTGGAGAGCAGAGGAAGAGACTCCTCAACAGACTCCCCACTGAGCGAGGAGCAAGACACCAGAGCTTGATCCTAGAAGCCTGAGATCATGATCTGAATCAAAATCAAGAGTTGGACATAAAAACAATGGAGCCACCCATGTGCCCCTTCATTTACTTTTGTATTTCTTCTTAGGATAAACTTCCTTCTCTCTGAGGAAAACCAAACCAAACAACAAAATACCTTTCTTTGTTATTTGTTCTAATGTTAGCATGCAAGCAATGAAATCTCTCAAATTTTATTTGTTTGAAATTACCTTCATTTCATCTTCACTTTTGAAGGACATTATCATTTGGTTTGCAATTCTAGTTTGGCAGTTCTTTTTATTTAATACTTTATCTTATTATCTTCTGTACTATCGATAGTATCTTCTATAAAAGCAATTATCTTCTGCTTTTATATTTTGTTTTTGTTGGGAAGCCAGCAGTCTTACTGTTGCTCTCTAGTCAGTATTTTCCCTTTGTCTTTTGTTTTTACAAGTTTTCTATGAAATGTGCCTGGTTGGGATTTCTTTACATTTATTTTACTAGATTCATAGTATTTTTTTGTATCTGTGGATTGTTGTCTTTCATCAGTTCTGACAAATTTTTAATGACCAGCCCTTCAAATATTGCTTCTGCTTTCTTATCTTCTTCTAGAGTTTTAATTACACGGACTGTAGACATTTTTATATGTTTTATGTGTCTCCTTGCTTTATCCTGTATTAGTTTTCTGTTGTCTGCTAAGTCCAAACTCATCTTTTACCATCTATTCAGTGATTATTTCTGTTACTATTTTACACCAATTCTAAGCCATATAGTTCTCCAGGTGTCCCAACCAAGAGTCTAGGGTTTTCACCATGACCTTTTTGCTGGGTGGTCCTTATATTCAATTGTGCACTGTAATAATACATAAAGTTATCTCAGCCTTCCAGCTGTCTTCTGTTCTTTTCTTAGGTTGCCATGTGTAGCAGCATACAGGTAGGCAAATGCCTAAAGGAGAAACAGATTGTAACATTAATCACATTAATGTCCCTACACTTCCCTTCTCTCTGGGATTTTCCCTTTTCTACAAGTCCTGACTGCTTTCATGTACTCAAACCCTAATATTTGTGTCTTTATCCCCATGAGGATGCCAAAAGTCTGGTAGCTTCTCTGATTCTTATGAACTGCCTTCTGATTGTCCTCTTGGCTTGATGCTCAGCTTCCATTAAAAATCATCCAATGATCCTAGAGCAAAGTCAATACCAGTATGTCATGCTTAACAAATACACACACAAAATGTGCCATTTTTCTCGAGGACCTTTGCTCCTCAAGCCCTAACTGCCTCAGCAGATCTTAATGTAAGTTCAAAGAGTTTTAGTCTATTTTTCTGTTTGTGACAGAAACATCGATCTTGTACATGACATTTTGTCATATCCAGAAGGAAATTCCTGTAGTTTTAATTTGCATTTGCTGATTTCATATCAGGAAAATTGTCATTTCATGTGCTAATGCCCATTCATATTTCCACCTCGGTGAATTTTCAGTTCACAACTTTCCACTACACTATTGCAATTTTTCTTATGATTGGTAGAACTTGTTTATATATTTGGGAAAATAACATATTCTAAACTTTATGTGACATGTATATTTTCTCTGAAATATGGGCAATTTTTTCACCTTTTAAAGGTGTCTTTAGTTGAGTAGTTATTTTAAGATGTCAAATTTATCAGTCTTGGCATTTAATGATTTATTCAAATCTTATCATAGTTTAAGTAGGAGGCTGAATTATTTAAGTTTTAGTCTTTCTTTTATCTAAAATAAGCATTAAGAGCTATCAATTTTCCTCAAATCATGACCTAGATGCATCAAAAGCTTTGAAGTGTTTTAGGTTTAGCCATATGAAATTACCATTTTGTAGATCAAAATGGTTGAATAACACTATCATGTATTTAAACCCAAATCCTATAGACATTATCAGACATTTTTTCATTTGTTTTATTCATATATAATTTAAGTACAGTGAAATTCTTCCTTTCTAGTGAACAGTTTGTGAGTTTAACAAAGGCATAGTTGTGTAAACATCAACTTAATTAGATTAGCCATTATTACTCCAAAATTTGTATTCTATTCTTGCTTGTAGTTTAAACTTTCCCAAAACTTCAATCTCTGACAACCATTGACCTGTTTTCTCCCTTTTATTTTGTCTTTAAAGAATGTCATATAAATATATTCTTATATTATGTGGCCTTTTGAGTCTGGTTTCTTTAACTTAGCATAATGCATTGGAAAGTCATCCATGTTGTCCTGTCCCAATAAAGAATGTCATATAAATGTATTCTTATATTATGTAGGCTTTTGAGTCTGGATTCCTTAACTTAGCATAATGCATTGGAAAGTCATCCATGTTGTCCTGTCCCAATATTTGTATCTTATTTTTTATTACTGAATAATATTCTGTTATGTAAATGTATCACAGTATGTTTATCATTCACCAGTTGAAAGATATTTAGATAGTTTCCAGTTTTGGGCAGTTATGAAAAAACTGCTATAAACATTCACATTAAGATTTGTATAAATATATATTTTCTTTTCACTTGGGTAAATATCTACAAGCTGTATTTCTGAGTCATATGGTAAGTATATGATTAACTTTTAAAGAAAAGGCCAAACTCTTATGTAAAATCATTGTACAATTTTGCAATTTGGTCACCAATGTATGAGAATTCCTATTGCTCCAAATCTTTTCCTACAACTGATATTATTAGCTTGCCTGTTTTTTTTTTTTTTCATTCTAATAGGTGTAAAGTCGTATCTTATTGAGGTATCAATTCGTACCTTTTCATGTACTTATTTTACTAATTTAAATCTATATATTTTATTTGTTGGAGTGTCTTTTCAATTTTCTTGCTGTTTTTATTAGGTTAAGTGTTTTCTTATTTTTGAGTTTGGAAAGTTCTTTTTTTTTTTGAAAGTTCTTTATGTATTCTACATACAAGTATTTTATCAGATATATAGTTTGCAAATAGTTCTTATTCTGTGTCTTGTTATAATCTGTTAAGTCACTCTTGAAGAACAAAAACTCTTAATTTTTGATGAAGTATGATTTATTATTTTTTTCTTTAATAGATTGTATTTGCTGTTGTATCTAAGTAATCTTTACCAACCCAAGGTAAAAAGATTTTATTTTACATATTCTGCCAGAGGTTTTATAGTTGTAGGATTTAAGTTTGACTCTATGGTCCACTTCGAATTAATTTTTGTGTATTGTATGAGGTATGATTTTTTTGCATATGGATGCCTCATTGTTCCAGTTCCAGTTGTTGCACAGATTATTCGTTCTTCATTGAATAACAATTACCCTTCTTTGAAAGTGAAAAATCCATACATATGTTAGTTTACTTCTGATTTTTATTCTTTTCCATTGATCTATTATCTATCTCTTTACCAAGATCACACTGTATTGATTACTATTGCTTTATTATAAGTTTTGGAACGAGGTTGTGTGAGTCCTCCATATTTGTGGAGGACTTTTTAAAAAATATTTTTGGAAGCCATAAATCACACCTTACCATTTTGCCTTCCACATCTGTTAATCTGTCCTTTATAGTGTCTATCTCATTGTCTCTGTAAATTGGCTTAACAGTAATTTCTTCAGTTGTTTTCCAATTCACAAGTTTTCTCTTCATGTGTATTCTGCTGTTAATCTATTCTTTGTGTTCTTAATCTATTCTTTGTATTCATATATCTACCATTCTTAGAATTCTATTTATTTTTTCTAAAATCTTGGTAGTTGGGGTGCCTGGGTGGCTTAGTTGTTTAAGTGTCTACTTTTGGCTTAGTTTGTGATCCTGGGGTCCTGGGATCAAGCTCCAAGTTGGTCTCAGAGTGGAGTCTGCTTTTCCCTCTCCCTGTCCCACTGCCCCTCCCCCCACTCATGTTCTCTCTCTCTCTCTCAAATAAATAAAATCTTAAAAAAAATCTTGGTAGTCATTTTGGAAAGTCAGTTCTTTTGTTACTTTTTCCTAGTTTTTCATTTATTTCTTTATTATTACATTACATATCTGAAATTTCAATACATTGGGTCAGTGTAAATCTGAATCTGAATCTACTACTCGAGTGTCTTACTGATGACTCTTGCCCATGGTGTATTATTTTTTCTTGTGCTTTTTATTCTGAATGTTAATTTGGACTTTATCTAGAAATTCTGTAAGAATTCTGTAAGAATGTTTCTCCAGGGATAATGGATTTTTGCTTCTTCCAGGTATTTAGTAAGATAACAATCTATACCATTTTAACTTAACTATTGGCCATCATTTGCTGTACCATGCAAGAAATGTATATGTGAACACTTAAGATGTGTGAGGTTGGAAAATTTGTTAAGAATTCTCAGAGAGGGGGCACCTGGGTGGTTCAGTCATTGAGCATCTGCCTTTGGCTCAGGCCTGATGGATCGAGCCCCACATTGGGCTCCCTGCTCGGCAGGAAGCCTGCTTCTCCCTCTCCCAGTCCCCCTGCTTGTGTTCCCTCTGTTGCTGTGTCTCTCTCTGTCAAGTAAATAAATAAACTCTTAAAAAAAAAAAAGAATTCTCAGAGAGGGGCACCTGAGTGGCTCAGATGGTTAAGTGCCTGCCTTCAGCTCAGGTCATGATTCCAGGATCCTGGGATCAAGCCCACATCAAGCTCCCTGCTTAGCGGGGACCCTGCTTCTCCCTTCCTTCTACTGCTCCCCCTGCTTGTGCTTACTCACTCTCTCTGTCAAATAAATAAATTATTTAAAAAAAAAGAATTCTCAGAGAAGCGATTTGTTTCCTACTTGCATCTGAGATCCTTCTCAGACAAGTTTCCTTCAAATAACCCTCTGCCAGCTAGTGGAATTTATACACACACACACACATGTCCTGTAGGCATATTTCTTTAAGATCTTATATATTTTTAAATTTTATTTTATTATGTTATGTTAATCACCATACATTACATCATTAGTTTTTGATGTAGTATTCCATGATTCATTGTTTGCGTGTAACACCCAGTGCTCCATTCAGTACATGCCCTCTTTAATACCCATCACCAGGCTAATTCATCCCCCCACCCCCCTCCCCTCTAGAACCCTCAGTTTGTTTCTCAGCGTCCATAGTCTCTCACGGTTCGTCTCCCCCTCGATTCACCCCCTTTATTTTTCCCTTCCTACTGTCTTTTTTTTTTTTTAACATATAATGTATTATTTGTTTCAGAGGTACAGGTCTGTGATTCAACAGTCTTAAACAATTCACAGCGCTCACCGTAGTTCATACCCTTCCCAATGTCTATCACCCAGTCACCCCATCCCTCCCACCCCCCTAAGATCCTATATACTTTTAGTGTTTTCATTTCAACATCTTCCTCATGTGATATAGGAAACATCCCCCAAGGTACCTACAGTTTTAGTAGCACATCAATCCCTTTTAATTCAATTCCTTCTTAATCTGGTTACTAAGAATTTTTTTTTAATTTATTTCAAATTTAGCTATGAACTCAAAAGTGTGTTTATTATTAGTTTAATATATCTAGATTTCTTTTAAAGAAGGATTTATGCTCCACATAGCACCCCCTCCCCAGCTATTGCAGTAATTGCTTCCCTATAATCATAGGGAATATTAAAATGCCAATTCTTGGTGGATAAGAAAGCAGAGAAACCCAGCCTTTATGAAAAGAAGAAGAGAGAAAACATACAAAGAGGAGGTATAAAAGGTATGGAGGAAAATCCAGATGACATGAAAATTTCTATTTCTTGTCTCTTTTTGAGTCTCTCACTATAGGTCTGATTTATGATTAAAATAAACAGATTTGTGTCTTTACAATACTCCTTTTGCTTAGTCTAAGCAAATGGTCTTCTGGTGCTTTCAAAGAAAATCCCTAATACCAGTTCTGAGTAGTCTTTGTCTGCTCCTGGATCCCAGCTCCAGATGTTACCACTGCACTCCAGGTTTTGTTTTTTGCCAGTTTTAAGGCTTGCCTCTCTCTCCTTAGGATGAATAAATAGTCTGGGGAACTGGAACATTAGAGTCTTAGTTCATTCACTTTCTCATTTGCAAGAATATATCATTCAACACAGCACTTCATTTATCTTCACCAATGGCTAAATATTGGACTCTGAACCACCTGCAAAATATTAAACTCAGACATTCTGCACTCTGTCCACACCTATTCTCCTTTCAGATTTCTTACCCAATTATTTGCATTACCTGACTTTTTTTTCTTTTCCTTTCTCCTCCTCTCCTTCACCTACTCCTCTTCTTCCTCATCTACTTCTCCTCTTCTTCATCTTCTTCTTTGTCTACATCTTCACCTTTGTCATCTCCTAAGTGGTGGACTCTCCACTCCTCTGACTTCTTCACTTACTCTCTATCAACTAAAAGTCTGCCTTCATTTTTCTCCCCTAAGGTTAAATTGAGAATCATTTAAACCACCCTCTGGCCAAAATCATATAATTGTTCCCCACTGGTTTCCTGTCTCACTTTTCTGACAAATCCACAACACTGGATCTATCTAAATGTCCATTTTCTCAGAGCCTACATCCAAGCTGCTGAAACTGCTGGAATTACCATCACATTATTGTCACTAAGATTCATGCTCTTTATAATAAGATGAGTCCCCCATCTTATTTTTCAGAAAATCCTTCCCTTATTTCTTTTTCATGTCTTTCATTCATCTTCCAAAATGCCAGTTCCAAATGAGACGCACTCTCCCCAAACAGTATCTCAATTGCCTTCGTTCTTCACAAATACCTCACCTATACTTTTTTTCCTCCTCTCTACATTACAGAGGTAGAAGACATAGAGAAGAGAACCTCCTGCCAGCACACCTGCACTTATATCCATCCTAGATATTCCTCTTTAAAGTTTGAATTGTTATTCCTCATCTTGCTCTATGTGCTAATCCTGTCCACCTCAACAGCTACCCTTTTTCAACAAGTATACTCTCTTATTAACCTCTTATTCTTTGTATATCCTTTCTATCAGTATTTAAATACACTCAAGTCTGTTCTGTGTGAAAGAATAAATGAAAAGAATGTCACTATTTGAACTTATGTTTCCTTCTATATTTCTTACTTTTCCCTCACCCAGGCAAAATTATTTTTAAAAATTTATCTACAATCACTTTCTCCATCTCTTCAACTATTGAGAATTCCTTGGCCTTAAACCCTCACCACTTCAAGGAAGTTGCCTTCATCAGGGTCACCAAGGACCTCCTTGTTAAAATGGATTGCTCTTAGTTTCATCTTCCTTTAACTATCTGTGTATTTCACATTGCTAATTCTTCCTCTTTCTTTAAATTCTGTTTCCTTGGTTTCTGTGACAGCATATTCTGACTTCCACTTCTCAAACTATTTTGCAGGTTTCTCTTATATCAATCTATCACTCAAATGAGGATGTTTCTGATTCTCATTTTTAACAATGTTCCTGGGAAGTCTTATTTATTACCATGGCCTGAATTATCATTTCTATGATGATTTATCCCAAATATAATTCTGAGGTTTGGGGTCTCAACTGGAACTTCATACATATATCATCACTTCTTTTATACCATAATTTGGATTCCCAAACTTCACTCATCCAAAAAACATAATCATTATTACAACTTTCCTAAATCTTGTTCAATCTTCTGTATTTAAAACAAGTCATCCCTTAGTCACACTATTAAAATAATCTTCATTTTTGTTCATTTTTCCTTGAATTTAAGGTCAGAAAATATCTTTTCTGTTATTTGGATCTATGAAAGGTAAACTGGCAAATAGTCAAACACTGTAAACCGTGCTTCTTAGCTAATTCAGAAAGTTGTCATTGGAGCACATGAGTAGGGAATTTTACAATGATTTTTTTAAAAGACTGGGTAACCTTTGAACATTATTATTTATCCATTTAAAAAATTGTCCTCAATTGTAATGTACTACTTCAAAAGGCATCTCCCATTTTCCTGCAGTTGGGTCTTTGAGCAAAATTTCCCCTTAATGTTGAACATGATGAGTTCCCAACTCAAACAGTTTTTTTTTTTAAGGATTTTATTTATTTATTTGACAGAGACACAGCGAGAGAGGGAATACAAGCAGGGGGAGTGGGAGAGAGAGAAGCAGGCTTCCCGCTGAGCAGGGAGCCCGATGTGGGGCTTGATCCCAGGACCCTGGGATCCTGACCTGAGCCAAAGGCAGACACTTAACGACTGAGCCACCCAGGTGCCCCCCAACTCAAACAGTTTTAATAATGGCAAGAATGAAGTCTTGCACCTTTCTCACTAAACAGTCTGGCTCAATAAAACATGCATTGAATGCCACATCAAATTGAGACTGTGCAAATAAAACAACTCTTACCTATTTATTATATAAAGGACTAACTTTTTTGGCCTTCACTCACTCAAATGCAGGAGTCAAGAGAAAAATGATTCTCCAATATTTTGTCTATGTAGCACTTTTTCTGCTCCTTGGAAGTAATTCCCCAGTCCATTATTCTCTGTGGCTTTGGTTTTGTCTTTTGGGGAAACTGTTTCTCCCACTATATTCCTTGACTAGATCCATAGAGGGCACTGGAGAGCAAAGCATCCATGAACCCTGAGACCCTTTCTCAATCTGTTTCCTTCCCATAGCAGAATGAAATAGTTTTGATATACTATTAATGTGGTACTACTAATATATTAGTATAAACATATTATTATATTTAATAGGCAATATTTAGTAAATAATACAGTAAGCAACACAAAACCACTATAAAACTTTCACCTTCTTTTTTATTTTCAGTTTCCCCCTCCCCAGTTAGCAGTTACCAAAAGTATCATTCTCCTACATCCCTGATAGATTTTTTCTCTTGTCATTTGTCTATAACCCTAGACTCTCTCAACATATATATCTCAAACAGTCACCACAATATCATCCCTTTTGTCATTATTCCTGTTCACTCCCCAAGGAAAATGGACAAAATGATTTTGGTATTTTTGCATAAATCCCTTTTCTTGATGAAAATGATTGTGAGAAATGTAAATAGTAGAAAAGCACTAAAAGAAAATCTAGGCCCAGAAACTGTCCGTGTAAGTCAAATATGTTTGCATATTTAAGGACACTGAAGAAGAAAGCACATTTGAAATTAACTGCACAGAGGTCAGCAAAGCTCAAAGCTGTGTCAAGGAGTTTATAGCTAGCCAGTAGGTATACAGTGTGGAGAATAACAGCTTTGAAAATGAGAGTTACACTTGATCTTTTAGAACTATATCTACTACTTTAGGCTAAGCCTTCTTTTCAGACATAAAGCTAAGTGAATTCTCTATACATAGGCTGTTTGAATACATGCTAGAGACTAACCTACTGGGGCAGATATAGTACAAATTGCATTTATACAATACCAAATATGTATATCAGTGTACAGTTTAGAAAATACTTAGACATAAACTCAATTTTGCCATCTGCCTCTCTCCCAGACACACTCAGACTTTTCCAAGAACATTTATGAGCTTAATATTGAGTAATTGAAGCTAAATAGGTTACCCAGATGCTTTTAGAAATCAGGTTAACATTTCCTCAGGTAGCTATGGTGCTCATTTAGCAGGTTATTTGTAAGTAATTGCTTGGTCATGGAATAACCCCATTCAACTTTCTTTGTTATCCACTGCCAAATTTCCAACCCCCACCCCCAATAGAGATTGTATGAAATCAAAGTGTATAAGTTCTCATTTCCTACTAACTAATTTAAGAAGAGTAGTAAGGGATAAATAATAAGAGATGAGGTCCAGTTGGTATCATAGCCAGAAGAATATGAGGACATTTAGGCCATGGTTGGGACAATGACATTTACTGAATGAAACTGAAAGCCAATTACAGGGGTTTTACAGAAAGGTGGCCAGATATGAATTATTTTTTTAGAAGTAGCACACATTGGTCTCTGTGTTGAGACTAGATGCTATGTTGACCTTGCTTTGCTTCTTACTTGAAGAAGGTACACTATTTAGTTAATTAAATAATCAAGACAATGACTTGGACCAAGGTGGTAGTACTGGATATAGTGAAAGGTGGTAAGATTTGGACGTATTTTGATAGTAGAATCAATAGCATTTGTTGATGGATTAGATCTTATGTTGTGAGGAAAACCAGAATCAGTAAAGACTACAACCGTTTCGTCTTAAGGAACTAGAATGATGAATTGCTAAGGGAGGTTAAAAATAAGAAGAGTTGGGAAGGATGAGAATTTTGGATTTAGTCCTTTTGACTTTGAGGTATCTCAGCCATTAAAGGGGTACTGTTACATTAAAAGTTATACATATTGGTTTGGATTTCAGGAGTGAGGTCTGGTCTGGAAATTTAGGAAATCTGAGTATTTAAAACCATGGTATCAGATGAAATTACCAAGATAGTATGTCTATATAGAGAAGATAAGAGGTCTAAGGAAGAAAAGCAGAAACTTGAGAGGAGATGGAGAAAGGATAAAATGAGTATTAGGAAATAAAGTTTGATGTCTTAAAAGCTGACTGAAAAAAAATGTCAAGAAGAAAAGTGTTAAATTGTTTAAAATGTTATTTATTGACCAAATAAAATGTGGATTGATAATCAAACACTGTATCTGGTAATGTTGAGTTATTGTTGATTGTGACAAAAGCAGTTTCAGTGGAATCACATGGTGAAAACCTGATTAAAGTACACTCATGAGAAAATGAGAGAAGTGGAATTAGACATAGTTAAAAGAAAACCTTTTCAAGATATTTCATTTTATAAAGGAATAGCAACAACACCTACAGCTTTCACCTACATCTATTTTAAATGGTGGCTTCTGTTGGAGCAATATGATGAAGACCATTTTCAGAGAAGAGGGTAAGGAAATAGGAATGCTGCTTTTACAGAACACACATCTCATAGAACATAGTGCAATGATTTTATGTGTTGGAGTTAGTAGGAAATGGAACAAAACAAGGGATGCGTGAGCCTTATGTGTATTAGTATAATATGGTCACAGATGAAAGACAATATGGGCTTTCAGAGTTTCTTTTGTTTCTTGACAAATAGAGAGGAAATACCTGATGAAATTAATATACAAGGAAAAAGGCAAAACCATATGAAATATGTTCCCTATTATTATACAACTAGTAAGTGGAGGATCCAGATTTTGAACATATTTTATTTGAAGAGTTATACTCTTAACTGCTGCACAATACTACCAATATTTAAATGAGGGGGATTACTTCAGACTTCATGTTTTTCTATAAACAGACATTCATTGTTTACTTTCACTGTCCCTCTCTCTGCTTTTAACACCTTTTTTCTTTAAGGTTAATCTGGTTGGGTGTTTGATGTAAATTTACCTCAGAGATTGAGTTTTATAGAGGTTCCTGTGCAATCTGAAATACAATACTGCAATAGAGCCAGTGATTTCTCTGTTTTTATCTTCTCTGTGTTTTATACAGGTGCTGCAGGGGACGTCTGCCCATCAACAAGGGAGAAGTCCCATTGTTCCAAGTTTTCTGTGACTGTGGTTGCTGCAGAAATCCAAGGTCCTCCAATGAAACTGTCATATTATCTAAGCCTCAGTGGGAAAGGGATTCCAGGTGTAGGGCTCACGTCAGCCTCATGACTCACATTTCTTTCCAGCCCTAACACCTTCACATCGGGGTTGTGAGGTTTTGCCATATCCTTCTACTCACTTCTCGGGATGCTATTCGTTTCAGAATCAAGGATTTTTTAGTTAAGCCTGAGTGTTTCCTTGTTCAGATCACTATCATTAGGCACAGGAATTTCTGGGACTTTCTGGCTTATGAAAAACTCCTTTCTTAAATTATCAGGAGCACTTGAAGTTTTTGTCAGGTGTACCTCCTTGGCCATTTCCTTCATGGTCTCAGAGTTGCATATATTATGGAAGGAGGGATGGGGGAATAGGTGACAGTAAAAGATATTGTCTTAGATTTCTGTGCTGCGTGTTTGTCGTGAGTGTTATTGAAAGGGGAATATAATTTGGTTAACAAACCAAAAACAAACAAAAGAAAAATCAAAGGTGCAGTAACTAATACTAATTTTAAGTCAGGAAGACTTTGGAAGAGGTCTATTTTATAGATATTTAGTTCTTTGAAATTTTGCCATGTGTTTTGGATGAGTTATAGCCAATAGGATGCCACTTGTCTATAATATTGCGAGCCTAGTTATATATATATCTGATAATTTCGCCTCAATTTCACTTGGTTATTACTGACACATTTATCACCATCTAAATTATGAGAAACAATCTCAGTGTAAACACCAATATACCCTTTGTAGAACAACTTTGATACAATAATGATATCTTTTGTCATAACAAATTAGTGTTTATCTCATCCATCTCATTGTAGACTATGGGCCTTCAGATCTCTTCTATTTACAGAAAATATCTTCTGTCAATATGATCTTGCATAAGTGCTGGTGCATTACAGAATAAGCGAATTTGTTTGGCTACCAGTTTCAAGTGACAAGTTCGATTAAGAATTCTTGTATGTCATATTTACCAGTTAGTCTGTCTACTTTCAAACTAATTTTCCTTGTAAAATTTTGTCAACAGGAGGAAATTCATTTGGACCTTGCATAAGGCTATTACAAAGATAAACTCTATTTTTGTATTCTTTGCTTTACTAAACCAATGGCAGAAAACATTTAACAAATTTAGTATGATTATATAATTACAGACTGACAAAAAATCGTATTAGAAAAATAAATGAAATGTATTCTAATAACACCTCTGATACTATTCAGATAAAAATGTTTATTCATAGAAGGAATTAAATTATTTTTAAATATTAACCTATAGAATAAAATAGTGGTAGATCCAACCTTTTATGCAATTTTGTTTCTAAATTAATTTTCCATCTCATCTACTAAAGAAATGACACACGAAAATAGTTCTAATTTCTGTGTGACCATGTTAAGCAGAGAGTGCATTTTCAGAGCTAGCTTCACTGATAATATTGTCCTAAGGTTAAGTTTATCTGCATCCCAGGAAGATGAAAGAGAAAATGTAGCATAAATGATGGCTCTCACTTTTCTTTGAATAAATGAGTCTTTAATCCAGTGAACTAAAATTAAACATTTTAATATTCTTCACCTTGTTCTCTTCTATCTTCCCAGCCCAGAAGTGATGCTTGCTAGAAACACCTCTGAAAATTACATCAATTATAACCTTCTTTGAATTTGAGTTAAGACTGTTATCTTGCTTTCTTTTTTCCCTCTGGAAAAATTATACCAAAATGTATTCTAATTTTCCTTGTATTCCTAGATAAAGTTTAGTTTTCACCTAGTTGTTTACCAAGAACGATAAACCTGGGATGATAACACTAAAATTGAGTCATTTCATTACTTGTACTGCTACATACTAAAAAACCTTGATAAATTATTGTGAACATACCTAGAGTCAAGAATTTTTACACTTTAATTTTATAGTGTATTTGTTTTTCATTCCCTTATAACTCCTTATTGTCAGCGTACAATATTGTCCTGTTTATTTGTATATAGTGAACCCAAACCCAAATGAACAATAGAATACCTTGAATAAAAAAGCAATTTTTATCACTTCTTGAAATTTAAACCACAAAAGCTGCCAATTAGAATTTCCTTGTATTACAAGAGGAAATACAAATCTAAGTTTCTTTCAAGTAAATTATGTTTAATATCTTTTCAGAAGATACATATGAATTTTTAAATAATTCCACCCAATCTTTATGTTTTTTTATTTCTTATTTTTATGCTAATCACCAGACATTCTTTATGTGTTTTTAAAGTTGTTTCTTTTTTTCAGGTGATCATCTGTACAATTTCTTTTGCTAGACTGTGCATATAGGAAGGTAGACACTAATATTTTATAAAAGAAAAAATTCACTAACAAAGCTCAAATCCACAGGGAACACTAAAGAGAACTGATTGAGATAAATGGAAAAGTTTTGGAGTCCTACAAATAGAAAAACACACAGAGAACTGACAAACAGGGAAAAAGTATTCTAATTACTTTAAAGTTTTCCTGAGACCCTGTCATATATAGGTTAGCAACACTTTACTGTATTTTACCAAAAATTCTCAGCAAGTTCACGTGTGCTGAATTAAAAAATCTCTAAACTTTGTCACAATGACATGATTTACTTGGAGCTACTTATATGTAAACAACGTGAATTTTGTTATCAGGAAAAATCAAATACACCCCCAAGCAGCATACTGTTAATTTTCAGAAAAGCAAGAATGTTGACCTTGGTCAATTCATTCTCTGTTAAGAGTTTCCAGAAAACATTAGGGAACCAGTAGAGTACCTGTGCAAAAAGCTTTTATAAATGCCCAGGCCTGTCTGATGGGAGACTTTTCAGGAGGGAGTTAGATAAGATGCTGAGTAGCCAGGGGCAGAGTATAACTCCAGTCAGCATATTATCAAAATGTGACCCCTGCCAAACAGCAGTAAAAATACTCTCTCTGCACATAATCCTTTTCCTTATTTTTCTTCTCCTTGCCTTACCACCTGTGTGGGTAAGTCAAGGCTCCTGTATGTGCTTGGGACTACTTAGCATACTTTACTATTATATACTGTTTAGGTCTGCCATGGGCAAGGCTGAATGGTTCCTCTCTGTGGTCAAGCCCGGGTAATCAATAGACTTCAGTGGCTTTCAAAACATCAAATCCTTAGTTTTCCTGGTTGTCAAATATATATATATATATATATATATATATATATATATATATATATATATATATATAACATATATATACACACACCCCAAATAAAACAAACAAACAAATAAACACAAAAAACTTCCCTAAATGAGAAGGCCAGGCTGTGGAATGAGTGAACAAGATCAAGGATGCTAGGTCCTAACCAAATACCATTCTTTAAAAATAGCCTACAGGAACTTAGGCACCATCTTAGCTTGGCTTGAGCTGCCCTAACAAAATAACCTAGACTAGGTGTCTCAAACCACAGAAATTCATTTTCTCACAGTTCCGAAGTCTAAAAATCCGAGATCAGGGTGCCATCACGGTTGGCTTCTGGTGAGACCTCTCTTCCTGGCCACCTTCTAGCTGTGTACTCACATGGCCTTTCCTCTTCTGTGGGGAAATGAGAGAAAAATCTCTCTGGTTTCTGTTATAAGAGCAGTAACCCTATAATTACTTTCTTAGATGATCTGTCTCCAACTATAGCCACAGTAGAGATTAGGGCAGCATATGAATTCTGGGGAACACAAACATCCCGTCCATTATAGGCACTATTTCATCTGTGACAGAATGAGAAAGGAAAGTATTTTAAAAAAATGCCTTTTAAAATCCTACTACTCCTTAAGAGATAAAGCAGAAATACATTTAGAAATTTTATGAGTACGTGTTTTCAGCCCACCTTCTGCTGAATAAAGATGAGATAGGGCTAAAGGGGGAGAAAAAGGACAAATGGAAAAAAGAAAATCACCCCCAACTAATTAGAATATTGCCTTTAAAACTAAATATATACCAAAAGACAAAATAAAATCAGAACTGAAAGTTATAAGTGACTTAATCATCTGTCTTATATGAACAAGTCTTAATGAAAGATTTTTTTTAGCAACTGACTGAACTTCAGATTGAACTGCAAATTGCTGCTTCTACTCTGCCCACGCTGCTCAAAGTTTGAATTTCTGTCAGAGCTGCCAAAGAAAGCCAAAGCCTGAACAGATAAAATCAGCACTGTCATTTCACCGTGGCCACATTTTGAGGAATTAGTCCTAATGGGGAACGCTTTTGTGAAGGGGGCCACCCAGATGGATGAGGAGACAGCTCCTGAGTACTCACCTTGAAAGAAGGCTTCATGCTGAGTTGTGTATAAAGTAGGATTTTTATTTTTATTTTTTTAAGATTTTATTCATTTATTTGACAGAGAGAGACACAGCGAGAGAGGGAACACAAGGACGGGGAGTGGGAGAGGGAGAAGCAGGCCTCCCGCCAAGCAGAGAGCCTGATGCGATGCGGGGCTCTATCCCAGGACCCTGGGACCATGACCTGAGCCGAAGGCAGACGCTTAACGACTGAGCCACCCAGGCGCCCCAAGTAGGATTTTTTAAAAGCCAATATGGAATAGGATATAAAGTGTAAATATAAAGGATATAAAGGTCCTTGACATTTACTGGCAGAAGATTGCAATTCATTTAAATGATAACAATTTGTCATTGATGGAATTTCAGAAAGAAAAATAATTGGGCCAAACAGTGAGCATAGAAAATAATTGTAAAGAAATTAAGAACAAACTTTACACAGAAATGACTGGACAAGGGGAATTTTGAGAATTATGTGAAGGTAAGAATATAATGAATATTTTACTGATGGTAAGAAAAGAAAGGGGAAAGTTAAGTTATGTGAAATTTAAACAATAGGATTTAGAAAGTAATAGGTGGTTTAAGTTCAAATTTTTAAAATGTAAACTAATGACAATACTGATGATAAGGATAAAAGAGATTTCAAGAGAAAAGATCAGGTAATATATGCATTTTTCCATTGAATTTTGGGTACTCAAGGAATGGTTTAGAAAACACATTTCACCGGCAAAGGAAAAACGTTTTATTTAGGAGTTATTTGTACAAAAATCCTGTGACATTAATATTGCTAACATAGATTTATTTTTATTAGCTTAGAAATCATTTTTTAAGTGTCTTATTGCAGATTTTATTCAGATTATTCTAGGTAGAATTATTTGATGGTTTATGCACTTAGTATTTATTACTATAACGATAGGACCTACTAATATCAATGATAAGTCAATAGAAATTAAGACAGAAGTTGCTTTATTCTTATACTCTGAAATATTCCCCAAACTTTAATTTTTGGAGTAAAAACTTACTTTAGAATATTAATATGGAGTTATAGTACTAGCATGTGAAATTTATTATGATAAAAATCCCCTCTCCCTCCTTTATTTTATTTTTTGAAGATTTAGTTATTTATTTTAGAGAGAGAGCGTGCTTGCGGGGAGGAGGCACAGTTGGAGGGGCAGACTCACAACTGAGCAGGGAGAATCTTTCTTTTTTTTTTTAAGAATTTATTTGTGTATTTGAGAGAAAGAGTGAGAGATCATGAGCAGTGGGGAGGGGCAGAGGGAAAAGCAAACTCCACGCTGAGCAGGGAGCCTGACTCGGGGCTCAACCCCACGACCCTGAGATCGTGACCTGAGCAGAAGTCAAGAGTCAGACATTTAACTAAGTGAGCTACTGAGGCGCCCTGTCTTTCCTTCCTTTAAAAGAGTAAATCAGTTTTCTGTGTTAAGGCCCTCTTTTGTACATATTTGTTTGGTCACAGTCTTGTCCCTGGAGTTCACGACCCTACTATGTGGTAGGTTTCCTGAGGCCCCAGTGCTCATTCAGAGTAACGTTCAAGGTGTCTTGGGATATTTCTCTTAAGCAGAACACTGTTATGTAACCATATCAATGGTATTCCGATTTGAACTTACCATGCATTCACCGCTGGAATTTAAACTTGTCTAGGATACATCTAGAAAGTGTAGAGCAGATTAATTAAATTCTGAGGAGCCTCTTGAGAAAAACTTCTCATCCTAAAGGATAAAGGATAATGTTGGTCTAATAAGATCAAAATCATATCAGAGAAGGGAGAATCTCTTGATATTTCTTTTGCCTTATCCACCCCTTTGCATTTTTTTGTCCTAGACAATAACCCATCTGCATCCTCTCATAACAGATTAAATTCAACCTTTAGAGTTTTTATGCATGATTTGTTTCTGGCTTCTTTCACTCAGCCTAATGTTTTCTGTACTATTACTTTTTATTGCTGAGAATTGTCCTCTTTCTCTTTTACTCACTGGGTGATGGAAATGTGGATTGTTTCCTTTTTTTTTTTTTTTTTTTTTTTACCTCTGTGGATAAACTGGCTGTGAATATTTGTGTATGGGGGTCTTTTGTGTACCTATAGTTTTTGTGAGCCTATATTTTTTCCTTGAGTAAATACTTAGGAATGGAGTTCCTGGGTCATATGCTAAGTATTACATCTAACTTTATAAGAAACAGTCAAATTGTTTTCCAAACCAAGTGTTCCCTTCTACATTCACATTTAATATTATCAGTTTTTTTAAGTTAACCATTCTATTATTGGTGGGTATGATATTTCAGCAAAACAACATTTCATTGTGGTTTTAATTTGTGTTTTCCCAATGACTCATGGTGTTGAACTTGCTTTCACATGTTTGTTTGTTATCTGTATGCTTTTTTTGTGAAGTGTCTATTCAAATCTTTTGCCATTTTTAAATTGGGTTTGCTTTCTATATAAAGAACACTTAAAATTTCTGGATATGAGATCCTCATCAGGTATACTATTTAAAAGAGTAAATCTTTTTACGATTCACAAATATTTTCTCCTAGTCTGTGGCCTGTCTTTTCATTCTTTTAACAGTATCTTTTGCAGAGCAAAAGATTTTAATTTAGCTAGGGTCCATTCTATAAATTTATTGTAAGTTGTGCTTTTTAATCCTGCTTAAGAAATCCTGTCCTGTCTCATTCTAACAAAGAATTTCATCTATATTTTTCTCAAAAAGTTTTGGTTTAGGTCTGTGCTCTATTAAGGATACAATTTTATGCACATGCTCTACCTAAGTTTAATTTTTGGGTATGGTGTGATGTGGTCATTGGTTTTGTTTGTTTGTTTGTTTTATTTAATGTGGGTACTCAGTTGTTCCTATACCCGTTTGAAAAGGTTATACTTTCTCCATTAAATTACTTTCAGGGTGTTTCAAAAATCAATGGCCAGTTTCTGGCTACTATATTCTGTTTCATTGATCTATATGTTCAGACTTAATAACACAATGCCTTGAATCTTTTTTCCAAGTGCCCTCAGTGTTTATCTTATTTGATTCCTTCTATATGCTTTGAGGTAGGACAGACATTTCTTAGATACTGGGGTTCTGTGATTTGAAGGTCACAAGCCTACATCAGAGGATTGTAGTTTCATATCTCAAAATTAGATAGCATAAATATCCAATTTAGTTCTTTTTATTTTTTTTCAAAATTGGTTTGGCTATTATAGAAATAGTTTGCACTTCTCTAAAAGTTTAGAATCAGTATGTCAGTTCCTACAGAAGTCTGCTGGGACATTGGTTGAGACTGTATTTAATCTTTAGATCAATTTGGAGGGAATTAAATTCTGATAATATTGAGTCAGCTAGTCCATGAATATAGTATATCTCTCAATTTATTTAGGTCTTTACATTTTCTCAGCAAGGTTCTGTGATTTCCTATGTACAGGTCTTTTACATATATTTTTAAAATTAATAATTAAGTATTCCTTGTTTTCTTTTTTTATTATGTTATGTTAATCACCATACATTACATCATTAGTTTTTGATGTAGTGTTCCATGAGTCATTGTTTGTGTATAACACCCAGTGCTCCATTCAGTACGTGCCCTCTTTAATACCCATCATCAGGCTAACCCATCCCCCCTTGTTTTCATTCATATTATAAAAAGGAAGGTTTAAAATTCAAGTTTGAATTCTTTGTTATTAATATATAGGATACATTTGATTTTTATATGTTGCCCTTATATTCTGAGACGTTGTTAAATTTTATGAATTTTAATAGTTCTATACCATTTCAAACAATATGTGAGCTGCTCATTTTCCTTTGCAAAATGTAAAACTAGCTTTTGCCAGAGTCTAAATTGCTCATTCCACTTTTTGTTCTTTTCTTAATAATTAGGCCCTGCTGAGTCTCTTGGTCTTAATATATAAGTTACGGGAGAAAATTATAAGAAAGTTCTCTTTAGAATTCTGCTACATTAGAAATTATTATATTCTTCCTAACATACTATTTCCATTTCCTTCCCTTTAAAGTCCAAAATTTCATGATACACATATCTGCAGCTCATATACGATGTATACACATTTTAATATCAATCTTTAAAGATCTTTTTTAAAAATTTATTTATGTATATATTTATTTATATTTTTATTTTTTTACCTTTTTTAAAAATTTTAAGTAGTTAACATACAGTGCAATATTAGTTTCTGGAGTAGAATTCAGTGATTCATCCCTTACATACAACACCCAGTGCTTATCATAACAAGTGCCCTTCATAGTGCCCATCAGCCATCTAGCCCATCCCCCACCAACCTTCCTCCATCCCCTTCAGTTCGTTTCTACCATAAAGAGTCTCTTCTGGCTTGTTTCCTTCTCTCCTTTTTTTCTTTCCCCCTTCCACTCTGTTCATCCGTTTTCTTTCTTAAATTCCACATATGAGTGAGATCATATGTATTTGTCTTTCTCTGACTGACTTATTTCACTTAGCATAATACACTCTAGCCCCATCCACATCATTACAAATGACAAGATTTCATTCTTTTTGATGGCTGAGTAGTATTCCATTGTGTGTGTGTGTGTGTGTGTGTGTGTGTGTATACCACATCTTTATCCATTCCTCTGTTGACATCTAGGCTCTTTCCATAGTTTGGCTATTGTTGATAATGCTGCTATAAACATTTGGGTGCATGTATCCCTTTGAATCTGTATTTTTGTATCCTTTGGGTAATTACCTAGTAGTACAGTTGTTGGATTGTAAGGTAGTTCTTTTTTTAACATTTTGAAGAACGTTTGTACTGTTCTCCAGAGTGGCTGCACCAGTTTGCATTCCCACCAACAGTACAAGATGGTTCCCCTTTCTCTGCATCCTCACCAACACCTGTTGTTTCTTATATTGTTAATTTTAGCTATTCTGACTGGTGTGAGATGGTATCTCATCTTGGTTTTGATTTGTATTTCTCTGTGATGAGTGATATTGAGCATCTTTTCAAGTGTCTGTGAGCCATCTGGATGTCTTTTTTGGAAAAGTGTCTATTCATGTTTTCTGCCCATTTCTTAATTGGATTATTTGTTTTTTAGGTATTGAGTTTGATAAGTTCTTTGTAGATTTTCCATACAAATGCTTTATCAGATATGTCATTTGCAAATATCTTCTCCCATTCTGTAGGTTGCCTTTTTTTTTATTTTATTATGTTATGTTAATCACCATACATTACATCATTAGTTTTTGATGTAGTGTTCCATGATTCATTGTTTGCATATAACACCAGTGCTCCATTCAGTACGTGCCCTCTTTAATACCCAACACCAGGCTAACCCATCCCTCTACCCCCTCCCCTCTAGAACCCTCAGTTTGTTTCTCAGAGTCCTTAGTCTCTCATGGTTCATCTCCCTCTCCGATTCCCCCCCCCTTCATTTTTCCCTTCCTGCTATCTTCTTCTTCTTCTTCTTCTTTTAACATATAATGTATTATTTGTTTCAGAGGTACAGGTCTGTGATTCAACAGTCTTACACAATTAACAGTGCTCACCATAGCACATACCCTCCCCAATGTCTATCACCCAGCCACCCCATCCCTCCCACCCCCCACCACTCCAGCAACCCTCAGTTTGTTCCTGAGATTAAGAATTCCTCATATCTGTGAGATCATATGGTAATTTTTTGTTTTGTTGGTTGTTTCCTTTGCTGTGCAGAAGTTTTATATCTTGATAAAGTCCCAATAGTTCATTTTTGCTTTTGTTTCCCTTTTGTTTGGTGATGTGTCTAGTAAGAAGTTGTTACACCCAAGGTCAAAGAGGTTTCTGATTTTATTTTATTTTTTTATTATTATGTTATGTTAAGCACCATACAGCACATCATTAGTTTTTGATGTAGTGTTCCAAGATTCATTGTTTGCATATAACACACAATGCTCCATGCAGAATGTGCCCTCTTTAATACCCATCACTAGGCTTCTGATTTTATTCTCCTTAGGATTTTAATGGCTTCCCTTCTCATGGTAAGGTCTTTCATCCATTTTGAATTTATTTTTGTGCATGGTGTAAGAAAGCAGTCCAGCTTCATTCTTCTGCATGTCGCTGTCCAGTTTTTCCAACACCATTTATTGAAGAGACTGTCATTTTTCCATTGGATATTCTTTCCTGCTTTGTCAAAGATTAGTTGACCATGTAGTTGTTGGTCCATTCCTGGGTTCCCCATTCTGTTCCACTGATCTATGTGTCTGTTTTTGTGCCAGTAGCATACTGTCTTGATGACTACAGCTTTGTAATAGTTTGAAATCTGGAATTGTGATGCCTCCAGTTTTCTTTTTCTTTTTCAGAATTGCTTTGGCTATTTGGGGTCTTTTGTGATTCCATAAAGCAAAAATTTCTCCTGATCTTAACATTTTCCACTTCTTCCACTCTCCTCATAATAACTTCCTTCTCAGAACACACATATGATGACATAAATATAAACTCCCCAGTGATACTGCTAACATATCAGGCAAGTTGGTACCACACTTTAAGCAGAAAAAAAATGCATATTCTTCTAGATAATCATCTAAGGACTTTAAGTATAGAAAACAAATAATTTTGGTAGGATTTCATGAAAACCTTTCTAGGCATTATTAAATAATCAAAGTTTAAAGAAGCCTACCTGTGCTTAAGATGAAACTAATGGAAAGCCTCTAGTGTATTCTATAATAAACATAATATTTTTCAATGATGTAAAACATATATTTTGAATATGAGCTGGATATGATTACATAGAATTATCATTTATCCCAAAGAAATGTTTTTAATAGGGTCACCATTTTATTTAATAAATTACTATATAATTGAATGCCTGCTTATGAAATAATAACAATCTACTCCACTGGTATCTCAAAATAGGGAACTTGATCCATCAATAGACATGGCTTTGTTTGTCTTACCATAAAGTAGCAGCAAACAAAATACGAACCGAAGTTGGCCAAAATTCTCCTCATTGCCCCAAATCCTTACACAATACTCTGAAAAAGCAGTGATAAGTTTTTTTGTAGTTTCAATATTTTTTTTCCCCTTATGACAGTGCTCACTTCTTCTCATTCTTCATTTTCATTAAAAGACCCTTGCAGCCCTTTTTGATGGCATGGAGCTAAAACATTTTCCTTGACATAGCATGAGGAAGGACATCTACCAACTTTAGAAAAAAATACTAACTAGCATAGAAATTCTGACATTCATTAAAAATAACAAGTTATTCTTTTACCATGTCCAAGGGGACATGGTAACAACCAATAAGCAATAAACCAATCTCATGGGCTTTTGGTTTTAAAATATGGTATTATTGGTATATGACCCAATATTGGTATATGACCCAATTCTCACTAATAAGACAGGCACATGAAGAAAAGAGTGCTGGAGTAGACTCTAGGAACATTTTTCCTTGTTAAATATCATCATTAAGAGATACTATCCCATCTTTTCCTAAATGTGCATGTCTGGACCTGGTATCTGAAAGAGTTACAATCTTGTTCTAGATCCAGTGATGAAATCAAGAAGGCAAACAGAGTGGAGAGATGAAAAGAACCTGGATCCTTGCTGATATCTCTCAGTCACTAAATCAAATAACCCTTAAAACCATTCTATCTCTGAATTTGATAATGTATGAGATAAAAAAATCTTTACCATTTAAGACAGCCTGAGTTGGAGTTATGGTTCTTGTGGCTGAAGCATCATAACTTAGACAAGCGGAAATAAAAACCAGAGATTAAGGTAGGTTTTTGGACACACTGTTCACAAAGACTTTGTGTGGATTCACCTTTGGCAATGGACTAACCTTCAGAGTGCCAAAGTGTCAATAAGGGAGCAACAGATTATTTTCAGGTCCTACTCACTGGTATGGCACTTCCTACTATATAGCTGGGTCAAGCTCTCATTTATCAAGGCAATAAATACTTGTTCAGGGAATAAATTATCATCCACAGTTGCACTGAACAGTGGCAGTCAGGCACTGACTGATTCGCTGGGATTTTAATCTTATTTCTATTGTCAATTTTTATCAGATACATTTCATTAGCCCCAAAGTGAAATCCTTCTTCTCCCAGAGAAAACTTACAACTCCTACTGTACAATATTACAGCTCATAGCAGTTGTCACACTATTTTAATGTGCCTTGGCTCCCTGTCTCTAGGTTGTTCAAACTTCCAGGAGAAAACTATCAAACAAAAAAGAAAACACAAACACTCCAACATTAGGGGTAAATTGGAGAAGAGAGACTCTTAGAAAAATAAAGGAACATTGAAATGTCATCCCACATGATTAGATAATTTGGCCAATTGATCGAAAAACCTAGAAATGTGGGAGGGCAGAACAAGATGGCAGAGGAGTAGGAGACCTGGATTTCCTCTGGTCTCAGGAATTCAGCTGAATAGGGATCAAACCATTCTGAACAGCTACGAACTCAACAGGATACTGAAGAAGAGAGTAGCAACAACTCTCTGAACAGAGAAGCGACCACTTACTGGAAGGTAGGACGTGAGGAGAAGTGAATCCGAGGCAATATTTGGGAGGATGGATGGTGGAGGAGGGGCCTCCGTGGGCCGCTTCTGGCAAATGATAGAGCTGCGGAGCACAAAATCAGAACTTTTAAAAGTTGGCTCCGCTGAGGGACGTCGCTCCAGTGGTTAAGCGGGGGGTGGAACCCTTGCAGGACAGTGTGGTCTCAGGACCCTCGGGGTCACAGAATGACCGGGGGTGCCTGAGTGCAGCAGAGCTCCCAGGTATTGGAGCAGGGAAGCCAGCTGCAGAGATGGAGCCGAGGCACGGGCTCTCAGCTCGGGGTTGCCATAAACTGTGATCTGCGGCCCAGTCGGGCCACTGCTCCTCCTGCAGGGACCCAACAAGCGGCAGATCCGGGGAGACTCCCCTCCCTCCCCTGGGAGGAGCGGCGCAGGAGCGCACTGCAGGGATCTGCTGGGTTTGGAGACTCCACACAGGGACGAGTGCCAGAGATAGAAATGCTCGGTCACAGGCTGGGTGAGCACGGAGTGCGGCTGGAGACCGGGGACACGGGAGTGACTGCTTTTCTCTGGGGGCGCACTGAGGAGTGGGGCCCCAAGTTCTCAGCTCCTCCGGGCAGAGATTGGGAGGCCACCATTTTCACCCTGGTCCTCCAAAGCTGTACCAGAGCTTGCAGGGAACAAAAGTTCCCGAGAGCAAACCTGAGCAGCTTGCTTAGCCCAGACCGACAAGGGTGGGGCAATTCCACCTCCGGCAAAGACATTTGGGAACCATGGCAACAGGCCCCTCCCCCAGAAGATCAGCACCAATAGCCAGCCAAGAACAAGTTTACCAATCAAAGAAACAGGAGAACTCCAGCGCTAGGGGAATACTGCACATAGAATTCATGGCGTTTTTACCATGATTCATTAGTTTCTCAAAGTTAATTTTTTTAACTTTTTTTTTAATTTTTCTTTTTCCCTTTTTCAACCAACATCTTATCAATCCCTTTTTTTAAAAAAACATTTTTATTTTTCATTTTTAGAGTCATATTTTATCCCTTCATAGTAGTTACCCTTATTTTTGGCATATATATATATAAGTTGTTCTCTCTTTAAAATTTTGAAATACAGTTTCTTCTAACAGATAAAAATATACCCTAAATCACTAGTGTATGGCTTTGTTCTAGTCTCCTGCCTGATCACATTCTCTCCCCCTTTTTTTTTTAAATCTTCTTTCTTTTTTCAAACAACTTCTTATCTTAATTCCTTTTATAAAATCTTTTATAATTTTCATCTTTACAGTCATCTTCCATCCCTTCATTGTATCAACCCTTATTTTGTACATATATGTCTTTCTTCCTTTAAAATTTTAGGAGGCACTTTTTTCTAACAAACCAAAATACGCCCAAAATCTAGTGTGTGGCACTGAACTATGCACTAGCCTGATCATATTTGATCATATTCAGGTTTTTTTGTATTGTTCTGTTTTTGTTTTTATCTTTTTCTTTTGTTTTTTTTTCTTTCTTTCTTTTCTCTTTCTTTTTTCTTTCTTTCCCTTTCTTTTCCCCTGGTTTCAGGTCTTTTCTGATTTGTATACAGTATATTTGCTGGAGACGTTGCTAACCTGTTAGCATTTTGTTCTCTCATTCATCTATTTCTCTCTGGACAAAATGACAAGACGAAAAAAATCACCTCAGCGCAAAGAACAAGAGAGTACCGTCAGCCAGGGACCTACTCAAAACGGACATTAGTACGATGTTGGACCTAGAGTTCAGAATCATGATTTTAAAGATACTAGCTGAGCTTGAAAAAAGCGTGGAAGTTATTACAGAAACTCTTTCTGGAGAAAAAAAGAACTAAAATCTAACCAAGTCGAAATCAAAAAGGCTATTAATGAGGTGCAATCAAAATGGGGGCAGTAACTGCTAGGATAAATGAGGCAGAAGAGAGAATCAGTGATATAGAAGACCAAATGATGGAAAATAAAGAGGCTGAGAAAAAGAGAGAGAAACAACTACAGGATCACGAGGGCAGAATTCGAGAGATAAGCGATACCATAAGACGAAACAACATTAGAATAATTGGGATCCCAGAAGAAGAAGAAAGAGAGAGAGGGGCAGAAGGTATATTGGAACAAATAATAGCAGAGAACTTCCCTAATGTGAGGAAGGAAACAGGCATCAAAATCCAGGAGGCACAGAGAACCCCTCTCAAAATCAATAAAAATAGGTCAACACCCCGACATCTAATAGTAAAACTTATGAGTCTCAGAGACAAAGAGAAAATCCTGAAAGCAGCTCGGGAGAAGAGATATGTAACCTACAATGGTAGAAATATTAGATTGGCAACAGACCTATCCACAGAGACCTGGCAGGCCAGAAAGGACTGGCATGATATCTTCAGAGCAATAAACGAGAAAAATATGCAGCCAAGAACACTATAACCAGCTAGGCTCTCATTGAAAATTGAAGAAAAGATAAAAAGCTTCCAGGACAAACAAAAACTAAAGGAATTTGCAAACATGAAACCAGCCCTCCAAGAAATATTGAAAGGGGTCCTCTAAGCAAAAAGAGAGCCTAAAAGCAGCATAGATCAGAAAGGAACAGAGATAATATACAGTAACAGTCACCTTACAGGCAATACAATGGCACTAAATTCATACCTTTCAATAGTTAGCCTGAATGTAAATGGGCTAAATGTCCCAATCAAAAGACACAGGCTATCAGATTGGATTAAAAAAACAAGACCCATCAATATGCTGTCTGCAAGAGACTCATTTTAGACCCAAAGACACCCCCACATTGAAAGTGAGGGTGTGGAAAACCATTTACCATGCTAATGGACACCAAAAGAAAGCTGGGGTGGCAATCCTTATATCAGACAAATTAGATTTTAAAACAAAGACTGTAATAAGAGATGAGGAAGGACACTATATCCTACTTAAAGGGTCTATCCAACAAGAAGATCTAACAATTGTAAATATCTATGCCCCTAACATGGGAGCAGCCAATTATATAAAGCAATTAATAACAAAAGCGAAGAAACACATTGACAACAATACAATAATAGTGGGGGACGTTAACACCCCCCTGACTGAAAAGGACAGATCATCTAAGCAAAAGATCAACAAGGAAATAAAGACTTTAAATGACACACTGGACCAAATGGACTTCACAGACATATTCAGAACATTCCATCCCAAAGCAACGGAATACACATTCTTCTCTAGTGCCCATGGAACATTCCTCAGAATAGATCACATCTTAGGTCACAAATCAGGTCTCAACCGGTACCAAAAGATTGGGATTATTCCGTGCATATTTTCAGACCACAATGCTTTGAAACTAGACCTCAATCACAAGAGGAAAGTCGGAAAGAACTCAAATACATGGAGGCTAAAGAGCATCCTACTAAAGAATGAATGGGTCAACCAGGAAATTAAAGAAGAATTAAAAAAATTCATGGAAACCAATGAAAATGAAAACACAACTGTTCAAAATCTTTAGGGATGCAGCAAAGGCAGTCCTGACAGGAAAGTACATAGCAATACAAGCCTTTCTCAAGAAACAAGAAAGGTCTCAAATACACAACCTAACCCTACACCTAAAGGAGTTGGAGAAAGAACAGCAAATAAAGCCTAAACCCATCAGGAGAAGAGAAATAATAAAGATCAGAGCAGAAATCAATGAAATAGAAACCAAAAGAACAGTAGAACAGATCAACGAAACTAGGAGCTGGTTCTTTGAAAGAATTAACAAGATTGATAAACCCCTGGGCAGACTTATCAAAAAGAAAAGAGAAATGACCCAAATCAACAAAATCATGAATGAAAGAGGAGAGATCACAACCATCACCAAAGAAATACAAACAATTATAAGAACATATTATGAGCAACTACATGCCAGCAAATTAGATAACCTGGAAGAAATGGGTGCATTCCTAGAGATGTATCAACTACCAAAATTGAACCAGGAAGAAATAGAAAACCTGAACAGACCTATGACCACTAAGGAAATTGAAGCAGTCATCAATAATCTCCCAACAACAAAAGCCCAGGGCCAGATGGCTTCCCAGGGGAATTCTATCAGACATTTAAAGAAGAATTAATACCTATTCTCCTGAAACTGTTCCAAAAAGTAGAAATGGAAGGAAAACTTCCAAACTCATTTTATGAGGCCACCATTACCTTGATCCCAAAACCAGACAAAGACCCCATCAAAAAGGAGAATTACAGACCAATATCTTTGATGAACATGGATGCAAAAATTCTCACCAAAATACTAGCCAATAAGATCCAACAATACATTAAAAGGATTATTCACCACGACCAAGTGGGATTTATCCCTGGGCTGCAAGACTGGTTCAACATCTGCAAATTAATCAATGTGATACAATACATTAAGAAAAGAAAGAATAAGAGTCATATGATCCTCTCAATAGATGCAGAAAAAGCATTTGACAAAGTTCAGCATCCTTTCCTCATCAAAACTCTTCAGAGTATAGGGATAGAGGGTACATACCTCAATATCCTAAAAGCCATCTATGAAAAACCTACAGCGAATATCATTCTCAATGGGGAAAAGCTGAGAGCTTTTCCCCTAAGGTCAGGAACACGGCAGGGATGTCCACTCTCACCACTGCTATTCAACATAGTTTTAGAAGTCCTAGCCACAGCAATCAGAGAACAAAAAGAAATCAAAGGCATCCAAATCGGCAAAGAGGAAGTCAAACTCTCACTCTTTGCAGATGATATGATACTCTATGTGGAAAACCCAAAAGACTCCACCCCAAAACTGCTAGAACTCATACAGGAATTCAGTAAAGTGGCAGGATATAAAATCAATGCACAGAAATCAGTGGCATTCCTATACACCAACAACAAGACAGAAGAGAGACAAATCAAGGAGTCGATCCCATTTACAATTGCACCCAAAACCGTAAGATGCCTAGGAATAAATCTAACCAAAGAGGCAAAGGATCTGTACTCAGAAAACTATAAAATACTCATGAAAGAAATTGAGGAAGACACAAAGAAATGGAAAAACGTTCCATGCTCATGGATTGGAAGAACAAACATTGTGAAGATGTCAATGCTACCTAGAGCAATCTACACATTCAATGCAATCCCCATCAAAATACCATCTACTTTTTCAAAGAAATGGAACAAATAATCCTAAAATTTGTATGGAACCAGATGAGACCCCAAATAGCCAGAGGAATCTTGAAAAAGAAAAGCAATGCTGGCGGCATCACAATTCCGGACTTCCAGCTCTATTACAAAGCTGTGATCATCAAGACAGTATGGTACTGGCACAAAAACAGACACATAGATCAATGGAACAGAATCGAGAGCCCAGAAATGGACCCTCTACTCTATGGTCAACTAATCTTTGACAAAGCAGGAAAGAACGTCCAATGGAAAAAAGACAGTCTTTTCAACAAATGGTGTTGGGAAAATTGGACAGCCACATGCAGAAGAATGAAACTGGACCATTTCCTTACACCACACAGAAAAATAGACTCCAAATGGTTGAAAGACCTAAACGTGAGACAGGAGTCCATCAAAATCCTAAAGGAGAACACAGGTAGCAACCTCTTCGACCTCAGCTGCAGCAACTTCTTCCTAGAAACATCACCAAAGGCAAGGGAAGGAAGGGCAAAAATGAACTACTGGGATTTCATCAAGATAAAAAGCTTTTGCACAGCAAAAGAAACAGTCCACAAAACCAAAAGACAACCGACAGAATGGGAGAAAATATTTGCAAATGACATATCAGATAAAGGGCTAGTATCCAAAATCTATAAAGAACTTAACAAACTCAACATCCAAAGAACAAATGATCCAATCAAGAAATGGGCAGAAGACATGAACAGACATTTTTCCAAAGAAGACATCCAAATGGCCAACAGACATGTGAAAAAGTGCTCAACATCACTCGGCATCAGGGAAATCCAAATCAAAACCTCAATGAGATACCACCTCACACCCGTCAGAATGGCTAAAATTAACAAGTCAGGAGACAACAGATGTTGGCCGGGATGTGGAGAAAGGGGAACCCTCCTACACTGTTGGTGGGAATGCAAGCTGGTGCAACCCCTCTGGAAAACAGTATGGAGGTTCCTCAAACAGTTGAAAGTAGAGCTACCATACGATCCAGCAATTGCACTACTGGGTATTTACCACAAAGATAGAAATGTAGGGATCCGAAGGGATACGTGCACCCCAATGTTTATAGCAGCAATGTCCACAATAGCCAAACTGTGGAAAGAGCCACGATGTCCATCGACAGATGAATGGATAAAGAAGAGGTGGTATATATATACACAATGGAATATTATGCAGCCATCAAAAGGCATGAGATCTTGCCATTTGCAATGACATGGATGGAACTGGAGGGTGTTATGCTCAGTGAAATAAGTCAGTCAGAGAAAGACATGTATCATATGACCTCACTGATATGAAGAATTCTTAATCTCAGGAAACAAACGGAGGGTTTCTGGAGTGGTGGGGGGTGGGAGGGATGGGGTGGCCGGGTGGTAGACATTGGGGAGGGTATGTGCTATGGTGAGCGCTGTGAATTATGCAAGACTCTTGAATCACAGATCTGTACTTCTGAAACAAATAATGCAACATATGTTAAGAAAAAAGAAAAAGAATAAGATAGCAAGAGGGGAAGAATGAAGGGGAGTAAGTCGGAGGGGGAGACGAACCATGAAAGACGATGGACTCTGAAAAACAAACTGGGGGTTCTAGAGGGGAGGGGCGTGGGGGGATGGGTTAGCCTGGTGATGGATAATAAAGAGGGCACATTCTGCGTGGAGCACTGGGTGTTATGCACAAACAATGAATCATGGAACACTACATCAAAAACTAATGATGTAATGTATGGTGATTAACGTAACAATAAAAAAAGATTAAAAAAAAACAAACCTCGAAATGTGTACTTCTGATCCCTTTCATTCATGAGTTCCCTCCAGGATGTACTAGTTCAATTAGGCAGTGGAGGAAGAACAAAAGTAGCATTACTGAACTATATAATACACACTAAGTGCATTAAGAAACACTATTTAAAATTATTTCAAATAGCTTGGCCACACTATACTTTTATGATGCACATGCAACTCTGCCATTTTATTCTCCAAACCCATTTAATGAAAAATAGAACATGAAAATTTCTGATCAAATAATAATTATAATCCTTTTGAGTTGAGAAAAATTGTGGGAGGAATAAGAGCTAATCACCGGATAAAATAAGATATCTCCCATACTCCATCTCCAGGACATTTCTCCACATTCCCATGCTCCTAAGTAATACAAAAGTAGATATGGTATTATAATGCATATATTTATTACTTTTTTAAAATTTCCATATCAAGAACCATGCTGAGACTTACTCATATTTGAGCTCTAAATTTATAAGGAACACAGGAAAATAGTAATAGTGTACTTGCAAAGTTTACCTGACTCAGTCATCGTTCATCCTGGTCTATCTGAAATAAGAAAGTGTGGATTCTACCATTTGACTTTGGAGTGAAAGTAGAGAGAGCCCTTTCAAAGAGTTTCAGGGAAACTTATAAATAACATATTGTCAATTAATGAACACCATTAAATAACACCTCCATTCATTGGATGCTTGTTCACTCTGTGCCAAGAATGCTGAGCAACTTAACATGTATTATTCCAGGAAATTCTCAGAAAACAACATAACAACAAAAGTATTATTTACAGATAAGGAAACAGGGCTTTAGAGCAGCTTAGTAATCACTCGTGGTCACACTGCTTATTAGTATTGGAGCTGAGGTTTAAACTGAGTTTTCTTAAACTCCATTTTGTGTACTTTATCAATGAACACCTGCCCTATCAATAATGGAAAATGGAAATTTAGAAATCTATTAAGCTAAATAATAGTAAACCCTGATAAAAAGATACAATTATTTTCTTTGCAACCTATTTGAAGGAAGAATAGTTACATGTATAAACATTTCCTACATATAGGAAGAGAGAATATATTTATACAAAAAAAACAAGAAGAGAATTACAAGTATATGTGGCTATAATTGAGCTGATGTTCACAACAGGAAACATAAATCAAATCAAGTACTCAGGGACAGAATTAAGAAGTACCTTAAAATTATAATACATCATATCCAAATAGAATTTACTCCTAAGCCAGGATGGCTCAAGATAAAGAAAACAATTTATAAATATTATACATCATATCAAAGTAAAAATATAGTCAATAATTACAGAAAATGTATGATTAGATATAAAACATTTATAACTCTAATTTTAAAAATATATTATAAAAAGATATGCCCTTAACCTAGTAAAGATTATTACTCTAGCAACTTTAACAAATATACTCCTTACCTTTTGAAGCTGGAAATACAGACTTTAAAATATAATTCAACTGAAATAAATTCTGTACTGAAGAAATTCAGGAAAACATGCATAGATAGCATAATCTAATGTGATCTGATCAAAAAAGATGCTTGAAGCCTAAGGATGGATAAGAATAAGCTATGTGAAAGGGGAAGAGGTGAACATTTGAGGGACCAGTACCCTCAAAAGGACCAGAGAGATTTAAGATTATGCCATATTCAAGGAACCAAAAGATCCAGTGTGCTTGGTGGGGGTGGGGTGGGGAGGAAGGAAAAAGAAAGCAGAATGAGAAGGGAGAATTTGGCAGAAGACTTAAGATCTTTATCTTAGGGACATGGTCATTTGAAGCTTTTTTATTTTTTGTTTTTTTTAAGAGAGAGATGGAGAGTGTGCATGAGCAGGGGGAGGAGCAGAGGGAGTGGAAGCAAGAGGGAGAGAAGGAATCTTAAGCAGGCTCCACACCCAGCATGGAGCCCAAAGTGAGACTAGTTGCAGGGCTCCATCCGGCAACCTTGAGATCATGACCCTGAGATCATGACCTGAACCAAAATCAAGAGTTCGATGCTTAGCCAACCAAGCCACCCAGGCACCCCAATTCACTTGAAGTTTTCAATCAAGAATGTTTTCATTCATTTGTTCTTTCTTCTAGTTACTCAATTATTATTCAGTTGCTACTTTGGACAAGACTGTCTCAAATATTGGGATATGGTAAGGAACATAACAAAGCTCTGTTCCCAATAAGCTCTTGGAGGGGAAGATAATCTACAAACAAAATTACAATTAATACATAAAATATAAGGAACTCATAAGTACTATTAAAAATAATAAAATCAGTAGAGGGATAGAATACTACTACACTCAATTTTGAATATGCATAAGAATTATCTAGCATTCTTGCTAAAGTGGGTAGTCTAAATCAGTAGTTCTAGAGTGAAGGCAGAGAGTGAAGGCAGAGATCTTCCTTTTTTTTTTTTTTTTTTTTTTTTTTTAGAGAGAGAGAGAGAGTGATCTGGGGGAGGAGCAGAGGGAGAGAGAAAGAATCCCAAGGAGGCTCCACACTGGACATGGGGTTCGATCTCACAACCCTAACAGCATGACCTGAGCTGAAATCAAGAGTCAGAGTCTTAGCCAACTGAGCCACTCAGGCACCCTGAGAGATACCATTCTAATAGCCTCCCAGGGGGAGCCGATGTTGCTGGACTGCTCACCCACCATGTCTTGAGTAGCAGGGGGATAGAGAGTGAAGAGTTTGTTCAGGAGAAGCCCATCTGATGGATTACATTTAATTCATAAGTAGAGACCTAACAATAGAGCCCTCAAAATATATGAAAGGAAAAATAGACAGTTATACAATAATAGCTGGAGACATCAATACCTCACTTTTAATAATGGGTAGGAGAACCAGACAAAGATCAATAAGGAAATAAAGAATTTGAACAACACTATAAGCCAAGGGAACTTAACAGACATATACAAAACTTCCCACCCAACAACACAGTACACATTCTTCTCAAGAGCACAGGAAACATTTTCTGGAATAGATGACACATTAGGCCACAAGACAAATTGTAATACATTTAAAAAATTGAAATCATACCAATAATCTTTTCAGATCACAGTAGAGTGAAGCTAGAAATGAATTACAGAAGGAAAACTGGAAAAAATAACAAATATGTGGAAATTAATACACTTTTAAACAACAAATGGTCAAGGTTAAAGACCTTGAGATGAATTAAAAGGAAACATAACATGCCAAAATTGGTGGGAGGCAGTGAAAGCAGTGCTCAGAGGGAAATTTATAACATAAATGCCTACATTTAAGAAGAAGAAAGATCTCGAATGGACAAACTAATTGTACTTTTTAAAGAACTAACTTACAAAGAGCAATTTAAACACACAGCTAGAAGGGAGGAAATAATAAAGATTAGAATAGAGATAAATCAAATAAAGAGTAGAAAATGAGGCATTGAATTCCATCAGCAAAAAAACAAACAAACAAACAAAAAACAAGGTTAGGTGATTATAAACTCCAGGGTAAAATTTTTGAGGTCTCTATATGAAGCAAATAAAATGGCATGATTTGGAGCAAATTACAGAACTCAAGCAAAGATACTCCATTAAACCTGCAGAATTTTTTTCCTGTGGAATAGGTATTGTGACACTAAAATTATGAAAAAGGAAACATAAATGTTAAAAACTCATTGACTCCACAGTAAAGAATAGTGATCATAACATAAATATGAACTGATTTTCAGTTATTAGAATGTACCCATAGACAGGAGATAACAGACTCTGTAATACAAAATGAGTTAGAAAGGGAGAAAATTAAATGTGACAGGCTTGGCAATGTAAAAGTGAAGGCACAACTCTGAGAAGTAGGCAGCAGAATTGCTAGGAGGGAGGGAAAGGTTAGGGGAAGGTAGACAAATCGACATACTTGTATCATAGTATGGAGAGGCCAGAAAACTCTATGAATGGAAAGGAAATTGAGCATATTGATGTGTAAGTATAAGCAGTAGAAAAACAAAAACAAATAAAATAAAATATAGCTGCAAAGTATGAGAAAAGTGGTTTGACAGGGTGCCTGGGTGGCTTCAGTCAGTTAATCATCTGCCTTCAGTTCAGGTCATGATCCTGGAATTCCGAGATCAAGCCCCACATTGGACTTCCTGCTCAGTGGGGAGTCTGCTTACCCCTCTGCCCCTCACCCCTCTCCTGCTCTCTCTTGTGCACTCTCTCTCAAATAAATAAATAAAATCTTAAAAAAAAGAAAAAGAAAAGTGGTTGGAGGTAATAATTTCTAAGTAAGCTTATGCTTCTATTTTTAACAGCAGGGATTTAAAATCTAAAACTCAGAAGTGAAAAATAATGGTGAAAACATATTATTTAAGACCAGGAACCTAAGCACAAAATTAAATAAAAGCACAGTAGGAACTGCTTCTAGACAAAGTCTAGGGCTGGAAATGTGTGGAGCAGGGAACAATTTATTTTTATTCTTGATTTTTCAGTACCACTGAATTGTTTTTCAAAAAACATAAATTTATTTGTAAAATGAATTAAAAGAGAAAAAATAATTGAAGAATATTTCAAAAAGTAAAGAAAATATTATCTCAAGAGAGTGTCCAGATTATTGTTTAAATTCCCTAAAAGAACAGATTGTCATTGACTTCTCAACATAGTGAACAGGTAACCAGAAAGTGCCCTGAAAGGGAAGAACTATATTATGTCAAAGTCTTGTAAGATTTATGACTGTAATCAGGAAGTTCAATAATTTCCCTTCCTCACAGGACAGACAATCAATCAGCCAGTGAGCCAGCCATCTTAGAGAAACCACCTCTCACTGTCATTTCATATTGTTTTTGAAGTCATAATTAATGCAGTACTTTATCAAATGAAACTAAGAAGAGCAAATATTAAAATGAAAGAGACCATAAAATCATTATTTTCAGATAGCATGCTATATACCTGAAAAAGTGAAAAGAATTAGAACTGATAAATTGGTTTAATAAAATAGTCAAAACCAATGCAGATATGCCAAATTCAATAGTACTCAGTCACATCAGCCACATCTAGTTAATACACACAATGAAGGAAAAGACAGCACCTGACATAAACAAATAAGTATATGAATCTGTAGGAAAAAAAATGTTTTGAAACAGTTGCCTACTGAGCTTTCCCAGCTTTTACATCTGTTTACTCCACCATTCATTGACATCAAACTCCTCTTTGTTTTCAAAACCCAAACGCACATTTCTCATGAGTTATTTTAATCTCTCAGCTAACCATGCCTCTTTTTTGAAGACCTCCTTTTTTTTTTATTTTATACTACATCTTCCAAAATTGTTTTCCCACTTCACTGTCTGATCTTTCTCCATGTAGCTTCCTTCTCTTCCTGATGTATTCTGTTTCAAATATTAAACTTTGTAGAGTATGGTTCTCAGCACATTTTTCTGATCACTCTACAAACCCATCTCATTTCTACAGCAAGTTTCCACTTTCATATAGATGACTGACTAAATCCTCATGCCAGGCTATACTGCTCCCCTAATGGTAAGGACAGCTCCACATTCCTCACACTCCAAATGCCACATTTTGCACATGGAATTTATAATTTCTCCAACTTCATGTATCTGTGCATGACTCCAGCATCAATCTGCCAAGCAAGTCAGGATTCTGAGTGTGATATTTGATTCACCCTTCCCTTTTCGCTCACTCATCTCAACTAGCACACAATCCTATAAATTGTTTTTCTAAATGTACCTGGAATTTATCAATTCTTATCTTCACTTCGACAATTCTAGTTATATCTACCACCATTTTTCACATGGATTATTTACCCTGGGCTCTGAACTGCTCTCCTCATCTTTTATTCCCTTTAATTCTTTTCCAGAAGCAACAAGAGCGACCATTTAATCTTACTATGTTATTCTCCCACTTAAAACATTTCAACTGTTCATCATCTCTCCTTAGAATAGAGTCTGAACATAAAATAGCTACTAAGATCATCTGGTTACTGGGTGTTTTTTGTTTCCTGTCTTTCAGTTTAGCATAACTCATTTCTCAACATACCTCATATAGTTAGCAATTCAGCCACACTGAGTTTCTTCCAATTCCTTGAAACTGCTATTTTCCTCCTGGGTTTGGGAATATTGTTTCCAGTGTTTAGAATACTCTTCCCTATACACCCTGCTTTGAAAGTTATTCCTATTCATTCTGTAGGTCTCTTTTAAATCACTTCATTGACTGTAAAACTTCATCTGATCTTCTTTCTATGTATTTCTGCAGCACACCCCACTTTCCTTTATCATCTTTATTATCATTATGTCTCCCACTAGGCTGTAACCTCTTACGTGACAAGAGGTATGCCCATTTTATTCATTCTTGTCTGCCTCAGGCCACATCAAACTTGGCACTTGTTAAGCACTCAACCTTGCTTCCTACTTCATAGAGACATAATTCTCTCAATTTCTCAAGGCTTTACCTATAAAAATTCACATCTGTAGTAACCCTTTGTCATTTTCTTCATTCTCAAAACACAGATTGTCCTCCTTGCTTTGCAGTTTAGGCCAACCATGTGTATCCTTTTTCTTTTCTTTTTTCTTTTTTTTTGTTATTTTATTTTATTATGTTATGTTAATCACCATACATTACATCATTAGTTTTGGATGTAGTGTTCCACGATTCATTGTTTGTGCATAACACCCAGTGCTCCACGCAGAACATGCCCTCTTTAATACCCATCACCAGGCGAACCCATCCCCTACCCCCCTCCCCTCTAGAACCCTCAGTTTGTTTCTCAGAGTCCATCGTCTCTCATGGTACGTCTCCCCCTCCAATTTCCCCCCCTTCATTCTTCCCCTCCTGCTATCTTCTTCTTCTTCTTTTTTTAAACATATAATGTATGATTTGTGTCAGAGGTCTGTGATTCAACAGCTTTACACAGTTCACAGCGCTCACCATAGCACCACGTGTATTCTTGTTCTGCTAAAGCCTCTCACTGAACACTGGCTATTCACTTACCCCCAAGGATTTTAAACGTTTTCCTTTTTAGTAGATTCTATACTACAGAGTATAAACCATTCAAATTCTCTTGCTTACTAAAAATATCTGCCCTTGAGCCTCTATTTTCACTGAAGTCCTGCCCTCTTTCTTTTCCTTCACCATCGAGACCTCCAACAAAGTTTCTAAAATGGTTGCCTCCATGTTTCCTTACCTTCTACTTAGTTCTAGAGGAGAATAAATTTACTAAAACAAGCTTCACCATTTCTCCACTGATTAGAAACCATTTGATGCCTTTGCTTTACCTCCAAGAAAACCTTCATTTGTAGTAGAACATAAAAACTCTCCACATCTTATTGCTGCCTCATTACTACCATCTTTTACCTGTGGTTCCTTCAAGAAGCCAGAATTCCCAATGAATCACTTGAATCAGAATAATTTCCTAGTGGCTTTATTATTTCCTCCTATGTAGCTCCTGGACTGGGTTGAAGAATGTTTTCCCAAAACTCTCTTCTACGCTGAACCTTGGAATGTGACCTTATTCAGAAACAGGATCTTTGAAGATATAATATAGTTAAGATGAGGTGCTACTTGATTAACATAAACCCTAACCCAAGACTAGTTTAGAAGGGGCAAATTTGAACACAGATACATAAACAGAGGGCACCCATAGTGAAGGCATAAAAGGGAATGCCATGCAAAGACAGAGGCAGATATTAGATTGGATCTACAAGCCAAGAAAGGCCAAAGATTGCAGGCAACTACCCAATAGTAGGAAGAGGCAAGGAAGGATATTCCCCTAGAACCTTCAGAGATGGTACACTCCTGCTGATGCCTTGATTTCAAACGTCTAGCCTCCAGAACCATAAGCATCTAAGTTCGTGCTGTTCTAAGCCCTGGGAAACTAATAAACTAGATTCAGGGCAATATATCTTGATAGTTGTTGGTTAGACACAAGTCAAAATCTCACTAGGTGATCATTTATAAATTTTAGTTTTTTTAAGTATATGGGATCTAGTTGAACCATTTTCTCCATAGTATTAGAACATCTTCTTTATTGTTATATTATCTAAATCACAGAACATTAAAAATTACACTTGGAATTGCCCTTAGTCAATCAAGGTTTAGCAATTGTAATCAAATCAATCAAGAATAATTGGGTAACCAATTGAGAGCTATCTTCTTTTGTAAATGAGGTTTCCAGTGAAGGTTTTTATCTTTTTGTTTTTTTGTTTTATATTGAACTGGTTTCAGGGAAGTCTTAGGAAATGGAGTCTTTATTTTTTTTTAAGATTTATTTATTTATTTTAGGGAGAGAGAGAGAATGAGAGAGAGAGAGAGTAGGGAGGGAGGGGAGAGAGAGGGAGAGAGAGAGAGAGAGAGAGAGAGAGAGAGAATACTCTAACAAACTCCCCACTGAGCAGGGAGCACAACATGGGCCTTGATCTAATGACCCCAAGATCATGACCTGAGATGAAATCAAGAGTCAGACACTCAACTGACTGAGCCACCCAGGCAACCCAAGAAATGGTGTCTTAACAACACAAGATAATCTCCATTGTTGCTGGTGCTCTTTTTCAGTCACTCTTGGTGAGAAACTTGCCACGTAATTTAGAAGTATTAACGAGGAGATGGCTAGATTGTGTGTTAAACAATTTCCTCAGTCAAGAGAGTCCAAATTTTCCAAATCAGTGATGATACTTGTTTCATTTACTGCTGAATCTCAGGAACCAGCTGAGACTTATACATTCATTTCACTTACATGGTCTATTGGGAGGGCCAATGGGTCTGTCTAGCTTTGATGTCATGGCTATCTAATTTCTCTGCTAGTAGATATTCCTTTATCTGTCACTTTTGAATAAAAGCATGTGCATTTTTACATGCACACACACACACAAACACATTGTAGCTCATAAATCAAAGAGGATCACCCAGCCAATCATTTTGTTGTATCTAAATCTGTGGAGATTGTGAGTTACTTTATTTGCATTCAGAAGGGAAGACAGAAAATTCCCAGTGAAATAAAGATGCTTAGTTTTGCTGGTTCAATAAAGCAGAAAAATGAGGCAAGACACTGATTTTCTTTTCTTTTACAACATTTGCACTTCTGAAGGTTAGTGGATTTTTGTGGGGGAAAAAAATCTCGGTGATATTTTGGTTTGGAGACTCAAAGCTAAAAAACATGAAAACTTGGTGAGAATGGGGAGACTACCTGACAGAGTAAAAAGGTCACCATTCATGCTTCATCCTCTTCTACAAACGGAAACCTCTGGAGTGCACTTTAGGAAAATCCTGTCAGAAGAAACAGAGCCAGAAACAACCCTTGATCAGAGCTATAACTGTAATCATAATAATTGCACTACTAAAACTAATGAAAAATTATACTGGAATTCATCCTTGAAATATTCATTGCAGAGTACCTATTCTTTCCATACTGTTAGTCATTAGTCTCTAAAAAAGTATTGTGGGAGTAAATGTCAGCTTAACTCCTTTTTCATTTAATGTATCTTTTAAGTTAATAGACAGAATAAAAAAAAAAAAATCCAGACACAGCAATTACATAGATGGGCAAATGAGAGCGAAAACAAGTCTGTCTGATGAAGAGATATTTCAAGGAATACATTATTCTAATGCAAATGTTACATTCTCTTGATGTTTTGTTTAACGAAGAAACTGCTTTATTGCTGTTGCCAGTGAAAGGCAAGTATTGTTGGTAGGTTGGACATCTTGAGCTTCTAAGTTCATTTCCATTTTGAAGCATACTCCTCCAGGGAACAGGTAATAAATCTGACTCTCCACCTGGATCCATGAAGAAGACAATGCTTCAGCTCATGCACAGTACAGGTTAGTCCAGGCATATCTGTGAGAAGGTGATGACCTTTGTCATCATCTTCCTTGCACTGGTCCTAAAATGGGTGAAATATCCACCAGTTATTTTTCAGAGTATTCTACTAAAAGATATTGAGTATTATTTATCATTACAAACAATTATTCCCCTAGAAGTAAAACTCTTTATTATTTTCTGATCTATTTATATTCTATATTCCACTGTGTCTATTCTATATTCCACTATTTCCATATTCTCTTTTCTACAAAATGCCTTTCATTTTCCATCGAATTTTTAAAAATGGTCCATACCCCTTGAATAATGTTCAAAAAATGAGATGTCTTCCAAATAACAGACAGATGGCAAAAACTAGTCTGATAACACTAAGATAAAGAATAAAAAAATCAGGGATAACCAAAATCATTTCAGGCTGATTCACAGTGAGATGAACTTTGTCATTGAGTTTTGGTGTCAAAGAACTCTAAACAAGATAAAGTTGGCAAAATAATTTATAGGTTCCATCTAGCACACTACATGGCATATTGAAAATTTAACATGTTCATATTGGGAACTTCTCACATCATCATTAGCAGCTATGGGAAGCTTGACACTGATTTTATCACCTGTATTTCTCCCTTTCCAAAAACAAAGCAGGCTTCTCTTTACATAAAAGTTGATTTGCTTGTTCTCTGTTCTTTCCAGACCTAGACTAAAATATTTACTGACCAAGAAGGTGGAGAGATTTTTCTCTTCTTGAAGAAGGTTTAATTAGTGAAGTGACCTGAGTTTCTCATCAGAATAGAGAAATGTGGCAGCTTCCTTGCACTGGTCCTAAAATGGGTGAAATATCCACCAGTTATTTTTCAGAGTATTCTACTAAAAGATATTGAGTGCTATTTATCATTACAAACAATTATTCCCCTAGAAGTAAAACTAACTCTTTATTATTTTCTGATCTATTTATATTCTATATTCCACTTTTGGAAATTCATATTCTCTTTTCTACAAAATGCCTTTCATTTTCCGTCTAGTTTTTTAAAATGTCCATACCCCTTGAATAATGTTCAAAAAATGAGATCTCCTCTAGTTAGTGTGTGTTTTTGCATTTACCTCTTTGATCTTCTTCAACTAAGGGAAAGATCGATTACCAGAGCTGTAAACTACTTTTCTCACTGGCTTATCTCTTTTTTATTCCGCTTGATATTGAAACCCCAGGAAATGCACTACTCAGGAAGCTCAACACTTAGCTCAGATTTCCTCATAATCCCCATTTTACATCATCATCTTATAGGACTTGTATTGAATATCAATATGAGTTCTCAGCCTTACAGTTGTTTGATCCTCAATTAGTTTATCTGGAAAAAATTTAACATTGTCTATGTGTCAGGCATTGTGATAAGCTATTTAGAAGAAAGGAAGAAAGGCAAGTAAAAAATGTGGTAACTTTCTCAAGGCTATCCCAAAGTGGAAGGTATAGGAGTTATTCCTCCTATAACACAGCTGTCCTTCCCATTTCAGAGCACACAAACCTGGTTTACAGCAGTCAGCGCCTGTATTTATTTTCCTGAGTGCCTTCTATTACAGCAAGATCACTCTCTACCCTGCCCAAAGTGAGCTAGACATGGTAAAGATGGTTTCTAGAATCAGCACTCAATTAATGACCGGTCGGAGTTCGTGTCCTGATATGCTGGCTCCCTTTGCTTTTGGGTGGGATAATTCTGTGACTCAGGTTCACGTTCTCCCATAACTCCTCAGTGGGAATAAGATCTTGTGGCTTCTAGTGATAATTTGTTTTAAAACAGCCATTTCATTGGCAGTTTTCTCTTCATTTTGTCACTTCCTGTCTTAGTTGAGCCTCCTCCAGAAGAAGTGATACAAATATCAAACAGAAGTCATTTATTTGGGAGGCACAAGGTACATTGGTGGAGGAATGGAGAAGTGATACAAGGAAAGAACCAATCCCTTCAATGTGCACTAGAAGCTAGGGTTAACAACCTGTGGTGGCTTAATTCTGGGGGAAAAGGAAAGTGCTTCCCTCACAGTTGTGCCTACCACAGGAAGGGAGACCTGGGATTACATACCAAATCCCATAAATTATTGACTGAGGGCTCTGGGATTCATTTAGTTCCCTGATACTTCCAGCCTGTCAAATGCACCAGCAGTGGTCTACACACTGGGGAAAGCCCTTAGTCATGGAGATGCAGATACTGGTTTTAAGGAAGGATAATGAACATGTTGAAATGAAATGGTTTGAGGGTACTGGGTAGGATACTGACAATGTTTGCTATGCTTCTCCAATGTTTCCTAGGATCATTTCTAACAAATTATTGCACTAGAATTTCCATCTCAAGAGGTGCTTTTGGAGGATCTCATACTAAGATAATCATGTGTCCTTGTGAAGACAGATAAGTTGCTATAACCTGATAAATACTAAAATAAAGGTAAAAACAACATGCTTTGCAAAGAAAGGCAAGGAAGGCAAGAATCAGAAAATGTTTCTTTAAGAAGTTAAAGATTGAGATAAAAAATTTTAGAACAAGTAGAAGTTAGGTAAGTGAAGCAAGAAAGAAAGAGGCAGGTACCAAAGAAGATTTCCTCAAGAAGTCAGAGAGCACTAAGGGCAAGGCCATGGGAGTGTCTGGCTGAATGCAGGCAATGAGGTTGTGCGTTTGCTTGTACAGATTTAAAACAGTAATAATGCCAGTTAAAAATTAGTCCAATTTTTTATTATCATATGAATTCTCAATTCTTAAAAATATCAGTGATAATATATTTTACCTATGATATCAACTATTTTTGTATTTACATAATACATATGTATGCAACATATATGTACATTTTTATATATTTGTTAATAAACATACTTTGTACAGCAGTTTGAAGAATCCAAAGTTATCTAATTCTCAGGTGCATCTGTTTGTTTCAAGAGTTTATAATAGGGGCGCCTGGGTGGCTCAGTTGGTTAAGCATCTGCCTTCGGCTCAGGTCATGATCCCAGGGTCCTGGGATCAACTGCCCCATCAGGCTCCCTGCTCAGCAGGGAGTTTGCTTTTCCCTCTCCCTCTGCCCCTCCCCTCCACTCATGCTCTCTCTCTCTCTCAAGTAAATAAATAAAATCTTTTTAAAAAAGAGTTTATAATAGATCAGGTTGATCTGCTCTTTTCTCATTCAGTTTATGTTTTCAACGCAGATAATGCCGTGTATTCCTGCATTTAAACAGTAGATTTGAAATAAGAAATGATAGCCCAGAGATTGTATCATGAAGAAACAGAAACTGAGTTATTTCAATTCTGTCATTTGTAAATACTAGAAGGAATGACAGGAAGACTATTCTTACATTGTCAGCAAACATAAATGGCTAAAGTTTGAATTAACTTGTTTATATCACAAATTGGACACCATAGCAAATAATATTTGCAATGTTTGTTTTCAGCCTTTTGGGTTTTTTAAATGGGGTGAGAGTAGCAGAAAAAAAAATCTTTGGAAATTTGTAACAAATATATTAGACATTATGGGTAATTTTTCTGAGAAAGAAAATAAGTGGAAATATTTTGACTGCAGAGATATTTGAAGATTTTAAAATTCTCTGGCAACCACTACTTTGTTTTCTGTATTTAAGAGTCTATTCTTGTTTGTTGGTTGGTTTGTTCACTTGTTTTCGTTTTTAGATTACACATGTAAGTGAAATCATATGGTATATGTTTTCTCTGACTTATTTCACTTAGCATAACACACTCTAGGTCCATTCATGTTGTCACAAATGATGAGATCTCATTCTTTTTTTGTGGCCAATTATATTCTATTGTTACACACACACACACACACATCCTCTCTACCCATTCATCTATCAATAGACACATGAGTTGCTTCCATATCTTGGCTATTGTGAAAAATCCCGGAATAAACATAGAGGTGCATATATCTTTTTGAATTAGCATTTTCATTTTCTTCAGGTAAATGTCCAGTAGTGAAATTACTGGATCATCTGGTATTTCTATTATTAATTTTTTGAGGAACCTCCATACTGTCTTCCACAGTAGTTGCACTAATTTACATTCCTGCCAACAGTTCACAAGTGTTCCTTCTGCTCCACATCCTCACCAACACTTGTTATGTCTTGTCTTTGATACTAGCCATTCTGACAGGTGAGGAGATATCTCATTATGGTTTTGATTTTCATTTCACTATTGATTAGTGATGTTCAGCATTTTTTCATGTGTCTGTTGGCCATCTGTAGGTCTTCTTTGGAGATGAACCTTTTGTAAAATTTGCTAATAAAAACATCTGAGTTGGGATATTTCTTAGTTAGAAGGTTTTTTAGTATAAATTTAATTTCATTAGTAGTTATACATTTCTTATAGTTATTTCATCTAGGATGATTTTGAAGTTTGTAGTTTTTAAGGACTTGGACAATTTCGTTATCTTTCAGAATTTATGTGGATGGGGTTTGTAAAATTCCCTCATTCTATGCTTGATGTCTGGGGAAACAAAGGTCTATAGTGATATTACCTATTTTGTTACTGATACTGGTAATTTATAACTTTTCCCTTTCTTTTATTATCAATATGGATAGAAGTTTACAAATCTTATTGAACTCTTCAAAGAAACATTTTCATTTCAATGTTTTTCTCTATTGTTTTAGATTTCAATTTCATATATTACTTTTTTTATTATTTCCTCAGTCTCTCGTGTTTTGCTCTTTTTTTGTAGTTTCTTAAGGTAGAATCTTAGATTATTGCTTTGAGAGCTTCTGCTATAAACATTTAATACAATAAATTCTCCCTTTGTTCTGATTTAACAGCATCTTACAACTTTTGATATGTCATATTTTTATGTTGTATTAATTTAAAAATTTTTAATTTTCCTTGCAATTTCCTCATTGACCCATATGTTACTTATTTCCAAGTGTTTGATTTTCCTATTATGACTCATTGATTTCTAGTTTAACTCCATTACATCATAAAATATATTTTGTATAATTACAAATCTTTTAAATTTGTTAAGGTGTGTGTTATTACCCAGGATATTGTCTGTCTTTGAGAATGTTCCATATACACTTGAAAGAATGGATACTCTGTTGTTAATAAATGGAGTACTCTGTAAATGTCAGCTAGATACCCTTGGCTGATTGTCTTATTCAGGTCTTCCACAACTTTGCTGATTTTCTGTCTATTATTTCTATTTATTACTGAGAGAAATTCTTGACATCGCCAAATAAAATTCTGGATTTGTCTATTCCTCCTTTCAGTTTGTCAGTTTTTGCTTCAGTTCTTTTGAAGCTCTATTTTTAGGAGCTGTTAGTTTTCCATTGCTGCCATAACATTTTACCAAGAATTTAGTGAATTAAAGCAACAGCTTTATTCCCATAATTCTGTAGATTAGCCTGGCTTGGCTGGTTTCTATGATCCAGGTTTTACAAGGCCAAATTAAGGTATCAACCAGCTGGGGTCTTATTGGACCCCCAAATTCCTCTGGGAGGAAACTACTTCCACACTCAATTATGATGTTGACAGAATTCAGTCTCTTCTAGCTGTAGAATGGTGGTCCCTATTTCCTTGCTGGCTGTTATGCTGGGAATGCACTTAGGTCTGAGAGACCTCTTTCCAGTTCTTGCACATGGTCCTTTACATCTCAAGGCCTGAAATATCAGATAAAATTCTTCTTGTGATTGGACTATCTCTGACTGTGTCTTCTGTCATATCTCTTGACTCCAATCAGAGAAAGTTTTCTTCTTTTATGGGTTCATGTGATTAGATTGAATCAACATGGTAATTCAGGATAATTTTTTGATCTAAAGGTCCATAAATTTAATTGCATCTGCAAAATCTTTTTCACCACGTAATGTAATATATTTACAGAATTGACACCTTTGGGGAGAGGGACATTCTGCTCACCACAATTGCATATTGGTGTATGATAATTATATCTTTGTGATAAATTGGCCTTTTAATCATTAGGTAAAATTCCTCTTAGTTCCTTGTAATTTTTTTTTATGTTATGTTAATCACCATACATTACATCATTAGTTTCTGATGTAGCGTTCCATGATTCATTGTTTGCGTATAACACCCAGCTCCATGCAGAACGTGGCCTCCTTAATACCCATCACCAGGTTAACCCATCCCCCAACCCCTTCCCCTCTAGAACCCTCAGTTTGTTTTTCAGAGTCCACAGTCTCTCATGGTTCATCTCCCCCTCCGATTTCCCCCCCTTCATTCTTCCCCTCCTGCTATCTTCTTCCTTTTTTTTTTTTAACGTATAATGTATTATTTGTTTCAGAGGTACAGGTCTGTGATTCAACAGTCTTACACAATTCACAGCGCTCACCTTAGCGCATAACTTCCCAATGTCTATCACCCAGCCACCCCATCCCTCCCACCCCCACCACTCCAGCAACCCTCAGTTTGTCTCCTGAGATTAAGAATTCCTCATATCAGTGAGATCATATGATACATGTCTTGGTCTGATTGACTTATTTCACTCAGCATAATACCCTCCAGTTCCATCCACGTCATTGCAAATGGCAAGATTTCATTCCTTTTGATGGCTGCATAATATTGGAATATATATGTGATATATATATATATATATATATATATATATATATCACGTCTTCTTTATCCATTTATCTATCGATGGACATCGGGGTGCATGTACCCCTTCGGATCACTACATTTGTATCGTTGGGGTAAATACCCAGTACTGCAATTGCTGGATCATATGGCAGCCCTATTTTCAACTTTTTGAGGAACCTCCATACTGTTTTCCAGAGTGACTGCTTCAGCTTGCATTCCCACCAACAGTGTAGGAGGGTTCCCCTTTCTCCACATCCCCGCCAATATCTGTCATTTCCTGGCTTGTTAATTTTAGCCATCCTGACTCGTGTGAGGTGGTATCTCATTGAGGTTTTGATTTGGATTTCCCTGATGCCGAGCGATGTTGAGCACTTTTTCACATGTCTGTTGGCCATTTGGATGTCTTCTTTGGAAAAATATCTGTTCATGTCTTCTGCCCATTTCTTGATTGGATCAGTTGTTCTTTGGGTGTTGAGTTTAATAAGTTCTTTATAGATTTTGGATACTAGCCCTTTATCTGAAAGGTCATTTGCAAATATCTTCTCCCATTCTGTCGACTGTCTTTTGGTTTTATGGACTGTTTCTTTTGCTGTGCAAAGGCTTTTTATCTTGATGAAGTCCCAGTAGTTCATTTTTGCCTTGCTTCCCTTACCTTTGGTGATGTTTCTAGGAAGAAGTTGCTGTGGCTGAGGTCAAAGAGGTTGCTGCCTGTGTTCTCCTTTAGGATTTTGATGGACTCCTGTCTCACATTGAGGTCTTTCAACCATTTTGAGCCTATTTTTGTGTGTGGTGTAAGGAAATGGTAGTTTCCTCCTTCTGCATGTGGTTGTCCAATTTTCCCAACACCATTTGTTGAAGAGACTGTCTTTTTTCCATTGGACATTCTTTCCTGCTTTGTTGAAGATTAGTTGACCATAGAGTTGAGGGTCCATTTCTGGGCTCTCTATTCTGTTCCAATGATCTATGTGTCTATGCTCCGCTGAGGGACGTTGCTCCAGTGGCTAAGTGGGAAGCGGAACCCTTGCTGGGACAGTGTGGTCCCAGGACCCTCGGGGTCACAGAAAGACCAAGGGTGCTTGAGTGCAGCAGAGCTCCCAGGTATCAGAGCAGGGAAGCTAGCTGAAGAGACGGAGCAGAGGAGTGGGTTTTCAGCTCGGGGTTGCCATAAACCATGATCCGCAGCACAGTTGGGACACTGCTCCTCCAGCAGGGACCCAACAAGTGGCAGATCTGGGGAGACTCCCCTTCCTCCCCCGGGAGGAGCGGCGCAGGAGTGCACCACAGGGATCTGCTGGGTTTGGAGACTCCACACAGGGTTGTGAGCCAGAGATAGAAATGCTGGGTCATAGGCCGGGTACGCACAAAGTGTGGCTGGAGACTCGGGAGACAGGAGTGATTGACTGCTTTTCTCTGGGGGCTTACCGAGGAGTGAGGCCCCGAGTTCTCGGCTTAAAAATCTTTTTATTTATCATTTTTAGAGTCATATTCTATCCCTTCATAGTCGTTACCCTTATTTTTGGTATCTATATGTAAATTGTCCTCTCTTTAAAATTTTGGGATACAGTTTCTTCTAACAGACCAAAATATACGCTAAATCTCTACTGTATGACTTTGTTCTAGTCTCCTGCCTGATCACAGTCTCTCCCTTCTTTTTTTTTTTAAATCCTTTCTTTTTTAACCATCTTCTTATCATTTCCTTTTATAAAATCTTTTATAATTTTCATCTTTACACTCATATTCCATCCCTTCATCGTATTAACCCTTATTTTTGTACATATATAAGTTTTTCTTTCTTTAAAATTTTGGGAGGCACTTTCTTCTAACAAACCAAAATAAGCCCCAAATCTAGAGTGTGGCACTGATCTATGCACCAGCCTGTTCATATTTGATCATATTCTGTTTTTTGTTTGTTTGTTTGTTTGTTTTTATCTTTTTCTTTTTTCTTTCTTTCCCTTTCTTTTCCCCTGGTTTCAGGTCTCTTCTGATTTGTTTAGTGTATATTTTCTGGGGACATTGTTACCCTGTTAGCATTTTGTTCTCTCATTCATCTATTCTCCTCTGGACAAAATGACAAGAGGGAAAAAATCACCTCAACAAAAAGAACAAGAGGCAATACCTACAGCCAGGGACCTAATCAATATGGACATTAGTACGATGTCAGAACTAGAGTTCAGAATGATGATTTTAAAGATACTAGCTGGGCTTGAAAAAAGCATGGAAGTCATTAGAGAAACCTTTTCTGGAGAAATAAAAGAACTAAAATCTAACCAAGTTGAAATCAAAAAGGCTATTAATGAGGTGCAATAAAAATGGAGGCTCTAACTGCTAGGATAAGTGAGGCAGAAGAGAGAATTAGTGATATAGAAGACCAAATGATGGAAAACAAAAAAGCTGAGAAAAAGAGAGATAAACAACTACTGGATCACGAGGGCAGAATTCGAGAGATAAGCGATACCATAAGATGATACAACATTAGAATAATTGGGATCCCAGAAGAAGAAGAAAGTGAGAGGGGCGCAGAAGGTATACAGTAGCAAATTATAGCAGAGAACTTCCCTAATTTGGGAAAGGAAACAGCCATCAAAATCCAGAAGGCACAGAGAACCCCTCTCAAAATCAATAAAAATATGTCAACACCCCGACATCTAATAGTAAAACTTATGAGTCTCAGAGACAAAGAGAAAATCCTGAAAGCAGCTCAGGAGAAGAGATCTGTAACCTACAATGGTAGAAATATTAGATTGGCAACAGACCTATCCACAGAGACCTGGCAGGCCAGAAAGGACTGGCATGATACATTCAGAGCACTAAATGAGAAAAATATGCAGCCAAGAATACTATATCTAGAGGGGAGGGGGGTAGGGGGATGGGTTAGCCTGCTGATGGGTGTTGAGGAGGGCACGTTCTGCATGGAGCACTGGGTGTTATGAACAAACAATGAATCATGGAACACTGCATCAAAAACTAATGATGTAATATATGGTGATTTACATAACAATAAAAAATTAAAAAAAAAAAAGAATACTATATCCAGCTAAGCTGTCATTGAAAATAGAAGGAGAGATAATAAGCTTCCAGGAAAAACAAAAACTAAAGGATTTGCAAACATGAAACCAGTGCTACAAGAAATATTGAAAGGGGTCCTCTAATCAAAGAGAGAGCCTAAAAGTAACATAGAGCAGAAAGGAACACAGACAATACACAGTAAGAGTCACCTTATAGGCAATACAATGGCACTAAATTCATATCTTTCAATAGTTACCCTGAATGTAAATGGGCTAAATGCCCCAATCAAAAGACACAGGCTATCAGATTGGATAAAAAAATAAGATCCATCAATCTGCTGTCTGCAAAAGGCTCAATTTAGACCCAAAGACACCCCCAGATTGAAAGTGAGGGGGTGGAAAACTGGGGTGGCAATCCTTATGTCAGACAAATTAGATTTTAAAGCAAAGACTGTGATAAGAGATGAAGAAGGACACTATATCCTACTTAAAGGGTCTATCCAACAAGAAGATCTAACAATTGTAAATATCTATGCCCCTAACATGGGAGCAGCCACTTATATAAGCCCATTAATAACAAAAGCAAAGAAACACATTGACAACAATACAATAATAGTGGGGGACTTTAACACCCCCTTGACTGAAATGGACAGATCATCTAAGCAAAAGATCAACAAGGAAATAAAGACTTTAAATGACACACTGGACCAAATGGACTTCACAGATATTTTCAGAACATTCCATCCCCAAACAACAGAATACACATTCTTCTCTAGTGCCCATGGAACATTCTCCAGAATAGATCACATCCTAGGTCACAAATCAGGTCTCAACTGGTACCAAAAGATTGGGATCATTCCCTGCATATTTTCAGACCACAGTGCTTTGAAGCTAGAACTCAATCACAAGAGGAAAGTCAGAAAGAACTCAAATACATGGAGGCTAAAGAGCATCCTACTAAAGAATGAATGGGTCAACAAGAAATTAAAGAAGAATTAAAGAAATTCATGGAAACCAATGAAAATGAAAATACAACTGTTCAAAATCTTTGGGATGCAACAAAGGCAGTCCTAGAGGAAAGTATATAGCAATACAAGCCTTTCTCAAGAAACAAGAAAGGTCTCAAATACACAACCTAACCCTACACCTAAAGGAGCTGGAGAAAAAACAGCAAATAAAGCCTACACCCAGCAGGATAAGAGAAATAATAAAGATCAGAGCAGAAATCAATGAAATAGAAACCAAAAGAACAGTAGAACAGATCAACGAAACTAGGAGCTGGTTCTTTGAAAGAATTAACAAGATTGATAAACCCCTGGGCAGACTTATCAAAAAGAAAAGAGAAATGACCCAAATCAACAAAATCATGAATGAAAGAGGAGAGATCACAACCAACACCAAAGAAATACAAACAATTATAAGAACATATTATGAACAAATACATGCCAGCAAATTAGATAACCTGGAAGAAACAGATGCATTCCTAGAGATGTATCACCTACAAATTGAACCAGGAAGAAATAGAAAACCTAAATAGACCTATAACCACTAAGGAAATTGAAGCAGTCATCAAAAATCTGCCAACAAAGAAAAGCCCAGGGCCAGATGGCTTCCCAGGGGAATTCTACCAAACATTTAAAGAAGAATTAGTACCTTATTTCCTGAAACTGTTCCAAAAAATAGAAATGGAAGGAAAACTTCCAAACTCATTTTATGAGGCCACCATTACCTTGATCCCAAAACCAGACAAAGACCCCATCAAAAAGAATTACAGACCAATATCCTTGATGAACATGGAGGCAAAAATTCTCACCAAAATACCAGCCAATAGGATCCAACAGTACATTAAAAGGATTATTCACCACGACCAAGTGGGATTTATCCCTGGGCTGCAAGGTTGGTTCAACATCCACAAATCAATCAATGTGATACAATACATTAACAAAAGAAAGAACAAGAACCATATGATCCTGTCAATAGATACAGAAAAAGCATTTGACAAAGTACAACATCCTTTCCTGATCAAAACTTTTCAGAGTATAGGGATAGAGGTTACATACCTCAAGATCATAAAAGCCAACTGTGAAAAACCCACAGCGAATATCATTCTCAATGGGAAAACACTGAGAGCTTTACCCTAAGGTCAGGAACACGGCAGGGATGTCCACTATCACCACTACTATTCAACATAGTATTAGAAGTCCTAGCCACAGCAATCAGACAACAAAAAGAAATCAAAGGCATCCAAACTGGCAAAGTAGTAGTCAAACTCTCACTCTTTGCAGATGATATGATACTCTATGTGGAAAACCCAAAAGACTCCACCCCAAAACTGCTAGAACTCATACAGGAATTCAGTAAAGTGGCAGGATATAAAATCAATGCACAGAAATCAGTGGCATTCCTATACACCAACAACAAGACAGAAGAAAGAGAAATTAAGGAGGCGATCCCATTTACAATTGCACCCAAAACCATAAGATACCTAGGAATAAATCTAACCAAAGAGGCAAAGAATCTGTACTCAGAAAACAATAAAATACTCATGAAAGAAATTGAGGAAGACACAAAGAAATGGAAAAATGTTCCATGCTCATCGATTGGAAGAACAAATAATGTGAAGATGTCAATGCTACCTAGAGCAATCCACACATTTAAATCAATCCTTATCAAAATACCATCCTCTTTTTTAAAAGAAATGGAACAAATAATCCTAAAATTTTTATGGAACAAGAAAAGACCCTGAATAGCCAGAAGAATGTTGAAAAAGAAAAGCAAAGCTGGTGGCATCACAATTCCGGACTTCAAGCTCTATTACAAAGCTGCCATCATCAAGACAGTATGGTACCGGCACAAAAACATACAGATGGCCAACAGACACATGAAAGGATGCTCAAAATCACTTGGCATCAAGGAAGTACAAATCAAAATCACAATGAGATACTACCTCACACCAGTCAGAATGAGTAAAATAACAAGCCAGGAAACAATAGATATTGGCGAGGATGCAGAGAAATGGAAACCCTCTTACACTGTTGGTGGGAATGCAAGCTGGTGCAGCCACTCTGGAAAACAGGATGGAGGTTCTTCAAAAAGTGAAAATAGAGCCACCATACGATCCAGCAATTGCACTACTGGGTATTTACCCCAATTGCAGTACTGGGTATTTACCCCAAAGATACAAATGTAGGGATCTGAAGGGGTACACGCACCCCGATGTTTATAGCAGCAATGTCCACAAGAGTCAAATTATAGAAAGAGACCAGATGTCCATCAACAGATGAATAGATAAAGTAGATGTGGCATATATATATAAAATTTATAAAATGGAATACTACTCAACCATTCAAAAAAATGAAATCTTGCCATTTGCAATGACATGGATGGAACTAGAGGGTATTATGCTAAGCGAAATAAGTAAATCAGAGAAAGACAATTATATGATCATATGATCTTGCTCATGTGTAGAATTTAAGAAACAAAACAGAGGATCATAGGGGAAGAGAGGAAAAAATCAAACAAGACGAAATCAGAGAGGGAGACAAACCATAAGAGACTCTTAACTATGGAAACAAACTGAGGGTTGCTGGAGGGGACAGGGGTAGGGGATGGGGTAACTGGGTAATGGACATTAAGGAGGACATGTGATATAATGAACACTGGGTATTATATAAAACTGATGAATCACTGACCTCTACCTCTGAAACCAATAATACATTATATGTCAATTAATTGAATTTAAATTTTAAAAAATGAAAAAAAAAAAGAATTCAAGGGCTTCAGAACAGACACAGTGGTTAAGCTGTGGAAAGTTTATTAAAGTGAGAGTACATTCTTGAGATGTGAGAGTGGGCAAGCTCAAGGGAGAGCTGCACCTGCTGTTTGGATCTTTATCTACTATTGCCGTTGTTAACTGGGGGAGGAATACTTATTACTTGGGGAGGGGATTTCTTGGGAGCAGGATTCTATGCCCTTTCTCCCTTGTAAGGGAGAGTTTTATAAGGGAGTTTTGGTCTTCTTTGTCTTGGGCCTATCTGGTTTGATATGGCTTCCTGCGGTTTTGTTTTGGAGAGCTGCCAAGACAGTTCTCTAACTTTCTTGATAGGTAGCCATGACTCCCTCTTTGGTAGCCTCCAGGCTTCCTGTTAAAACCCAACCAACTGTCTAACAAAGCTATAATATTATTAACTTCTTAATAAGGTAAGATGTAAGTATACGTTTTGTCCATTTTTAAGATTTGTATTAATAGAACTAAAAAATATTAATTATATTTTTCTATTATTGTGTTTATATTATTTAGGGTGTTTTCTTTCTCTGTGTCTCTGTCTCTCTTTTACTGGCATCATTATGTATACAAATTTCAAGAAAATGTCATCCTTTTTTTTCCTGGCCATTAAAATTTATCTCATTTCATGATTATTAATTGAAATTATTTTGTCAAATAGAAGAGAGGAAGTTAAGCAGTAATAATGCTCCAGGTTTCAAATATACAAAGGCTTATTTTGCCTTTGGAACCAGCATTTCAAATATCTGGGAAGAATGATGTGACATGACAATTCTTGGAACTGTAACAAATTTGATATGGCTAAGTGGCAGGTGAAAAAATGAAGGAGAAAAGTATAATGTGCATATATTAAAGTTGTTGATTGAACATATGTATTTATCTCTGCTCCTAAACTCAAGCAAATATAGTAAAAGGACAAAATAACAATAATAATTAATAGGAGAGGGAAAAAAAGAGAGCAGAAAAAAATAAGGAAGGGCCTAAAATGACAGGTTTATGTTAAAAGAAGAAAGTGAAAAGTCTACACTAGACTGAATAAGTTTGTATTGGAAAGTTAGTTTCAAGAAGTTAAAATTAATAGAATACATGATATGTTTGACTATCTTAAGATTCATATTTATTTTAAAGAGATTAGAAATGAATTAAAAATGGGAATTAAGAAAGCAAACAAAGCAAAATACATGATTAATTCCAAATAAAACAAACAAACAAACAAAATGGTATAACAATATAAATACAGCCTACTAAGTGGTGTTTACATAGAAATAATAATATGCTTCATGTATATTCGTAACACAAAAAATTATAATATAACTACTGTGGCATAAAGAATGTAATCTTTGACAATTTGTTTCCTCCTGGGTACACAAAAAACAGCCCAGCCTGATTCTATGTGTGGTCAAGTGGTTGTTTCTGACCAATAGACTATGGATAGAATAATGTATATCAGTTCCAGGTCTGGCCTTAAAATATCCCAAAATTTCCTCTACCTCCTTGTTTTTTCCTCATATTTGGCTGAATGAGGAGAATGTGATACAGATCTTTGAAGGGCATCCTAGGTTGGAAGAGTTTGTATTCTCGAGGATTTGATAAAAGGAAAACTTCCCAAGTGATACAACCAAGAATAACTATATCAGATTTTGATTGAGAAATAAATGCTGTATTATGTTACAGAGCTCTTTTTTTGTTGTTCTTTAATTTTTTTGTATAAGAGCTAGTATTCCTTGGCCTAACTAATACAGAAATTGGAACTAGAGTTCCACCATAGTCTTGTGGATGATGGCATGAGTCATTGCTCTGTATTTGATAGGCAAGATTTATTTTTGAGATTTGGAAGTGTTCTGGGGATCTGAGCTTTAAAACATAAGTGAACGTAGGGGCACCTGGGTGGCTCAGTCGGGTGTCTGCCTTTGGCTCAGGTCATGATCCTGGAGCCTTGGGATCAAGTCCCACATCAGGCTCCCTGCTCAGCAGGGAGTCTGCTTCTCCTCCACCCTCTAGTCCTGCCCAGCTCATGCTCACTCTCTTTCTCTCTCTAGCTCAAATAAATAAGTAAAATCTTTTTAAAAAAATAAATAAAATAGTGTTAAAACATAAAAGAACTTAGAATAGCTTTAAAATCAAGGGTCAAATTTATTTTCTCCTTCCCTTCCTTCCTCCCTCCCGCCTACTCTCCCTCCTTCCCTTTCTTCCCTTCCTCCCTCCCTTCCTGCCTGCCTGCCTTTATCAGGTTCTTCAGAGAAAAACAGAACCAAAAAGAAATATATATCTAGATTTATATATATTTATATATATTATAATGAATTGGGTCATGTGGTTATGAAGCCAGAAAGTCCAAAATCTACAGTATGGGCTGGCAGGCTCAACACCCAGGAAAGCCAATGGTAGTTTCCAGTCTGAAAACAGTTTACAGAACAACGTCTCTTGCTCAGGGACGCCAGTCTTTTTGTTCTATTCAGGTGTTCAGTTAATTAAATGAGACCCAGCCACATTATGGAAGACAACCCACTTACTCAAAGTTCACCAATTTAAATGTTAATCTCATCCAAAAACAAAACTTGGAGTTGACACATGAAATTAAGCATCACCACACTTCTTTTTTTCTTTTTCTTTAAATTTCTTTCCACCCACCCCCTTTGTGACAGAAATGTTTTAAACTGGCTTATCTGCTTATCTTCTGAAGAAACCATAGGAGAAGAGGCAGAAGTTTTAGGAGAATGAGGTATGATTAATAAAATCGTTTGCCTGAAGTTTTTACAAAGCACACATGGAGATAATAATCTGGATCAGAAGGAGAGAAACCTCATCCGAAAAAGGAGAAAATCCTAGTGCTCTCTACTTTCACTTTTACTTGCACTCCCCTCACCCTTACTTACCCTCACTTAGTTACAAATATACCATCCTCAAAATGTAAAATACTGCAATTCTTCTCTTGAATCACAACCACCTGTCTCAGTTCCCTATTCATTCCTCCTTTCTCATCAGTAAAACTGCCAACCCTTCATTCTCCCAGCTCTTTAGTCACAAAATTAAAAATAATAAGGCTACATTCTTTATAAAACTCCCAACTCCTTCTTATCTTGTTACTTCAACATTCTTGTTCATTCTCACCCCCCTCTAAATTCAGCCTCCTAAGTATTGTGGGATATATTCTTATAATTTTGTTAGTGGGATTCAATAAATGTCAAGCTACTTAACTTCATCCAGGACTTCTGTTAATTTCAAAAAACATGTTTGTGTCTTGTTGATTGCATATAGTTGTTGTGGAGGAAGAATTTACTTAGCCTTTCAAAGTCCTTCTAACTAGACTAAGAATCAAATTTATATGAGACAGATTAATAGGAGAAAATCAGATTTAATGGCGTATGTATGGACAGTCCACACAGACAAGGAAATTCCAAAGACAGTGAAGCAAAATGATGCTTATATGAGTTAAGGAGAGGTGTAGGGGGTCTGAGGATACAAAGGGGAGACAGAGCATTGGCAAGAAGGTAAAAGATGTCTGGAAAACAAAGGTTGCCCTATGATTCAGGTAAGTTTCCTAGGTAAAGAAGAACCTCTGTTAATAGCTCTCTTCCTGCTATAGGCAGGCAGTTGAAGGGGAGGTAAAGAACTTCTGAATCTGCTGGGGTTTTATTGCTCTTAACTCAAATAATGTTCATGCCAAAGTGGCCCCTCTTAGGGTGGCCTGCCCTTGACCCCTACATAATGAATTTCTGGGCCCTAAGGTGATTTCAGCATGCAACTTTGTTTCCACATATCTCTTTCTTCCTCCTAGGCAAATTCTAATTTACACAACACTGTATGAAAACTGCTGTAATATTACCAATGATTTTGTGGCAGAATCAATAGTCTTTCCTCTGCCTCCATAGCTCTTTGTTTCTATAGGATTTCATTATGTTTACCACATTCTTCTTGAAAGAACCCCATCTCTTGGTTTTGTTACTCATTTTTCTGTTTCCTTGAACTTCAAAGAGTAATCAAAATATCCCTCAAAGTTTGGTTTGTTCTCTCAAAGTCTACATTTTTTTAAAATGAGATGTTCTCCTTTTGTACTTACAATGGAAATTGTGGGGAAAAGTTAATGCCTTTTTAGCTTAACCAACACCTAGCAAGGCTTTAGAAGTGAATATTTTTCAAAAGATGTTATTTTCACTAGTTAGCTCAGGACATTTGGAATCACTTGGAAATAGTATTATAGCAAGCACTACTCAGTGGAAATGAAAGGACTGTATTGCTTTGATACATAATGAAGAAAATATAACTGGTTGATTACCTAACACAGAAGTTGACATAGCTAGAACTGGTGAACAGAGTTGCATGTGTGTAGCTGGGCCTGAAATTAAGGGGCTTGTAAACCACAGGTAGTGCTATTATTGGTATCAACAAAAAGACAAGCATTTTACTAAATTAAGACTATATAAAACTTGCACAGCAAGGAGACCAACCATAATTGTCATACATATAAAGGCTTGTTATGAGAAACAGAATAATAAACAGCTTAAATCACAAAGTAAGGATTCAGTCTCAAAATAATTAAAACTTTCTTCTCTTTGTAAAGGTCATTAAATACTGGGAAGAATTAATTAGGACATAAAAAAACTGAGAAAGTTTTTAATAACAGGACTGGCATCAATCTATATGACATAAGCACAAGGGCAAGGGGTTCTTGAGAAATTTGTACTGTTATGTGTTAAGAACCAGGGTGTTTACAATGAACTCATAAACAACTGAGCTACAGTACACCAAGAAAATAAGAATAATTGGAACAGATACAGAACATTATTAAAAGGAAACATTTTTTTCTTTTTTTCATTTTTTAGATCTATAGAGGATATATGAAAACTTCTATATAGATGTTTAAGAGAGAGAAACATTTGCAAACCTCACAAAAGAAAGCACAATTTCCTGGTAATATTCTTCAGTTCCTTTATTGGTGAATTTATGCCGTTAGAAAGCAATTTATTTAAATTTCATTTTTCAGTTTTTTCTCAAATTATAACCAATTATCTAATTGGAAGGGCGATGTGTGTGTGTGTGTGTGTGTGAGAGAGAGAGAGAGAGAGAGAGAGATGTGGGGATAATATTACTATTATTAATATCTTTTTACCATAGTAATATTGTTTTCCACTGGGAAATATAAAAAGAGAGAAACTCACATCTCAGTCTTTGCATAACAGAGAATCATGTCACTGACTTAAAGGTGAAAACCGTGCTTATGTGGGATCAAACCTTTGATCTATCCAACACACTAACAATATTATTTTTGACAGAGATCCCATGAATTTCAAATCTGGCTTCTATAAACCATTTATAGCTATAAGCAATTCTCACAGGCAGCCTTATTCTGTATTTATGAATCCTTTTGGGGCATATTTCTTACCGTATCTCCATTTTATCAGAATAAGAGAGAGGCAGAATATCAATTTCTTACAAAAATTTTTGTCCCTAGACACATGTAACCATATTCAAAAAAGAATTTGCTAGAAAAAGTAAAACTCATTCACAATCAATTCCTCCTTTTGTACCAAGCAAATCCATTTGGGACTGTACTGATGGACATTTGTAAGATGAGACCGCAAATGCACTGGCTGAGTATTTTGGAATTTAGCATGAGTAAACCTTCTTAGAGAATACAAAGTGCTAGAACTCTAAGCAAGACAATGCTATGAATAAATTTTGGAGACTTTTACAAGGAGGAAAACATTCCATTCAGAAGGGCAACTTCTTTTGTTTTTGACATTCCCAGAATTCAATAACCTTACAGTAAGAGTTTGCTTTGAGGATAAAAAGTTTTGGCTAATGAAATAATAGTTCTCATGGTTCAGTGTTGCAGTTTGGGGGAAGAAGAAGGAAATTATCATGGCCTCCAGCAGTCAATGCTATACTTTTATTCTTCATTCTTTCATTTAATCACAGATATGCTTCCAGAAGCTGGTAGCGGAGTAAAAGATCCATGCCCTGATCAGAAAAGAAATTATTCCCTTGGTGAGAATTACTATAATAATGTCATTATTATTTCTACAGTTTGGGATGAAGTTCCAATATGAAGGTTGCACCTTCTAATATTGTGTCTGAGTGTAAGGTATGGCCTTCAATATTTTCCTTCCGTCAAAATTGTCTTTTTAGTTTTTTATGCTAATAATTATTGAAAAACACATTGAGGAGCCATCATATGTAACAATGTCCTAGAGTTTGACAAACAGAGCAAATCATCATCTGAAGGGATTTCAAAAAACAAGAGGATTTTAAGAAAAATGAACTAAGAAAAGGACTGAATAATAATGAGGTAAAATATAGAGAATTTCAACCATGTTGTACTCAGAAAAGTATAGATTCACCTACACCAGTAATTTAATGGCAGATTTTTTTTAAAGATTTTATTTATTCATTTGAGACACAGGGATACAGAGAGAGAGAGAGAGAGAGTGTGTGAGTAGGGAGAGAGGCAGAGGGAGAAGGCGAAGCAGGCTCCCTGCTGAGCCAGGACCCCGATGTGGGGCTCGATCCCAGGATTCTGAGATCATGACCCGAGCCAAAGGCAGATGCTTAACCATCTGAGCCACCCAGGTGCCCCTAATGGCAGATTTTTAATAATGCTGTAGTTTCTCCTGGATGTACGGTGATTCACAATGAACTATTTTTGGTATGACAGCAAAATATAACATGAATCACTCACAGTATCTCAAATACTTGCATTATTGTATTAATGCCCTTATAACATTCTCATAATATTTACACCATTGTACTCAACACTACTAAAAAAAATTTCATCCTCCACCATGGAGAGTTGTGATGGTTAATTTTTTTTTAAAGATTTTATTTATTTATTTGAGAGAGAGAGAATGAGAGATAGAGAGCACGAGAGGGAAGAGGGTCAGAGGGAGAAGCAGACTCCCCGCTGAGCAGGGAGCCCGATGCAGGACTCGATCCCGGGACTCCAGGATCATGACCTGAGCTGAAGGCAGTCGCCCAACCAACTGAGCCACCCAGGCGCCCTGTGATGGTTAATTTTATGTGTTAATTTGGATAGGTTATTGTGACCAGTTGTTTAGTCTAAAACCAGTCTAAATGTTATAATCCAAGCCACACTTGGATTATAATTTAATTATAAAGTAATTTTGAAAATGTGATTGATTAATATTTTGAATCAGTAGTCTTTGAGCAGAGCAGATTACCATCTATAATGGGAGTGGGCCTTATCAAATCAGTTGAAGGCCTTAAAAGAAAACATGTGAGGATTCTGCCTCTAGGCTGCCTTTGGATTCAAGATTGGAGCATCAACTCTTCCTGGATCTCTAGCTTGCCAGTCTGTTATGCAGATTTTGGATTTACTAGTCTTCACAATTGCATGAGCCAATTCCTTAAAATAAATTCCCCTGCACACAAACACACACACACAGATACAAAGAGACACATACATCCCATTAGTCCTGGAGAAGGCTATTATAGGACCTCACTAAGACTCACTGAGCACCTTCTAAAATTAAAATTGCCTTTTTGGTTCCTATTCCTAATATTATGACTATTTAATTGCTTTTATATATTTATTCAAAACTATTACTTCAAAAATTAAGAGCCTTCAAAATATGAAATTTCTAGAGAGCTTTTCCTTATTTATTTATTCAAGAATTATTCATTAAAATTGAACTAACTGCAGACATTGTTCCAGCAGCCATAGACATAGTGGTGAATAGACAAATTTCTGCTCTGAAGGACTTTCCATTGTTATATAGATGAGTCAAGAACTCTTAAAAAGTCTCTAAATTTTTAAACATAACTCATATTAAGTATTATCTAATGTTAATAATTGCTTATACTGAAAGTTTTATATCAAATTGGGATGCTTGTAGTTTAAGCAGATTTATTTTATGCCAGTATTTAATGATTTGAAAGCTTTTACTTAATATTTAGCATGCAACTGAAAATTTGAGTATGTAGGAATTGTTTGATTAATTCCTTCTTTCCTTAACTCATTCCAGTTATATATCTCTTATATGTCTAAGAAGTATTTAGGACAACTTGAAGAGAGGCCCAAACCATTATAATTGCAATTTATGTAGTTAATAGTGTAGAACTCAGAAGAAATAACCAGACACAGAGATAACATATTTCCTTATTCAAATTAAACTGGGATTATAATTTTTCAAGGAAATCACTTATTTTAAGTGGTTTTTATAAAATACTTACATTTCTAATTCACATTCTGGTTTCTAACTACTGCCACTGGCCCTAATTGAGGGCTTCATTATTTCTCATTAGGACTATACGAACAGATCTGTTTCACCTCTAGGCTCTGCCATCTTAAATCCAGCTTATGCTCTATGTGAATATGTAATTGCCCTATTCAAAAATTTTCAGTGATTTCATTTCTCATTCAGAATATCCATCCATAGAAGTTTCTAAAAGTCTGACTATTTCTCAGGCCCAAAATTCTGAAGCATGAAAAAGGCAATCAAAGTTTGAAATAAATAAAAGTATGACTTAATTACTGTTAACTTTGGATGTATAATCTAAAGAAATAATATATCAACAAAGAGGCAGGTGGAGCTGTGGTAGGATGCAAAACTCCAGTAGCATTCAGAGAAAGGGTTTTTGTTTCAGAAAAATGTATCAGATTCTAGTTAGGTGTTTTGTCAAAAACTATGAATAGTCCGAGATGTTACCTCACTTGTCTATATAGGTATATGCATGTAGTCTATGTAGATATGGATACGGATATATACGAAACATGAGACACCTGAGTCAAGGAAAAGTTCTTCCTTAATACAACCAGATAAACAGCCACAGTAACATGGTTAGCCTCCATCCCCCACATGTAGACCTGCAAGGCATTGAGAGTCCATGAAAACTTTCTACATGAGTGGTGGGTTCACTCTGTAGAGGAGGGATGGGATAGAGAACCACAGATTTTCTGTTTTTATGTGGGAAAGAGGTAGGTGTTTCCCCCTTCTCTCCTGAAAAGATGGAATAAAACTTGGCTTTATGCAGATGTGATGTAAAGATCCTAGGTTCTTACTCTAACTCTTTGTAATGTAAATACATATGTCCAAGAGAGGGATAAACCCCAAAGTCAAGGAAGAAAGGGGCTTCATCCTATTGACATGCAAATATCTAAGGGGATAGTGCTTCAACTTTCTTGGCACTGTGGTGGTTTAATTTTAGGAGCTTAGTCTAAGCTGTAACCATTGGTGATCTCAGGTAGATATGTTTTATTATCCTTTTGCATCAGTGCAATTAACTAGATAAATTAAATAGATAAATGACTACAGCTCTAATTCTCCTGGTGTGTGAAGAGAAAAATGTTTCTAGGAGAAGAGAAGGTAAACATGCCTTACGTTCATATTGTATACATTTCCATATCTAAGGTTTTTGTCAGGAACGTTAAGAAATCTCCACAATTGGTTTATTCTATTTCAGGGCTAGAACAGTGCATTGGGATTTGTCATGGCTTGGATAAAATATTAATTAAGGCATGATATCTCACTATGCCAAGAAAAGTCTGGTTATAATTTGATTTTTTTCCAAGCCATAGGACAAAGTGCACTCACTATGTTACATTAATGAATAAATAACCATTTTCTACTACACAATTTTCTTATTGGTCAGATTAAGGCAGACCAATGGACATGGTCTTTTCTGGATACACCTGATTAAACCTAGCTCCTGGACCTGCAAAACTACAAACTAAACTCCAAACCTTGGTTTTCCCTCCAAGATAAATCTATCCTGCAGTTTGACTGACTAATCTTCAGATTTCCCTAAATAAAAACATGTACAGATTTCTCCTTGAAATGGTCCATACTTTTCAGAATGGAAAGAATTTTTGGAGTGGTCAAATCGATCTTCCTGTCTCACATGATCTCCTTTGCCTAAGCTTAGTAAAATAGCTTCTAGACCTACATGGATAGCCAAGGACAGTCCTAGCCAAAATTATTTTTAAAGTGTTCATTCTATGTATTTTGACTGCATCTGCAAGAAGGCCTCTCTCTTTTCAGAGCAGCCACTTCTCTAGTGTCCAGGTTTATGGTGTTCTATGACTCAGGATTACCACTTTCCACTTCTAGGCCTGTATTATCTGGAGAATTACCAACCCATAGGTGTCTCACTCTATTTTCCTTCCTCTCAAATATTTTTTTTATTAACATATAATGTATTATTTGTTTCAGGGGTACCGGACTGTGATTCATCAGTCTTACACAATTCACAGCGCTCACCATAGCACACACCCTCCCCAATGTCCATCACCCAGCCACCCCATCCCCTCGACTCCCCCTCCACTCCAGCAACCCTGTTTGTTTCCTGAGATTAAGAGTCTCTTATGGTTTGTCTCCCTCTCTGGTTTCATCTTGCTTCATTTTTGCCCCTCTTCCCCTATGATCCTCTGTCTTGCCTCTCAAATATTTATCTGTGCCATGTTCTTCCTTATCAGTCTCACTATCTCTGTAGAAATGCGGTAAATGTACTCAAGCTTTTCTGGTAATAGACATTAACTCATTCATTGAAAGAACAAATGAGTACCTACCACGGGCAATGTGAACAGCATGCATATGGTTCCTAACCTTATGCATCTAACATAACAACCTAGGACAATGTATGTTTGAACAGAATGTTCTTAATCCTTAGGTACGGGAATATTAAGAGTATTATAAAGAAGGCACTATGTACATCTGTGTGTGTGTGTTTGTGTGTGCACATGCATACACATGCATAAGGGAGGCCTTCCTGAAACAAAAAATACATCTGGAATTCAAGGCGGTGCATGTATAAATTAGGCATTGCACATATTAGTAGACTTAGAATTTGGATTTTTTTTTTTTTAGTATATTGCTTCCAAAATGTCTTGTTATAAATGTAACTCTCTCAAAATTAGAGTCCATTATTAGAATCCATTTTTGTGTGTGTTCCATTCCTTCTTTCAAATTATCCATTACCATCAGTGGTTCTATATAGTATTAGTTTTCTGTGAGAGCATTTTTTTTAAATCATAAAAGATAAATACTCAATAAATTAAAAATAGAAAATATCCCCAAAGAATAAGACATGCTCATAAACAACCACTAGTATTTCATGTTCATTATTTATCCTAATAAATATCACAAGTCTGAATAAATTTTTCTATTTTCTTCTTCACATTTTACCTAAATTGAACCTCTTGATAAGTTTGTTCGTATATGAATTGGTTGTATATGGTATTTGGAATGCTTTTGGATGGTGACACTGTTGAAAATGTGAGCTATGAGGCTAGTAAGGAATATTAAAAAATCCTATCAATATTACAATGAATGACACAGAAAAATAATTTGTATGACTTTTTCTTAATAAAAAAAAACCACTGGTATTGAAACTGGAGTTTTTTAATAAAGGATTGAACTGAGAGAATAATATTCTGCAAGTCTTAACAAGGTACATATTAAAACTTCTGTTTGTGATTTTCAATTATTATTTTAGATATTATATAACTATTTTTCTACTAAATTAAAGATAACTAAATCTTTAATTTATATGCTTATTTCCTCCTAGAGCATCAAAATTATCCATCATAAAACACATTTTTAATATCCACAAAAAACTAAGAGCATTAGCATATAATACTTCATAATATTTGCCAATTTTCACATCATGTTTGTTAAAACAAGTTTCTTGCTAAATTGGATGATAAAAGATCAGTAATGCTGAATATTTTGCCAAAAAGATTCTGTTCCTCTCCTACTTGTGAAAAGCAACTAATTAACACCATTAAAAAGATAATCCCTGGGCGCCTGGGTGGCTCAGTTGGTTAAGCGTCTGCCTTCGGCTCAGGTCATGATCCTGGAGTCCCGGAATCGAGTCCCGCATCGGGCCCCCTGATCGGCAGGGAGTCTGCTTCTCCCTCTGACCCTCCCCCCTCTCATGTGCTCTCTCTCTCACTCTCTCAAATAAATAAATAAAACCTTAAAAAAAATAAAAAGTTAACCCCTGCCACATCTAACAAATCCCCTTCAAAACATGAGTTTTCATATTCTTATTAATCCCTGAAAATTTTTCTTTCCTTAGTTAGAAAAGTGGTGGTCCCTTAATATATAAACTTTAACTTACCTTTTACTTATTTATTAAATAAGATAATAAAACAAATAATTGCCTAATTAATCAACAAACATTTCCTCTCATATATAGCTCACCAATATGAGTTGAATTGTCTAAAAGCCACTCACAAAAAATACTAGCTTTCTTTCCTTCAGTAGAAAGCGCATGCTTAAATTTGAAAATACTATTATCTAGACTTCACCCCACATATTATATTTTGAATATATAGATCTGAAATAAGCCCTGTATATGTGTGAGTTTGTGTGTCTGTGTGTGTGTGTGTGTGTGTGTGTGTGTGTGTGTGTGTGTGTGTGTGTATTATTACTTCTCACTACAGCCAGGGTTGAATTAGAAATTGATGCATTTCACAAAAATATAGTTTTTGTTTTGACCACTAAACCTTGATAGCAGCAAATATCTTTTCATAGTATAAAAAGAATATTTTCATTGGTGATTGAGAATAAGTCAAAATGACCCTGAACACTTCGAGTTAATGTTTACTGGGGAAATATTATAGACATCATGCTTTGATCACACTGAAATTAAATTAGAATTTACACACACACACACACACACACACACACAAAACCCAGAAATGTCCTTCAATCTGGAAATGTATAGATACTCTATCAAACATCTAGATAAAAGGAATAATAGAAACTGAAGTATTAAAGTAATGACAGCAAAAGCAGCACTTACCAGAACTTATGGGTGCAATTTAAAGGGGGAGAAGAGGTCAATTCATCATTCCAGACAGTAGTTTTATCAATAAAAATGAAAGAATAAAAATAAATGAGTTGAATCCCCTCCCCAAAAATTGTACAAAGGAACAACCAAGAAAATTTTTAAAAAGTATAATGAAAGAAATAATAAATTAAAAAGTCTTGATTAATGAGGTAGAAAATAGAAAACAGTAGATTTAATTAATAAAAATATCAGTTCATTAAAAAATTAATAAAATAGACAAACCACTAGCTAACTTGAACAAGGGGAAAAGGTGCAAATATATGAAAGAAGAAATAAAGGACATAAGTAATTATCAAAACAAAAATTTAAAAAATCATAAGAGGCTACTTTGATGACCTCTAATGAAAAAAAAAAATTAAGTTTAGCAGAGATAGACAATTCCCAAGGCAAAAGCAAATAACTAAAGTTGACCTTATATGAGTTATAATACAAGACCAATTTTTCATTTAAGAGCTTTAGAAAAGAAAAAGAACTTCAAATATATTCAGAGTACTTCCTTTCATTCCTTCAGATTCACTCACCGTCCTTGACCCTCATATCTGTCCGAGGAAGCAGTCCTCTATTAGCTATATTAATGGATTCCCCTCACTTCTAATTTTTGGTGGTGTTCTTGGGTCCAGCCCCATGTTTTTCTACATCTAAGGACATGGTCATACAATATATTCTTCTAATCCAGCTCTAATGAAATTATGGGTTACACAAACAGACTTTGAAATACTGAACCATCCTTACATGCCTCGTTTAAACACCATTTCGCCACAATGTTTATATTTATTTCTGTTATGCTATTGGTTTCTGTTTGTCCATACTTTAAGATTCTCAGTAATTAAAAAAAGTTTATCATGAAAAATTCAAACATATAAAAAGCAACCCCATTTAATCATCACCTTTCCATGAATATTAGCATTCTGTCATTTTATATCATCTGCACCTCTTTCCACTCCACAGAACTTTAGTCAATGATTGATATCACTATTACTATATAGTTTTTTTGAGGTAAATATATATAATATAGTTATTTTGAGGTAAATATATATATATGCAAATCTCCTATTATCTCCTATTATCAAATATGCCATTTCTGGCTCATTTCTTATGTTCAGTCCTGGGCAAAAAAATAGTAACTCTTATTAATCAAAATGCCATTGTTGTTCAAAGCTTGATTGTGTTGAAACAACATAGTTTTTTCTGCATATGTAATTTCCTAATACCATTTATTTAGTGCTAGTTACACCACTGTTCATGATGCTGCATCATTCATTGGGCCACTTGAGAATATTGGCTTCCAGTGATTCTCTCAAGTTACCACTGTGTTTCATTGACAATGAGCATGAAGAGAAGTATTGCTCAGATCATGCAGAAACACGTAAATGATCATTCATTTTCTAGATATGTTAAATTTCCTGTTCAGAATTTTATAGCATTCAGGTAGAATGACACATTTTCCAACTGTGTTTTCTCTTAAGCTCTCAAGATCATAATCAATGCATGTCACTTCAGTGATTGAAGTGGAGGAATTGCATCCACAGTAGTGACAACATAGAACATCTCCTCATTATGGTGAAGAATACTGGGATTCTTATTCTGTCTACTGCTATTTCTTGTAATAACTTTCAAATCAAAAGCTACAGTTCTACTTATCAGGTGAGAAATTTTATGGACAGTACATTCTCTCACACTGTAGTAATCAAAATAATGATAAACTTTAAAGCTGCAAACTGAAAAGGTCAAGTATATTGTCTTGGTTGGCAAAAGGACCCAGACCTGTAGGTGCAAATGGGAACATAAAACATATCCCTTTGAGCATTTATCTTATTCTTTGACTTAGGTCAGAGAACACAGAAATCTCAAAATCCATAGCCCAGCTTATGAGGACAGGAAAACATTAATACTTCACTTTCTGGTCTAAATGTTTTTGTTTATTCCCTCAAAGGGTCTAGTAACTCTTTATAGGCAATCCCATCTAAATAGAAAAATCATATGTAATTCTACATTTGTCCAATATTTAACCTATGCTGATACACTAAATGTTAAATAATAGACAATTAGTTGGTATCACTTATAAAGTACAATATAGATTAGAAAGAAAATAAAGTTGAGTTATTTTTAATTAAAGAGTTTTCCCTAGTAAAACTAATTTTTCTTCTAGATATATATTTAAGCACAAGTCACTAAAGAGATTAAAAACTATTTATCTAAGCCTCAATTTATTTTTCCAGAATTACGCATGATAGAGTTTATCCTGTTGCCAACTAATTCTGTAACTGCAAGTAAGAGCTTCTGAGGATTTCAAAACACATCTGTAACAGTACTCTGCAAAATCCATGTCATACAACAAAAATACACCACCATGTATAAAGAAGTACAGGCACTGACTATTTCGGTTTTATTCTTCAGTTATAATATCCAGTCGAAATGTAACTTATCTTTTAATCTTGACCTATTCTACTAGGATGCTTTTAATATTCCTGAAATTAACAGAACATATTTATACTCATGATATCAACTATTTTTATTAACTAATTTCAAAGTGTTTTTGAATAAAATACTCAAGCTTAACAGAAATGTATGGGAGTATCTATACTTTCCACAAAAGTAAACAAATATATAAAATCCAAGAAGAGGGGAGCCTGGGTGGCTCAGTCAGGTGAGCATCTGCCTTCGGCTCAGGTTGTGATGCCAGGGTCCTGGGATCAAGGCCTCCGTTAAGCTCCCTGTTCAGTGGGTCATCTGCTCCTCCTTCCCCCTCTGCCCCTTCCCCCTCTCTTGCTCGCTCTCAAACAAATAAAGTCTTTTAAAAAAATTAAATCTCAAGAAGAGTCAAATATTTAACAAAAGACAATATTTATATCTATCACAGAAACATGACAATGTATTATTTATAGACCAATATTAATTTTAATTAATTTTACCATATAGTTTTGCATTCACTTTATGTACAAATACTCTATGGTACAGAAAATAAAATTTTTTATTTTTGCAATGTGATTCTGCCTTGCCTTTATATAGAATACCCAAAGAAGTATCTTGGAAAGAAGAGAAAAAAAAAATGAGCCTCAACTACCAGGAAACCAGACTCCTTCTATAATTTCTACTGAAGCTGAACACTAAAACTTCTGTTCAAATCACTGGAAATATGTATCTCAGTTGTCACAGAAATGTAAAACCTATATAAACACGTTAACTTTTTGATGGATGATGGCACTGCTGTAATCAGTTTCAGTCTGTAATGATGAAAAAATTATTTAACATACTAACAAAGAATTCTTGTTATAAGTTTAAAAATTATTACCTACTTGAACTATAGTAAAATGCATCTTCCTGTCTGTTACTTAGAAAACCCACTACCACTTTGTACTAAATAATTTAAATTAAAATAAATCTGATACCCAGAAAGTTAAAAAATAATAAGGGAAACATTGAAAATAGAAATTAAGGACTTAATGGATTATTATATTGCATAAATACATGTACTCTACTTTTAAGTTACAATCAATATATCAATGAATTTTTTTAAAAGTCTATTCATATTTTTGTTTTTTGCCAACATGCAGTAACACGAACTGAATTTATCTGCTCACCTGAAACAAACAAAAATCAGAGACAATATATGAAACAATTGTTTTCAAGATGTTGCACATCAAGCAATAAAGGAGAGTGAACACTATGAAGTGGGAAACAAACAAGATGATCCCTATGATTATTTTAGCTTATATCTTTCAGAAAGTTTCTCGGCCATAGTAAAGGGAAAGCAAACCCACAAGGATTAAGACAGACTTCCTGAGGAGATTGAGCTGAGTTAACTGGGAAGAACAAGGCACTACCAGTTTACAACACAGAGCACTGGAGAAAAGAGAATAATCCTGAAAGAAAGCTGTGGGGATGTACAGAGAGCACCCCTTGAATATTCAGCAGACCACTGCTCAGGGCATGAGTATGAGGAAATTACCTGAGGCCAGAGGAAGATCCATCTGAAAGGACTAGAGCAAACAACTCCCAGTGTGCACAGGACCAGAAATAATCCAATAGATTGGAAAAAAATTAGTCAGTCACCTAATAAAACATTTGGAAAGGTTTTGCCTCAGTAATGGAGAATAATTATCCCTGGACTACAAACTGCTCTGAACACCTCTAACAGATCCTAAAAACGTGGCTCAAAAGAAGCAAACTATTTTTAACTAAGTTAACCTTACCCCAGGACAAAACTTAACAATATCTATAAGAATACAAAAAATATTCAGCAAACAAAGTTAAAATTAATAATGTCTGCTATCCAGCCAAAGATTGCTAAGCATGCAAATAAGCAGAAACATATAACACATAATGAGAAGAAAAATCAACCAATGAAAACCAACCCAAAATTTGCACAGATGCTAGCATTTACAGACAAGTATATAAAAATTATTATAAACTATATTTCATATGTTCAAACAGCTAAGTAGAGACATGGAATATATGAATAAGACCTAAAATGAACTTCTAGAGGTGTGTGAGGAAAAAAATCCACTGTATGGTGCTAATAGCAAGTTAGATATTGCAGAAGAAAAGATTAGTAAACTTGAAGCTGTAGCAATAGAAAATATTTAAAATTAATTACAAAGAGAAAACAGTCAAAAAAAAGTGCAAAAAGTGGGGCGCCTGGGTGGCTCATTCGTTAAGCGTCTGCCTTCAGCTCAGGCCATGATCCCAGGGTCCTGGGATCGAGCCCCGCATCGGGCTCCATGTTTCGCGGGAAGCCTTCTTCTCCCTCTCCCACTCCCCTTGCTTGTGTTCCCTCTCTTGCTGTGTCTCTCTCTGTCAAATAAATAAATAAAATCTTAAAACAAAAAGTGCAAAAAGCATCAGTGAACTATGGGACAATTTCAAGCCTCCTATTTGTGCAATTAGGGTCCCTATAATAGAAGCAAGAATGGATTTCTTTAAAAAAAATTGAAATAATGGCCAAAAATATTCTAAGTTTTATAGAACCAAGAGGCTCAATGAACCCACAAATTCAAGAAACTCAAGTACAAGAAATGTAAAGGAAACAGAACTAAGGCATATCATAGTAAAATTGCTCAAAACCATTGACAGAGATAAATTTATAAGTACACAGAGAATAAAGAAATGTTACATACAGAGAAACAAAAATACACAACAGCAAATTTCATGTCAGAAACAATGCAAGTGAAGAGAGAATAGAAAAACATCTTTAGAAAAAGAAAGATAAATTGTCCAAATAAAACTCTATATTCAGTTAAAATACCTTCCCAAATGTAAGCAGAATAAAACTTTTATCATATATCCCAAATGGAAGTAATTCATCACCATCATACCTCCACTACAAAAACTAAGGGAAGCCCTTCAGGTAGAAGGAAACAGATACTTGATGGAAATATGTATTTCCTTAAAAGAATGAAGAACACTGAAATGGTGATTACAGTTAAATAGCAAGATCAGAAGTGGGCAAAATCTTTGAATAGACACTTCACTAAAGAAGATATACAGATGGGTGGCGGGGCGCCTGGGTGACTCTTGGTTTCAGCTCAGGTCATGATCTCATGGATTGTGAGATGGAACCCTGTATGGGGCTCTGCAGTCAGCAGGGAATCTGCTTGAAGATTATCTCCCTCTGCCTACCCCCACTCATGCTCCGGCACTCTCTCACTAAAATGAATAAATAAATCTTTAAAAAAAGAAGATATATGGATGGCAAACAAGCACATAAAAGAATGTTCAACATCATTAAACTTTAAGGAAATGCAAATTAAAACTAAATACTAGATTAGTTTAGAATAGCTAAAATAAAAAGGACTGCCATACTAAGTGTTGACAAGGAGGTGGGAACTAGAATCCTCTTACACTGCTGTTAGCAATGTAAAGTTGCACAAACACTCAAAAACAATTTAACACTTCATTAAAAAATTAAATGTAAACTTACTGTATGAACTAGCTTTTCTACATCTTGAGATTTAGCCAAGAGTGACATAATAAGAAATATATATTTGACTTTTGTTCCTGGTTTTTGGCAGAGAGTTCCTAAAATCTTTGGAATTTCCTGAAGTATAGGGGTGGCAGGAACATCTAAACAGATGGCAGACCCCTAAACAGCTTTAGGATGGGAGCTGGACACAAGAAAGACCAAACCTTAATCAGACGCTTGGAACTTTCAGACCTACCCCCAACCTCTGGGGAAGAAAGGGCTGGAGATTAAGCTAATCACCAAAAGTCAATGATCTAATCAATTGTGCCTACATAATGAAACCTCCATGACAACCCCTAAATAATGGAGTTTGGAGAGCTTAATGGGTAAACACATCTACATACTGGAAGGTTAGTGTGGCCCAACTGTATAGGGACAGAAACTTCCGCATTTAGGACTCATTCAGACCCTATTCTTTGTACCTCTTCATCTAGCTTTTCATTTGTATTCTTTGCAATAAATCAATAAACTTAAGTAAAGTGCCTTCCTGAATTCTGTGAGCCATCTAGCAAATTATTGAACCTAATATAGCTTGTTAGTCAGAAATACAATTGGCCCAAAATTTGTGATTGGCGCCTGAAGTGGGAACAGTCTTGTGGGACTGAGCATTTAACTTCTGCGATCTGATACTAACACCAGGTAGATGGTGTGAAAATTGAATGGAATTATCAGATACCCTAGTGAATGTCAAAGTTGGAGAAGGGTCTTGGAAAAGATATTGTGTATTTTGTAGCAGGAGGAAAAAAACCATATCATAAAGCAAAAACACAAAATATACCTGTTCATGCATGTTCACAGAAGGGTTATTTTTAATAGCTAAAATCTGGAAAACATTCAAATATCTTCAACACGTGAGTTGAATAAGCATGTGTGGTATATCCATTGAGTGGAACACTACTCAGCCATAAAAAAGAATAAAATATTGATATATGAAACCACATGGAAGAATATCAAAATAATTGTGCCAAAAGAAAAAAAAAAGAAGTGCATACTGTATGATCTGTTTATGTAAAACTCTATGAAATGTAAACTAACCTGTAGTGAAACTTGGCAGTGGTTACTTAGAAAGCAGGGCAAAGACAGGGAAGAGGGGATGGATGGAAATGGGAATGAGGAAAGTTTGGGGCGCTGGATATGTTCACTATCTTGATTGCAGTGATGGCGTCCAGGTTGTATACATAGGTCAAAATATCATATTTATGTAGTATAATTGTCATTAATGCTTCAATAAAGTTGATGTGTTAAAGTAATAGTCTACCTATCTTCTTTCTTCTCTCTTTTTCTGTCCTTTCTTCTACTCTCCATTGCACATATGAATTCCAGGGAAGGCTAGGTAAAGGCAAATAGCTTTTGCTGAGAAAAGAAAAAAAATGAAAAGGTAAAAAGTAAAGCTTATCACTTCACAGTGTGTGTATGCCTGAAAGAATAATGGTGTACTCGCTATTTTTATGATGTTTGTCGTGTGCATGCACACGTTTTCATGGCTTTTTCTTAAAGTTATGTTGAGTAGATCAGCCCTCCATTAAAGGCCTTTAATAATCTAGTACATTATTAAAAGATCTGGCTAATTATGAATCATTCTCAGTAACATCTATTTAAAATATTTTGTAAGTTTCATTTCTCTTAAAATAAATGTGTTTTCAGTACAGAGAAAGGAAAACTATTTGCAAATACCTGCAATATGTATGATGAAATTTATTGAAATTTTCAAATTAGAGTATTTTTCTTGAGATTTGAGACCTCCTTCTGTTAAAACAATTCTGAGGAAAATGTCATGGACTGTCATGTGTGAGGCTTTTGGGCAAGATCCAGGAATGCAGAGCCCTTTTAAGGTTTATCAGTAATTTATACTACTGATGATAGATTACAGCATGATTCTATTCTTTGCTGAGACCATTTTTAATGATTTTAATGACTAGTGGAATATCTTAGGCTCCTCAGTTGGGGTAGCCTGTAAGTAGGAATAAAAAGAATCTGAATTCACAAAATACAAAGGTTATCTCAGATTTATAACTGCCTTAGCAATCAATACATCCAGAATTAAATTGCATGATCCAAGCCAACAACAACAACAACCACTCTTTTTTGTAATGGATTTAAATATGAAACTTCTTAGATCATTATAGAAAAGGTAGATAGAACATAAGTATATCATTTCTTGTAACTCCCACAGAGCTCTATTGATTTATTTATATTGAAACTGTCACTCTATCAGGAAGAAAAACACATAGAAGTTAGAAATGTGACTAGCATACCTAATATAACCACTGCAAGAAATAAAAATTATGTAATCCAGGAATTGTCTCTTTATCAATTTTGTGTTGTTTTTAATATTAAACTAAAAAATGTGGAATATTTAGATGCATACCAAGATATGTAAGAAGACAGAGAGAGATCTGTTTTCACAATTCTAAGTACAACCTCCTGGCAAGATTGCAGGGGATACAAGTGAGAGTGGTGACTGCAGAAGAGAAAGGTCTAAAACTTTATTTTTTTAAAAGATTTATTTATTTGAGAGAGAGAGAGAGAACGAGCAGGGGGAGGGGCAGAAGGAGAGAATCTCAAGAAGACTCCCTGCTGAGCGCAGAGCCTGATGCCGACCTCCAACCCAGGACTCTGAGATCATGACCTGAGCTGAAACAAGAGTCAGACATTTAATCGACTGAACCACCCAGGAAACCCTCACGCCCCCTTTTTTTTATTTTGCATAACAAGTTTATTTCTTTAAGTCATATAGACAATAAACAAAGTAAACAATCAGATCTTCACTCCTACCCAGTATAGACTTTTAATTTAATTTTCACCTATAAATTTCCTTTCCTATATGTGTGTATACATGTGAGTATGTGTTTCTACCTATTCTAGCTTTTTCCTTCACTCTGTGTTTAATACAGTAACCTCAACACTACCTAAATTAGTTTTAGCTATAACACTACATTGCCCAATACTTGCTAATAATTTTTGGGAAGTAATTCAGGATCTGTTAGGTTTGGTAGGTGAAAATAATATTTACATTGTGATAATTTACAAAGTATTATTTTTGTGTGTGTGACAATATAAGACTATTTTAAATGTATCCAAAAGGCAAGGGGACTAAAACCAAACCCAAGCAAAACAACCAAACAAGCAAAAACTAATTAAACTACTTACTCTGTAATTCTTATTTCTTATCCTAATAATGGAAATTAACAGGCACAAGAAAAGTGAAGGTGGAAAAGGAAGGGGTTGCACAGGGATTGACATTCTTGGTCAATATTTCCAAGAATTGTTTCTCATTAGCTAATAGTCTCATATCATAGAATTTTTTTATTATGTTATGTTAGTCACCATACAGTACATCATTAGTTTTTAATGTAGTGTTCCATGATTCATTGTTTGCGTATAACACCCAGTCCTCCATGCATAGAATTTTTTTTAAAAAGATTGGAAGACGAAATAAATTTGGAAAGCACAACCTACATACTAGATACAATAAAGACCTCTTAGAGGTTCACAATTTCTATTAGCATATTAAAGACTGTGTAGTCCATGGTAGAGAAACTTGCTTAAATTATCCAAATCAGAATATACCACAGTCATTCAACTTTTAAGTATTTTTAAAATCATCCCATGGCATTAAAGACCATAAACACATTTTGGAAATTCAGTCCTAGGTTAATCCCCAAAACTAAATTATTCTACTTCTACTATATGATTCAAGTTGCTTTTCTGTTAGAAAGAATGGATGTAATTCAGAAGAGGTGAAATCTTATAGTGTGCATGTTTGGAAAATTTATTTTAAGTTAATAGCAGCTGAAAGGTGCAAGGTGTACTTACTGATACTAATTTTCCTGTAATATTTTTAGATGCCTGGCATTTGTGCTCTTCAAGATAAGTTCCAGAGGGGCTAAAAAGGAACAGATTTTCCACACGTTGAGAAATTATAACTCAAAAATTTGGTAAATTACTGATAAATAGTTTTTATATATAAAACAAAAGCCAAACAAACTGCTTGCTATTTGGCTGTAAGAACCAAAGAAAGAACTTGTAGGTTTCAACACATTTGAAGCATATCTGTGGTCTTTGGTCCATTTTTTGAGAATAGCTTCCAGAGTTCAACTTTAAAACATTAGGCTAGATTAGACAATCATAGTAATTTATTGCTTAGAAATACCAAAGAATTCATCCAGGCTTGAAGTACTTAGTAATTAACTAGTCCTGCATCATGTAAGATATCTTTTATTATTACCAAAAAAGGTGTAAATATTTTATTAATAGTAAAGTACCACTCTTTATGAGTGATTGCTTTTACAAAAGGGGTCAAAGATTAATTATATAATGGTATCCCTCTTCCTTGCATGCTGATATATTGTCTTCAGCGGAAGAAAACAAATAAAAGTAAAGATGTTATGTCTTGAATGAAATATAAGTTTGAGTTCTATTTTTAGACTTTGTAGTACAGGTAAAACATATCCATCATATGAGTTGTTGCAGGAAATAACTGAAATCCGGGACCTAGTAATTTATTTTAAGACATTCCTAGCAGGTATAATTATGTACATCACGCCATTGAAAATCTCTTGATTTCCTTTGTAGTTCTGGAACATGGGCAATATTGAAAGCATTCTTGGATTGCTTGCTCTATGGCCACCTCCTTCCATAGGACTTTCTGTCCTGGAGAGTCAGGAAGCTCAAAGCTCTACTTCCCAGGCCTCTAGGTTCTAGAAGTGAATTTCATTCTACAATTGAATACAGAATTCCATGTAAGATTTTGAGTGAAAATCAATAAATGTTCTCACCCTGCCTACTCCTGTTTTTCTACAGGCAAATGAAGTCACAGAGAAACAAATGTCCAAAAGATACTGCAACTTTCCAAAGCCTTCCCCAGGTTAACAGGCAGCTTTGGGCAGGGGCGGGGGGGAGCCATTGAGTTGAAATGTAAAGAAATATGTTCAAGTCCCAGCAAGTCCTGTGGCCCCTGTGGTCCCTTGACTCCCACTCCACCACCGCTTCTGACAATTTCCTAAGCATCACATTCTCTCTATTTATTCCATTTCAGCTTAAAATATCAAAAGTGGTTTCTGCTTCTTGGACTGAATCAAGACTGATAGAGTAGGGATGACATACAAACAAACTGTTATAGAAAAAGTTTCAAAATCTTTCATATTAAAAAAATCAAAATAAACAAAATTATAATTGAAAATTATTACAGCCCTGAAACAAGTTTTTTTGCAATGCATATGGAATTATATGTGCATTTATTTTCTGTAAAAGTTGTTGGAAAAAATTAAGGATGAAATTTCATTTTCCCAAAAGTTTGTTCGTTTTTTTTTTTTACTTATGTTGATGATTATACTTTTTTTCATTTAGAAGTGAAGAGAACAGAACTCTTATGTTTCTTTTGTTTTTTTCACAGAGAAGTATTTATGATTTACTGAGACTGACAAATTAGCAGAAATGGATCAAAGTTACAATGTTGAGAAAAGGAGGTTTTATTATCTTAACTTGACCATAAATTATAATTTTTATAAAAGTTATATAAATGCAAGCTGATCATCTTTAAAGTCTCAAAGAGCCAAATACAAATAAAGCACAGAAAATTAACTGAATTTAAAAAGTCTGACATAATTCTTCCACGTTATATGTAATCACGAGAAGAATCACTGCAATAATTACCCAAAGGAATATTAAAGGTAACAAAAGAGATGTTCAGTCTTAAATGTAAATTCAAATGTATAGTGTATCTATAATAATAGATCAAAGTGAAAGTGTATCTGCAATTTCTAACAGTAATAAACATGTTAGCTTGCAAATACTGTATTCTTCAATGAAATAAGAAAGCAGATCAAGGATAAAATGTTGGATCGTCTTATCAACCGGGCACCTTTCAGGACAGTTTTTCAGGGTAGTGTTCTACACATGTAACTGAACTGTTTGTTATTATTCTAAAGCCAGTACTTTATTTGCAGAGTCTGCACATCAAAATGTAACAAATAATTATTCATCAGGATTGGAAGGAATACCAAGTATTATTTCACAACTGCCACTGTGTGTTTCTTCTTCTCTGACACAACTGATACAGATCCAGGCTTGCTATGTTTGAGATGATTCACCTCCTTTCGTGGGCAAGCTTCCTTCATGATGCGCTGTTCCTGGATCTGGCTGTAGATAGATTTTGGTAGATGAGGGTGACAAGCATTGCGTTTTATATGAGGATGATATTGAAATTTCTCCTTCAACTTCTGGTTATAATCTTTGGCTGCTTTTTCTCGTGATGTAAGCACACCCAATTTTTCAGAAGCATTAGCTTTCCATAGACGAATGTTCATTTCATCAGATCCACACATAATATATTTGCTGTCAGAAGTCCATTTTACACAGATAACATGTTGCATTCTCTTTGTGTGATAGACTTCTCTGCTTCTACTTTTGTCCACAGGAAAGATATGAACAGATTTATCAAAACTAGCAGACACAAACTCTTTCCCAGTGGGAGAATAATCCACATCAAGCACTGCAGATACATGATCCATATGTACCATTACGGGAGTGTCCAGTGTACGCATATCAAAAGTATACAAGTTGTAATCTTCATTCGCTGCAGTAAAAATGAAAGCTTCCATAGGGTTCCAACAAATTGTATTTGTTCTCATATCTAAAATGACCTTTTCCAGGGGAGTAGCTTGCCTCATATCATATAGTACTATATTCCTGTCAGAAGCGCAACTTCCCAAGAGAAATGTCTCAATTGGGTTAAATTTAACACTACTTATACTGTCGAATCCCCAGGTCATTGAACATACAGGACTTGTTCTTTGTTCATCCCAAATGTCCACTTGCTGTCCACATGTGGCAAAAACAGCTTCTTTCCAGTGATGATCAATTCCCGTATACACTGTCTTTCCTAATATTGTATGCAATGGTTCCTCCTCTTCTCCATAGCCCGGTCCATCCATTTTCCACTGCTTCACAGTTTTGTCATCACCAACAGTAAAAAAAGTAGTCCCACAAAAGCGAGTACCTATTCCTCATACAAAACCTTCATGTGCTTGTATTGTACGGATACATTTTCATTTAGTCAAGTTCCAAATTCTAACCTCTCCATCACATGCCCCAGACAGGACAGTAGCCAGGCTCTTTAGATGCTTTGCCAAGCAATTGACTCCATCTCGGTGGCCATCCAGAGAAGCAAGGAATGATTTTGCAAATACCCGTTCCAGTTTGGCAGCATTTAAAGCTCTTACGTATTCTCGTGGGACCTCAAAAGGATGTAAGGTAGGATCATAGTTTCTTGGAACTCTTTGAAAGTCCAGCTTGGTTTCGCGTACATAGTTGTCCGGGTTCCGGCTCAGCATCTTCACCTTCATTTTGGCGGCTAGTTGTCCCAGACCCCCTAAGCCTTTCCTCCACGTTCGGGTTACCCCGGCCTCCTCAGCCACATGCTCCAGAACTCTTATGTTTCTTATTTATCCATCTTCATCACCAGTAAATCCACTTTTACCCTCTGAATAAGCTAAAATTTATATAATATGTATTAAAATTGGCTTGTTAAAGGAAGTATTCATGTAATTTATTAAAATGGCCTTTCTCCATCAGACTGGTATTGAATAAAACTAGGATTACATTAATAAAAATATTAGTTTACAATAAGCATAAGGTTTTAAATTACCTTGCATGTTTGCCTCATAATGCATAGTTGGAGATGTAATCAAAACTTTGAAAACTATTTAAGTGAAAGAGTGTTATCTGCTTAACTTGATAAAAAATATTTAAAGCATGACTTTCAAATTATAAACAAAACAAAATTTTGCAGCATTTAATACTGTCATCATATATACATACACATATACTTATAAATGATATTTATATAGATTAGCTTATATATAACTCTTTTAATTACATTTAAATTACTGCTATTTTGCAAAGGAAGGAAAGGATACCTGGTGAACTTAAATGCTTTGATCAATTAGTTAGTCAAGAGGAAGTGTTAAGATTTCAGGCCAGATGATCTGAACTGTGAGTCATATAGTGCTGCTATTACACTATTATTATTTCTGTGTATTTACCATCTGATATTTATTAAATTTTAACTGGCTGACAAAATTATTAACAAAGATGAAAATAAGTACAACATTCAGCAAGAAATTGAAAATACCTTACTATCTCAGCCCAAACTTAAGTTAAATTCTCACTGGGTAGAATTCATTTTTAAAGGAATAAAACCTAACTGAAAAAATATATATGTAACTAAGAGGTTGTTCCTTTATTCCAAACTCCCATTACATTGACTAAAGTACATTTCCTGGAAATTTTTATGTGGTTTCAAATAACAAAGCCAAAATCTAATCAGCTGTGCTGTATATTACCTGAAAAATATTAAACTAATAAAAAAGGAATAGCTTTCAAAGAGGCTAAGAAATTAGTTACGAGTTATTGTATCTTGACTTTGGCCTATGGAGAGCTTGGCATACCAGTGAATACAAGTACCCACTCTTGTTGGATTTATAGTGATGTTAGATGCAAAAAACTGGTAGAATATGAGAATCCAGACTCTTTAAAATCACCTACCTCTCCTTTTTCTAATCATATTTTTTACCATGTAATTTTAATTTTTCTATCTATATGGAGTGGTGAAATTAGATGCCTGAGTTCGATTGAATCTAGATCTACCATGTACCACATGTGTGACTGGGAAATATTCAACTCATAGTGATTTAATTCTCTCACATATAAGTGAAACTAATGGTAGCATTAATGTCCCAGGATCACTGAATGAGTTAATACATGAGAAATCCTTAGAAGATGGTCTGGCATTAAAAAAGTGGTTAAAAAGTGCTAGATAACACTAAATAGTAATTAACATGCATTAACTTTCACAGTGGACCGGGTAATAAAGTAGACTTTTTTATGCACGACCTTCTTAACCTTTTAACCTTACAACTCATTTAGAAGAGAAGAAAGTAGAATGTATAAGTGATTATAAATATCATTTATAAGATAATTTTTTAGATGAGGAAAATGCACATAAAGAGGATCCCACTGATTATCAGTGATTACTAATATCCCAAAATGTTTTATAGGCATAAAATTTCTCACTTATGTCTGTGATTCTTAACATACTAATCTCCTGTGAATTTGGTAACAATGATTCAATCCCTAAGAAAGTAACACATTTTAAGAGATAAAAATGTTAAATTACTTCATGTACCTGCAAAGCTAAAGATTAAACTTTCAAAAGTGAAGAGTGACCTTGCAAGGTACTGTCTTCTTATGAGATTTTATTTGGCCTCAGATGATAGTTCCATTTTGCCGCTTTATAAATTTGAGGACAATTTTTTGTCTACCCTTTTTATGGAGTGCTTCTGAAATCCTAATTTGGATCTTGTAATTTGTCCGATCTTAATATTTAGAAGACAGTCCTATACATTCTATTTTAATATCAACTCCCCTGAGGTTATCTACGCAAAATTTTCATCAGCTATTTAATTCGGTTTAACATTCTATGTTCAATTGTCATATGATGTGATTATAAATAGATGGATCCAGAAAGTGGAGTAGAGATTTTTTTTTTTTCTGGACCTCACATTTCTGGATGAAAGACTAGGATAATCTTCCTGGCCTTTTTCATCCCCTTTCCTACTCTTCCCTAAGGGAGGGTGAATGATATCTGAATGAATCTGTGCTTGCAGGGTATGAGGAAAAGGAAATCGGTCCCTTCCTTTCTTTTAATCTCTCTCTTTCTCTCATTATCACCATCAATAGTATTGTCATCCTCATTACTGTCTTAACCTGTCTGCCTTCAGATAGGATATGTTCTACCAGCTTTCATGTACATGGCAAGTTTAAGGGAGTTTCCTCTGTTCCCTGAGGAAAGGTGCAGGAGGACTAGAATTGTCTAGAGTAGTTCGTAACTGGGTAGGTAAGTCTGTTTTCTTCTGGGATAAATTATCTGTGAGCTATTTTGGTCACAGATCCGACATCATACTTTTTAATCACTTTTTTGGTGATAAAAGTATGATTGGATTATATGTCAACCTCTTGATTAATTCTGACTTTTTGAAGAGGTATAATATTAGTCTTCCCCGAAAACTTTCAAAACATAGGACACTCACAGTGACTTTCATTGTGACCCCATACAAGTAGAGAAAAAGAAAAACAGGAGACTAGTTGTCAAGCCAAGCAATTTCTCTTTCCATATTTCTAGTCCACAGTGCTATTTCTTTGCCTTGAGCAGCTTTCCGTTTACCTATGTTCTCAACTATTTTCCCCTGGATATTTCACCACTGGAGAAGTGGATATGTATTCAGAAGCTGCTTGCGTGCAAACTTAGTACTGACTCTCCATTCACGTAAAATACTTCACTGAAATACTACGTAGAAGCCTTTTTAAATAAAATATATATTATGCAAACAAAAATTGTTATAATTTGGTGGGAAACATAAAAATATCAAAGCAACCACTCTGATACTATTGTAAGAGCAGTCAGAGGAAGCATATTTGTATTGAACTCTCAAGAGGCAGGAAAGATAACATTGTAGGTCATTTCTGCCTTTCATTTCTGTATTTGGACTCATTAAATACATTACTAAGCTCTCTAGAGATATATATACACAAGAATTAATTTGCCTAAAAACCTACTCCATTCCTTCGCAAAAAAAGCATAAAAGGTTTTTCATAGTCTATATTTATTAGGGTTAATAACTTGGTTTCTAGGTAAAACTCCTCAGTATAATTAGGAAATTAGAGGAAACAGTACAAAGAATAAAAGAAGTAGGAAGATGAAAATAGAATATTTTGAAGTACTGTTGTCATAATGTCTTTTATATGTAGTTGCGTCACCTAAAGCCCAGAAAGATCAGAAGAGCAGTGCATTTTCCTGGAAGAAATTCCAAAGACTTGAAAGAATTCAATACAGTGCGAGGTTTTAACAGATCATCTTTACTTGCCATATTAGTAGCATTGATTAATATTAAAAGGGCCTAATATGGTTTTAACATATACCAAGATCTTAATGCATTTCTTCACAGGAAGGAAGATTAGAAGCAAGGAAAGTAAAAAGGAAGTGAAAAAAATGACAATATTTTTTATTTTTCTGGAAAAGAGATGTATAAGCAGCATTCCACTAGTGATTTGGGCTTTATGATGATGGTTCAAGGTCTTTCTTTGAAATATTTGCATATAGGATATATACATGGAGAATAGCATCATACTAAATTTATTTAAGAAAGGTAAGATAAATAGATAAATAGATCTCTTAAATGTTTAACAATAAAATATTAACACAGGGACAGAAGAACAAATTTATCAAAGAATTTTCAGAAGAATGAGGAATTACCTGCTATAAACATGTTAGCAATGACCTTATGCTTCAATATTTAACACTAAATCTAACAGTCCAAACATGGATATGCATATATTAATACTTTCTTCTCTTCCACTTTTCCTTGTCTTTGTATTAGTAATAGCTGCAGTCAATTTTTCTTCTTCCCTCACTGGTATGTTTTTGCTTTAGAACATTTTTAGCTTCTAATGATGTTAATAAATGGAGCTACAGAAATCACTTAGCTATGATCAATTCTGACTACGTATGGGGTAAAATGGTGGTACACTTTTTTTTTCAGGGTATTCTTTTTATTTTATTTTATTTTATTTTATTATGTTATGTTAGTCACCATAGTACATGCCCTCCTTAATACCACGTCACCAGGCTAATCCATCCCCCCATCCCCCTCCCCTCTAAAACCCTCAGATTGTTTCTCAGAGCCCATAGTCTCTCATGGTTCATCTCTCCCTCCGATTTCACCCCCCTTCTTTTTCCCTTCCTTCTCCTAATGTTCTCCATGCTATTCCTTATGTTCTACAAATAAGTGAAACCATATGATAATCGACTTTCTCTGCTTGACTTATTTCACTTAGCATAATCTCCTCCAGTCCCATCCATGCTGATGTAAAAGTTGGGTATTCATCCTTTCTGATTCTATGAGGCCAACATTACCTTAATCCCCAAAGCAGGCAATGACCCCATCAAAAGGAGAATTTTATACCAATATCCCTGATGAATATGGATTCCAAAATCCTCAACAAAATCCTAGCTAATAGGATCCAACAATACATTAAAAGAATCATCCACCACGACCAAGTGGGATTTATCCCCGGGATGCAAGGGTGGTTCAACATTTGCAAATCAATCAATGTGATAGAACACATTAATAAGAGGAGAGAGAAGACCCATATGGTCCTCTCAATTGATGCAGAAAAAGCATTTGACAAAATATAGCATCCTTTCCTGATTAAAACTCTTCAGAGTATAGGGATAGAGGGAACATTTCTCAAGTTCATAAAGTCCATCTATGAAAAACCCCCAGAGAATATCACCTCAATGGGGAAAAGCTGAGAGCCTTTCCCTTAAGATCAGGAACACGTCAAGGATGCCCACTCTTGCCACTATTGTTCAACATAGTACTAGAAGTCCTAGCAAGAGCAATAAGACAACAAAAAGAAATAAAAGGTATTCAGACTGGCAAAGAAGAAGTCAAACTCTCTCTTTTTGCAGATGACATGATACTTTATGTGGAAAACCCAAAAGACTCCACCCCCAAATTACTAGAACTCATACAACAATTCAGTAATGTGGCAGGATACAAAATCAATGCACAGAAATCAGTTGCTTTCTTATACACTAACAATGCAACTTTAGAAAGAGAAATTAGAGAAACGACTCCATTTACTATAGCACCAAAAACCATAGGATACCTTGGAATAAACCTAACCAAAGAGGTAAAGGATCTATACTATAGGAATTACAGAACACTCATGAAAGAAATTGAAAAAGACACAAAAAGATGGAAAAACAGTCCATGCTCATGGATCGGAAGAATAAACATTGTTAAAATGTCTATGCTACCCAGAGCAATCTATACCTTCAATGCCATCCCGATCAAAATTCCAATGACATTTTTCAAAGTGCTGGAACAAATAATCCTAAAATTTGTATGGTGGTACACGTATTTAAAGTTCCAAACAAATCTTAAGGTGTAGAAAACACAGGCCTAATGGCCTAAGATAAAAACTGCTGTTTGACAGTCTATGTGAAAAAACAAAACAAACCAATCTCCTGTCTTTTTCTCCTTCTGGCTCCTATACAAATATTTGATATGTATCTGCTCACTGTTTAAAAATTACAATTTGATACTTGAAAACATCTGTGGTTCTTGCTGGCATGAAAGAATTTTTTGTTGTTTAAAAATACAATGTCAAATCCCCAGGAAAGAGCTATTCTTAGTTTTCTATTAATTTTTCTCATATAGTAATGAAATACTTATAAAATATTAAAATAAATGCTCTACATATTATACATTCTTAGGCAAAGTATACATTAATTAATGTTTCTCCTTGCTCCTATGGCAACAATTGTATCGAATAAACAGATTGGAGATATTTTATATTTCAATTATACTAATTATAATTCAATATATCATATTACAGTAATTTCAGTTGTAATAAGACAATTTTGCACTGGTACAAACTTAAGGGGGCAAAATGAACAACTCAGCAAAAAGCAACTTCCTCTAATTTTCTATGCTAATTACTGAAGCTGCATTTGATATAAAAAAATTCAATCTTTCTCAATTTTCCAAGTTTCCACTTCTCAATTCTAAATACAAGCCATTACTTCACCTACAATATACACTTTGTACTTATTTTATAGCTTTTTCTTTCTTAACCCATCACATGATTTAAAAAAAAAAAATTGTCTTCTTTGAAGCTACTTTCCACTGCCTCCTGAAGACATAAACCAAGTCCAGGGAAATATTTCTTAGGCTAATCTTAATTAATACAGAGTCAATATCATCATGTAGGTTTATAGAGTTGCTTATGGATGAATATTCTAGATAGATATCTTTGGATATCATAATCTCACATAAAATATGCAAAAGTATCAGTTCAGTTCACATAAATAGCCGTATGTATCATCATTTTTATATTTAACTTCCTTCAGAAAAGAGGACTGAGGTCTGCAAACCTGTAACTTTCTTTTCTCCTTCCCAGGAATTGCCTTACATGTAAGAACAGACTAAATACAGTCCTTTGTTCATCTGAACAAATTATTTGAACAGGCTGATATTCTTTCTATCCTGAGTGCACTCCACCACTTTTCAAACAAGTATTTCAGATTTTTAATGAAACCAATGACCACAAAATTTGCACCTGTAAAAGATCTCAAATTTACTTTCCAGAGCTCTTTTCCAATAAGGACTTCAGTAAAATAACATGTAAAATATATTCTTGATTTGTTAGAAACAATATTAATTCTTACTGAGAAATAGTAGCTTGGCTACTAAAGAAAAAATGGACATTCAGTATCTTGTGGATTTTATTTTAATTAAGTTAAACACAACATAGACTTAAGTTTAAGGAATTTGAATTCTTCCCACAACTATCTGTGCGATCTTCAGGAAGTTATTTAATAAATATTGGAAACATTTTCTTTATTCATAATATGAGAGGTTTGACCACCTGATTCCTAGGATACTTTCCAGATTTAAAATCTTGTGACTTTATAAAAATTCAGCAAAAACATGATTCCTATCTTATATAATATTCTAAGTATTAAAAAGGCAAAGGTATTAACTCAGGTATGATTTGGAACGTATTCTATATTGAACAGAGCTATGTGACCTAAAGATTTACAGATTTAATTTTACAGTTGAGGACTTCAAGTGGCTAATTTACTTTTTTGAGGGGGCGGGTGGGAAAGGTCATCAGAAGAGAAGATCTTCCAATCTACATACTTTGCTTCCACTATAGTAACATTTAAATTTGGAAATTGTTGTCCAAATGTACCATGTACATTGTTTGTATAAGTTTCCCATTTCACTTGATTTACCCTATTATTTTTAACCTTGATTTTATCACTTGTTTTATTCAAAGCTATGTTATTTAAATCAGTAAACATCAATGGCCTTAACCAATAAAGCTAAATTTTTTTTTTTTTTAGCTAATAATATTTTCATAGTTAGGAGCAAACATGTAAAAATTGAAAGGGGGGAAAGTTATTTTATAAATTATCCTAATAATTTTCTTTCTACTTGCTGCATTTTTCACATTCTAAAGTTTATTGCAAGGTGCCATTAATTGGTGGAAATTGGTTATATTTATCTGGTAATAGCTTCATGATTGTGGAACTGAATGAGCTCACATGAGAAATGAATAGTATTACTTAAAATTTTCAAATCTGAGTGTATTAGAAAAAAAGCCTAAGAAGAAATAAGGAGTTTTCCAAAGCAATCATTTAAAAAGGATACAAAAGTTTTATATTAATTTGCTATCCTTATGAGAGATAATATTCAAATGTAAACACAATAAAGGCAGATTAGTCTGAACAGTCAAAAGCTATCTCAAAGTCTTCAAATATACTTATTTACACTCAGTCTATTGAATAGCTATGAGTATGTACAGTTAGAAATTAGTGGTATCAATCCTTTTTCCAGAATAACCTACAACTGTTATAAAAGGTAACTGGGGTGCTAGTTTGGATCTATCTGCTATATAAACTTTAATAAAATAGTTTAACTTTCTGAGTTTCTATTGCCTTATCCCTTTAAGGATGTCCATAATAAGCTTTTACAAATTTCCAAAATATTCACCTTATAGTATTTTTTCTTTATATTATCAGAGAAGATGAAGAGAGCCTAAATATTGAAAAATAAAAAGTAAGTAAGTCAGTAAATAAATAAGATGTTCTAGTAGGTGGAAGAGAATCTGAATCAGTAAAAGTTCACATATAAAGAAGGAAAAATAATCTGGATCATGGAAATATATAACAGGGAATGGTTTGTCTCACAGAGAAGCCATCTGCAGGAAATAAGGGAAGCAATAAAAAGCAATAGAGGAATATTCTTCAAAAATAAGAAAAAAGTAGCACTCGGATAAAGAGTTGAAGCCAGAGAAATGTATCAAGCAGTGAAAAAGGAAATTCCTAACTTTACATCTCTAGCGACAGACAAGAGAGATTTAAAAGTTCGGAGAAAGTAGGAAATGGAAGCTCTGGCTTTATATGTTTAAGGTAAGATGCTAGTAGCTCTGAGGTGTAATAGTTGTTAGGCTCTTTGGTAATCGGTTTCTGTATTCTTTGTCAGAAGTAATCATAAGACTGAAAATATTAGAACAAAATTGGTTTTTAGAAAACTGAAGCCCAATATTAGAGAGAAAAATGTAATAAAAGAATCTATACATCTTAGTCAAGAAAAATAATTTGCCCAAGGTCTAAGAAAACCTACAAATTCAATAACTATGACATGTTACTACTTTCTGAGAAATCATGAAGCAATACAAAGACTGGATATAGGAAAATGACCTTCCTCTTTTTGAAACAGGGAAGATACATTCCACAATCCACTAGCTTAGTGAGCATGACAGTAAATTAATATTAAAGACAAAACCAAAAGCTTCTGTTGTAAGTGTCTACAGTAGGAAGATGTGGGCAATAGATGTTACATGGTCTCCCTAATATCAGTGATAATAGAGCATATTGCTATTACATTATTATCCAATACCTTTCAGTGTTTATAAAATTGAAGTTCTAAAAAGTTAGACATTTAACAAATAGCACACAGCCTGTAAGTGACAATTCCTGATCTAGAATTTAGTTCTCCTATCTTCAAATTCCATGTTCTTTCCATGACATACCACCTAACCTTGGAATGTTAAGGTTGTAACATTGGAGATGCAAGGAACTTATAATATTTTATTTTTAAAAAATACATTGTAGGGCGTCTGGGTGGCTCAGTTGGTTAAGCGACTGCCTTCGGCTCAGGTCATGATCCTGGAGTCCCTGGATCGGGTCCCACATCGGGCTCCCTGCTCAGCAGGGAGTCTGCTTCTCCTTCTGACCCTCCCCCCACTCATGTGCTTTCTCTCTCTCGTTCTCTCTCTCAAATAAAGTCTTTAAAAAAATTTAAAAAAAAATTAAAAAATAAAGAATAAAAAATACATTGTAGACTATGAATCAGTTGTGTATTGCTGTGTAACAAACCAGCACCAAAATTAATGCTTGACATCAATGAACATTTATTTATTTGTTGATACTTTGAACCTGCACTTTAGGTTGGGCTCAGCTTATTCAATTGCTCTGATCTCAGCTGGGGTTCCCTCTTAAATCTGTACTCAGCCACAAAGTCAGGAAGGAGCTCTGTTTCCTGTTACTTGCTGATTTATATCTGGGAAAACATTGGTGGGCCGGGCAACTGGGCCCTTTGTTCCTTGTCACACAGTTGGCTAGCCAGAGCTTGTTCACATTTCTGCTTGGAAGGCTGACAAGAGAGAAGACGAATGATCAATGACCTCAGGCTAAGCTCCGAAGGGGAACTGCACAATGCCACTTCCTCTGAACTCTCTTGGCCAAATCAAGTCTCAAGGCCAGCTTGCTTTGATCACCTCCTCTTCATCCAGTGGGTGAGGGAGGGATTTCTGAACTAGCAAACATGACACCTGAGACCGGACAAATGAGATTGACAGCAGTTTATTAATCATATACCTCACATCCCAGGGGAAGGGGAGACCACACAGTGGTTGTACTTGAGGACAGAGAGAACAAGCAAGGGTTGTGGGAGGCAGGCTTTATTTTGCAGGCTGGCAGGGAGATGTAACCCTTAGGTTGAATAGTGGGTGGGATGCAGCTGGTCTGGCTGATGGGCGAAGGAGCTGGGTGAACAGCCTTTCTCACTGGGAGGGAGGTAGACCTGGTGAGGGCAGAGAAACTCTCCGTTAGGCTTGGGTCCCTGTGAGATGCAAAGCTGCCACCTGGCACTTAATGTTGCATATTAGTGTCAGGCTTAACATCACCCAGCCCAGACTAGGAACAGCCTCCAGTTCTTTAGTGGCCATGTACCCTGCTGATGAACTGAACTGAAACCCTGTATTCTAGGATCCCTTTCCTGCATTGTTGTGGGCAAATGTTGGCCTTTGGAAAAATCTGCATGAGATTTGGAAGTGAAAGTGAGGCAGCAGCGATGGTAATGTTTGGAAAAGGAGTGTAAGGGAGATGCTACGGAGATTTATACATGGTGCCAAAGTCCTGCTGGTTTTCTTTATTGAGCGACCTCTCAAGGCACAGTCAGTCCTGTGGTTTCTCCACTTTCCATGAATTTTTGTCAAAAATGTGAAGGGTCTGAGATTTTACCCGACTTGCGATCTAACAAATTGGCCTGACATTGTTTCATGGATGCTGGCAGAAAAACACAAAACTCCTGGGTCAGAATCGAAGGACTTTATTATTCACAGCACAACAGGCAGCATGAACCTCATGTTTGTGTCGGTCCTCCTGTCCCTCGAAAACCCACAGAGGCAACACAGAATTGCATAGGAGACACTTTATATAAAAACTGAGGAATGCTGAGCTGAGGACAGCCTAATCTTTTGGAGGTGGTATGAGCAAACTTTCCCAACCTCTGCACCTGAGAAAGACAGTATCTTTATTATATTGGTAAACAAACAAATATACTCTTTTCTCTGGTAGGAGAGATCATCTATCTTCAAAGTTGTTTGCTCTCCAAACATCCTGGATGCTTAGATCCCTAATTAAGGGAGCCAGCTTCTCCTGCGGGTTACCTATCTCACTGACATTGGGTACTGGAAGCAGGGAGGACAACTGTGTCCAGTCTGCACTTGTCGGTTCCGGTTAATTCTCATGGTTTCAAACTTTGTCTGTCTCTCCCTCAGTACAAGTCTATCTTGCTAACTGCCCGGCACCAGGGGTAGAAGCAACAGATATTCATATTCAATAGTCATTCATTGTTTAGCTCCCACCGTTGTCTGGACCTGATTTTCTCAAATAAATCTCTTATTCCATATAAATCTTACTGTTTCCACTTCTCCCATTACATTCAATGTCTTAATGGGGGAAACTACAAAGTCATGTTGCAAAGGTTGAGGAGTATACCACAGATTATTAAGAAATGATTAATTTATTCTTTGTAACTTTATGTACTGGCATTAGATCAATGGGCTTATAGGGAGGCTGATTTCAACTCAATAAACATGAAGCCTTAATGAACATAAAAGCCAGAGCCATCCAGAGATGAATCTGTCAGAAACTGGTGAGTTCCCTTGAACTTCAAAGTCTTCAGGTTTAATTTAGATTAGCATGTGGCAAGGAATGAAACAATTGTGAGGTCATGTGTATCTCTCTAAATAACAAGTACCAAAAACAGGTACATGGGAGTCAGTGTCAGTAAAATGGTAAATAAGCATCAGTTTAGGTCCAAAAAATAAGGGAGAGATGGAAATGATGTCAGGTTCAACTCTATGGATCTAGAATGGGACTTTCTTAAAAACTGAGGTACTGCAGGTGTTGGTAAGAAAATGGAGTATTAAAATAATCAAAATAAGATTCTAAATAAAATGAGAAAAAATGACAAGACGGTGGTAAAATAAAGTGAAGAAGGGCATGCCCATAAGAGAACTTCTTTAAAAAAAAGATTTTAGTTTTAAGTAATTATACCCAATGTGGGGCTCAAACTGACAACCTGGAGATCAAGAGTCGCATGCCCTACTGACTAAGCCAGGCAGGCGCCCTGAGAACATTTTTTTTTTTAAGATTTTATTTATTTTTTGACAGAGAGAGAGAGACAGTGAGAGAAGGAACACAAGCAGGGGGAGTGGGAGAGGGAGAAGCAGGCTTCCCGCGGAGCAGGGAGCCCGATGCGGGGCTCGATCCCAGCAACCTGGGATCATGACCTGAGACGAAAGCAGATGCTTAACAACTGAGCCACCCAGGCGCCCCTGAGAACATTTTTTTAATGCAAGCAATTATAAAAACAAGATTAACAACTATTCATAAATCTACATCAGAATATTTTCCCTGAGACATTTTGTTATAAATATTTTTTTAAAGATTTTATTCATTTATTTGAGAGATAGAGAATGAGAGATAGAGAGCATGAGAGGGAAGAGGTTCAGAGGGAGAAGCAGACTCCCTGATCAGCAGGGAGCCTGATGTGGGACTCGATCCCAGGACTCCAGGATTATGACCCGAGCCGAAGGCAGTTGCTTAACCAACTGAGCCACCCAGGCGCCCAATATTACATAATTTACATAAAAGGTTTTTATTCTGTTTTTTATTGACATATCAACATATTACATATTACCATTTTTTAAAAACCTCAAATATCATTTTAGTGGCCACTATAGTTTCAGCCATAGTATATCATGATTTAATTGAACATACTGATGGGTATTTTCATATTTTCTACTTATTTAGTAATATAAAGTTAATACATTTATAAATAAAATATGATAAATATAATATAAATAACAATATGTTCAAATTTATATGTATTTCCAATTATTTCTTTTTTAAATTTTTATTTTATTTTTAAGTAACTCAACACCCAACAAGGGGTTTGAACCCACCATCCTGAGATCAGGAGTCCCATGCTCTTCTGACTGAGCCAGCCTCATGCCCCTCCAATTATTTCTTTTACTTGCTATATCAAAACATGTAAACTACTTAAGGACTTTTAATACCTATAATTAAATTGCCTTTTATGTATCTCATACCTCTTTATCCTGTAAGAGGTTTATCATCTTACTATAAACTCCCCTACAATTAGGGTTTATATTAAATTTTAAACTTTGTTAATATGAAAGGGAAATATGGTGCTTTGTGTATTTCATTTCAATTTTTGATAATTCACGAGATTCACTTTCCATACATTTATGAAGTACATGCATATGATGTTTTTCTAATTATTTATTAGACCCTAGACATTTTCTTTTGAAATAGCATTAACTATTTATAAGCAAGAAGTATTAGCTACTTTTTGGAAAATATTTTCCCATATTCATATTGGTCCTGTAGTCTTGCCTGTCCTTATTTTTGTCAAATAGCTATTTAAACTTTTCATGTAATTTGATCTATAAAAGTCTGCTTTCTCCTTTTCTTGAAAAATTAAATGTGCACATTTATTATTTCAAAGTTTTAGAAACTTTGTTCACTTTTTTCTTTAACTATTTGATACACTTGAAACATAGTTCAGAATTAAGATAATTGCCACTGTAAGATAAATATCACTTTAGAGCCTCTCCCTCAATTGACGTATAATGCCAACTTTATCATGTAACCATTGCATGTCCTTAGTTCCCTTCTGTGGTGACACATGCCTATTTTTCTGGTGCAAAGTACTGTCACTATGGGTTATTTCAAACTACCAATGTGATGTTCCTGAAAGGAGAGTTGGTAAGACGTGCAGAAACAGCTCTTGTGGGCTTTTACCCAGAGGCTCCAACATGCTCCAGTTCTATGTCTGGGCTATATTTTCCTACTCACCAAATTGCCTGCTCTTCTATTATTCACATTGGCTTATAATGTGCTTTAATATCTGTGAAAACATTTAGCTATAATTAATCTTTTACCAAAATTGTCTAAGTATCCTATCATTTAAAAAAATTTAAAAAGATTTATTTATGTATTTTTTTATTGGGGGGGAGAGAGAGAGAGCATGAGCAGGGGGAGGGGCAGAGGGAGAGGACAGAGAATCTTAAGCAGACTCCCCACTGAGTGCAGAGCCCCACAGGAGGCTCAATCTCATGACCTTGAGGTCATGACCTGAACCAAAAGCAAGAGTCAGAAGCTTAATCAGCTGAGCCACACAGGTTCCCCCAAGTAACCCATCATTTTTACAGAAAATTTAATTATATTTACTAAAATCTCTATTGGTATTACATTTAATCTGTAAATTAACTTTGAGGAAATGACATATTTACAATAGTCAAAAACTTCCATCAAGAAAAAGTATGTTTTTTCAAGTCTTAGTTTATATTTTGTAGAACTTTATTCTTGTTTTTTTTTCCTCTTACATTCATTACTTTACTTATTTTAGGGTATGTTTACATTTCCATTGGTGAGCATTTACCTATTTATGTTATTGTGAAAGAATGGAAGTCTTTTAATTTAACTATATGTCTTACAATTGATTTTTGCTAAATGATTCCTTTGCTATTAGTATTCTGTAGTACTGAATCAGAGTACTGCAGTGGCTTTGGTCTATGTTAGGAGACTCTCCAGGTAGACAGGATGGTGCAGTGGCTAGGAATCTAAGATCTACTACAACACAAACTGTATGTGAATCCTGTTGTACTGGCTGTGTACACTTGAACCAATACTTAATTTCTTGTTTTATCAATTTTCTGCATACCTTCATCATTTCCCACATACAGAGAAAATCTGTAGCACAAATTCCTGGAAATGGATTGCTGGTCAAAAGCTATCTATAATTTAAAATGTTGATGGATATCCCTGGTTGCTCTCCACACATACATACATACCATACCAATTTATACACCCACAAGTATAGTATAATAGCTCTTATTTACTATATTCAGAAATTGACCAATAAGAATCATTTTAGACTTTTGTCTCTGTCTGATAGGTGAAACATTTATGTATAACTAGAGTTTCATCTTATCTTTCTCATATTATAAGAGAGATTAAACATCTTTTCATATGTTTAAAAGCTCTTTTGGGGACGCCTGCATGGCTCAGTCGGCTAAGCATCTGCTTTCGGCTCAGGTCATGATCCCAGGGTCCTGGGATCGAGTCCCCCATCCGGCTCCTTGCTCAGGGAAGAGACTGCTTCTCCCTCTGCCACTCCCCCTGCTTGTGCTCTCTTGCTCTCTGACAAATAAATAAATAAAATCTTTTAAAAATAATAATAAATAGAAGCTCTTTTTATATCCTTTTTATGAACTATCTTTTCCCCATTTCTCTATTTTTTGTTGTTGTTTTTTGCACTGGCTTATAAGTTTATTATCTGTAAATAATTTTTACATAATTACTGGATGAGTTGAAAATATTTATAGTGTCTAAAGGAACTTGTAAATTATTTTTTTAATATTTATAATTAAATATTGGTTCAATTTAAAATTAATTGCTTTTTAAGATGTGAGGAATGGATCCAACTTTATTTTTTCACAGTGTGACTTCCAGGTTCCAGTCCAATACTCAGATATTCATATTTTGCCACTTAGTACAATATTTTACATTTCTATTTGCATTTGGAACTTTAATGGTATTTTCTCTTAGCATTCTATTGCTTGTTTAGTTTATTCATTAACTAATACTAGTTAATTAAAATTGAAAGTTGATTTAATATCTAATAGGATAAGTTCCTCCTTGTTGCTTTTCTTTCATAATTCTTTGAACATATTTGTTAATTACTTACCTTAATATCAATCTGACTAAACAATCACCTATATTCTGTAGGCATTTTTTCCCCTTGGGATTGTCTTAAATTTATAGACCATTTTAGGGGAAAGTGGCATCTTTAGACTATAAGTCTTCCGGAAGGAAGGTGCATTATTACACTTGACTAAGATATTTTAATGTCTCTCTTTTTAAAAAAAAATTATTTGAGAGAGAGAGGAGAGAGAGAAAGGGGTGAAGGGCAGAGGGAGAGGGAGAGAAGCAGACTCCCTGCTGAGTGTGGAGCCCTTTGAAGGGCTTGATTCCAGGAACCTGAGATCATGACCTGAGCCAAAATTAAGAGCCAGATGCTCAACCAACTAAGCCACCCAGGTGCCCCTTTCATGTCTCTTCAAAATACTTTAGTTAGTTTTATATAAATATTTCACCATTCTTACTCTTAGCCATAGGCATTTCATTTGTTGTTGCTATCATAAACGGGTCTCTTCTTTCATTATATATTTTCAATGAGTTTTGTTTTTACATTATTTATTAGTTTATCATTATGACTTATTTTAGTGTTTGTATCATTTTCCACTAGATCTCATAGTGGTGTTCCAAGTATATGATCACATCAACTAAATAAAGTAATTTTCAACCTCTGTTCCAATGTTTATACCTCTAATTCATTTTCTAATTTTTCCCACTAAACTTCAACATTTGATAGTAGAATTAGCAGACATAACTATCATTTTTAAAATTTTAATGTGAGTGTTCCTATGAATTATTCCTTTTGCATGATGGCATCCTGTGAATGAGTTAGATCATTTAGAATGATATGAAAGCATGTAAATATTACTACTTTACAGTTTTGTTTATCATCAAAAAAAGAGGTGTAGAATTCTATCAAAAGCATTTTTATCACTTATGTTAGTGATTTTTTTCTTGGATATGTTGAATTATAGATTTCTAAATAACAAACCATCTTTTCAGGCCTATAATTAATTCTGATTGTTTTCCTGGATTTCTGTAACTTACTAAAATTTTCCTTTCAGAATGAACTAATGGGTACTATAAGTTTTTTGCATGCTTGAAAATGTCTAATTAAAAAAATAAAATATAAAAATTATTAGACCATATGTAAATTCACAAAAAATGTGCTATAGAGTTTCCTGTCACCTTCTAGGTATAAATACTGGTATGACAAAATTTAAGACAAAATGACATTTTCCCATAGTGATGATATTATTTCCTTCTCTAAGGACCCACAAGATTATTTTTCCCACTGAATTTCAATAATTTTAAAGATTATTTCTGAGTGATGATAGTTTTCTATTTATTTTTCTTGAGTATATACCTTCAAAATATTTACATTGAAATCTCTATGCCTGGAAGGTTTTATTCTATTATACATTTTTATTTCATGGTAGTGGTGTTTTTCTCTTCTTAATCTTCCCAGTTATGTTTATTTGGATCTCCTGGGTCTCTCTTTGATATTTCATCTTTCAAATCATTTTAATGTTTTCTAAAAATCTTCCATTTCTTTTTTGTGTGATTTCACCAAGCTTACTCATTGTATCCTTGCTTGACTCTATTTTCTCTTCTCTTGAGTCTATTTTTTATTGTTTTCATTATGTCTTTCATCTCTCAAGTTTTTTTTCAATTTTTTAACTCTTTTATTTTACTATCTTAATTTCTTTTTAAAATTCACATCTCTCCTTAAGATTTCTCCTTTAACTTATTTTGGGTTAATTTTGTCTGTACTTTCTTCAAAATTATGGAGGATGATTTGTATAATCTCAGCAGATTCTTTTGGCAACTCCCCTTGTGATATTGCTTATTTATGTTTTGCATACATTTCTTTCCATTTTTCTTCAGTTTATATGTTCCAGTTCCATGATGGCTAACTTATAATTCATGTTCTTTAAAAAATATATCAACCCAATAGGGGAAATGATGAAAAGAGAGAACTAAGGAAAACTTCCATTTTAATTTTGTATTTTTTATATTAATTTCTCGAATATATCCTCCCCAGATGATTATTGCCCTTGAAGGAATCTCTTCTCAGTTTCCAGGGATTAGAAAGTTACAGTGATTATTGAGGAAATTTAGTTGTGATGCCCTTCCAATCATTGCTGCTTCTCCTTCTTTTGTGCAGCCGCACCACAGCAATGTCTATCATATAAAGGCAAGGCTATGAAAAGTCAAACTCCAAAGTCGATGTGATTTCATCTTCAGGTCCACTCCCTATCTAACACACTAATGTATAACTGGATCTCCATAGAGATAACTCCCCACCACACACATTTTTTCACGGCATATCCTAGCCAATAGATGTTCACTGTAATCAAAATTGGTAGATGGAGCCTTCAAGATGTAACAGCTACTGAACCAGTCATAGGAAAATGTATACCCATCTGAATTCTATTGAGTTACCTATATGTAGTCAACATCCTCTTCGTATATGTCCAAGTTCATAGTATGGGATTATATTTCCTCATGGTTTATGGTTTGGAATTCCGATTTTCTTTGCTTTATTAACATGGACTTATTTTCTTTAAGTTTCAGAAAGTTTCAAGCATAGCAGAGTGTATTTGCCTTTAAGCTGCCATCTTCATCAAATTGCCTTGTAATGATTTTGATGACCCAGTGAATTTTTACTAAACGTCTGATCATTTCAATATTTGCCTCGTATCTCTAGGTAGAAATCAGTGACAATGTCTAAAGATATTTTTTCACTCAAAGTTCATGGAGCTATACTCAGGTCTTTGACAAATTTTGCTCCTGTCTTACAACATTGATAAAGAGGTGCATGGGGGCACCTGGGTGGCTCAGTTGATTAAGTGTCTGACTCTTGATTTCAGCTCAGATCATGATCTCAGAGTCCTGGATCAAGCCCAGTGTGCTCAGTTGGGAGTTTGCTTCTCTCCCTCTCCCTCTGCCTTTCCTCTCTTTCTCTCTCTCTCAAATTAATTAACGAATTAATTTTAAAAAAGAGGTGTGTGTCCATTTTACATTCTATGATTAGATTTTAGGAGTTATAATTATACTACTTATGTATTATTCAACTGCTATGAATAATTATATCTAATTCAAAGAGGTTGTCATTTCCCCAAAAAACTGTTCTCTTAAAGTCCTTTTACTCATTAAAACCAAACATAGTTTCTATATAAAAAAAAATTATACTATGTTTTAATTAGTACTGTTAGAGTGCTCTTTAAAATTAAAGAGAAAAATACATTATTCCCACCGAACAAAATTAAAAATTATCAGAAGTGATAAGGTATAAAGAAATTAAACTCATTTATTTTTGTATTTAATCCTACCTTATTGTAATTGAATAGTTAAATTTAAACTGGTTAAAAATCTCGGCAACTGTCTCATAATACATTATTTAAAAAGCCTGAAAAATGGTTTCTTCCCAATTTAAAATCGCTTTCATCCTTATCTCCAAGAGCAATGCAAATAAATGTTTTCCTTTAACTGTGTCTACCTTAAAATGTTCCTTAACATTGCCAGTTTTACAGTTTATAGGAAGAGAAGCCACTTAAAGAATCCACTTTAAAACAAAATTTAATAAGACCCTTGTCACCGCAGCAGGAAAAAGGAACAAACACTTAAGCAACCATGTTAAAAAGTCATTTATTTAAGCATTCATTTCCTTAGACATACAGGAAATGAAATGCAAACAAACTAACTAAATATAGGTTTTTAATCTAGTCCTCAGCAGTCTGTATATTAAAAAGAAAAAAAGGTTATTATTACTTCAGTGAGAACAGGAGAAATGTGTATAAGTGATAACACCTTTTTTATATTTCTTTACATAAAATGTCATAAGATATAATACAGATAAATATTTTGTAGTTCACCAGAACCTAATATATAGCAATGGCCCAAGGACTGAAGAAGAGCTGTTCAGAAGAAAGCTTATTCCTTCACTGATGTTATAGTTTAGTAGTTCAATTACTGTGTTCAATTAAGCTATTTTTAAACTCTTGCTACTTTATTTTCCATAAATTTCTTATTTTCTTTGAAAGAGACTGTCACACAAGCACAGTCAATAAAAATAGCCCTATGTCTTATTTCTAGAATTGGTAAAACAGTAAACAAAATAAACCTAGAAATTGGGTAGTAGGCTATACCTCATCTATTTTCTTGAATTGAATCTTATATTAACACTCCTTGTTGAGGAATGAATACTTCCTCATTCTTCCTTTCTATGTTGTTATTCTTGGTTACTTAGTCAAGGTTAATTGAGATGAGGAGTGAGGAATTAGTGCATTTAACACATCAACACAGATATACAAATAATATTTTTGAAGACTATTTGCAAATATGTTATACCACTGAGTAGATTTTCAGTATACATGTGTAAATATGCTCTCTGTGTGTTTGTGTGTGCACATGGGTAATTTGGCAAGCATGGGTGTCAACTCTTCATTTTGAAACACAATTTTAACTAGACAACAACAATGCAACTCACCTCAAAGTAAAAAGCTATTGATATTACTAGGTCTTAAGCAGGATTCTCAATAATAAGATGCTGTTTTCATTTTCAAAAAGTACATTTAATAATTTATAAATACTCCATCAATGAAGCGTAAAATATAAGTGTAAAGAACAGATGTTAAAATCAAAACGTATTCAGGGATTTGTTAGAAAAAATACAAATAAGGAAAAAGGGATTTATTAAATGATCATAACTGTATAAAGTATTCATTCAATACTTAATTGATGCAAGACTTTCAAAACTGGTCTAAGACCTGCAGAATGGAGATCTAAACTTGAATAATAAAAAAAAAAAAATCCAGAGAACAAGATATATATGCTTCATGGTTATTCCCTGTGATGATTAGGGAAAATCATAGAGATTATATCTCTACCAGTCCCTAAAAAGAATGGATAGAATTTCAACAGGCAGAGGAGAATGGGTAAGTTATTCCAGGTTGACAAAAATAACAAGAGTGAAAAAACTGGGGAGCAATAAAAATAGGGGAATTTGAGAAGATCCTGAAGGCTAAAGGGCCCTAAATTCCAACTGTACAAAAAGCAGTCTGAAGATTAGGGTTAAGACCAAAGCAGAGGTCCTAGAGTTGATAGGATTGAAACAATTGTGAAGGTATTTACTAAGTACTGAAGGTAGAGTTTGATTTGGGACTAAATAAAAGTTTGTTTTCAGACATGTTGTATGAAGATCCATGAGATTATATACTTGTAAATACCAGAAATTAATGAACAATTATATTTGTACCTGAAAAAAAGACATCAGCTATTTGCTTCCTTTTTGTCATCAACAAGTCTCTCGTTAAAATCAGACTTTTCCAAAACTATGCTTAATCATTCTTTAAAAACTAGATTTGACAGTAATCTTCATAAAAATGATGTTTGCTATAGCTTTGTGAGCTGATGAAACAGACAAAACCATAGATCCATAATCCTTATGTGTTTAGACAGATTGGTCTTAAGAAAAGCTAAAGTGAGGAGACCTGAAAATAGTCATCAGAAATGGAAGAGATTTGAGAGTGTATGTGAAATAAATTTGACAAGATAATACCTAACTGGGTGAAATCAATCCCTTCAAATGTTGTGGAGACACCAGTGAAGAAGACAGATTGGAGATAAGTCATTAATGCCCTGTCAGATAAAGTGTGTGATGAAGGAAGACAGGTGATAAGTTTACTCCACTTTTTCCCATTAAGTGTTGAAGTGAAATAAATGGAAGTTCTTAGATGAAATTCTTCAGAGGAGGTAGGGTCAGTAAGAGTGTTAATTAAGTCAGGGAAAATATGAGTAAGAATCATTCATCAGCCATCTTAGTTCAGCAGCACTTCAGAGACCTAGAAGTACATTCCACCTCAACCACTCACTGCAGTTGTGACACACTCTCTTCCATCATCTCCCTGAACAGCTCAGCTTCTTAAATGTTACATTCAAACTCATTCTCTTTGGGGCGCCTGGGTGGCTCAGTCGTTAAGCGTCTGCCTTCGGCTCAGGTCTTGATCCCAGGGTCTTGGGATCGGGCTCCCTGCTCGGCGGGAAGCCTGCTTCTCCCTCTCCCACTCCCCTTGCTTGTGTTCCCTCTCTCGTTGTGTCTCTCTCTGTCAAATAAATAAATAAAATCTTAAAAAAAAAAACCTCATTCTCTTTCCTGAAAGACTCCTATTTTTCTTCTCATTCTCACTCCTCTTACTATCTCCAACAATAGGGACATTTCTAATTCTCCCCCGTATGTCAGAATCTTCCAATCCTCGTTTTTAACTCCAATTATCTAAGCTATCCGGGCCAACACATCAGGCGAAATCTTTCCACTATTCTCCTTTCCATTTCACCATTTTCTTTAATTCCATCCATTTTGAAAATATAACAGTGGATTAAGCCAACTGTTCCTCTCTACCCCTTTGTGCAGACTACTGGAGAAAGTGATATGATAGCAAATTTTACCATAATGAAGAAAATCAAATCTCCCAAAGTCAACTTCAAAGCTATCTCACAATGTTTCTCGGTTTCCCAGATTTTCCCATGTTCCTCAATTTAACAGCAACCAATTGAATCCATACCAATTTCTTCAACATACTCTCTTGAATGCTTGTCTCACTCCAATTACTGCCTTATCATTCAGATCCTCTTTTTAGCCAAAATTTTTAAATTTCCTTCGAATATTCTCTTCCTCACTTATTATTTAATCCTCACACAATGCTTGATGGTATTTTTTCCTCACAAAAGCATTGGAATGGTTTTTCACAGATTTATTAACTCATTTTGGATACTAAATCAAGAAGACATGTTAATCTTTTATTACACTTAATTTTTTCAGCATCTTTTAACATTGGTTGCTATAACTTCCTTAAATATTGCCTCCTATGATGATAAATTCTTTAAGATTTTCTTCTTCCCCATTGCCACTATTTTTTTTTACAAACTACTTTGTATGCCCCTTTCCTTCTGTTTATGTCATAGATGACATTATTCCTCAGTTTGTTTTAGACCCCTTGATTTTTCTCTCATCTTGGATGATCCTTTCCACATTTTCTTCCATCATGGCTTTAATAAATACCTATAAACAAATTATACCCAAATCTATGTTTCCTCACCAGTTTTCTCTCCTTAGACCCAGACTTAGATTGCTAACTTGAAATTTCCACTTGAGTTGTCATATTCTCCAATACTGAATTTCTTGTTTTGCCCCTAACACCTCCTTCTCATTCTCAATTGCCAATTTCAGTGAAAGCTGCCTAACTTTCTACACAGTTGGCCATGCAAAAGCTCTTATATCACTTAAAAAATACCTAAATTCTGCCCCTTCCTTCATACTATGCTTCACCAAATCATGTCAGTTCTTAGTGCTAACTTCACAAACCCATGCATCTTTATTTATCCCATTGGCACCAACCTTGATATATCTCACCTATATTTCTGAAATACAAAACAAAACAAAAAACAGATAACATTTTCCAAAGTTTGCCTGTCCCCAAGTTTTCCTTTCTGACCTATTCCCCCTACTAAAGTCAAGAAATTATTCTAGGCCATAAATTCATTTTGTTGCTTTTCAGAATCACCTCACTTTCTTTTAGGATGAAGGGCAATAGGCTCATTTGGTCTGCAAGTCCCTTTGTGATATGGCCCCTACTTATCTACTTAGAATCATCTCTTGTCAAAGCTCACACTGTAAAGTGAATTACATTCAATTTTCACTCCTTTGAATGTGCAATGTAACTTCTAACCTCTGACTTTCCCTTACTTATAAGACTCTTACTTTTGTTTCTTTAGTTTATAAACTCTAATATCCTTCAGGTTTCAGGGTTGTTGTTTATTACTGGAAAATTCTTCAACCCACTAGTAGGCAGATGATCCTCTTCTGTGTTTCACAGTGCTGAAATAAATTTGCTGTGATTTCCTTTTTACTTTTCTCTGTCTTTTATGAAACTCTAAGCCATGTGAGGGCCAAAAACATTTCTATTTGCCACTGTATACAAAGATATGATGTGAAGCTCCATATAAGTGCTCTAAAGGAATTTATTATATCAACAGATTCACTCATAAAAGAAAAAAAAGGCATGCAGATGAAGCAAATATGTAAAGAAGCCTGAGAGAATGGGGAGGGAACAAATCATACAAATAGATTATAATTTCTCCAGCAACCCTAATGAACACCTCACATTCCCATAGGTAACTGAGGCTCATTAGATAGTGATTTTCAACTGGAATCATAGGTCCCCTGTAGAGGGCCCACTGGAATTTGTGGGTGAGGGAATGCAGCTCTGCTTTTAACAGTTGTTCTCAACTGTGCATGCTTTGCTACTTAGCAGACATTTGGCAATATCTGGCGATAACATTTTTGACTGCCATAATTTGGAGAGTGGGGTGGGGGAGGTGGTCACTGGCATCAGTGGATAGAGTTCAGGTTGCAGCAAAACATCCAACAATACAAAGGGAAAGCCCCAACACAAAGATTTATCTAGCCTGAAATGTCAATAGTTCTGAGGTTGTGTGGTACAAAGTTTAAGATTAATATTATGTGCTGCATCTGATAAAATCAGGATGACCTCATATGACCTAACCACAAGTTATTTCCCCCTTGGACCTTGTGGGTAAGATCTCTTAGCCCAACAACTCCCTCTATCATATGGACAAGTTGTGATGCTTGGTTACCAATTAATAGCAGGTTTCAATTTCCTGCCAGCCTGCAGAACTATCCAAACAAGCTAACCGCATCCTTCTGCAGGAACCAGGAAACACACTGGCCTCTTGATATTACAAAGCCTGCCTCCCACAGCCTGGTTGTTAACTCTGTTCCCATGTGTGTCCCCTGTGTAGCCCTACATAGGGTCCTCCTCCCTAAGGCTGTGAGTATACATGACTAATAAACTGCCACTGATCTCACCTGTCCAGTGTTGGGTGCCATGTGTCCTGGCATCCTCATGACCTTAGTGTGGGAATTCTTCCCTCACCAGTGGATTAAAGAGCTGGAGATCAAAATGGATTGAGAAGCCCTATTCTATGGGAGCAAGCCTCCATGTCCTTCTGAGAATTTCTAGATTCTCTTGATTTTCTAGATTTTTCTTGAAAGGACAAGAACCAGTGCTTTATCAAGTCTTCAAAGTGGAATAAAATAAAAGCTTCAGAGGCCCAGAATAGATTTTTTTCATAGTTAAGTGATTTAGAATAATTTTGTCTGTCTTCTTTGGAATTTATTTCCTCAGAGTAATTAGTGAGAAACTAATTAAGGTAATAAGACCAAATGGATTAGCTTTCTGAAAGAAGTATTCCTTATTTAGTCTGCCCTCTGTGGGATTTAGAATCTTGGTTGCAGATTTCAGATGATATCCACTCAGTCCAGACATTTTTTCACAGACCTGGCATGGCAGCCTTGCATAAATGGCCTATAGTCATGTTGGATTATACTCAGCATCTGGTTGTCACCAAAAATGTAGATGCAATTCTAAGAAATCTTTTCATGGCATGTGTATTTTACTGAAGATATTGTAAAGTAATGGGGTGGAGGATTTACAGTAAGTGACACTCAGCAAAAACTTAGAGTAATATTGAGAGCATCGATTTTCTAGGTTATTGTGAGAATGAGGAAGATAGAGTAGTATTAGAAAATGGTGGAAATACACTAAAATAGTTGCTGCGTTAAATGTTATAATTTAGAAGTACTTATGATTACACAGTACTGTATTAGCAAATAACTCTTTTCACTTTTTAATGTTTTCCAAATTAAGTTTTATAGAACATATTTCTGAAATGTTCATGATGTTTTGTAAAAAAAAAAATTGTTATAAATTTAGTGTGGGAAATGCTAACTAAATCTTTGGTCTCTTCCTTGAGCTCCCCAATGAGCAGAAAAAATATTTTCAATGTTATTTAATCTAAGATTTATCATGCTAATTTGATTAGAAAATTTCTTTTCGCAAAATAATTTCTAATACCATAAGTGTTGAATAGAATAAACTGTGGGAAATGTCATTTTAGTTCACTTTGGAATTGTTATTGCTATATATATTTATATCATATTTATAGACGTGTGTGTTTATGTAAGGTTTAATCTGTTTAAAATTTTTTAAGAAACTAATATAAACAGAGGAACAGATACAAAAAATGTTCTGAAAATATTTATCTATATATTTATTTAATTGGTAACACAAGTGAGTTCTACAAAGAACAGGAAATTGCTTAAAAATAATATATTTAAAATAACAAAAATTACAGTTACAGATTTAATATCATAAGGCAAAATGTTTTATTTATATTTGTTCATATTATTTGTTATTTTGTTTATTTATTGAGCATTATAACAAAATGTTATAATAAATAATTATACTTATACAATTTTGGATGAAATCTCATTATTCTGCCCAAATTTGGCTAAGCAGAGCTGTTTCTATCTTTTAAAACTGTAGAAATCTATTATTCCTCAATTTCCAATGTTAATTTTCTTATGTTTCTTTCATTGTAAGTGTATACCGTGACTGCAGCTTGTATTGACTTTTCTCTGGATTCTACCCTGAACAAGAATATTATAGCTTATTCTGCATGAACTCAATATTGGCTTTTTGTCAATATTTAAGAATAGAATTTGCATGTCAACACTACAGTGAGAGTCAGAGTTGATTTAGAATCTTCTAAGAGATCGTGTAATAGCTCAGCAAATTTAAACGAAGATACTTTGGCCATCTTTGCATCTTAATGATATGAAATTGCTTTTAGACGGTTTAGAGGTAGTTTTCTCTTGCTAGATAGGAAAGAAAAAAAGAATAACACTCAGAGATGCAGGTAGTGAGGTAATGGAGCTAACAAATTGAGCTGAAGTGTGGTTGTTTTTTTCCTTGAGCTTCCCGATATTTTTATGAATATTCTAAAAATATACAAATGTATCATTTTTCCTGGAAAAACAAAACTTTCCTTAACAATCTTGACTTAAGTCAAACTTTTACATTGGTTTTAATCTTTGTTCAAAAGTTACCCTTTCAGGAGCGCCTGGGTGACTCAGTCAGTTAAGCGTCTGCCTTTCAGTTCAGGTCATGATCCCAGGGTCTTGGGACAGAGCCCCACATCGAGCTCCCTGCTCCGCAGGGAGTCTTCTTCTCCCTCTCCCTCTACCTGCTGCTTCCCCTGCTTGTACACTCTCTCTCTCTCTCTGTCAAATAAATAAATAAATCTTAAAAAAATAAGTTACCTTTTCTGACAAAGTTTGCCTGACCACATCATCTAAAAAATCATAAGTCCTCTACCCCAACATTCTCTATGCCCTTATGATGCTTAATTTTTCCTAAAAATTTCACTTCTTCAATCAGTGATATGACATAAAAATTTATTATATTTATTATATTATATTATATATTATTAATCTATGTCTCCAACTAGAATGTAATCTTAGAAGGCAAAAACTTTTTCTTGTTAACATCTGAATTCCAGTTCCTAAAATAAGATTTTTTATATGGGACAAATGGAGACACAGAAAATAATCCCACCTCAGCACAGACCAGTCAAAAATCGATTGCTTGTAGGAAGAAACAGAAGCAAATTCTTCTTCCTCCAGAGAAGGGATAGGAAAACTCCCACCTCTAGGACACAAGCAAAGATCTACTGCTCCTGGAGGACAGATAAAAGCAAAAACCCTTTACACATGGATGGATGGGAGGAAACTCGCTGAGACTAACAATATTGCATTAATAAAAATACCGCACTAGGTGAAACAGGGAAGAAGGAGTAAACACCACTTTCCCTCCCAAGAGCCACCAAGAATACAAGTCAGAGTTTGGCTCCCATAGTAGAAGGGGTAAGAATTCTAATAAAAGCACACTCCCAAAGCCAGTGATGCCTGGTCTGTATGATACTGAAGCTGAACCAAGAAAAATAGAGACTCCTTTCTGCATTGCATAAAGAGAAATCTTCTCAGTGCTACTTTATAAGGACTGCCAAGAGGGGAGTCTGGGAAAAAAACCTTTCACACCCCATGCCCTATTCTAAGCACAATGTAACAGCAAGCCACCACTAAAAAAATTTCCTGTAGTCAAAAGAAAATTATGATAACAAAACCCAAACCCAGCCCAACCAAGTCTTGGCTAGTTTGACTGAATTCCACATAACAAAGGCTTGAGAGAAGATTCATGTTCATGTCTGAGTGTAATATTTATCTTAGTCTCTACTGTTCACAAAGTTTCTGATACCCAATTAAAAAAAAAAACTGATACACAAAAAAGTAAGGAAAAAACCCAACCCATTATAAGAAATAAAGCAATCAACAGACTCACAGATAATTCAGAGGCCTGATCTATAGAACAGGGACTTGAAAATAACTGTATTCAGTATGTTATTGGTAGGCAACTACATAAAGAGAGAGACAATTTGAGCAGAAAGATAATAAATATAGGAAAAGTCAAATTAAAATGCTAGAAATAAATAAAACACAGTATCAGAGATAAGAGATTTCCTTGATGGGTTCATCAGTAATTTGGACATAGGCCAGGAAAGAATCTGTGAAATTGAAGAGAAGTCAATGAAAATTCACTGAAATACAAAGAATAAAAAAGTTTGCATGTGTTTGGGAACTAGAGCAGAGCTCCCAAGGACTGTGTAGCGATACGAGTCAGCACACACAAGAAACTGCATTTTCAGAAAAAAAAAGGAAAGCGAATGAGCAGAAGAAATGTTTAGAAAAATAATGGCCTAAAATTTTCCAAAATTAATGAAATACCACAAAGCACAGATCCAGAAGTTCAGAAAATCCCAAACAGGAAAAATACAAAAGGCAACAAACACACACAGGCACACATAAACACATCATGGTCAAACTGCTAAAACCAAAAGTAAGGAGTCAATCTTGAAGGCAGCTAGGGGTAAAGCTTGTGTGGGGTGGCGGGGATGGGGTAGGCAGGATTAAAAAAAATGCAAGACTTTCAGAGGAACAAATATAATAGTTATACTAGATTAGATGTTAGAAACAGTGCAAGGCAGAAGACAATGAAATTACACCTTTAAAGTTAAAAAAAAATGACGCAGAGTTCTATTCCAACTGACATTATCTTATAAAAAATGATCACTAGAAGACTTTTGTCTTACAAGGTAGTGCGAGAATTTATTGCCAACAGACATGCACGGCAAAAGATATTACAGGAAATGCTTCTGGAGGAAAGACAAAGACATCAGATGGAATCCTCGATCTCTAAGAAAAAGAAAAATCAACAGAATTCATAAAAGTGAATGCAAAGGTAAAGGAAATTTTCTTAATTTACAGATGTCAAAATTGATCAAATTATGTAATTTACATATGTATAGTTTATTATAGGTTAATTATTCCCTAAATAAAGCTGTTTAAAGCTGAATTATAGGTGATGCCTGGGTGGCTCAGTCAGTTATGTGTCTGCCTTCAGCTCAGGTCATGATCCAAAGCATTTAAAAATAAAATAAAATAAAATAAAATAAAATAAAATAAAATAAAATAAAATAAAATAAAATAAAGCTAAATGATAATATTAATAGTGTCCACAAATAATAACAATGTATTGTGGAGTTTATAACATATATAGAAGTGAAAAGTAAGACAATACTAACACAAAGATGGAAGGCAAGAAAAAAAAGTATAAGGCTTTAAGATTCGTACAGTCTAAGTAAAATGCAATAATGCCACTGGAAGGTAGACTATGACCGGTTAAATAAGTATATCATAAATGCAAGAGCAATCACAAATTTTAAAAAACTATAAATTATATCCCAATAATGGGGCTAAGTGAAAAAATGTGCAAACAAACCCAACACTCAATTTATCTAAATAATGCAGAAGGAACAAAAAAAAGAAAAGAAAAAAAGAGATGAATAGATAAAATTAGCAAGATGGTAGGTATCAATAATTATATTAAATAACAGTCAAATTACATTAAATAAAGTAATATATAAAAATCAGTCATTGTCAACTTGGAACCAAAAAAAAGTGGTTGCACACATCTTCAAATATAAAGATATATGTAAAAAATAAAATAATAAATATATTATTCAATACTACCCATTAAAATCTATAACTTTAAATGGGGAATTTGATTATATATAAGTTATATCTTGAAAAAACCCTACTGGTGTTTATTTCTCAATTTTATGCCAAAACAAATAAAAATATCTTATGATTATCTAAAAAGAGTCACAGAAACATTTGACAAAATTGAACAACTATTCATATTAAAAACTCCCAATGGGGGAACATTACTTTTTTGGTTAAGGGCATCTACAGTTAACATCAAAGTTTTAGTGAAATATTGAGCACTTTGATATAGTGAAAACAGGCTTACCAATCTGACAACTTCTATTAAATATTCTACTGCAACTTTTAACCAATGCAAAAAAGAAAAATATTAGTAGAAGAAAGAAATAAAATTATTCACACATGAAATAATGACTTTCATAGAAAATACTAAATTACCTCCCAAACAACTACTAGATGTAATTAACTTAGCAGAGTAGCAGAATTCCAGACCAATATAAGACAAATCACTTGTATTTCTAGCAGCAAAATGTTAAAAATTAAAACTTTAAAAAGAGTATCATTTATAATTGCATCAAAATCAGGAAATAGTAATGAAATTAACAAAAAAATGCACAGTACTGGAAAGTATACCGCATTACTGAGAAACATTTTAAAAGACCTAAATAAATAAAAACTACAACATGTTCATGGACTGGAAAACTCAATATTTTTAATATTTCCATTATTTACATATTTATCTATAAATTCAAGACAATCTCAATAAAAATTCCATCAGTCTATTTCATAGGAATTGACAAAATGATCTAACATTTATATAAAATGCAAAGGACTGAGAAGAACCAATTTTTAGGATAAAAATTAAACAATGGCTTTTAAGGGCTTATGCCATCTAATTTCAAGAATCACCATAAAGCTACAGTGGTCAAGACCCTGTTGCCTACTGATAAACATTAAGTTCTTTGGATTAAATAGTCTGCAAACAGACTCAAGAGACAATTCAAAGGGAAAATTGTCATTTTTTTCAACAAATGATGCTGAACAAACTGTATAAACTTGTTTAAAAAAAAAAAAAGAAAGAGCCTAAACCCTTAATTACAGCATTCATAAAAGTAACTCAAAATGAACCTTTCACTAAGTAAAGTTTTCATGAGAAGGCACAAAACATACTATTATAAAAACTTGAATGTCTGGAGTTAATCATAATTAAAAACTTGTATAGTCCAGGGGCACCTGTGTGACGCAGTCAGTTAAGTGTCCCAACTTTTGGTTTCAGCTCATGGTTGTGATCTCAGGGTCCTGAGATCCAGCCCCATATTTGCTCCACACTCAGTGCAGAGTCGGCTTGGGATGCGCTCTCCCTCTCCCTCTGCCCTTCCTGCTTGTCTTGTGCGCGCTCTCTCTCTCTCTAAAAAACAGGCAATAAATCTTTTAAAAAACGTATTATAAAAACTTGTATTGGAGCACCTGGGTGGCTCAGTCACTAAGCGTCTGCCTTCGGCTCAGGTCATGATCCTGGGGTCCTGGAATTGAGCCCCGCATTGGGCTCCCTGCTCCGCGGGAGGCCTGCTTCTCCCTCTCCCACTCCCCCTGCTTGTGTTCCCTCTCTCGCTGTGTCTCTCTCTGTCAAATAAATAAATAAAATCTTAAAAAAACACTTGTATTATCCACAAGATACATTTTAAAAGATGAAAATTCAAACCACAGAGAAAAAATATTTGTAATACACATTTCTGACAAAGAAAATGTACTCAATATATAAGTAACTCTTACAGATCAGTGATAATAAAGCAAATATCCAATACATAATAGGCAAACAACCCCATTTCACAAATAAATGTATACAAATGATCAATAGGAACCTGAAGACATGTGCAATATCACTGGGCAATGATCCCTGGGCACTAGAGAATGCAAATGAAAACCATACAGAGGGGCACCTGGGTGGCTCTGTTGGTTAAGCCATGGTCTGCTGTTCAGGTTATGATCCGCGGGTCCTAGGGTGGAGCCCAGTGTGGGTCTTCCTGCTCAGCGGGGAGTCTGCTTCTCCCTCTGCCCCTCCCCCCACTCGTGCTCGCTCCCTCGCTCTCTCTCAAATAAATAAATAAAATCTTCAAAAATAAAACAAAAAAACATACTGAGATACTACTATACACCACCAGAGTAGTAAATATTAAAATACATACCATTGGCAGCTCTTTCTGCTCATAGCTACTATCCCCATTTTTTAAAAAAAGCACCTTTTTGCACCAAACAAAACAAAAAATATTTACTATTAAAAATATTGAATATTTACTCCTAAATATTAAAATATTAAATATTTGTTGATGAGGTGGAATAGTTGGAATGCTCATACATTGTATGTAGCAGTGTAAATTTTATAACCATTTTGGAAATTTCTTATAGAGGTAAACATACACCCATCATACACAGTTACTCTTGAATTTCTATATGAATTTTAGAATGGATTTTTCAAGTTCTACAAAAAATATTTGTAGGATTTTTAAAGAGACTGAATTTAATATGTAGATCACTTTGTACAGTATTGATATCTTAGCAATATAAGTCTTACAATCCACGAAGACTTTCAATCCATGAATGGAGTAATGAGATAGTTTTCCGTTTATTTATGTCTTTAATTTCTTTTGGCAATGTTTAGTAGTTGTCAGTGTACAAGTCTTTAACCTACTTGCTTAATTTAATTCCTAAGTATTTTATTCTTTTTGAAGCTATTGAGAATGGAATTGTTTTCTTAATTTCCTTTTGAATTGTTCATTGGATTATTTTATAATAATAAAATTTACAATTCAAATATTATTCAAATGCCATAAGAAATGAAATCTTGCCATTTATAACAACATGGATGGACCTAGAGAGCATTATGCTAAGTGAAATAAGTCAGAGAGAAAAAGACAAATACCATATGTTCGTACTTACATGTAGACTTAAAGAAATTTTTAAAAAGCTCATAGATACTGATAGAGAACAAACTGGTGGTTCCCAGAAGCAAGGATTTGGGAGTTGGGTGAGATGAGAAAAAAAAAGTCAAAATGTACAAACTTCCAATTATAAAATAAATAAGTCCTAGGGATATAATAAAGAGCATGGTGACTGTAGTTAATAATACTGCATTGCATATTTGAAAGTTGCTAAGGGAATAAATCTTAAAAGTTCTCATCACAAGAAAAACAATTTCATTGGGGCGCCTGGGTGTCATAGTCGGTTGAGTGTCTGACTCTTGGTTTTGGCTCAGGTGGTGGTCTCCGGATTGTGAGATTCAGCTCTATGTCCAGCTCTGCAGTCAGAGTGGAGTCTGCTTGACAGAGTCTGCTTGAGGCTCTCTCTCTTTCTCTTTCTGCCTCTCCTTCCCCCCTCTCTAAAATAAATAAATAATAAATCTTTAAAATAAAATTAAAAAGAGAAACAGAAATAGGAAAAAATTGAGAGAAACAGTAATATTGGGAAAAATCTATATAATCCACCTCAGTATTTAACAGATAAAATTGAAAATAAGCAAGAGAAAGAATCATCACAATGATTAGATAAAATCCACCATCAGTTTTGTAGATAAAGTTTCAGTGAATATACCTAAGGTCATTTGTTGGCAGAGGTGAGTAGTTGCAGCAGAGACCATATGGCCTACAAAACCTAAAATAGTTCATCTCCAGTTCTTTACAGAAGAGGTTCTCCAACCCTGATAAACAGAATCAAACTATTTTTCTAAAGAAACAGTGGCTTAAAGAAATAAAGAATTCCTCATCTCACATTCAAGAAGTCATATGTATGGTGATTAATACAATAAAAAACAGCAAAAAAAAGTCATATTGTTGGCTGTTCACATCTCATAAAATAGCATCATTAGGACTCAAATTCAGACCCACTTTCTGCTTATTCTCCAGAAATGGCTCACAAGACTCTGCTCCAAACTGCAGAGTGTTTGTAGTGGCATATTCTGAGTTGGGTACTTAACCCTGCAAATATTTTTTATGTCAATAAGAAAAAAAGGGATAAAGGATATTTTGGGGCAACTTACAATGTGTGCTATATTTCCATATCACGTTATATTCCTCAAATCCCATGGACCATGGAGTAGTGCAAGAATTTATTGTATTATAAGACAAAAATTAAAATCTCAAAATCAAAATGTGCAGAATGTTTTCTTTGATGTTAATGCCATAAAAGAAGAAATGAATAATATTGCCCCAACTAAAAAAACAACCAATATTTGTAAATTAAAAAAAAAACTAATCTCTTAAATTAAAACTTGGGTCAGAGAGGATGATGAAATTGCATTTCTTGGCCAATTAAGAGAAAAGAAAATTATAATACCGTATTTCAAACATGGCATTAAAGTTGTATTCAGAAGAAAAATCTGTAAATGCTTTATTATTATACATCAAAGGGTGTACAATAAAACAAACTGTAAAAGAAAACATCAAGTCTATCCAGTCAAACTGGTAAAAGTTTACAAACGAGCAAAGGAAAACAGAAAAATTAAATATAGACAAGTATAAACAAAAATACCCATCTAGAAAACATAAAAACAAGACAATTATAAATACAATGAAGTATTTAGTGGGTTTGTGGTTGTCCTTCTCATGTTTTGATGAACACCCAAGCTGGTTTTTCAGCCAGTGTGAACAAGTATCTGCTCCAGCTGCTGTCTGTGCTGTGGTGGTGATTTGAATATTATGAGTATCAATGATGGGAATACCGAAATGCTAATGAGGCTTCATGTGAGACACTTATTGTTAACATGAAGGAGACCTAATTGTCAAAATAACTGGAGCAAACCCAATTGAATCGGAAATACTTAAACTCATTTCCATCACCTGACCACCACCCACATATCTTCAGGAAGCTGAAGGGCAGGGGTTTAATCTTTAATTTAAGTGAATTGCTTTAAAAGACTTCCTGCTTGCCTGTTTGCTGTTCCCTTCCTTCCTTACACTTTTTTTCCTCCCTCTTTGTTTTCCTTCCTTCCTTTCTTCCTGTGAATCTCGGGATAGGCACATGTTTGAAATATAAAATTGATATTACTTACATTTTTGGTTCATACATGCTGAACATTGAGATATTGCAAATGAACTTTAAATACTATTGAGGTTGCTAAAATTTCTGGGAAGAATAAATGTATTGGGATCATCTGCTGTATATCATCTGCTATCAAAAAATACTTAAAGGCAAAGACCAGGGAATGTTGATTTTGGTAAGTAGGGAAGATAGAATTGAGAAGTAATATAATGATAGACTGCTGTTTGCATTAATAAGAATGGTTGTATAAAGCTTTTTGTTGTTTTTTGTTGTTGTTTTTCTGAATTTAGGTTTTCCCCCCTGATTTAGCTAATGCCAGACTCCCATGCTGAAAGCAATTGAGCATCACGTTTTTATAAACAACTTGTATTCTGCAACCCAATCAGTCTCTACTTCCTCTGAGTTAAACAAGGGTAATATGGGGTCAGAACCACTCTATAAACATCTAATATGGCTAATCAGGAAAGATGGAGAAACAAAAGTACAAACATTAGGAACCAACAGGAGCTATTCCTGCAGTTATGGAAAACATCACAGCACAGTAATTATGAGAAAAGACTAAGTGAGACACTGTGCTCATGAATTTGAAAACCTCCATAAAGTGGATCATTTGCTAGGAAAACATAGAGAATGAAATTCCCCATTAAAGAGAAAAACCAATAATATATAAAACCAGAGGGAAAAGTTGAAGAATGATTCTCCAAAACAAATACTCTCATCCATTTTAATTTATGATGCAGATCTTTCAAAGTCTCACTAAATGATAATTTTATTAAAAGCTGAATCCAGGCCTTTAAATATACATTTTAATATATTTCATATGTTTTCCTCATTCCTTACTAATAAATGTTTTTAAGAGTGCTAATAGGATTTGTTTTCCCACTGCTCTTACAAATTGGCTGTTTTCTCCAAAGCTATATGTTAACTGGCCACATTAATGAACTCTTTTATTAATTTTTGTATAAGAACATGGTTAGCTGCAAATAAGTGAACACTCAACCAAATCAAGTTAAGCAAAATATGAAATTAATTAGCTCACATAATTAAACACTCCAGGCCTAATCTGATGTTTTTCAGATGAGGCTTGATTCAGGGTTTAACTAGCAATTTAAAATCACGATCTATCTCTTTTTTTTTTTTCCTTCAGTTGGGTTGGCTCCATTTTCAGACAGCATTTCCTCTTCTGCTCACATGAAGCTTTAGTAGTGTGATCCCAAGATCATATTCAGCAGCTGAGTAAGAACTTGCATCCCAGCATTGCCAGCTCAGATTACTAAGAGCCCATTTCTAACGTTTGGTGTAGTAGATAGCTACAGTCCCACCAAAACATTATGGACCCCTTCCCAGGAGTAGAAATGGTTGCTGGGAAATGACTTCCCAGCTGGGCACTACCTTTCTCAGTTCCCCACTACCCATAAAATTAGGTGAAGTCCTGTGAACAGTTCTTACTAATAGAATGTGAGAGAACAGATTGTGAGTACATGAATATCAGTACATTTCTTAAGATTGAATTATGCTTGCATTAAATAAAATACAAGGATGCCTGTGTGGTTCAGTCTGTAAGCGTCTGCCTTCTGCTCAGGTCATGATCCCAGGGTCCTGGGATAGAGTCCCACATGGGGCTCCCTGCTCAGCTGGGAACCTGCTTCTCCTTCTCCCACTCCCCCTGCTTGTGTTCCCTCTCTTGCTGTGTCTCTCTCTGTCAAATAAATAAATAAAATCTTTAAAAATAAATAAATAAATAAATAAAGATATAAATAATCATGGTGTATAGCATTAATACAATGCACAATCCTGCTAATGTTCTATTAGCTTTCCTACACACGTTAATAAGCAATATGTTTATTTGTGTCCCCCCTTTTTTTATTTTTTTGATGACTCTGGCTAAAGGTCTATCAATTTTGTTAATATTTTCAAAGAACCAGCTCCTGGTTTCATTGATCTGTTCCATTGTTTTTTAATTTCTGTATCATTTATTTCTGCTAACCTTTATTATTTCCTTCCTTTTCCTGGGTTTGGGTTTTATTCTTTTTCTAACTCCTTTAGGTGCAAGGATAAGTTGTTTATTTGAGGTTTTTCTTGTTTCTTCAGGTAGGCCTGTATTGTTAGAAACTTCTTAGAACTACTTTTGCTGCAACTCAAAGATTTTGGATAGTTGTGTTTTGATTTTCATTTCTTTATCATTTTTTATTTCTTCTTTGATTTCTTGGTTGACCCATTTATTGTTTAGTAGCATATTATTTAACCTTCATGTATTTTTGGTCTTTCCAGATTTTTTCCTGTGATTGATTTCTAGTTTTATAGTGTTGTGGTCAGAAAAGATGTATGGTATGAATTCAATCTTTTTGAATTTGTTGAGACTTGTTTTGTGGCCTAATATGTGATGTATTCTGGAGAATGTTCTATGTGCATTTGAAAAGAATGTGTAGGGACACCTGGGTGGCTCAGTCAGTTAAGTGTCTGCCTTTGGCTCAGGTCATGATCCCAGGGTCCTGGGATCGAATCCCAAATCGGGCTCCCTGCTCAGCAGGAAGCCTGCTTCTCCCTCTCCCTCTGCCTGCCTCTCCCCCTGCTTGTGCTGTCTCTCTCTCTCTGACAAATAAATAAACAAAATCTTTAAAAAAAGAAAAAAAGTGTGCATCCTGCTGTCTTAGGATGGAATATTTTGAATACATCTGTTAAATCCATAGATCATTATGAAGGCTAACTAAGATTTATATAGGTCATTATAAGGACTAGTTAAGATTCATATAATGTAAAAATGGGAACTTTGTCAGTGGAGAAATGAAACCAAACTGTCTACCGGTTATTTTTTTCTTTTATGGAAAACTACCTAATGGCCAATTAGTTATACAGTGAAATATGCTTGCAGTGAATATTTTTGCAGCAAAGATGTCTATGGCAGAAATAAGTCAGAGAAAGACAAATACCATATAATTTCACTCATATGTGGAATTTAAGAAACAAAACAAATGAGCAAAGGGGAAAAAAAGAGAGAGGAAAACCAAGAAACACACTCTTAACTAAAGAGAACATACTGATGGTTACCAGAGGAGAGGGGATGAGATGATGGGTTGAATAGGGGATGGGGATGAAGGAGTGCACTTGTGATGAGCACCGGGTAGTGCATGGAAGTGTTGAATTACTAAACTGTACACCTGAAACTAATATTACACTGTATGTTAAGTAGCTGGAATTTAAATAAAACTTAAAAGAAAAGATGTCTGTGGCAAAGATGCTTACAGGAAAATACTGGATACATTTCTGAACACTTGTACAATAAGACCTTAAAATGGGCATAACTATCTCACTGTGATTTTAATACAGATTTTTTTTATTATTAAGGAGACTATCTTTATATATACTTGTCAGAAATGTTTGTTCTTCAAGGTTATACTTGTTTATATATTTTACTTATTTTTCTATTGAATTTTCTTTATTGTTGACTTAATGAAAGTTATACAAACTCTATAGAGATTATGTTTATATTATGTTTTCAAATATTTTCTCCCTGTTCTTGATTTATCTTGCAACTTTCTTTGTGGAGACATTAGATCAATGACTCTTAATTTTAGTCCTTTTTTAAAAAATTTTATTTATTTATTTATTTATGAGAGAGAGACAGAGACAGAGAAAGAGCAGGGTGAGGGGCAGAGGGAGAATGAGAGAGAGAAGCAGACTCCCCGATGAGCGCAGAGCTGGAGTGGCAGGGCTCAATCTCATGACCCTGAGATTATGACCTGAGCTGAAATTGAGTGGAGGCTTAACTAATTGAGCCACCCAGGCACCCCAACAGTTCTTAATTTTAATGTAGATTTATCAGTCATTTGTTTTGTGATTTGCCCTATTTGAGTGTGAAGAACTCCTTCTTTACCCCTAAGACATAAAGATATTTGTTATATTATCTTCTAAATATTTGTAGGTGTTATCTTTCAAATTGAATTTCTTAATCTGTCTAGAATAGGTTTTTATGTATGGTCTCAAGAAAGGATAAAATTATATTTTCTTTCATATGGACAACTAATTTTTCCAGTACAGCCTGTTGTATAATTCAACCTTTCACAAGAAAGAATTCCAGTTCAAGAATTCCAATTCTGATGTGTGTGTTTATATTTTCATGATATTTTTTTTCCATTGTTATATTTATCTACCCCTGGTGCTTTCTTAACTACAATAACTTTTCAATATAGATGATAGTTAAGAGCAAACAAGCAATGTGAATTTTTAATATCGAGATATAATTAACTTATAACACTGAGTAAACTGCAGATGATTGATGTGTTAATCTGATACATTTATATATGGCAATATGATTAGCACCGTAGCTTTAACTAAACTTCCACTACATCACATAAATATCATTTCTCTTTTGTAGTGAGAACATTTAAGATCTAGTCTCTTAGCAATTTTGAAGCTATCTGAAAGTAGAGTGTTCCTATGAAATCTTTCATAACCCCGAGTGGCATAAAGAAAGCAATTATCACTAATTTATATAGAAAAAATTTAGAACACTCCCAGATCCATCATCCCTTCGGCTTTTCTGATACCTTATGACACATCTTGCTAATAGATGCACAAAATGAATCAAGATAAGCACAGACACTCACAGACACATTCAAAGCTCTGGCAGATTGATGCTAAGATACTGAGCATAGTTCCTGGGGAAGGAGTTTGGCAGTGACACTCTCCGTGCTCAGAGTGCGGGCTGCCTCTATTACAGATCACTGCAAAACAAATGCTGAATGCTATTTGTGCTTTTTTTATTTTTTCAAAGGTGAAAATCTTTGGATTTCTTTCAGTTAGCCAAAACAAGCACTAACGCTGGCCATTCATGGAAGCAAAGTGGCATAACATGAACTTTCAAAAAGCAGGAGATGCCTGTGTAAGATTTTTTATCTTACTGTGTTTCTAATCTCTGTAAAATCTATAGCGCTACCACATTTTTATTTCTGATATTAGCAACTTGTGTTTTTGTTTTTTTTTTCTTAGTCTTTCAGCGATTTATTGACTTTGTTAAACCTTTAAGGTTCTAATTGAATTGAAAAAAATTAAATTTTGGCTTTAATGATTTCCTTACTGTCCGTTTGTTTTCTATTTCATTGATTTCTGCTTTTATCTTTACTATTCACTTCCAACAGCTTTCTTCAACTTTCAGTTTTTTTCCTAGCATCTTGAGATGAAAATTTATATCACTAATATTCAGATTTTCTTATATTTTATATAGAAATTTAAGGCTAAGTAAAGCTAAGCAATATTTTAGCAACATCCTACAAGTTTTGATATATTTTTCCTTATCCTAGGAAACATTTTTTTCCACTGTTATTTTTCTCTGAACCATGTATTATTTAGAATTATAATTGCTTAATTTCCAAGCAGTTGAGGAGTTTTCTTCTGGTTATTGATTTCTAACTTCTTTCCTTTCTGGAAAGATAGCAGGCTCTTAATGATTTTAGTGCTCTGAAACTTCCTGAGGCTTCCTTTATAAACCAGGACATCATCAATGAGTTAGTTTGCTCATTTGGTCAAATTTGTTAATTGTATTTTTAGACCTTCTATGATATTTCTGGGTTTTTGGCTTTTGTTTTGTTGGCCGCTTCTTTCAGAACTGTAAAATGTCAGTATAATTTCTTACTAGAATACCAGACTTGTTCTTTTCTCTTCTAGTCCTGTCAAACTTAATAAGATGGATACCATTTCTAATTTCCTGAAATGGATATTAGACTACTAATTTTTTGCCAGCCACTCTTCTTCTAATACTTAAGTCTCTAAATTTTATCATAAGCAGATTTGGATGCACCCATCACATACTTTTGTGTTATGTTTGTATTATTCAACACAGTTCATTTTGTAGTTTCTAGGGTGCAATCTTCGACTCATATGTTGTTATAATTATATTATGTAATTGGCAAATGCTTTTGGATTTCCTAGTTGTCATATCGTTATTAATTCTCGCTTTATTCCAGTGTGTTCAGAGATCATACTGTATATTATTTCAATTCTTTGAACTTTGTTTAAGCTTGCTTATATGTGGCCAGTGTGTAGTTAATTTTGATAAATAATTCAATGTGTACTTGTTTAGAACTAAATTCTTCAGTTAGTGGATATATCTAAATCTACTTCCATCTATATCCATCTATCTATCATCTACCTAGCTAGCTAGCTAGCTAGCAGCTATATTTATATTTATATAGATCTATAATCTGTATCTCTATATACATACAAGCATACTTATATATATACATATAAACACATTTGATTTTGTCAATTACTATACGTAAAGCATTTATTGATTTTTATTTTTGTTTTGTCTTGAGGGAGTTGGACTTTTTGGTCTGTGTGCTTGATTTCTATTTGTCCTTAATTTTGAGCTTTTGAGAGTACTGTCTAAAGTATTCTACTTTGAAAATGAAATTGCTATTTCTCCTTTAAAAACCTCTTTTTTTTATTAATCTATTTTGAATCTATGTCATACCTTCTGGGGGATTCACTATGAATCTATGAAATTTCCATGATGAGATGTGCTTAACAGTCCATTTTGCCAGATATTTGTATAGTTACTTTCACTTTCTGTTGGTTAGTGTTTCTAAGGTGTATCTCTTTACATCCTTTTATTTTCAACTTATTTCTCCATACTTACATTTAAGTTCTGCTAATTACTGTAAACAGCATATGCATAAGTCTCATTTTTCCATTCCAACAATCATTTATTTTTTGAATTGGAGTGTTTAGTCTCTTTAAATTTACCTTAAGAACTCATATTTGTTTCAAGTTTATCTGCTCTTTATATATGTCCTTTATTTTTCCTTTTCCTTTTCTTCTTTTTTTTAATCTTTCTTGTTCTTCATCCTGTTTGCTTTTTAAATTTATTTAATTAATTTATTTATTTTATCGTTAATTTTTTTTTTTAGCAAGAGAGCACAAGCAGGGGTGGGGGAGGGGCAGAGGGAGAGGAGAGAAACCCAAGCAGGCTCCATGCTCAGGGCAGGGCTTGATCCCACAACCCTGAGATCATGACCTGAGCTGAAATCAAGAGTCAGACACTTAACTGACTGACCCACCCAAGCGCTCTAAATTTTTTTTTATTTAAATTTTAGTTAGTTAACATACAGTGTAATATTGGTTTCTGGGGTAGAATTCACTGATTTGTCACTTATCTATAACACCCAGTGCTCATCACATCACCTTAACACCCATCACTCATCTAGCCCGTTCCCCATCCCCCTCCCTCCATCAACCCTGTTTGCTCTCTATTGTTAAGAGTCTCTTATGGCTTGTTTTTCCCTCTTTCCTTTTTTTCTTTTCCCCCTTCCCATGTGTTCATCTGTCTTCTGTCTTAAATTCCACATATGAGTGAGATCATATGGTATTTGTCTTTCTCTGACTTATTTCACTTAGCATAATACACTCTAGCCCCATCCATGTCATTGCAAGTGGCAAGATTTCATTCTTTTTGATGGCTGAATAATATCCCATTGTATATATATACCACATCTTCTTTATCCATTCATAAGTCAATGCACATTTGGGCTCTCTCCATAGTCTGGCTATTGTTGATAATGCTGCTATAAACACCAGAGTGCATGTATCCCTTTGACTCTGTATTTTTGTATACTTTGGGTAAATGCCTAGTAGTGCAATTGCTGGCTGATACAGTAGTTATATTTTTAACTTTTTGAGAAATCTCCAAACTGTTCTCCAGATTGGCTGCACCAGTTTGCATTCCCACCGTTGTTTGCTTTTGGATTAATAAAAGTATTTTTCTTACTGTCTTTTTTCTCCCTTTTAAATTGCTATTTGTAGATTTTTTTTATTCTTTTGAGAGTTATCATAGAGATTATATTATGCATCCTCAACTTATTATAGTTTAATACAAATTATTACTTTCACCATTTCCCAGTAAATACCAGATCTGCAGCTTGCTGCAAAACAAATACTGAACACTATTTTTGTTTTTTTGTTTTTAAAGCAAAAACCTTCTTTATATATCTTTCATTTGGCCAAAACAGGTACTAATGAAGTTACTCTAAATTGAACTCTGATCAACACTTTCTCTGTTAAATTCAATATTTTATATATTTCATAGAAAGTGTTTGTTACCAAATTGACTGCTAATTGGTGCCTCTAAAAACATTTGTCTATAATTTTGTACTTCTTATGTGTTTAAATAAAAATTTTGCTTACAAAATTTTTTGTTAATAAAATTATTAGATAATTACTTTATCCCCAAGTGTTTACAAGCATGTCATGAGTATAAGTTTAGGAAGCAAAACTAATTACTTTGCCAAAACATTAACATCTTGTCCTTGATCCAGCTACCTGATTAAGAATGAGGTTAATATTATTATTTCAATCAGATGGTCAAGTATATATTTTTAGATCATTAAAATGTTCTTTAATAGCCTATATTTCATTGTCAGCTTAATTTTTACTTTCTGATTCAAAATAGTTTGGATATAACTTCAATACCTTAATATGTGTATCTATTATGGAAGCCTCTCTAGCACAGTAATTCTAGGGGAAAAAGGATTCAGGAGTTTGGTATTTTTTATTTCATTATTTTACTGTGATTGTTGTACTTATGTTCAACTCAAACCATTTCTCAATTAAAAATTATTTTTCTTCAAAATGTTCATAATTTGATCTTAAATATATATATTTATATATAAATGAAGTATATATATAAATATATCTCTTATGTTTATAACCTTACACAATTAGTCCTCTATTTTTCTTTCCAAAGATATTCAATGTTTACTCTCACTTCCAATTACTCAGTAAAAATGTGCATATTTGACTCTCTGACAACTTTTAAATTGATTTCACTTCCTCTGTATTACAAAATGGTAGGTTGTAATTGGAACGTAATTTTTTAGGAAATGAAGGACAGGGTTTATTACACCAGGTAGAGTGTCATAGTCCATGGCAGGTCAACAATCCCTATGCCAACAACTAGAAAACTGGGGTAAATATACTTTTATAAGCATCAGAGAACTAGAAAATGACTCAGTCTAGACAGTCTAAAATACCTGAATGGAGACAAACATTTGGAGCATGGGCAGCCATTTCCCCAACCGGGCCCCAGGAAGAGTTTGTTTTGTTGAGTTCATGACAGGACGGGATTTTGCAGGCAATGGGGTACTTTTATTGAGTTCAGTTTGCCAAATATTCTGTTTCTTGATCTGGGTGCCTATTATATGCTTGCTTTCCATTTTTGAAGATTCATTGAGCTCTACACTAATGTGTTTGCATTTTTTGTATGCATTTTATACTTCAATTAAATAATTTTAAAAGTAAATGAAGAATAGCATCAAAATACACAAACTAGAAATTTTGTAATTTTATGATATCTGGGAACTCGCTGAGTTGAGAAATGGAACAAGGCATAATTTAATGGTGTTTGTAAATAACATTCTATTGAGTATAATTGTGACATGATTTGAATGCATTCATGAGTGTCACTGTTTAATTTTCTGTAATCAAAATTTTTAAAAATACTGTTTGCACAGTGACAAGTTCAATGACTTACAAAGCTAGCTGCTTGGCCCTTTTTTAGATTTACTGATGAATCTAATGGTATAGATTGTTTAATCCAGCTGACCAGCACCTCTCACTAAACATGTGACATTACACAAAAAGTAATCTGCCCTTTTCCCTCTGACTCTGCTCTAGATTTAATACAACTATATTTCTCTCTAGACAGAGTTCCTATTTCTTAATGGCACATTGTGCTTTCCTCACTAGACTTTCACCACACAATACAAGATTGCAAAAAATAATATGGAGATATTAGATCTATTTATTTGCTTTGTGCATATTTCAAAAGAAAAATTTAAACATTTCAAAGACTATAATTACATAGACGAGATGGGATCTAACAGAAAAGAAGGAAGAAGGAAACTCAGGAGTTATTATGAAGCCAAGAGAGTATGAGAGGTGCACGTAATGTGTCTGATATATCTGGCTTCTGAAATAATTCCTGGGATATAGTAGGCATTCAATAAATACGTTTTCAATGGAATGAATAGATTTTTTAAATTGCAAATTATTTTCATAAATCTTTGAGTAAATATTTTCATAAATCTTTGAGTAAAATTAAACCACACAAAAACATAATCTATATATCCTATAGTTTTTGAGAGTCTTGGCACATCACTGTATTCCCCATAATGCATATCCTAAACTGAGAGGCCCAGCCATAAAGACATAATTAGGAATATGTTCAAAGCTTAAGATGCAAGTTTGTTCAACATACTCTTTGCTGTAAAGTAAAAACTACCTATACATCAACAAATGAGGGTTAAATTCACCCATTAAAATACATGTACTCTAGTGAATTATGTAAGAATTTATTTTGGGGAGGTGAATGCTTTTAACTTTTTATATAATCATGCATTTACACTATCTGGAAGCACTGCAACACAGTAAATGAAAGCTAAGGTTTTTTTTCTTTTTTAGAATTAGATAATACAAATTAAGCATTTATAATTATATCTGAAACAAAGTAAGTGCAATGTAAGTATTGGTATTCCTATTATATGTGTTTTATATTTTTTATAAACATGTATTGATTCAATTTTAGGAAAACAAAATACATTATAATAAAAATTGTTTTAGCAGATTTTCATGGCCATGGAAGTCTTTTTGATATGATGTTTAGTGAAACTATATGTGAGAAAATCATTCATTATATGATTTAACTGCATATAAAATGTAGAAGTAGACCAAAAAAAAGAGAATGTTAATATTCATCTGGGTTTTATTGAATTATAGACTGTTTCCTTTTCTCTCCCTCATTTTTCTATATTTTACCAAGAAATGCCACATTAAGAATTTAATTTTCAAAAACATGGATCAACACGCACCCTTCTTGGGGAAACGTCAATATAAGGCAGATTATGACCAGGATATGCTTGTGACAATGTAGTGTGAAGGCAGCTCTCACATTTCATCATCCAGGCTCAAATCTTTATCACTTTTTAGATGTTTGCTTCTTATTTTTACATGTCCTTTTAAGGCTAAGGCCTAAAATTTTGAACATGAGGGAGCTTTTTGTAAACGAATAATCTTCAGCACACTAAAACAAATGAGCTTTCCAATGAGGATAAGCAGGAGAAAAATATTTTAGGTGGTATAATCTATAAGCCAACTTATTTTTTCATACTTATCTTAATTTACAAAGTTCAGGTTCCCAATCAAAAGTTCTAGTTTTCCTAGAAATTCATTCTTTTCTGCTCAGAGGAGCCTGGAAATAGCCCATGCCAGGATACCTCCCTTGCCTTAAACCCAGGGGAAAACCCTCTAGAGGCCCAGGCAGTCTCACCAGGCCCAAATTCTCAATCAGGGCCATGAAGGCCGTTGACAAAGGCCTAGCTGATTCAGTTAAACCAAAGTAGAAATAAACCCTCCATGTTCTTGTCCCTCATGACTCATGAAATCATTAAAAACCAATATTTAATTGAGTCCATCTCTGTGTCAGACAGTCTTTGACAAGGGCAATTGCAAATTAATTACCAATACAACTAATTAAAGCATTCTAAAGGGAATATTCATACCGAGAGCCTGAAGCAGGGCTGACTTCACACCATAAAAATTGTCATGCAATCTTATAAGGAAGATAGATCAGGAGAAACATATCAGGCAGGGTAATAAAAATGGGGCCAGAAGTCGAACCAGGAACCTCTTTGTCTGACTCCTCCTGTACAATCCTCTGAAAAACTCAGAACCACATTAATTCTTAGTGAAATCAAGCTAGGTCTAATATATGGAGCATCTACCTTTACCCTTTTTGTAAGCACACAGCCTGTGTGGTTTGCATGCTATGTAACTTCTGTCTGGAGAGTATCATCACTTGTTCTGAGTTGTGGCTGACCAGCTACTGTACCCAGAGTGAGGTTGCATCCTTCAGATAGTCCTGAAAAGAACTAGCTTCCCTATCCTGCCTGAAAAACCATGGGTGGCAGTGGGCCTGATCGGCAGCTTAGTGACATGTCAACTTCTTATTGATAGGGTGCATACAAGTAAGTGGACTATGGAGGTTTCTTCCACTTTCCCTGCTTGTTTTTGAATATTTTAATATTTGCCTAATTTTTGGATGTTTAATTTCTACTTAAAGAAAAGCTGGAGAAGAGAAAATACAAAACAGATAAAACCTGTAACTTTATTTTTACATCTATTTGAAAATACTGGTGAAGTAAGTTGACACAAACTATGAAAACAACACATTTAGATGATCTGTGGATTTTTTTTAACTACATCATTCCTTTCTCCCAGTAGTGTAGATAATTAAAATATTTATCTGTGTTGCCCCCTCCTTCCATCACCATTTTTCCCCCATGGGTTGTCTTTTTAAGAGTAGGAGAATGTCTTCTGTCTGTAGTTTATGTGGACAGACACAGATGCTCTTGCTCTTGTAGCCTCAATTAAAGCAAGTAGCAAGGGGGATGGTGAAAGAACCAGGTCAAAGAGCCATGTTGTTTTTATACAACTACAAAAATTTGAAGGATGGCTAATGATTTTTAAGGTTTTTACATATTTATATATAAAAGTATAAGCACGTAAAATCTCATGAGAATCAGTAGTGTATTTAATAACTGCAAAATATGTTAAGGCTTTGGGCCTCTTGGTTAAAAAAAATAAAAATAAAGATAATCATAATCAGTACTATTTTTAGTGTTAAATGTTTATTTGGAAAAGTTAATTGTCCCCAGGCTAGTCTACTGAAAGGATTTGACCAGTCCATTAAGTTCACTCCAGTGTTGCCATATAAGCCCTCTTTGGTGAATTATAGTGTGGCTGGTGTATTCTGGGAGGCACATGTGACAGTGCTAATAAGAAGTGTTAGAAACAATGAAACTACAATCAAAGGTTAAAAAGACTTTATTCCACAAACATTATTCATGTTCATTTTGGATCTCTTGTTAGTAGGAGAAATAGGCAGAAATGTCCTTGTTATGAATCCATGTATGTGTACTAAAAACTCAATACAGAGATTTTGTGAATAACAGAATGCTTTGATTTGGTGTCTACTATCAAGGTGCGAGGCGAGAAACTTACATGTGCAAGAAAATCTGTCTAAACTAATCCTGACTTAATCAGGTCCTGAATGTGTTAATTCAACCCTTGGTCTTCATTTACATTCTAATGAGCTGTGGCAACAACTGAAATATTTAAGGACTAATGTAACTGTGAGTGAGTAATTGAAAGTTTCAGTCAGGAGAAAAGTTCATTAGGTTTTAGGTTATTGAATAATGTCAGCTTCACAGAATACACAGATCCATAATTAGCACAGTATTCATATTTTCTCCTGTGTGCCCACTTACTTTTGCTTTAGATCAGAGGTCGTAGAAGAGAGGAATGTCTCAAAGTGAGGAAATTCACCTCGCAAAAAAATATTCTCAAACAACAGAAGCAAGTTCTGAAGACTTTTCAGAGGCTTAAATTTTATTTGAGGGCAAAAGATAAGCAAAAAAAAAAAAAAAAGGCAGTAATGAAGAAAATTAACAATTTAAAATAGATCCTTAGGAGAATCATTTTTCTCTAAGGAAAAAACAGGCATTTCTTAATGAGATAAAACATTTATTTTGTATCGTGTCTTTTTTACTTTTTTCTGACTTTGGTTTTGAAAGTTTTGTATTGAAATTGACACCCTCTTGGTTGTTTAGCCAGTCACATATCATATCCATGAAGATAAGTTATGATCTGTGCACCAAGAAATGCCTGCTATGCTTGTGAGAGAGTTTACTTTTATTTTTATATTTTCTTAAATAGACATTGCACATCCCTTGCTATGATAGGAAATAACATAAGGCATACACAACATGTATGGCACTAAGGGGAGGGTGTTCTGCTAATAAAAATGATTCCAAGGTCCCTTAGGATAATTCAGTAATTTAGAAAATAAATATACAATTGTCTACCTCTGCCAGAATTAATTAGCAATAATACTTACAACAAATGAGCAGAACTAGAACTTCCATCTTACTTCTTTTTACTCTAGACAAACGAACGAATTAACTCCACATTAAATCACCTAAGGTTACAAGCCACAGGAACTCCAAAGATCCATAATACTCTGCAAACCATAGTATGTTTTGGATCATATACTGTTTCTTTGAAGTAGTGTCAGTTTCTCACATGAGGTGGACTAAGTTTGAGAGGAGGACAGAGGCCAAAGGAGAAGACTTACATCATTAGTTGTAGGTAAAATAGCATACAAACCTTTGACAATCTTTTTAAGTATCTCAGTAACTGACCAGGGAATTCAATTGAGTTTGAAACAGACAGATTCTTTTATAACTGTTTCCTATAATGCAATGCTCTTCAACTGACTGCATTTTAAGGTTTAGGACAGAGATTTTCATTTAATTGACCTGGAGCTAGACTCAAGAAACAGTGTTTTTACCAAGTCTCCAGGCAATTCAAAAAACCATTTTGCCATCAATTTGCCTTTAAAAAATGTTGGCTTGATCATACATCTACACTATGGTTCCCAAAAAGAAAAGCAGCAACTGCTCTGTTCCTCACCTGGTTACTTAGTCCTCTTCCCCATGTTTTTAAGAAGGCTAAAAATATAATTTCTATAATTTGGTATTGGCATACCAGTCTACAAAAGGACAGTATTCACTTAGGTAGTTGATACCAGAGTGTTCTGGAGAAGATTCTTTCGAAACTTCATAAAGATTAGAGAAGCCCATTAACATATGAACATCCTCATCCTTGTATGTTTGACTGCATGATTCTAAGAGTAGCATATGCCCACTTGATCTGGTGCTATGGTCTCCAACAAAAGACTAACTCCTGTAAAAATATTAGTAATGGTCAAGTGCTGATGTTAAGCCAGAATATGACTTTGTTTAATTTGTTAGTCTTAATACAAACCTGTATGGTCACAGTTAGGCAAGTCTTAAAATATTTTCTACCTACATAATTCAACATGATTTGGTACCATGGCTTCTAGCAGTAATTATCATGTAAATATATACATGCAAGTTTTCAAGTACTGAAAATAGATTTCATGTAAGTTTGCAAATGAATTTTCCAGAATCAAGGTAATATTTCCCCAAAATAGTCTTCTAAAAGTAAAGTCATGGGACTAATGAAAGCAGTGCTTAAGGGAAATTTATAGCATTAAATGTACATTTTGGAAAAGAAAAAACTCTAACATGAATATCTGAGTGTCCACTTTAGGAAACTAGGAAGAGTAAATTAAATCTATAGTAAGCAGAAGAAAAATAATAAATAATAAAATATAAAACAGCAATCGATAAAATTGAAAACAAAATCAGTAGAGAAAATCAACCAAACCAAAAGCTGATTCCTTGAAAAATTAACATAATCAATCAGACTATATGGCCCTTATAATTAAGAGGAAGAAAAAAAAGATACAAATCACTAATATCAGAAATGAAAGAAAAGACATCACTACAGACCCCATGGCCATCAAAAGGATAATAAAGGAATACTATAAACAACTTTATGCCCACAAATTTGATAACCAAAATGAAATGGACCTATTCCTTGAAAAACACAATCTGCCAAAACTTACACAAGAAGAAATAAATAAACAATCTGAATAGGCTTATATCTGTTAGAGAAATTGAATCAATAAACAGTAACAGAAAGCATCAAGATCAAGTGGATTCACTGGATCCAATGTCTACCAAACATTTAGAGAAAACATTATACCAATTCTCTACAATCTCTTTACAGAGCAGAGAAGCAGAGAGAATACATCTTCATTAATTCCATGAGCTATGACTCTACTACCAAAATCAGATGAACACATTACAAGAAAAGAAAACTACAAATCAATATCTCTCAGGAACATAGATGCAAAAATCCTTAGCAAAATATTAGAAAACCATATAAAAATGTATAAAAAGAATTATGCACCATGATTAAGGAGGATTTATTCCAGGAATGCAAGGCTGGTTCAAAATTCAAAAAATCATTTATATCACATCAACAAGCAAAAAGAAAAATCACATGATCCTATCAATGAATTCAGGAAAAGTATTTAACAAAATCCAACACCTGTTCATGATAAAAATTTTTGATATTCTAAGAAAAGAGGGAAACATCCTCAACTTAAGAAAAATCTACAAAAACCTACAACTAACATCATACTTAATGGTAAGAAACAAAACTTTCCTACTACTATTACACACAAGGCAAAGACGTCATCTTTCTCTACAGTTTGTCAACATTATACTGCAAGTTCTAGCTAAGTATTAAGACTAGAAAAGGAAATAAAAGATATACAGTTTGGGAAGGAAGAAGTACATCTATCTTTGTTAACAGATGGCCTATGTAGAAAACCAAAAGAACTGTTAAAAGATTCCTGGAACTAATAAGTAATTATTTCAAGGTTTCAGGATATAAGATTAATATGCAAATGTCAACTTTTTCCTATATCAGCAACGAATAAGTGAAGTTTGAAACTGAAAACACAATACTATAGTGTACCCAAAAATGAAATATCTGGTCACAAATCTAACAAAATATGTACAAGATCTATGTGAGAAAAATGACAAAACTCTGATGAATGAAAGCAAAGAATTAAATTAATGGAAAGATATTCCATATTCATAGGAATTCGATATTGTCAAGAGGTCAATTCTTCCCAACTTGGTCTGTAGATTCAATGCAATCCCAATAAAAATCCCAGCAAGTTATTTCATGGATATTGACAATACGAATCTAAAATTTATATGGAAAGGCAAAAGGCTCAGAATAGCCAACACAATATTGAAGGAGAATAAAGTCAGAGGACTGACACTACCAACTTCAAGACTTACTATAGAGTGACAGTAATCAAGACAGTGGGGTGTTGGTGAAAGAATAGACAAAGATACCAATGGAACAAAATAGCACAGAAATAGGCCACATAAATATAGTCAACAGATTCTGATGAAAGAGCAAAAGCAATCAAATAAGCAAATATTGCCTCTTCAACAAGGGGTACTGGAACAACTGGATACCCACATGGAGAACACACACACACAGACACACACACACAGACACACACACACACACACACGATATAATGTTAATGTTAATTCTATCTCAGTAAAAAGGAAAATGATTCTGGACACAGGTCATACACTCTACAAAAATCAACTCACATCACAGATCTAAGTGTAAAATGCAAAATTATAAAACTCCTAGAAGACAACATAGGAGAAAATCTAGATGACCTTGAATATGGTGATGATTTTTTAGATGTAACACAGAAGGCACGATCCATGGAAGATGTAATTGATTAAGTGGACTCCGGTAAAATTTAAAACTTCTTCTCTATGAAACACAATCTTAAGATAATGAGAAGATAAGCACAGACTGGGAGAATATGTTTGCAAAAGACACATTTAATAAAGCACAATTATCTAAAATATACAAACAATGCTTCAAAAACAACAATAAGAAAACAAACAACCCCATTAATAAGCGAGTCATAGAACCAAATAAATATCCACAGGAAAAATAGATATTGGTGAGGATGCGGAGAAAGGGGAACCCTCTTACACGGCTGGTGGGAATGCATACTGGTGCACCCACTCTGGAAAACAGTATGGAGGTTCCTCAAAAAGTTAAAAATAGAGCTACTCTACCACTCAGCGATTGCACTATTGGGTATTTATCCCAAAGATACAAATGTAGTGATTCAAAGGGGCACATGTACCCCAATGTTTATAGCAGCATTATCAACAAATTATGGAAAGAGCCAAATTATGGAAAGAGCCCAAATGTCCATCAACTGATGAATAGATAAAGAAAATGTGGTATGTGTGTATATATATATATATATATATGTATTATATATAATACATACATATATTACAACATTACTCAGCAATAAAAATGAATGAAATCTTGCCATTTGCAATGATGTGGATGGAACTAGAGTGTATTATGTTAAGCAAAGTAAGTCAGTCAGAGAAAGACAAATACCATATGATTTCGCTCATATGTGGAATTGAAGAAACCAAAACAGACGAACACAGGGGGTAGAAAAGGGAGGCAAACCGTAAGTGAGACTCTTAACTATAGAGAACAAACTGAGGGTTGCTGGAGGGAGGTGGGCAGGGGATGGGCTAAACAGGTGATGGGTATTGGGAGGGCACTTGTGATGAGCACTGGTGTTATATGTAAGTGATGAATGACTAAGTTCTACTGCTGAAACTAATATTACACTATATGTTAACTAACTAGAAGTTAAATAAAAACTTGAAAAAAAAGAACTGGACAGGTTTCTCACAAAGATGATATACAGATGAAAAGTGGTTATATGAAAAATACTCATCATATGACATTAGGGAATTGCAAGTTAAAACATAAGCACTATACAACTATTAGACTGGCCAAAATCTGGAATACTGACAACCTTGAATGCTGACAATGATGTAGAGCATCAGAACTATTCATTCATTGCTGATGCGAATGCAAAATGATACAGCCACTCTGGAAGATTTTTTGGTAGTTTCTCACAAAACTAAACACACTCTTACCATATGATCCAGCAAACATGATCCTTGCTATTTACTCAAGAATTCAGAAACTTTCATCCACACAGAAACCATCACATAGATGTCTATAGCAACTTTATTCACAATTGCCAAAACTCAAAAACAACTAAAATGTCCTTTAGTAGGTGGTTTGATAAATATATTGAGTACATCCAGGCTATAGAATATTATTCAGTGCTAAAAACAAATTAGCTTCCAAGCAATGAAAAGACATGGAGGAATCTTAAATACACATTACTGAGTAAAAAAAGCCAATTTAAAAGAACTGTACACCTTATGATTCCAACTTTATATACTTTCCGGTAAAGGCCAAACTATGGAGACAGCAAAAAAATTAGTAACGGCCAGGAAAGAGGGAAGGATGAATAAGCATAGCACAGAGGGTTTTAGGATAGTTGAAACTATCTGGTATGATACTGCAATGGTGGACACATGTCATTACATATAAGTCAATACCCAGAGAATGTACATCACAAGTAAACTCTAATGTAAATTGTGGACTTTGGCTGAAAATGATATCAATGATTCATCACTTGTAACAAGTGTACTTCTGTAGTATGAGATATTGGTAATGGGGGAGGTTGTGTGTGTAGGAGAACAAGAAATATCTGGAAACTATACTCCCTGTTTAGTTTTACTTTGAACATTAAAACTGCTTTAAAAATAAAGTTTGTTAAAAAATGTTACATAATAATCATCAATGGCAAAATGAAACAAACTAAAAACAAAAAATATTACATTAAGGCAGGTTTTATACTACTTATACGTCATAATTTATAAACAGTAGAGTGGCTTATATGACTCGCAACATTCTTAAAAAAATTAGAGTCAAGTCCTAACCAAAGCTTCTTAGCCAATGCTCCTTAGAAAAAGACCTTTGGCAGAGAGGCTCATGCTATCCTTTTTAAGTGTAATAGCCGAAACGTTCATGCCACTAGACACAGTTTCTAGCCAAGAATTTCCAAAGAAAAAAATTTTAACTTGCTGCAGATAAAATAATTACTACAACATGGTAGTCATTTTGGAGTCAAGTAAACTTGTCTCATAAAAAGTAATGATTTATAACTCATTATATTTCACCAGTTCTCATGCAAAAATAAATACACACTTATATTAGGAAAATATCTCCACACTGTAGAATACCACTTCAAATAAATATATCTCAAATCATTTCATCTTGTGAAGTAAAAATATTGAAAAGCACTCTGTTATTACTGGCCTATAATACATAAAAAGAAACTTCTAAACAAAAAAATAACAGGACAAGTAATAATTTCCTGGAATATCATAGATCTTAGTGTACTCGTTTATGGTTCCAGTCTATTATTTTTGGGATAAAAAAATACATGGTAATTAACACGCCAGAGGGAAACGATCTAGTAAAGCTGAACGTAGTTCTATGTGGGAGTAGTCATTTTAAATGGGAAAGCAAAACAGCAGTTTGGTTAATTACTATTATTCTAAAAATAGAGGAAAAGAATGTTAGTGAGTATTACTTATTAACCACATGTATGTTAGTGAGTCAAACTTTTTAAGATGAAGTATATCTTTTCATATGATGCCTACAAAATTTGGAAAGCTTTAAGTTATGACTGCAGGATGGGCAAACCTGTAATCATACAGACACATCTGATACTCATTAGAGCTTTCTATTCTGATAACTAGCAACAGGAAGGAACAATGAAAGCATATGGAATAGATGGGGAAAAAAAGAGCTAGACCCTACCCACCCACACACAAAAAGTATTGGTTTACCCTCATAAGGAACATTTAAAGGGAGTTCAAGTAAAAGAAGTCAAGAGAGTAGATCCTGAAAGATCTCATTATAAAAACAAAATTCTAACTCTATGGTAACAGATGGTAACTAACTTATTGTGGTGATCATTTAACAATGTATACAAATATTGAATCACTATGTTGTATACCTGAAACTACTATAATGTTAAAAGTCATTTATGCTTTAAAAAAATTAGGAAAATAACCAAAGGGGTAATTAGCAATCCTTGAGAATTGTTAAGACAGGAAAACCTCTCCATGTCTTTATAACTTTCTAAAACTATATTATAGTCCTTTTTTGTTTCTATTATATGTTGTCATTTCCAAGGTTCTTTATGTTTGCAAAGTTGTTTTTAACATATAAAGATAAGGAGGGGGCGCCTAGGTGGCTCAGTCCGTTAAGCGTCTGCCTTCAGCTCACGTCATGATCCCGGGGTCCTGGTATCAAGCCCCGCATGGGACTCCCTGCTCACTGGGGAGCCTGCTTCTCCCTCTGCTTCTGCAGCTCCCCCTGCTTGTATTCTCTCTCACTCGCTCTCTCTCAAATAAATAAATAAAATCTTTTAAAAACGATAAGGAGAATGAAATGTGCCTGCTTCTATGAAACAAAACCATTCAACTCTGCTTTGCTTTAAAGATACTGTTTTTCTTAGGGGCACCTGGGTGGCTCAGTCGGTTAAGCGGCTGCCTTCGGCTCAGGTTATGATCCTGGAGTCCCTGGATTGGGTCCCGCATTGGGCTCCCTGCTTGGCAGGGAGTCTGCTTCTCCCTCTGACCCTACCCTCTCTCATGTGCTCTCTCTCTCATTCCCTCTCTCTCAAATAAATAAAATCTTAAAAAAAGGTATTGTTTTTCTTCATAACTACAAAAGATTCATTCGTTATCCATAGGTGACAAGAAATTGTTAAATATCTGTGACCAGCAGTCTTGGTCAACTGGGTGCTCTGAGTGTTCTTCTAGGATAGAAATGGACAGAACATATTTTGGTATGCCCTCATAGGAGGTAGAAGACCCTTAGGTGATCTTACCATCTCATCTCCCCCCAGACACAAATCCAACCCCTAAATGCAAACACACACACTCAAAAGGAAAACAAAACAATACACACATGTATGATTTGAAATCAGAGCCAGAAGCCAGGAGCAACAGGCAAATGGGAATACAGTACTTTAGGGTGGGTACCAATAGGAAAGATTCAGTCTGATAGCTGAGCCTTGGCCCATTGTGAACCCAGATGCCTGCCTTGGGGCAGAAACCCTAAGATGACTGAGGTTGTTTCTAGTTAGTCACTTCCCTTGGTGACAGTCCAAAGCTAAAGCAATCCTGTCTGGTAAAAAGTTTATCAGATTTTGACCTGCAGGATTCTTACAGGTGAAGATCAAGTATTCAGCTGTTCACATACACACTTACCATTGATTATCTTATTCTGTCTGGCAACATAGATCTTATTCTGGGATTACTTTTCTTCTTTTTTAAAATATATCCTAGAGAATTACCTGAGTGGAGGCCTTACTTGATGGATTTTAATTCATAATTTTTCTTGAAAGTTACTATTTTGGAAATTAAAGGTAGATTGACAATCATTTATTCTACCCCTTATTGTTGCACCACAGAAATGCAACTGAGAATTTTGTTCTTGTCTAATTGTCATTTTTTTCTTCTGGCTTTGTGTTCTACAGTTTTACTATGATGTGTTTGAATTCAGACTGATTTTTGTTTATTCTACTTGTGATATGTCACAAATCCTGGATCTTTAAAGTTTTATTTTCTCTAATTCTGAAAAATTGTAGCCATTTTCTTTCAAATATTACTTCTCCATTTTCTCTCTCCCTCTGTGATTCTATGTTGATACACATTAAACCTTTGTGTTCTTTCATTAGCTCTTATCTTCTTTTTCATATATTTTTTTTCTGTCTTTCTGTGCAGCATAGTTAAGTGATTTGTTTAGATATATCTATCAATTTACCATGTCTACCTTCAGCTGGGTTTTCTTTGTTTAAGCCATCCAGAGTTTTTTTTTAAATTTCACCAATTATATTCTTAATTTCTAGAACTTCAATTACCTTTTGTTTTTCTTTCACAAATTAATTGTTCATTCTTGACCATTCCTTTATCTGTAGTTCTTGGAAGACTTATCTGTTGCTTGCCTTGCCTTTTACTCTAAGAACTTTGGCTATGAATCAAAAAAAAATCTTATATTAGAAAGACTGTTGGTGACACTGATTCAGGTGATGATAAAGTAGGAATATCTTTTCTATCAAGTTATATTTTCAAGCTATAGTAATTTTAACAGTGTGAAATTGGGCAGAACAAAACAAACAGACTGAAGAGAATAGAGGTCCTAGAAAATGACCCCTACATAAATGGAAACTTGATACATGGACAGAGGTGGTGCTGCAGAGCAGTGGGAAAAAGACAGACTATAATGAGCACTAGGTGTTATATGCAACAGATGAACAACTGAACTCGATATCTGAAACTAATGATACACAATATGTTAACTAATTGAATTTAAATAAAATAAGTTGAAAAAAATAATCCTGGAATTGTTGGTTATATTTATGGAAAACAATAATGTGATAGTGCATTAATTTGTTAGAGCTACCATAACAAAATGCCAATGGCACAGTGGCCTAAAAAGCAGAAATTTATGTTTTCAGTTTTGAAGGCTAGAAGTCCAAAATCAAGATGTCAGCAGATTTGGTTTCTTCTGAACCTTCTCTCCTTGACTTGTAGATGGCCACCTTCTCATTGTGTCCTCATATGGTCTTTCCTCTTTGTGTGAGCATCTCTGGTATGTCTTTGTCCCGATTCCCTCTTCTTATAAGAACACAAACTATAATGAATTAGGGCCCACCCTAAAGAACTCATTTTAATTTCATTACCTCTCTAAAGACCCTATCTCCAAATACAGTCACTTTCTGAGATATTAGGGGTTATGACTTCAACATATGAATTTGAGGGGACATAATTCAGCCCATAACAGATACCTTACATAAAAATTAATTACAAATGAATTAGGAACTTAAGTGTGAAAACCAAAATTTTATTCTGTTAAAATGTAAAAAAGTACTTTTTCACCATGGAGTAGGGAAGGATATATTAAATAAGACACATGCACACGCGCACACACACACACACCCAGATTGATCAATTGACTATATTAAAATTTTGTAAATTCACTTTTTCAAAGGATACCACAAATTGCAAAAATAAACCAAAACATGAGGGAAGACATTTGCAATACCTATAACCTCTAACAGACTGAGATAAAAAATATATTTGTGGAAGTATATAACCTATAACCAATAACCTAGCTAGGAATTATGATAAAATTTCCCCATTGTACTGATATCTGGACTTTCTTTTAGAAATAGAATAGAGGGGCGCCTGGGTGGCTCAGTTGGTTAAGCAACTGCCTTCGGCTCAGGTCATGATCCTGGAGTCCCAGGATCGAGTTCCACATCAGGCTCCCTGCTCAGCAGGGAGTCTGCTTCTCTCTCTGACCCTCTTCCCTCTCATGCTCTCTAGCTCTCATTCTCTCTCTCTCAAATAAATAAATAAATAAAATCCTTAAAAAAAAAGGAAATAGAATAGAGATTTCAGAAGTAGTATATACATGGTTGATATGCTTAAATAATTTGAAGTTTTAAGATTATAGGCATTCCGTAATTAGCATATCAATGAATCCTGAAAGACCCACAGAACTATCAATGAGGATTAAAGATATATTGTAAAGATGATTACAGAGGAAGAAATCTCCAAACTTCATTCAGAATATACTAGTCCCCTTGGGCTGATTAGTTGATCAATATGCCATCTCTACCTCTCCATGCTCATTAGTAGGTCAGTGTGTTTTGATATTCATAATGACAATAATAAATATTATAATATTTAAATTTATTTTAAAATGGTTTGGATGATAACCATTACTTGCTATTTAATTTCAATGCTTCTGATTATGTTCTCACTTACATTTGTCTTGGTACTTTTATGATTTTAATGGTAGTAAGCTAATAAGAATAAAAAGAGAATAACATATGTATATATAGTCTTCATCACTGCTCTGTGAGGATCAAATGATATCAGAACATTATGCATGATAAATGTTTTCCAATAGTTCAGCTAGAGAAAAATAGTGGAATAATTTACTTATCAGATTTTACATATCTGTGGCAACACAGATATGCCAAACTCACAAGGACTTGTGTGATAACATCAGTGCAGTGAACATCTCAGTTTCAACAAAATGTCAACTTGTATATCAAATTAACCCTTTTGATTAGAATGTTATTGATTTTCTAGTTTTGCTTGTATTTACCTTACAAATTTGCTTTTGGTTTTCTAGTTTATGGTTGTAAGAATTTATAGTTTATATTTGTACATATTTAAGAAACACTACAATAAAAATAATTTAAATAACCCTCAGGATATGTGAACAGGTTTTTAAAAAATGGTATCCATACATTACTCTCAAAAAATACAGTTTCACGCTTTTCCTTTCCTTTTATATTTCTATTTCCTTTAAGAAATGTAGGTATCTAAGAAACAGAATGCTTCTCCTACAGAGATACAAAATTAATAAAATAATATCTCTAGGTCTCTTCCTACTTCCTAGTTTTGACTCTGATAATGGCCCAAAAAGGTCTAAATGTTCAGACACTCTAACCTAACAGCATTTTAAACTGAGAATAAATCTAAATGTACCAGTTATTTTCTATTTTTAATTTCTTTAACCTTAATGTTACATTTTGGATGATTATATGTTTGTCATAACTTACAAAGACTTTGAATGAATGAATGAATGAATGAGTGAATGAATGAGTTTCTCTTACAATATGAAACATAAACGTATACCAAAAATACTGTAGGAATTATGTTTCTCCAGAAGAATCAATCTCTGTAACTATAGCACATTATGGTTGCTGCAGGATCCCATCTAGAATAATGTTTCCCACTAAGGGTATAATTTTCCTTTAGACAAACTTTGAATGAGTTCCTTGAGTCCTTAAGGTAGATTGAAAGATTTATTGACTACTAGAAATAAATAGAATCTGAAGTAAATTCACTTTGGTCTAATAAATGATTCTCATTATTCAAGCACTAACATTGCCATTAGAAATAGTTGGAAGTTATTTAATTTGGCAATAAATTGCTCATGTATAAAGAGAAATAAGAAAAAGTATCATTCTTCTTTGAAAAACATACTAACACATTTTAATACAGAATGGAAATAGTTATCTAAAAACAAAACCATAAGGCTATTGAATAATATATTGTAACATAACTACCTAATTAGGGACTGGGGATTTAATAGCCATATTAAGTTTGCAAAACAGACCAACATTTTCTCTGAGTCCCAATGCATGGGCGTTTATATATTAACTTTGAATTAAAAAAAAGAACTCCAAATTAGAGATTAATTATAACTTACATAACACTGTCACTTAAGAACATTAAAATTTATCTGACTAACCATATGGTATATAATGGAAAGATCTTTGGTGTTAAATAAGATTCCAATTACAGCTCCTAGACTTCCTATATATTTAAATTTTGGTTGACCACCAAAACTATCTGAACATCAGTTTCATCTATAAAATGCATAAAATAAACTTTTCATCATAGGTGGTTGCCACATTTAAATAATATACTATATGTAAGAGTCCTAGGTTATAGCCAAGTTTATAATAATATGGTAGTTACTGTTCTTACCATGTCCACAATTATTCTTCCATAACTAAAATGCAATTTATCCTGTCTTATTTTTGAATTTTATAATCCTGGCATGGGAAAACTGTCCAAAATATTTGCTGAATGAATATACAGTGTCAACTTACTGTTTAGGCTCTTAGTTCTCACTATCACAGAGAAGCAGTAGAATTTTGATTAGACAACTGTTTAAACAGATGTTAATTTTGTATTGAATGTTTTACATAAAGGGAAATTATACTTGGGAATCTAAATTTTACCAATTAAGGAAAATTGTTACATAGAGATGCACACCAGCTACATTGATCTGGCTTATATGCATTAAATCAATTTGCAATCCACAATAACTAAAATGTGGCTGTAATAACATTTAATATTTGGGTACATATTTACAGTTTACAAAATGTTGCACATATAATAACTCATAAAGTCAGATAAAAGTGTTATATTAAACTTAGAAAAGAAAAAAACCAAATATTATTTTTTTTGCCACAGGTTTTATAGTAATTGCTGTTGCTAAGAATATACAAGTGTAGCAGTTGGTATTTTAAATTCATACTTTAATAGATTAATATGATAATAGACCTTTGTTAATTGCATCTTCCAATAACAGCTTTCATAGTCAGCTACAAGAGATACAAATTAATTAAAGACATACTTCTGTATGCATTTCAGATTCACATATATAATAAGTTCTACTGATATAAACACTGTTAGAAGGAATAATCATTAACTTTAGTCCATACTGGAAAAAAAAATCTTTGTGATGGGTACAATTTGGGTGACTAGGTTAATTCAAGTGATACACATTTCATCATTTACTTTACTTGCAATCTCTTAAGAAATAGTCATTTTTATAGTTTACATCAATAAGAGTAAAATTTCAAGTAAAAAAAGAAATGCATCAAAAGGAAAATATAAATAGTAAAGATACAACAAATGTGTGGATATGCCAAGATACAATAATTTGAAATTTTACATTTAAAACACTGAAAAGGAGAAATTGCCTCAGTATTCACATAAAAATTTTTTTATATAAAACATAAAAAGAAACACACCTAAAACAAGTTGTTGCAAGTCGTGATAGTGGTTAGCCATGGGGGTAGTAGAGACTGGAAAGCGACAAGAAGAGGTTTTTATTGTGCTGCCTGTGTTCTGTTCTGTTTTCTGATCTCTGTGTTGTTACATGGATATATTCATTTTTTGACAATTTACCTAGCTTTACATTTATATTTGACCTCCTATGTAATTATTATACTTTAATAACTTTATAAAATAAAGGAAGAATTTTTTTTTAATTCAAAGGAAAGTGAAGAATTTAGATGATAAGCAAAGAAGATCCATCATATGCATAATGGGAGTCTTTAAGGAAGAAACCCAAAGCTTGAGTAAAGGGATGTTGTGACGAGCACTGTGTGTTATATATAGATGTTGAAACACTAAATTGTACACCTTACACCTGAAGCTAATATTACACTGTATGTTAACTGGAATTTAAATAAAGAGAAAAGTACTAAAAATTGTAAGTCAAGGAAATGTTTTTGAGTAGCAAAAACAATGAGATGACATATTGGAAGGACATATCATGTTCTTGAGAAAATCAATCCAGAATTACCAACACTGAAATATTTTCTCAAAAAAAAATCAATAGAAGTTTAAAAAAATAATAAAAAAAAAACCCTTGAGGCAGACCAAATCAAAGGACAAATAGGGGAAAAAACAGCAAATGCTCATCACTTTTCAAACTCAATTCTGTAGGCCAAGAGAATGTGAATTAAAATATCTAAGATACCAAAAGAAAGAAAATGTGAACTAATAAGGATATTATATCTGCCAACAGATTTTTAAAAGTAAAAGCTATGGAATAAGGAACAAAAAAGAGAGAAAGGCAAACCAAGAAACAGACTCTTAATTATAGAGGTTACCAGAGGGGAACGGGGTGGGGATGGGTGAAATAGGTGATGGGGGTTAAGGAGGGCACTTGTTATGATGAACACCCAGTGATATATGGAGGTGTTGAATCACTAAATTGTATACCTGAAACTAATATTATACTGTATGTTAACAAATGGGAATTTAAATGAAAACTTTAAAGAAGTAATGACAAAAAAAAAGGAAAAGCTACAGAAAAGTGTAATCAATATGAGAGAACTCAGGAAATACTGTTCCCATGAATCTTTTTTTGAAGAATCTATTAGAGTACAAAACTTAGGCACCTAAAATAACAAAAGATAAATTAATAAAGACTAGTGGTGAACATTATATTTAAGACTGAGACTAAATGTGAATGTAAAGAAAAGCATATAGTATTTAATCCTCTAATTGCTGATACAAATAGTTGGAGGAGTTCCTGTGACATTTACCAGGATAATTACTGTGGGCTTAAATTGACATCACTTAGATTAGCATATCCCCCTATCACCCAAGACGCTTGAGCTTGACAATAATATCTATCAACAAATTAAAATTAAGTAAGTGTTGATTATGGAGTAGAAGTAAAATGGCTGGTTGTTATTAATTGAGGCAGCTTATGATTTTTAAAAAATATTGGTAAGCAAATAGGTTCCTCAATTAAAATGTGATCAGAAAACTAAAAAATACCAAAATAGTGAGGTAACAAATTTAACAAGGAGAATTAACATCTCACCAGCAGAGTAATATAGTTATTATCCTGACTGAAAATTTAGAATAACTGCATGCAAAAAATACCCAAAGGTTTTGTTTTTCAAAAAATTTTTTGATCAATGATATATAAATAAAAGCTATATATAGGTTGAATTGCTAAGTGACATTGATCAAGAGTCAATTAAGGAACCAGAAAACCAAATAAAGAAGTCCAATTCTATAACAAAGGAAAAAGGAAGAGCAAAAATGAAAATACATGGAATATGGTTAGCATTTCCAATACTGAAAGAATTTCCAGGGTGCCTAGGTGGCTCAGTTGGCTAAGCATCTGCCATCGGCTCAGGTCATGATCTCAGGGTCCTAGGAACGAGCCCCACATGGGGCTCTGTGCTCAGCAGGGAGTCTGATATTCCCTTTCACTCTCCCTCTGTGCTGTCTCTCTCAAATAAATAAATAAAATCTTTTAAAACAAGAATTTCCATAGAGAACTTGGTGGGGAGACTAATCAAATAAATAAAACATTTTTCAGAACTATAGACAGATAGGAATTTACAAATTATAAGTGCTCTTCAATTGCTACACAGGATGCATATTTATAAACAAGGATAATGATAGACATCCTCATATAATTTTAGAAAAGAAAGAGAAAATAAGAAATATAGAATCATCCAGATACAAATAGAAAAAAAAAGTATGGTTACAAAGAAACAAATGTAGGTTTGGTACAGAATGACCTTATTGGATTTTAGAAGAAAATGAAGCAAAGCTTGAATATACAATTATTTTTAACCTGGCTTTTAATACAAGATAGAATTGAAGCAGGAAGAACATACAATGATTTTTTTCAGCCATAGATGACTTAGAAGGTATACTAGTAGTAGACTATTAATAGAAGAAATAAAATCCCCCATAATTTCAGCTTTAAATACACTGGGGAGATTGCAGAGATAAGTGTCTACATGAAATATCAAACTTGAATGGTCAAAGACATTTCAAACTTAACATGCTACATATAAAACTTAAATTGTTGCCTGTCAAAGTAATTTTTTAAACCTTCTCAATATGAATAAATGCTTTAAACACACCCATTCAGTTGTTCAAGCTATAAAGCCAATACCAATAGCATAAAAACACCAATATAAAATTATATTTATATTAATACAAAAGTAATAGCTCAGAAGTAGTACATCCCTTTCTATTTCTATTTCATCACACAATCTAGATCAGTATTACTTAAATGTGGTCAACAAACTATTTGCTACCAACCTGTGATGAGATAAATATGGAAATAGAGTCAATATTTTAAAATTCTTACAGGAATTTAATAAAATAATTTATATCACTTAAATCCAGTAATAAAAATGGGATCACATTTTTGTGTCTTTCTTTGTCACTTCATTTTGTAGTAATTTACTTTTATTTTACTTTATAAAGTGTTGGTCTGTAACTGATTGGGGAACTTCGAAAACAGTCCTTTCATCACAAATATTTTGAAACACTGCTATAGGTCATATCTGCCAATATATCTTAGTCACACCAACACTCATCTCCACTACCACAATATCAACATATGTATAGAAAAACTCTGAGATTGTTATAGCTCTTCTCTGTGTTTTTCATCTTCTCTTCCCCATTTTTTCTCATAAATGTCTATGAATGATGATAGACAAATAGATACATAGATAGATTATAGATAGGTAGAGGTAGATAGGTGCTATTACATGCTATAGATATATTGCACCTTTTATATACAAGAGATTAAAAACCTTGGCATTTCCTAGATAAAGAACGCTTCTGGGGGAATTGAGAAATCAGAAGAGGTTTTATAGTTTTTCAGAAGTTGAGGAACAAAATTAGAGGCTTGAGAGATCAAGATCCTGATGAGAAAAAAATGACCAGAGAACTGAGTTTAAATGAAACCAGTTTTCTACTCAATACATTGAAAACTGAAGCCACAAGATTAAAGGAAATAAAAAAAAAGTAATAAAAAACCTCCTGTGAGAACAAGTAGAGTTTTTGAATGTCCTGATGTATTGAACAAAAAAGAATTTCAGTTCAGGACATAACAATGGGATATATACCCATGAGGTTTGTCCTCTCAATTACACACTTGGACATTTTGCTCTAGTGATCAGGAAAAGCAGAAGTAGATAGAGTAATACCAAATCTACAAAATAGGTTGACTCAGTTATTTCTGACTGAATTAAGGTAAAGATTCCCCTTTCTATTTCCCTAATAGGAGGCAGGGTGGATTTTATTTGAAAGAGGGATATATCATCTGGAATACCTAAAATTTTATCCACAATGTCCACAATTCAATCAACAAGTATTAGACTTGCCAACATATGGGAAAATATAACTGAAAATCAAGAAAAGGAGAGATTTATATGTATTCAGATATTGGAGTATGCTCACAAGACTTTAAAGTAACTATGATTAAGATTTTTAAAGAAATAGCAGAAGACAGAAAATATCCTTTAAAATGGAGAATTTAATGAAAATATTGGAACTAAAAAAAAAGAATCAAATAGGAAATCTAAAACTAAAAACTTCAATAACAGAAATCATCAATCAGCAATCAACATGGATGGAACTGGAGGGGATTATGCTAAATGAAGTAAGTCAAGCAGAGAAAGACAATTATCATATGGTTTCACTCATATGTGGAACATAAGCAATAGCATGGAGGACCATGGCGGGAAGGGAGGGAAATCCAAAGGCAGAGAAATCAGAGAGGGAGTTGAACCATGACAGACTATGGACCCCGAGAAACAATCTGGCGGTTTCACCCCCAAGTGAGGGTGGGGGAGGGGGTAACAGGGTGATGGGTATTGAGGAGGGCACATGCTGTGATGAGCACTGGGTGTTATACTTAACTAATGAATCATTGAACACTACATCAAAAATGAATTATGTACTCTACAGTGGCTAACTGAACATAATAAAAAGAAAGAAATCATCAATCGGCCTAATAAGATATTAAAGAGGAGAAGAAAGGATTGGTGACATGTTAAGACAAGCCAAGAGAAAGTACACAAACTAAAGGATAGAGGAAAAAATAAATAGAAAAAGAGCAAGAATATATGGAACACAGTGAAAAGATTTCATATTCAGATGGAATTTCAAAAAAAGAAGGAAGAAAATTCAACAGAGAGTTGACAAAAGATATCAACATATATATTCGAGATGCTATGAAATCTCTAAGGAAAAAAAAACACGAAGAAAGCCAAACCCATTTTACTTAGTAAAATGTCTGAACCCCAATGACAGAGAAAATCTTAAAAGCAGCTAAAGAATAAGATACCTGCCATAAAGCAACAATAGAATAAAATAGATAAATGACTTCTCACTATAAACAAAGACATCTTTAATGTCCTGAAAAAATTATTGCCAACCTAGATATGCTCTAAAAGAAATCAAAGAGCATTCTTTATGCAGAATGATAATTTCAGATAGAAATAAAGAAGAGAGAAGTTATAAAGAACAGGGGAACAGGTAACCATGCAGGAGAGCATGTGTATCTGTGTGTGTGTGTGTGTGTGTGTGTGTGTGTGTGTGTGTGAAAGTGAGGGGGGAATCTCAATGATACTGTTTGTAGAGTCTCAAACATAAATTAAAATGCATAAAAACAAAAGGCGATAGTGATATACATGGATAGGAATAAATTGTTTTAAAGTCTTAATAATACTGGGGGAGACATAAAAGTGTTCACTCTATTAAACTGTAATAAAGACTATATTAACTCTTAAAAACATAAGGAAATCATGTATAGCTAAATGTTAATAAATAGGAAATCTCAATGATAAATATACTAGATTAATAAAAAAGTCAAGAAAGAATTTATAAAAAGAATATAGTACAGGTGGTTCAAATAGAAAACACCTAATGAAATATAGACATAAACCAAAAAATATGAAAAATTACATTAAGCATAAATGCAATAAATAAGCCTCATTAATATAAATGCAAAATTTCATAAAACATATTATAATATCAAATCCAGATAATATACTTTTGCTAAGTGTCATAACCAAATGATGTTCTAGGAATTCAGAGGTGGTTTAAGAGTTGAAAATCAATCAATTCACCAATTAAAAAAAATAAGGAAAACTCAACATGATCCAAAATATGATTGTCTGTAAAACAAAATGTCACGCAAAGTAAGGCTGTCACAAAAAATGCTCATGATGACTTCTTATTATAAAGGTCAACAACAATCAAAACTAATATATGATGTTAGAAATGAGAATAGTAGGTATTCTTGGGTGGTTGTTGTAAGTGGCTGTGAGCAGGCACAAGGGTATTAACTTACTGTTTACTATTTTCTATTCTTTATCCAGGTTCTTTCACTTTTGAAAATTCTTGCATCTGCCCACATATATCTGTGCACTTTTCTGTGTTTATGTTTGCTTTTACAAAAAGTTTACTTAAAATGACTGTAGACTTTTCTGTTAGGCTAAGATAAAACAATTATAGCAGTCGAATGTACCATTGAGAAACCCAGAAATAGCCAGAAAAATACAGAAAACATACAAATAGCAACCACCACAACAAAATTGTTAGAAGGCAATGGAGAATTCCCAAAGGAAACATGATTAAGAAACCAGTATCCTGAAAAGAAAGGGAACCACACAAAAGTGAGCCAATTCTGCAGGTTCTTCATCCTTCATCTGATGAATCTTGCCATATTTCTTGAAAGATAGTCCAGGTATTGACTACCACTATGAAAAGGCAGAGAAACCAGCAGATATTCTGCCAATTTCATGGGGCTGGAGAAAGAAAAAAGTGAAGATTATGGGTACAAAACATCAAAACTTGGGAGAGAGGTACTTGGTCTAGCAGCAGTCACTGTGAGAATGGAGCATAGGAAAGGAAGTCTAACATCATATTGGTTTTTGCCTTAAGGCAATTGCCAAATCCTTGAACTGCACAAGGCAGAAGATAAGAAGCTAGGCAGAAACCTCCTAGTGGTCAAATAGGTATTTTTGCTGTTAATGGTGCTGAGAAGAAAAAAATTGCAAAAATTGGAATTCAATACCCATCTAAGAGAGGCGCCCTGGTAAACAACTCATCTCAGCTGGAAAACCTAGAGTACTACACTACACTAGAGGTGGCAAAGCAGAAGCATAGAAAAAAATAAACCATGTTACAGCCACATACTTGAATCCTAAATAGCAATAAGAATGAATGACCCACTGAAATGGCAATAATGCAGATGTTTCTCACAAGCACCTATTGAGCAAAAGGAGCCACAGAAATAATCACTTAACATAGGATTCCATTCTTATGTAGCTCAAAAGTAGGCAAAACTGATCTCTAATATTAGAAATCAGAATAGTGGTCACTTAGGAAGAAGTAAGAGGGAAAGGGAGACTTCTTGATTGCTGGTCTTGTTCTATTTCTTGATCTGTGAGTGTTATTTTACATGTGAAAATAATCCAAATATATATTCATTATTTGTGAGTATTTACACATGTATTTAACATTTCATTGAAAAGTTATTTAATAAAAGGAAGTTAAAAATCCAGTGAATATTTAAATACCTAGATCTTTAATATCATAAGAAAAAAACATAAGTTAAAATGTCAATTTAATACATTTTTTTAAAGATTTTATTTATTTATTTGAGAGAGAGAGAGAGAGAGAAATAGCATGAGAGGGGAGAAGGTCAGAGGGAGAAGCAGGCTCCCCGCTGAGCCGGGAGCCCGATGTGGGACTCGATCCCGGGACTCCGGGATCATGACCTGAGCTGAAGGCAGTCGCTTAACCAACTGAGCCACCCAGGCGCCCTAATACATATTTTACTGAAGAAAAATAGGACAATCAATAAATAACTTTCAAGCATAAAATATAGTAAATTGGGAGAAAATTCTGCAAGGCAAGTGGAAGGGAGGGAAAAGTTATTATATAAAGTCTCAGAATGTTAAAAAGAGCATAATCATGAATTTTTTAAGTGTATGCTAGTAGATATAATTTGTTATGGTATTTATATTCCATTGGATATATTTTATAAACTGCTGTAATATGTAGTAATATTATAATAGCTTTAATTGAAATCTCAATATTTAAATATACAGAAGTTACAAATTTTACAAATTATAATGAAAAAATAAATGTGTAAAGGAGATTAGATTTTAAAAATACATTTGAGGAATATGCAACCCATTTTGATGTCATCTGTGTTACATAGACCTTTCTTTTTCCTACTAAAATCTAATGAAATATCCACCATATTCTAAGTTCCCACATATACACGGCTCTATTCCTGGGATCTCTAAATTGTTCCACTGGATTACTTGTATGTGTCTATATCAATGTTACAATATTAAATTTCATGCCATTAGGACAAATATTTCTATTTGTTATAGCACATCCTAAACATTTTTACCTTACAACTTTCTTATCTACTTTTATTTATTTACATCTTCATATTTATTTAAGGATCAGCTTATGAAGTTCCATGAAACATTTGACAGGGATTTGGGAGTAAATATTTTATTTTAGTAGGGCATAAATGATATTTGAAGCAATACTCATCCTTTCTATGCATGAATAGAGCCCACACTCTGGTAATTTCCTGAGAAAAAGTGAATGGGAGTTAAAAATTTTGAGACTTTTGCTTATTGGAAAAAGTATATTATTCTGTCTTAAGACTTGATTAATAATTTTCCTTGTATAGTATTCTACATGGGCAATGCTTTACCCTCAGAACATGAAAGGTGTTTCTCCCTTACCTTGTAGATTTTAATGTTATTGCCATCATACTAGTCCCCAAGTCTTTGTGTGCAGCTGGTTTTCCTACTTCTGCTTTTCTTCACTCTCTGGGAATATTATGTATCTTATAATTGTTCCTCAAAAACTAAAAAATTGCAGTATCATGTCTTGGTGTATTTATATGGAATCATTGTGTAAGGTCCTTTGTGTATTCACTTTGAATCTGGAAACACATCTTCTTTAGTTTGGGGAAGTTTTATTGTAATATTTTAGTCATTCTGTAATTTTCATATTATTCAGAAGGCTGTATCAGTTAAATTTTATTCCTAATTTTTTCTTTATTTTGAGTTTTGTAGTGGTTATTGTTGCTGTTTCATCTGAAAAAAGTTTCTTCAACCTAGACCCTAAATAGCTTGTTGTAATAATTATTTCTTTTGATGTATTTTTATTTCCAAGAATATGGATTCTTTTAAAATATCTTCTTTCACATGTGCAATACCTTTTCTATTTCTCTGAAGATAACTAAATAGGATGTTGTTAGTTGGTTTTATTTTTCTATTGATTGTTCTGTTGCCTCTGAGTGCCTTTTAGTTTTCTGTATGATTTTTGCCTCTTTCATATTAAAAACGTTCCTCAAATTTACTTGCTCAGTCATCCTTGAGATGGAGGTACTAAAAATTTGCTTAGATATTCCATTCACAGAAATAGCACTTGCCCAATGCTATGTTTTACTATAGGTTAGTCTATATAGGGACTTAGGAATTGGGGATTTCAATTACCCATATCATTATCTTTCTTTTTCAGCTTTGAGACAGTTTCCCAGTTCAGTGTAGTATGATCCTCTAGCTAAGGAATATAGCCTTTTCTCTGGCATTCCAGAAGCAGAGCTAGAGAAGTGTATATACACCTGTTTTCTATATGGGTAGATTCAAGGAAGGAATGTGAAGATTGAAATGCTTGTGAGGTCTCTCAACCACACTTTGACTTTTCACCCTATCCCATGCTCTTTCATTTTCTGAGGTAACTGATCCTTCCCATTCATTTTCTGGGATAATGGCTCCCACTATTTCATGCATGGGGTTTAGTATTGTAGAAATAAATGAAGGCTAACTACAATAGAAAAGCAAAGTCTGTTTATTCTGTTTGCTATAGAAAGGGACTCAGCCACTGTTGTCTGTGTTTTGGCAGAGACTTCAAGTCACACAGAAGAGTGGAAAGCTTTATATTGGAAAAAAAAAAGTGAAGACTTCAGGTGTACCCAGATTGGAGGTTGTTTGTCTGGGGAAGCTTTAGGGAAGCTAACTAGAAGTGGGACTTCCTATGTGACTGGTTAGGGTTACATATGTGGCTTTCTCTGATTGGTCCTAAGTTGAAAGCAGAGACAAAAATTATGGAAGCTGCCAGTTCTTAATCAAGTCCTGGCCATTTTAAGTGATTGTTATAGAAGATATTGTTTAACTCCCTGAATTGTTGCTAGAGATGGCAATCTGGCTAACTCTAAGTCTGACATACAGCAGGCTGGCTTTCTGAGTTGTTTGTTGTTGATAGGGGTTGGTTTCCTGGACAGTTGTTTGTAGGTTGCAATTCAAAGTTCTATATGGTCTGCCCTTTGTCTGTTTATATATTTAGCCTCTCAACATTAGTTGACACTACTCCACCACTATTGTTAAAAAGAAAACCACAGGCCCCCAAAGGAGTTACTTATGTTAAGCCAAATCACCAAACCAGAAATGTAGTCTTAACTGGACAGTCAGGAATTTTCTGGTCAGCACTAATAAGGAAATGGGTCACATAGGCTCTCTCCATCTCTCAAAGAAAGATGAGGTAATATCCTTAATAAGACACCCCAGCTCTTCCCTCTAAGGGAAGGTGACCTTGCCAAAAAAATCATTTTTTTAAATTGTCCCACCTCTCTTCCTGCCTATAAAATTCTTCCATTTTGTACAGCTCCTTGGAACACTTGTCTACTTGCTAGATGGGATTGTGCTGAATCAATTAAATCTTCAGCCAGCTAAAGCTTCAAAATTTACTCAGTTGAATTTTTGCTCTTTAACATTATTTAAGTAACATAACTTTTTTGATATCCTTTGTATATTCTTGTCATTTCCCTTGTACACTTTCCTTCTATTGTTTTTATTCGTTTACTCTTCTTTTGCAGATACAAATAATGCTACAATGTATAACCTTCTGTGTGTGTGTGTGTGTGTGTGTGTGTAGCTGAATTTGTCCATCTTTTCTTTGATTACAAATAGATTTTGAGCCATAGTTAAAAAGTCTAATCTTATATCTATGTTATAGAATAATTTAGTCATACTTTCTTTTAATATTTATATAGCTCATTTATTGCATTCATATATCTGCTTCATCTGGAGTTAATTCTTATGCTTCATCTGGAGTTAATTCTTATGAGATATGGATCAAATCTTATCTTTTTCCAATGGTTATTTATTCAGTCAGCCAGCAATGATATTTATTAAAAACCCTATAGACTAAATATGTGGTAGAGCATATTTCTACTGCCTGCATATCTACTCAAGCACCTGTATCAAGCAGTTTTACCTTTGAATTTGTACAATTCCCTCCTTATAGCTTTTCTGTTTCAGCTTCAAAATCCTGAATATTTATTTTATCATGTGAAATGAAGTATCAGTCTGTTTCATACATGAGTTTGTGGACTGGATTATTTTTTTTGAGGTGTTGAGTTTGATAAGTTCTTTATAGATTTTGGATACTAGCCCTTTATCTGATAAGACATTTGCAAATATCTTCTCCCATTCTGTCAGTTGTCTTTGGGTTTTGTTGACTGTTTCCTTTGCCGTGCAAAAGCTTTTTATCTTGGGGTGCCTCAGTGGCTCAGTCATTAAGCATCTGCCTTCGGCTCAGGTCATGATCCCGGGGTCCTGGGATCGAGCCCCGCATTGGGCTCCCTGCTCCGCGGGAAGCCTGCTTCTCCCTCTCACACTCCCCTTGCTTGTGTTCCCTCTCTCGCTGTCTCTCTCTCTCTCTCTGTCAAATAAATAAATAAAATCTTTAAAAAAATAAAAAATAAAAATAAAAAAATTGTAAAAAAGTTTTTATCTTGATGAAGTCCAAACAGTTCATTTTTGCTTTTGTTTACCTTGCCTTTGGAGATGTGTCTAACAAGAAGTTGCTGTGGCCGAGGTCAAAGAGGTTGCTGCCCGTGTTCTCCTCTAGGGTTTTGATGGATTCCTATCTCACATTTAAGGTCTTTCATCCATTTTAAGTTTATCTGTGTGCATGGTATAAGAAAATGGTCCAGGTTCATTCTTCTACATATGACTGTCAAATTTCCCCAGCACCATTTGTTAAAGAGACTGTCTTTTTTCCATCAGTTATTCTTTCCTGCTTTGTCAAAGATTAGTTGATCATAGAGTTGAGGGTCCATTTATGGATTCTCTATTCTGTTCAGTTGATCTCTGCATCTGTTTTTGTGCCAGTACTATACTGTCTTGATGATTACGGCTTTGTAATAGAGCTTAAAGTCTGGCATTGTGATGTCCTTAGTTTTGGTTTTCTTTTTCAACATTCCTTTGGCTATTCAGGATCTTTTCTGGTTCCATAAAAATTTTAAGCTTATTTGTTCCAGCTCTGTGAAAAATGTTCATGGTATTTTGATAGAGATTGCATTGAATGTGTAGATTGCTCTGGGTAGCATATACATGTTCACAATATTTGTTCTTCCAATCCATGATCATGGAACATTTTTCCATTTCTTTGTGTCTTCCTCAACTTCTTTCATGAGTGTTCTGTAGTTTTTAGAGTACAGATCCTTTACCTCTTTGGTTAGGTTTATTCCAAAGTATCTTATGGTTTGAGTGCAATTGTAAATGGGATTGATTCCTTAATTTCTCTTTCTTCTGTCTCATTGTTAGTGTATAGAAATGCAACTGATTTCTATGCATTGATTTTATATCATGCCATGCTGCTGAATTCCTATATGAGTTCTAGTAATTTTGGGGTGGAGTCTCGGGTTTTCCATGTAAGGTATCATGTCATCTGTGAAGACAGAGAGTTTGACTTCTTTGCCAATCTGGATGTCTTTGTTTCTTTTTGTTGTCTGATTGCTGAGGCTAGGACTTCTAGTACTATGTTGAATAACAGTGTTAAGAGTGGACATGCCTGTCATGTTCCTGCCCTTAGGGGAAAAGCTCTCAGTTTTTTCTCCATTGAGAATGATATTCACTGTGGTCTTTTAGTATATGGCTTTTATGATATTGAGGTATGTTCCCTCTAACTCTAAATGTGTTTCTCCAAAGAAGACATACAAATGGCCAATAGACACATGAAAAAATGTTCAACATCACTCAGCATCAAGGAAATACAAATCAAAACCACAATGAGATACCACCTCACACCAGTCAAAATGGCTAAAATTAACAAATCAAGAAACAACAAATTTTGGTGAGGATGCAGAGAAAGGAGAACCCTCTTACACTGTTGGTGGGAATGCAAGCTGGTGCAGCCACTCAAGAAAACAGTATGTAGGTTCCTCAAGAAGTTAAAAATAGAGCTGCCCTATGACCCAGCAATTGCACTACTAGGTATTTACCCAAAGGATACAAATACTGTGATCTGAAGGGGCACCTGCACCCCAATGTTTATAGCAACAATGTCCACAATAGCCAAACTATGGAAAGAGCCCAGATCTCCATCGACAGATGAATGGATAAAGAAGATACAATATATATAATGGAATATTACTCAGCCATCAGAAAGGATGAAATCTTACCATTTACATCAACGTGGATGGAACTGGAGGGTATTATGCTGAGTGAAATAAGTCAATCAGAAAAAGACATTTATCATATGGTTTCACTCATATGTGGAATTTAAGAAACAATAGAGGATCATAAGAGAAGGGAAAAATAAAATAAGATGAAATCAGAGAGGGAGACAAACCATAAGAGACTATTAACTATAGGAAACAAACTGAGGGTTGCTGCAGGGGAGGTGGGTGAGGGGATGGGGTAACTGGGTGATGGGCATTAAGGGAGGGACATGATGTAACAAGCACTGGGTGTTACATGAAACTGATGACTTACTGAACTCTACATCTGAAACTAATGATACACTATATGTTAACTAACTGAATTTAAATAAAATAAGTTATAAAAAAGTTTGTGAATAATTTTGTGGGATAGCATTAAATATTTAATATTTAGGGAAAACTGAAATCTATATGCTGTTGAGTCATGTTAACTAAGAACAAGAACATCTTACAATTCGGAGGAGCAAGATGGCAGAGCAGTAGGAGACCTAAATTTCATCTGGTCCCAGGAATTCAGCTAGATAGGTATCAAACCATTCTGAACACCTATGACCTCAACAGGAGATCGAAGAAAAAAATAGCAACAACTGTCTGAACAGAAAAGCGACCACTTTCTGGAAGGTAGGACGGGGGGAGAAGTGAATCCGAGGCGATATTTGGGAAGATAGACCATGGCAGGGAAGGGAGCCTCGGTCAGCCGCTACCGGCAAGTGATAGAGCAGTGGAGCACAAAATTGGAACTTTTAGAAGTCTGCTCCACTGAGGGACATTGCTCCAGTGGCTAAGCGGAGGTGGAGCCCTCACTGGGACAGTGCGGTATCAGAACCCTCGGGGTCACAGAAAGACCAGGGTGCCTGAGTGCCGCAGAGCTCCCAGATGTCGCAGCAAGAAGCCGGCTGCAAAGATGGAGCCGAGAAGTGGGCTCTCAGCTTAGGGTTGCCATAAACCATGATCTGTGGCACAGTTGGGCCACTGCTCTTCCAGCAGGGACCCAAAAAGCGGCAGATCTGGGGAGACTCCCCTTCCTCCCCTGGGAGGAGCGGCGTGGGAGGACACCACAGGAATCTGCTGGGTTTGGAGACTACAAACGGGGTCCTGTGCCAGAGACAGAAATGCTCAGTCACAGGCTGGGTGAACATGGAGTGTGGCCAGAGACCAGGGAGACGGGAGTGATTGACTGCTTTTCTCTGGGGGCTCACTGAGGAGTGGGGCCCCAGGTTCTTGGCACCTCTGGGGCATAGATTGGGAGGCTGCCGTTTTCACTCTCATCCTCCAAAGCTGTATGGAAAGCTTACAAGGAAAGAAAGCTCCCAAGAGCAAACCCGAGCAGATTACTTACTTTGGCCCCTGTAAAGGGCAGGGCAATTCCGCCTCAGGCAAAGATATTTGAGAACCACTGCAGCAGGCCCCTCCCCCAGAAAACCAGCAAGAACAGCCAGCCAAGACCAAGTTTCCTGATCAATGAGAATGGCAGAACTCCAGCAATAGGGGAATACAGCACATGAATTCATGGCTTTTTTTCCCATGATTCTTTAGTTTTTCAAAGTTAACTTTTTTAATTGTCTTTTTTTTTCTTTTTCTATTATTTTTTTGAATTTTACTTATTTCCTTTTTCAACCAACATCTTATCAATCCCTTTTTATTTTTATTTTTTTAATCCCTTTTTAAAAATATTTTTTATTTTTCATTTTTAGAGTCATATTCTATCCCTTCATTGTAGTTAATCTTATTTTTGGTATATATATAAGTTATTCTCTCTTTAAAATTTTGGGACACGGTTTCTTCTAACAGACCAAAATATACCCTAAATCTCTAGTGTATGGCTTTGATCTAATCTCCTGACTAATCATATTCTCTCTCTCTCTTTTTTTTTCTTTCAAATTTCTCTTCTTTCTTTTTTCAACCAACTTCTTACCTTATCAATTCCTTTCAAAAAATCTTTTAAAATTCTCATCTTTACAGTCATTTTCCATCACTTCATCATATTTACCCTTATTTTTGTACATATATGTTTTTTTCTTTAAAATTTTGGGAGGCACTTTCTTCTAACAGACAAAAATATGCCCAAAATCTAGTGTGTGGCACTGATCTATTCACCAGCCTGATCATATTTGATCATACCCATTTTTTTCTTTTTCTTTTTTTTTTTCTTTCTTTCCCTTTCTTTTTCCCCAGTTTTAGGTCTCTTCTGATTTGTTTAGTGTATATTTTTCTGGGGTCTTTGTTATCCTGTTAGCATTTTGTTCTCTCATTCATCTATTCTCCTCTGGACAAAATGACAGGTGGAAAAAAATCACCTCAGAAAAAAAAACAAGAAGCAGTACCAACTGCCAGGGACTTATTCAACACGGATATTAGTAAGATGTCAGAACTAGAATTCAGAATGATGATTATAAAGATACTAGCTGGGCTTGAAAAAAGCATGGAATATACTAGGGAAACCCTTTCTGGAGAAATAAAAGAAATAAATCTAACCAAGTTGAAATCAAAAAGGCTATTAATGGGGTGTAATCCAAAATGGAGGCTCTAACTGCTAGGATAAATGAGGCAGAAGAGAGAATTAGTGATCTAGAAGACCAAATGATGGAGAATAAAGAAGTTGAGAAAAAGAGAGATAAACAACTACTGGATCACGAGGGCAGAATTCGAGAGATAAGTGATACCATAAGATGAAATAATATTAGAATAACTGGGATCCCAGAAGAAGAAGAAAGAAAGAGAGGGGCAGAAGGTATACTGGAGCAAATTATAGCAGAGAACTTCCCTAATGTGGGGAAGGAAACAGGCATCAAAATCCAGGAGGCACAGAGAACCCCCCTCAAAATCAATAAAAATAGATCAACACCCTGACATCTAATATTAAAATTAATGAGTCTCAGAGACAAAGAGAAAATCCTCAAAGCAGCTTGGGACAAGAGGTCTGTAACCTACAATGGTAGAACATTAGATTGGCAACAGACCTATCCACAGAGACCTGGCAGGCCAGAAAGGACTAGCGTGATATATTCAGAGCACTGAATGAGAAAAACGAGCAGCAAAGAATACTATATCCAGCTAGGCTGTCATTGAAAATAGAAGGAGAGATAAAAAGCTTCCAGGACAAACAAAAACTAAAGGAATTTGCAAACCAAAGCCAGCCCTACAAGAAATACTGAAAGGGGTCCTCTAAGCAAAGCGAAAGCCTAAACGTAACATAGACCAGACGATATACAGTAACAGTCACCTTACAGGCAATACAGTGGCACTAAATTCATATCTTTCAATAGTTACCCTGAATGTAAATGGGCTAAATGCCCCAATCAAAAGACACAGGCTATCAGATTGGATAAAAAAACACAATTCATCGATATGCTGTCTGCAAGACTCATTTTAGACCCAAAGACACCCCCGGATTGAAAGTGAGGGGGTGGAAAACCATTTATCATGCTAATGCACATCAAAAGAAAGCTGGAGTGGCAATTCTTATGTCAGACAAATTATATTTTAAACCAAAGACTATAATAAGAGATGAGGAAGGACACTATATCTTACTTAAAGGGTCTATCCAACAAGAAGATCTAACAATTGTAAATATCTATGCCCCTAACATGCGAGCAGCCAATTATATAAGCCAATTAATAACAAAAGCAAAGAAACACATTGACAACAATACAATAATAGTAGGGGACATTAACACCCCCTCACTGAAATGGATAGATCATCTAAGCAAAAGATCAACAAGGAAATAAAGACTTTAAATGACACACTGGACCAAATGGACTTCACAGATATATTCTGAACATTCCATCCCAAAGCAATGGAATACACATTCTTCTCTAGTGCCCATGGAACATTCTCCAGAATAGATCACATCCTAGGTCACAAATCAGGTCTCAGCTGGTACCAATACACTGGGATTATTCCCTGCATATTCAGACCACAATGCTTTGAAACTAGAACTCAATCACAAGAGGAAAGTCAGAAAGAACTCGAATACATGGAGGCTAAAGAGCAACCTACTAAAGAATGAATGGGTCAACCAGGAAATTAAAGAATTAAAAAAATTCATGGAAACAAATGAAAATGAAAACACAACTGTTCACAATCTTTGGGATGCAGCAAAGGCAGTCCTAAGAGGAAAGTATATAGCAATACAAGCCTTTCTCAAAAAACAAGAAAGGGTCTCAAATACGCAACCTAACCCTACACCTAAAGGTGCTGGAGAAAGAACAGGAAACCAAAAGAACAGTAGAACAGATCAACAAAACTAGGAGCTGGTTCTTTGAAAGAATTAACAAGATTGATAAACCCCTGGCCAGACTTATCAAAAAGAAAAGAGAAATGACCCAAATAAATATAATCATGAATGAAAGAGGAGAGATCACAACCAACACCAAAGAAATACAAACAATTGTAAGAACATATTATGAGCAATTATATGCCAGCAAATTAGATAATCTGGAAGAAATGGATGCATTCCTAGAGATGTATCAACTACCAAAATTGAACCAGGAAGAAATAGAAAACTTGAACAGACCCATAACCACTAAGGAAATTGAAGCAGTCATCAAAAATTTCCCAACAAACAAAAGCCCAGGGCACCATGACTTCCCAGGGGAATTCTACCAAACATTTAAAGAAGAATTAAAACTTATTCTTCTGAAACTGTTCCAAAAAATAGAAATGGAAGGAAAATTTCCAAATTCGTTTTATGAGGCCACCATTACTTTGATCCCCAAATCATACAAAGATCCCATCAAAAAGGAGAACCACAGACCAATATCCCTGATGAACATGGATGCAAAAGTTCTCACCAAAATACTAGCCAATAGGATCCAACAGTACATTATGGAAAAACGTTCCATGCTCATGGATTGGAAGAACAAACATTGTGAAAATGTCAATGCTACCTAGAGCAATCTACACATTTAATGCAATCCCTATCAAAATGCCATCCACTTTTTTCAAAGAAATGGAACAAATAATCCTAACATTTGTTTGGAACCAGAAAAGACCCCAAATAGCCAGAGGAATGTTGAAAAAGAAAAGCAAAGCTGGCGGCATCACAATTCCGGACTTCCAGCTGTATTACAAAGCTGTCATCATCAAGACAGTATGGTACTGGCACAAAAACAGTCACATAGGTCAATGGAACAGAATAGAGAGCTCAGAAATGGACCCTCAACTCTATGGTCAACTAATCTTCGACAAAGCAGGAAAGAATGTCCAATGGAAAAAAGACAGTCTCTTCAACAAATGGTGTTGGGAAAATTGGACAGCCACATGCAGAAGAATGAAACTGGACCATTTTCTTACACCACACACAAAACTAGTCAAAATGGTTGGAAACTGCAATGTGAGATAGGAGTCCATCAAAATCATAAAGGAGAACACAGGCAGCAATCTCTTCGACCTCAGCCACAGCCACTTCTTCCTAGAAACATCGCCAAAGGCAAGGGAAGCAAGGGCAAAAATGAACTATTGGGACTTCATCAAGATATAAACTTTTGCACAACAAAGGAAACAGTCGACAAAACCAAAAGACAACCGACAGAATGGGAGAAGATATTTGCAAATGACATATCAGATAAAAGGCTAGGATCCAAAATCTATAAAGAACTTATCAAACTCAACACCCAAAGAACAAATGATCCAATCAAGAAATGGGCAGAAGACATGAACAGACATTTTTCCAAAGAAGACATCCAAATGTCCAACAGACATATGAAAAAGTGCTCAACATCGCTTGGCATCAGGGAAATCCAAATCAAAACCTCAATGAGATACCACCTCACACCAGTCGGAATGGCTAAAATTAACAAGTCAGGAACCAACAAATGTTGGCGAGGATGTGGAGAAAGGGGAACCCTCCTACACTGTTGGTGGGAATGAAGCTGGTGCAGCCACTCTGGAAAACAGTATGGAGCTTCTTCAAAAAATTGAAAATAAAGGTACCCTATGATCCAGCAATTTCACTACTGGATGTTTACCCCAAAGATACAAGTGGAGTGATCTGAAGGGGTACATGCACCCCAATGTTTATAGCAGCAATGTCCACAATAGTCTAACTATGGAAGGAGCGAAGATGTTCATCAACAGATGAATGGATAAAGAAGATGTGGTATATATATGCAATGGAATATTATGCAGTCATCAAAAAACCCCAAAATGTTGCCATTTTCAATGACGTGGATGGAAGTAGAGGGTATTATGCTAAGTGAAATAAGTCAATCAGAGAAAGATATGTATCATATGTTCTCACTGATATGAGGGATTCTTAATCTCAGGAACAAACTGAGGGTTGCTGGAGTGGTGGGGGGTGGGAGGGATGGGGTGGCTGGGTGATAGACATTGGGGAAGGTATGTGCTATGGTAGCGCTATGAATTGTGTAAGACTGATGAATCACAGACCTGTACCTCTGAAACAAATAATACATTATATGTTTAAAACAAAAGGAAAGAAGATAGTAGGAAGGGAAAAATGAAGGGGGGAAATCGGAGGGGGAGATGAACCAGGAGAGACTATGGACTCTGAGAAACAAACTGAGGGTTCTAGAGGGGAGGGGGTGTGGGGATGGGTTAGCCTGGTGATGGGTATTAAAGAGGGCACATATTGAATGGAGCACTGGGTGTTATATGCAAACAATGAATCGTGGAGCACTACATCAAAAAATAGAGAGAAAGAAAGAAAAAGAAAGAAAGAAGGAAAAAAAGAAAGAAGAAAGAAAGAGAAAGAAAGAAAGAAAGAAAGGAGAGAGAGAGAAAAGAATGTCTTACAATTGTTCAAATCTATATCTGTGTCCTTCAGAAGTGCTTTAATAGTTTTTCCCTTATTGATTTTAAACAGTTCTTTAACTTTCTTCCTAAGTAATTACTTTCTTTTACTATTGTAAATAGTTTCCCAAACATTATATTCTGTACCAACTAGTTATCTTTCATGTATATAAAGGCTATTGGTTCTTCACATTAAGTTGATACTGTACACTCTCAGTGAATTCTTTTATTGTGTGAGTTCATTTTGTCACTGATTCTCTAAGCATTTTAGGTATACTAACGTATTGTCCCTAGTGTCTTACTTTTTCCTTTCTAATTCTTATGCCTCTAATTTATTTCTTTTGTTTAATTACATTAGCTAACAATGTTGAGTAATTGCAAAGATCTCGCCAAGTGTATCTATTGAAAAGAGTCACAAGCATCCATATTCTTCCTCACTACATGCTAGCGTGTCTGGCCTGCTGCCTCTTACTTAGTTATGTTGATTCCTGGACGATGTTTTCACAGATATCTTTCCCTCTAGATAGAACTGTCCTCCATCCTATTATTCATCTCATGAAGTCCTATGACAATGTTAGGTTTTAGTCCAAAAGTTAGTTCCTTAAAACAGCCTCCTGTGACTTCCATTTACCCATAATAAGGTCAAGAAAGTACCTGGATAAAACAGAAGTTGAAATCTCACCAGATTAAAAGGCAATGGATATGATGCTAACCAGGTGTTGATGATTCACTGGCAGTATAGATTTGAAAATGAATACTAATAAATAAAACTGGACATGAATTTCATTAAGGTTTTGCCATCTATCCAGTATTCTATATTTCCCATAACAAAACCCTGCTCTCCAGAAGTAACAACTCTACCAGAGCTTTTTTCATCTTGGGGAGATGTAAATAGCCAGATTCCCTCTAGACACCCTATCTCACTTAAGGGGGGTGGAGGGACACTAAGAAACACTTCTAAGGTCAAAGCCCAGGGACTCTGGCCCCCTTAAAGACTGTAATTTAATCATAACATTATAGAATGCTTCCTTTCTCCATACCTTGCTACCATATCAAAAGGGCTCCAGTATAGCAGTGAATTACAACTAAAAAAGATGCAAGGCACACAGTATTTAACAAGGAGTACTTAGGGAAAACTAAATACAACAAGGTTCAACCAAAACAAAACAAAAGAAAACAAACAAACAAAAAGACATTTGAGGAAACTGAAGCATCTGGCATCTATAGCTACAGTAAACACGAATACAGCCCAGCACCTATCCAGATTAACACAAACCTCATATTAAATGCCTATTCACCTCATTTCCCATTGCATGACACATAATGCTCATCTTTCAATAAAAAATTTAAAGCAGCTAAAAAGCAAGACAAAACATGAGCTGAAGAGACAAAATGAGCACCAGAACTATATTCATACATAATGAGGATGTAGAGCAGTAGAAGCGTTCATTCCTTCCTGGTAGGAATATAAAATGGTACGGAAGACAGTTTGGCATAAGCTGAACAGTCTTACCACCTGATCCAATAATCATACTACCAGGTATTTACCCAATGGAGTTGAAAAATTATGTTCATTCAGATACCTTGACAAAATTATTTAGAGAAGCTTTATTCATAATCATCCAAAATTGAAAGCAACCATGATGTTCTACGATAGGTAATTAGATAAGCAAGCTGTGGTAATTCATACAATGGAATATTTTTCAGTGATGAAAAATGAGCTATCAAGCCACTAATAGACATGAAGGAATCTTAAATGCATACTGCTAAATGAAAGAAGCCAGTCTGAAAAGGCTACATACTATATGATTGCAATTATATGACATTTTGAAAAAGGCAAATCTCTAGAAACCAGAGAAAAAATATCATTATTTTCCAAAGTTTCAGGATGACAGGAACAGTGAATACACAGGATTTTTTTAGGGTAGTGAAACTATTCTGTATGATTATGAAATGGTAGATACATGCATTTTTCAAAACATGTAGAATTTTACAACACAAAAAGTGAACTTTCAATAATGCAAATTTTAAAAGATCATTTGGGAGGTTGGGAATTCCAAGGAAAGAATGCAGACTATAACAAGGGAGTCTACCTATATTATTATAAATGTGTGGAAAAACCTCACTGAAAGGGAAAGGGAATAAGGTGATGATCTAAATAACTTTCAAAATTAATGGAATCTTTAAGACTAAAGGTAAAAGGAATTGCACACAAACATTGGAAGCTAGTTGATAAAGTGTTTACCATCGGGGTATGGTTTAACAATTCTGGTACTGCTATACATGTATGTTATAACTGAACAATTGAGTTAGTAGATGGCAGATTATAGGTACCAGGATTCTCACTATTGGAGAGGAGGAATGCAGGTAAGCAAAGGTAGGAGGTTCGAATCATTCACGTGGTAATGGATTAAAGTTGCAGACACCAGTAAGAGCTAATGGTTTACTTAATATAGGATTAGATGGCTGCATATAAAACATATAGATAGATATTTGTATATACAAGTGTTAATATACAGACACATTTTGCTGTTGTTGTTCTGGCAAGTGAGTGGGCCTAAAAGAAACGATACCTCAGTGTCAGCAGGGACACCTAGCACCCAGCTCTTGGTTTCTGGTACCATTCTCCAATAAAAGGGACCAAGGCTCCTCAGAGAAATGGCTGATTCCAAGACTGGAGCAAGAAAAAAACACAATATAAGCCTGGAGTTTTGTGTAATTCTGGAAAATAGAAAGTGTTAAAGAAATGATGGGGATTTGTCAAAGGATACAGAAGCCAAATGAAAGAGCTTCCAATGGCCAAAGCTAGAACAACTGGAGCAACAAAAAAAGTAGCATTGGATTATAAAACTTGGAATTAGAAGTATAAAATAAATGTTTATAAGGCCATGCTAATATGAATAAATGACTGAATACATTAATATTTGGGGCAGAAAAGACATCTCTAATGCAGAAGAATGCCAAATAAATTATTCAGATACTCCACCAAAAAAGAGAAGGATTCTAACTCACCATTCCTTAAGTATGGTGCAGTGTCTTCCTTCCAGAGCATGGTATAGAAAGAAGGAAAAGGAGAGTAACTCACTGTTATGAGAAATCTGATAAATACTACTTCAGCCCAGTGGTCAAGGTCAACATCAATAGTCGTAAAGTATGTGATGAAAATAGTACCTTAAAACTGTGATCCCCAAAGCCAATAAGCACAACATAATGGTGAGGACAAAAAAAATCAGACAAATTCCAATCCTGAAATATATTTGACCAATAATCTTTAAAACTGTTAAGGTCACCAAAAACAAAGAAACTACCACAAATAAGAGAAGCCTGAGGAGACATAACTGCTAAATGCACTTTGGTAACATAGATGGGATTCTGAAACAGAAAAAGGACTTTATATCAAAACTTGGAAATTTGAATAAACTATGGACTTTAATAATAATGTCAACATTAACTCATTAACTGTAACAAATATACTATAGTAATGTAAGATGTTAATATTAGGGGGAAACTATGTGTGAGGAAGTATAAATGAACTCTGTACTATTTGCTCATTTCTTTGTATATCTAAAACTGTTCTAAAAAATAAAGTCTATTCATAATAATTTAAAAAGTAAGCAGAAGTCTGCTAAGTGGGGCTTCTACAAAAGCTATAGGAGTTTCTGGATAAATAGGGAAAGACCTTGCAGGAACCACCTGCCTTTTTCCTTGAATCCTTTTCTTACTTCCTTCAGTACAGAGATACTTCTTAAAGTGAAGCAATCTTCTTGGGAAGTGACAGAGAGATCTGGATGGACAGAGGACACAAAAAGATCTCTTGGTTCTCAGTGACTTCATTGAACAGTAGCTATAGTCACATGTTAAATTGACATTGTTTTTTTTAAAGATTTTATTTATTTATTTGAGAGAGAGAGAGAGAACATGAGAGGGGGGAGGGTCAGAGGGAGAAGCAGACTCCCCGCCGAGCAGGGAGCCCAATGCGGGACTCGATCCCGGGACTCCAGGATCATGACTTGAGCCGAAGGCAGTCGCTTAACCAACTGAGCCACCCAGGTGCCCTGACACTGTTTATGTGCCTTTGTTAAGGGAAAAATATCATAATGTTTAATCCTAAGTGAATTAGAATTCTGCAGGCTCCATTACTTATATGTTAGTGAGCTAAAGAACAATCAAATTGATGTTTAAGAATAATTTTGTCCCAGCTTGCATCTAGACCATCAGTTTATTTCCTTGGTGTGGTAAAGACCAGGGACTCCTCAAACCTCACAAGAAATTATTAACATGATCCCCACTCCCTTTCAACTGTCTGAGATAAATTGTCAATACTCGTGAAATACATCTCAAATTGATAAAATTATACGAGAGAAGCAATATTTAGAGAAAACCATTTGAAGTATACCTGTTTCTCTTTCATATAATCTAATATTTATTCTTGATTCAAACTATAAATCAGTGGAGAGATGGTACCTGAACCTCGGGTATTGTTTGCAGGCAAAAATCACTTTTATTGATTTGCTTTTAGTCTGATGCCTTCAGCCTATACTGGGTATCAATATAAGGCAGAGCCCTGTGCGACTCCTCATTGCTTTTATTATTTAAAAAACAATAGTACAATATATCAAACTGTACACAGCTATGAGGAATTTAGGAGAATTGTTGTCCAAGAAGTGTTATATTTCTTCAAAGTAATTCAATTATTTTCATGAACACTGTAAATTGTGCAATTATGTAGGTTTTCACTTTAACATTACCTGGTAGAATGCTTTTAGTTAAAATTTTGGATTATTTTAAGCAAGTACATAAATAAGATACTGACAAATACATGAAGCATTTTTACCACTATTACAACCTACTATACACACAGTTTATACCAAGAACTGATCCCAGCATCTTTCTTGCTGAGAAATCATAGAGCCTCACCACCAACCAAGAGTTTCAGTCAGGAATGCTGATTAAATAGACCAAGTTGACATACATAGTGTGGATCATATGCATACTGATTTTCTTGATTTCTGGAGGATTTTACGTTCCTACAATTAGTTTTTTCCTTCTTTCGCATTCACTTTTTCTCTTCAAGTTTTTATTTAAATTCCAGTTAGTTAACATACACTGTAATATTAGTTTCAGGTGTAGAATTTAGTGATTCATCACTTACATGTAGATTCATCATTTACATGTAGAATTTAGTGCTCATCATAAGTGTCCTTCTTAATGCCCATCACTCATTCCCCCCTGGCCATCCCCTCCTCCGGCAACTCTCAGTTTGTTCTCTGTAGCTAATAGTCTGTTTTCTGGTTTTCCTCTCTTTTTCCCCCCTATGTTCATTTGTTTTGTTTCTTAAATTCCACATATGAGTGAAATCATATGGTATTTGTCTTCCTCTGACTTATTTTGCTTAGCATAATACACTCTAGCTCCATTCTCATCATTGTGAATGGCAAGATTTCATTCTGTTTGATGACTAATATTCCATTGTGTATATATATATAAACATATATAATATATGTTTATTTAAAAAAAGAAAGAAGATAGTAGATAGATAGATAGATATATCACATCTTCTTTATCCATTCATCAGTTGATGGACATTTGGGCTCTTTCCACAATTTAGCTATTATTGATAATGCTGCTGTAAATATATAACCCTTTATATTAGTATTTTCCTATCCTTTAGGTAAATACCCTAAGCATTTCATTGTTAAGCAAGGATGGTTTTCATTTCTTTTTCTGCCTTGATCCTGGACCTTAAGAACAAACAACACCCACTAGTTTTGAAAATACTCCTTCTAATCTTATTTTAAATGAAATTCATCTTTCTTTCTCACCACTGTGGTCTGAAGAAAACATAAGCAAAGATAATCTCTAAGAATTTTTAAGAATATTTTTATGAAATATTGAGTAGATACAAGATAATACTTATAAAATACATGCAAGTAATAAATCATTGCAACACAGCTCTTAAAATCTTATTGTGTCTTGCCACGCAATGGTGTGAGAGGTTCTCTAAGGTATTGAATGGAGCACTGGGTGTTATACACAAACAACGAATCATGGAAAACTACATCAAAAACTAATGATGTAATGTATGGTGATTAACATAACATAATAAAATAAAAAAAATTGAAATAGAATTGTTGGATCATAAGGCATGTGCTTTTTCAACTTTAGGAAGTAAACCACATTATTTTTCCTCAAAAGTGTCCATACCAATTTATACCCTACCCGGAAGAGTATTTGTATTCAAGTTGCTTTGTATCTTTGCCAACACTTGCTACTGGTAGGGCTTTTGTTTCTTCCCTCAAAATCTGGAGTGAGTAATGGTAGGTCATTTTGGTTTTGTTTGTATACCCCTTGTTAATTAATCCTTTGTTGTTAATAAATTTGAACATCTTTTCTTATGTTTATTAGCTTTCTTCTTTTGAATAATGCCTATTCATCTCTTTTGCCTGTTTTCTTTGTGCTATTTGTATTTTTCTTTTCTTTAATATTTTATTCATTTATTTGACAGGGAGAGACACAGCAAGAGAGGGAACACAAGCAGGGGGAGTGGGAGAGGGAGAAGCAGGCTTCCCACAAAGCAGGGACCCTGGGATCATGATCTGAGCCAAAGGCAGACGCTTAACAACTGAGCCACCCAGGTGTCCCTATTTGTATTTTTCTTATTGATTATAACAGCTTTTAAAAGACTTCTGGATATTAATACTTTGTCAGTTTTAGGGAGTACTTATAAAACTTCTCCCAGTTTTTGGATTTTTTTAATTCCAAATTATTTTGTCTTTAGATAAAAAGGTTTTTGTTTTTAATGTACTCAATATAAATTATTTCATTTTTGTGTATTTTAAAGAAACATTCCCCATGGGAGAAGATACTTTCAAATGACATATCTGGTAAGGGTGAATATCCAAAATATATAAACAAGTTACTCAACTCAATACCCAAAAAACAAATAATTTGAGTAAAGATGGGCAGAGGACCAGAATACACTCCTAAAGAAGACATACAGATGGCTAAAAGACACATGAAAAAATGCTCAACATCTAATCATTCCTAATAATTCCCTAATCATCAGGGAAATGCAAATCAAAACTGCAATGAGATATCACAGTACACCTGTCAGAAGGGATAGAATAAAAAAGACAAGAAATAACAAGTGTTGGTGAGGATGTGCAGAAAAGGAACCGTCATGCACTGTTGGTGGGAATGTAAACTGATACAGTCACTATGGAAAACAGAAATTTCTTAAAAAACTAAAAATTGAAATACCATATGATCCAGTAATTCCACTAGTGGGTATTTGCCCAAAGAAAGTGAAAACACCGATTTGAAAAGATATATGCACCACTATGTGTATTGCAGTGTTATTTGCAATAGACAAGATCTGGGAGCAACCCACATGTCCATCCATGAATGGATGAATGGATAAAGAAGATATGCGATATATATATAATATATGTATATATATTATATATATATATAATATATATAGATGGAAATATTACTCTGCCATTAAAATGAATGAGCTCTTGCTATTTGGGACAACATGGATGGACATAGATGTAATACGCTAAGTGAAATAAATCAAACAGAAAAAGACAAATACCATATGATTTCACTTATATGTAGAATCCAAAAAACCGCCCCCCCAAAAAACAAATGAATAAACGAATAAACAAAACCTAGAATCAGATCCAAAAATACAGAGAATAAACTGATGGTTGCCAGAAGGGAAAAGGTTGGGGGGATGGACAAAATGGGTGAAGGGGAGTGGGAGATGTAGGCTTCCAGTTACAGAATGATTAATTCATGAGATTAAAAGGCACAGCATAGAGAATATAGTCAATGATAGTGTAATAACATTGTATGATGAAAGATGGCAGCTACACTTATCAGCATAACACAGTGTGTAGACTTGTCTAATCACTATGTCCTACACCTAAATCTAATGTAACATTGTGTGGCAACTATACTTCAGTAAATAACTAAATAAATATAATTTTTAAAAATAAAGAAATATTCTTCTACTTTGGTGTGATCAAAATTTTTTACTATGTATTATTATAAAATTTTATGCCTTTTCCTTTCACACATAGGTTTTTAATCCAACTGGAATTGATTTTGTGTGTGATGGAAATAAGGACCAGTATTAATTTTCTATTGTTGTATAACAAATTGCTATAAACTAAATGGCTTAAAACAATATTCATTAATTATCTCACAGTTTCCATGGGCCACAAGTCTAGGTATAGCGGAGCTGGGTTTCCTGTTCAATGCCTCACAAGGTGATTTCAAGGTGTTAGCTGGGCTATATTCTCATTTGGAACTCAGTATCTTTTTCTAATCTTATTGGTTGTTAACAAAATTCATTTCCTTGCAGCTGTATAACTGAGGTTCTAACTTTCTTGCTAGCTGTTGGCTAGGAATGCCTCTTCGTGTAGCACCTGACTTCAAGGCTATAGGAGAGCATCTGCTACTGCTTCTTGTCTCTTCATGGGATCACCTGATTAGGCTGTGCCCACCTAAGATAATTCGTCCTCTGATGAGCTCAAAGTTAGCTGATTACATATGCACAATTTGCCAGGTAATGTAATGTAATATGGGAGTGATATCCTGCCATGTTCACAAGTTCAGCCTATACTTAACAACAGATTTATAGGGATGAGTGAACCAAAGAGTGAGACTCTTAGAGGCATCTGTAGAAGGTAGAAATCTGCCTACCACAGAGTCTAAATTAATTTTCATCTTTTTGGGGAGCCAATTGGCCTGGCCTCATTTTGCTTATTTTATTTCTCACTACTCCGCACTGCCACACTTTTCATAAATTAAATTTCCATATTGTTTGGATGTTTTCCTGGATTGTCTATTGAATTTCAAGGTGCAATTACTGTTTATTACACTATCTAAATTACTACAACTTTGGAATATTTCTTGATACCAGGTCAGCAAGCCATCTAACCTTATACCTCTTCAGAAGAGTCTTAGCTATTCTTGGCACTTTTCTTTCCTACTTAAATCTTAGAATCAACTGACGAAGTTTCAAAAATAATCCCATCAGGATTTGGAAAGAACTGACACCTTTAATAAGCCATGAATATTGTATTCATTGTCATTTTAACTTATTTAAATGCCCTTTCAATAAATTTCTAAAGCTTTTACAAATTTCTTAAATATTTTTGCTAGATATTTTCCATCTACTTTATATTTTAATCGTCTTCTAGTGTCCTTAATTAAATTACATTTATAAGCTACTTTTCTGTGAGTATAAAGAAATGCAATCAATTATATTTTATCTTCTACCTTCCTAAGGACTCAAAATAATTCTAAGAATTTAACAATAGGTTCTTTGGGGATATTTACATAGACAATTATATAGTCTATTAATAGCTTGCTTTTGTTTCTTCCTTTATTTGGATGCATTTTATCTAGTTTTTCTAGCTAGAACTTTTGTAAATTGTTGTGTGGAAGTAGAAATAGCCTGTATCTTTGCGTTGCTATTGAACTTAAATCAAAGATGTTCAATGTTTTACCATCAATAATAATTTTGCTGTTATTTTTGTGGCCATATCTGATAATCCAGATATTGTTTGTTAATATTTAGAACTTCTTAGGTCATCCCTGATTCTCGTCTCAGCTACCTTTCCCAGACTCTCCTGTGACTAGAATCCCAGATACATTTCACCATGAGAGGCACTGTGATGATTTGTAGTGGATGGAGAAAAAGAAACGTTGGCAGCTATGGACAGGGGTGGGTTTTGTGTTTTTAAAAAAGGTTTGGGATATTCCCCTGAGAACTTCATCGTTGATGAAAGCTAGGACTATTGGTGACAACTTTTCTCTCATTTTAACACACCCAGATTTTTTTGTAAATGCCTTTGTTGATGTTTGCTCCCTCAGGCTTCAAAGTGTTATGCAAGTTTCTAATACCCTGTAGTAAATGTCATTTCATTTTAAATCCTGGAGTGACTTCAGTTTCCAAACTGAACCTAACCAAATCAACATTTGCTACCAGCAGTGATTCTAAAGGAATAATCCCAAATTTGAGAATCTAGGATTGGTTTTTCTAGTTACATTTGAAAGCTGTGGTGATCTCATTACCAATATGTAAGATACTGTTATGTAGTGGCAAAGAAAAAAAAAAAAAGCTTAAACTTACAAATTTACATTTGTTATTGTTTGAAATGGCATGATGATTAAAACAAGATTTGAATGACCATGTTACTATTGCAATAAAACATTATGGTGAAAATAATATAAGGACTATGCATATAGAATGTCTGAGTCAGACTGTAAAGAAGAACTTATAGAAAATTTTAAGTATAGGGTTGAAATTTTAGATGAAAGTATAGCCAGCAACCAGAGAGCTTCTATTTTTTTCTTTTTTTTTTTAAGATTTTATTTATTTATTTGAGAGAGAGAGAATGAGAGACAGAGAGCACGAGAGGGAAGAGGGTCAGAGGGAGAAGCAGACACCTAGCTGAGCAGGGAGCCTGATACGGGACTTGGTCCCGGGACTCCAGGATCATGACCTGAGCCGAAGGCAGTCGCTTAACCAACTGAGCCACCCAGGTGCCCCAGAGAGCTTCTATTATTGCCCTGAAATGATCTCTTTCCTCATGTAGTTGCAGACGAGTATTACTGAAAATCAGAAACAAATTTTGATCCTGCAGGTCAGTGAATTACAATTCAGTTTGAGTTTATAGCCTTATCAAATGCTTATCCTTAAGTTAAGATACTGACTGGGAAATAATAGTTCCCTGAGAATTGAAATAGAGACATTTGTTTGGATTCTCAATATGAATATCTCGCAGTCCAAGATTGCACTGAGCCTCTGTTGCCATATAAACATACTTTCTGTGACTGCCTGCACTTTCTGAAGACCCTATAATGATCTCATTTGAGTGAGTGGCCTTGTAAGGAAAGTTGATTCCTCTCAGGACCCATGCCATCCACTCTCAATACTTACAGATCTATAATGTAGTGTCATACCCTAGCAACTCAGAAGACAAATTAAAGTCTGTTCCAGGAGACAGACACATGTATACCAAATAATTTGCAAGATTTTCCCAATATACATTGGCGGAAACCTTTGGAGTATGTGAAGCGATGGATTCCAAGGATATTAGATCAAGGAGGAAAAATATAATTTTGGATTTGTCCAAATTTATTAGTTATGACTACACTTTCTAGAGATTTTGAATTTAAAGTATAAGCTTGAGCAGCTGGGAATAGCACTCACACTTTGCTTGGTTGCTTAGTGAAATGCCAGCAACACATGAAAGTAAGCCAAGCTGCCAGAACTTCTGTGGTATGATGGAAAAGAAAGACTTCTAATGGATCAGACATGCATTGGTGTTGAAAGAGTAAAGAAATAGGTTTTTGTTAGCAATTTCTGGACATCTTCCTAAGAAGAACTCACTCCACTTAGGTATAGCAGGAAACAGAAACCATGGATATTAATTTTATGGGATTCTGGCCTTTCTGAAATTCCTGTAGTTCACCTTTCTAATCTTTGTTCTGTCTGGCAAAGGTTTTATTAACTTTTACTTTCCTAACATAAGCTTTTCCCATATTGATTGTCTAGGATATTTCTGCTTTCTTTACCCAGTTCTGATGATTTCCCTTCCAAGATTATTTTCACCTTGGACCAGACACACCATGTTCCTATCATGGTGAACATGCTGATGCTTGAGGATCTAGTATTCTAGCAGCCATACTTCCTACCTAAGAAAAATAAACTCTTGGTAGTACAGAAAATGATTTCAACACTGTGAACCACAGAACTTCCTGAAGGCCCTAAAATCTCTGGTTTCAGACATTCCTGCATCACAGCTGCACCCCGCCCTTGCTAGAGTTTGGTTATATGAACCTATGCATTCTTATTTTTTCCTAAGTTATTTTGAGTTAGGTTGCTATCACATGCAAATAGAAGTCCCAATAAACACAAACATACACACACATAAGCACATGAGCAAGACTTCCGACATATAGGCATGCTATATATTTCAACATGTATAGGAATAAATCAAAATTGGATATATTTGTTTTGGGTTTTATAGGACAGCTGATTCTTAACCTTTGTTCTACAGACTGTCAAAAATGAGAAACACCACTATTCAAATAGAAGGCAGAAAAAGTCCATAAAATATGGTGATGTTTATGAGTCTGTAGTATAGAAATCTCAGAATTTTTATGGGTTTCTGGCAAGGATGTGTATATATAAAAATATTACAATATTTATATATATATGTATTTTATTTATAAATCATATCATACAGATATGCACATATTTATAAATTCCATTAAAATTATGCTATTATTTGATCTCTGAGATATACTTCAGAGATCAATTATAGGAGTCAATCAATTGATATATTATCATAAGTACTCTAAATGTGCTGATCATAAAATATACACATTTGACAAACCATTTGAAGTTGGACTTTCTTGGAGCTAAACAGGAAAAAATCATGTATAATAGACTATACTGATCTCTTCAGCCATGAGTCCAAATACTGTAGCTCTAATGCAGAGTCACTGTTTCAGCTATAGCATCTTGTTATCAAATCTAGACTTAGAAATCATAAAAATGATAAAACTTTCTGCTATGCTAAGCGATTCTTATTTTACACTATGCAGTAACCCTTCAAGTTTTATATTCATTATCCAAAGGAGAAAGCAGATCACATCAGCATTTCTGATGTTTAAAAATATAATTTCTAAATAACCTTAAAAAGAAAGAAGCAGCAGCAATTTGCTCTGTATTTTTTTCCCTCTAGATGAAAAAAAAAAAAAAAACTAATGCAGTAATAAGATAGGTAAACAAATTTTGCTAATGCACAATCCTGTCTTATTTTGGAGCCTCCTAAACTTTTAGGAACATACACATTTACATAATTGATCATTAATTATGCATCTCATGGGCAATGGCTATCTCTGTCCAGTTTAGCGCCTTTGAACTTAGCTTTCTTGCCCAGTGGCTAATGAGCAAGGGCTAAATTTCAATAGTGAAATTCAAATCTATATTCAAACACAAAAGTTAAAAGCAATTAATTCGGAGTGTTTAACAGTCTCTTTAATTTTGAATCCATCTGTGCTACTAAAAGCAGATTGCCTTATCTAGATGCCACAGAAGACCGAATTAGTCTTTCTGGCCATTAAGGCATTATTTTTAAAATTACAGTCACATTCATTCAATGTTCTTCCAGTGACCTGAAAAGTAAATATACTTCCAAATGACTTCATTTGCATTCCACAAACCTGGCAATTTGTTATCTCTTTTTCACATTATAAAAGGTCCCTTTTTACCTGACTCTGAGCTAGCTTGCCCTCTTTATCTATCATGATGCTCTCATCACACTTTATGCTTTATGTTTCTGGAACACTGCTTACAGTTGCTTGAATGAAACTTGCTGCTTTCCTTTTTTCTTGCTCTTTTCTCATCACCCCACCAGGTATTTAGTCAAATATTTACTCCCTCTTCCGTGACACACTGTTATACATGTTTTCTCAATCTCTTTCTCTCTCTCTCTCTCTCTCTCTCTCTCACACACACACACACACACACACAGGATACAGCAAATCTTCAACAAATGTTGACTCTACATAATAAAAGGGATGATTAAAGGGCTGTGTGAAATGGATTTCCTTATATAGTCATTCATATATATGACCTTCTATTAAATACACAGTATGTGTAAAGACATGTATTAGAAGAACATAAAAATGAGTAGGAAGAAATGGCATTGTCTGTAAAGGAGTTAGCAAGCCTTGGTGGAGGTTTTTAATTAACTATAATGTGAGACAAAATGAAATAACTTCCACAAAGCAGGTGCATATGTCTATGGATATATCATGGGTAAAACAACTGAGGATATAGGGAAGACTTCATGGGTGAACCATTTAATCTAAACAAAGGAAATAAGACTTTAATGAGTATAAAAGGAAAGAAGGACAAGAGGTAGTTTTTTATTTGTTTGTTCTGCATTGTAACCACATATTCAGAGCCATGCAAGAACATAGGGTAGTTTGAGAAGGCTATTGTGGTTAGAACCCAGATGCACAAAAAAGATGGGTGTATTAATTAGCACTGATTGTTTTCAAGTGATAGGAACAAATTGGTGCTAGTTTATGAAATAAAATTGGGATAGGACTGGGATAAATTTGTCCTAACAGAGCTATCTCACAGAACCCAGTGATGGGAATCTGCCAGGGAACAGAGAGAGGTTGTAACCAGGATGTGGAAAATCATTAGTATGCTTTTTAAATCTTTTACTTTTTCTTCTCTTTGCATATCTAATTATTCTATTCTCTCTCTTCTTCTCCAGACTTATGGAAGACCTAATATGATCATACCATAGTTCCCAAGTTTCTAGTTACAGTTCTTGCCACAAGCAGAAAAAAAAAAAACAATCGAATGTTCTGGAAGATTCTGACAATTCTCCCATCAAGCGTCTACCACTGGTCTAATGGGCAAATTCAGACTGTTTCAGACTATTACAGAAAAAAATATCAATTTATTCCAGGGAGCAGTGAATGAGATGTCTCACCAAATAAAGAGCCTTACCCAGTATAAAAAAAAATGTATATTCCAGAAATGGGGCTAGAGACACTACATAGCAATTAGTACTCCAGATGGTTAAGAGTAGGCAGGAAATTCCCCACTCTTGTGGGATGACAAAATGCATCTTCTCTTTATGGACAAAACCTTAGGTTTGATTAGATTTCCATATACTCAAGGGTGAAGAACAGAGTAAGTGGAGCCAAAAAAGATACTCTCATAAAAAACAAAGAACATAAGACTCAAGAACCTATAGAACTTTTGAAACAATATATTGCAGTAAACAGGGAAAAAATTGGTACAAAACATTTGGTTTGTACTGTTAATGAAGTTAATGAACACAAGAAGATCCTGCTGGAAGTAATATGCCTATGCATTTCTTCCCTTTATACCTATTTGCATTTGAAGAGGTGTGATGAGTCTTTCTGCCTTTTTTCAGTTGGTATTTTCTCTGTAAGTAAAAAATTAGGTTTGCAAGAAGAAAATGTGGATGAGATATTCTCAATCCAGGTCTCACCTTATGATACATTCTGACCCTTCTCATCTATGGCACTGACTGTCTTCTCCAGTCTTGGGTTTTAGTATTATTTAGTAAAGTTTTATTTGAGTTTTTATACTTGTTTAATAATTGAAAAATTGCAACCTATACAGATGTTTTTCAAAGCTGATAAAATCCTGTATGATGTCAAAGATCAAGATGTAAACATGGGTATAGGAGAAGGAATTCTGTGGAACTGAAGTTTATTAAGGTGAAAAAACCCAGACATATGTAGCATGAATGTTAGAAGAATCATCTCCATAGATGTTGAAGCCCCACAAATTATGACAGTTGTTGGAATGAGCCAATGATGAATAATAAATAATTAGTAGATAATATTATAAGAAGGTACAGTTATGATCAGATAACATGGCAGCAGAGAAAGGAGTTTTACATGACAATGAGGATGCAATAGGTTAGTAGCAATAGGAGCTGGGAATATGCACGATCAGAGTGATAGTCATACATGAGTTGGGAAAATGAGCACAATTCACTTAAGGGGACATCATCAAAGGAAAAGCTTTCCTTATGACACATTCCAGTTAAGACAAGATAGACAATTACTCTACAGAAAAGTTAATTTCTATTGATACTGAACAGAGCCTCCAAAAGACATGAGAAAGGAGTTTGAGATGGTGACTACACTTCTTAAATATTTAATAAATAACAATTCTATATCATAAAATCAGAATTTAGCAGATTTCCATTAAGTTCTACACATTGGTATCAATGGTGAACACAAAGGGCAATGAAGCACCTGCTTTCATGAACTTTAGCATAAATCGTACATATACCTAAAATTGTGCATGCTTAAACAGCATAAAATGAGTGTGTTTATTATCTATAATACCTCCTTATGACAGCATTTGGAAAGGGATAATCTTGGTGATATCTACATCCTAAGCTCCTTTTTTATTTTCAAAACTGCATCTTAAAAATGTTTAATTAGTTTAGATAAGCCAGCGCACATAGATACCAGGTAAATATCAACAGAATTAATAAGCCCTCAAATTCACAAGCTCCTAGTGAGTTCTAATTTTTCTTAAAAAAGTGCTTCCATAAGCAATTGCAAAAGAAAATATACTCACATTTCTAGCTCATATTTTTTCTATTCCTACATTAGAGGCAGTTCCTCCCAAAGGATAGTGAGATAATTATATTATCCTCAGCAGTGCTATAGTCAAAGGCACCATGTTGAGAACTGCACACAGAAAACAGCAAAGCAATCTCTCACTCAACCAGCAGTGGTTGTGTGGGTAGTTCATTTGACCTATTTTGCAGGTCAGATGTTGAACTCTGTATCATCTTTGGATATCAATTATATACCCCTGGAAATGCCTCTTAAGTTTTTTTATACTGGGTGTATAAGGAAAAGGTACTATATTTGGTATATAAGAAAACCTGGAGTTGACAGCTTCTTTCCTCAATTGTCACTGAATATTTTACAATCATGAAAAACCACCATTAGCCCCTCTTGGCTGAAGTAGTTTTATAAAAATCAGGTATCCAGAAGATAATTACTTTATTGTCCCGTTCTCTCTCTTTCTTTCTTTCTTTCTTTCTTTCTTTCTTTCTTTCTTTCTTTCTTTCTTTCTTTCTTTCTTTCTTTCTTTCTTTCTTTCTTTCTTTTCTTTCTTTCTTTCTTTCTTTCTTTCTTTCTTTTTAGTGTTCATTAGTACTTGCTTATAAGAAATTTGTACACTTGCCAAAGAAAGAGGTTTCTATTTCTCATTTTATTTAGATGAGAAGCTGTTGGAGAAGACAGACATGCTTAGAAAGGCTGGAATAGTAAAAGTGGACAGGAAGAAGATTGACAACTTAAGACCAAACCTGGGTGTGAAGACATTTGTCGCCAACTATGTCATATAACTCAGGACCAAGGTAGAAAAATCTGACTGTGGGGAAAGAACATGAGTTTTTTTCTTGAAAAGATCTATAAACTGTGATTGTGTTGATGTTTCTTTTGACCAGATTTTCTCAGTGAATTCACTGGCTTTTTTTGTTAGTGTTTTTTATTATTGACCAAAGCATTCATTAATAATTTCTTGATACTTCTTTGTTGCAAGGAAACCCAGGTAACTTCCATGGAGTGGAACTAATGCTTAGCAAACTCATTTGCAAAGAATTCAATATAAATTTTGCATGCCAGGCAGAATATGTCTGGATCTGGACTACCACAAAACTTACTTGCAACACTGGAAATGCCCATTTGTAGGAAAGAAGAGTCCTAACAACTTGTGTGTAATTATACTTGTCAGCAGCACCTATAACTTGAATGTAAGTTTTGAAGGACTACGTTTATTATATCAAAGGCAAATTACCAGCTGCTCAAATGGGGATGGTAGAATTTTAATATAACACCTGCACAACAGCTTTACATATCTAGAATCAGCTTTTTCTCATGCTGAAGAGCTTTCAGTGAGCCTCATTGATAAACTTCCTGCTCCATATGTCTCATCCACTATTTCACACTCTCTATAGTAGCAGATATTTTAACTGGTATGGCTGAGCTCAAAAACCTTTGGGTCACTGAGACTTACCCATCTTATTTATATCCCCTTCAGATAACCCCCAAGGTCAGTGTAATGTTTCTCTAATTCATAACTGTGTCTTACATTTTCACATTAGTCACTTATCAATATAGGCCCAGATACTTGAACAGGCTATGACTAGTTTTGCAGTCTCTAATATATTTTAAAACATCATTTCTGTTATGTTTCATTCTCTTCTCAATGAATCTCCCTTGGAATTCTAAGAAAATGATAGCCCAATAGATAATATTGGGTAATAGATGCCCAAGCCCTGTCATAATAAAACAAAACAAAACAAAAATAAAAGGAGAAGAGAATACTTTCAAAATAAGGAAACTCTGGTATGAATATGGATAAAGAAAAGTATTATCTACATACCACAAAATACAGTTTTTTTCTTAGATGATCAAGTTGAAAGATGTCAACAAAAACATGTGGGCCACAATGAGAGAACCATTCTGTATTGTGACAAATTACAAAGAAATCTTGAAAAGAAATGATTGGACATAGAGGATAGATGAGAAGCTGGGCCAAAAATTGGTAGCAAACATGGAGCTACATCTATAGAAAGTTCATAGGCCAGGAGCATTTTCTTTTATTCAGATTTTCAAAATGTGGCAACTCCCATGAGGCAAAACTGACCACTCTCCTGAACTGAGAAGAGATTTCCATTTGCAGCAACTATGGCCTCAACAGACTAAGAATGAGCCTCTAGCAGTTACACAGGGTTGGGCCAACATGTGCAGCAACAGGACTCTGAGAACCTATGACCTATACACCTGTTTCCTGACACTAGTTCCCCTTGGCTTTGCTGAGTCTTACCTTGACTTAGACAAGCACTTTTCTGGACATAAAGGACAACCTCCATTGAGGTGTAGAGACGACACCATGAAAGAACCAGAGGTGAGATAAGATATATTAGTTCTACTCCATGAGCTGAATAGAGAGCTGATAATCCGGAGAACACAAACCTAGTCTCTGAAATAGGGGATGTCAATGATGTAGAGAACATACAGTTTTCAGAATGAAGGACAAAAGAACAAAATCATGGAAAAGGGTAGAGAGCATATAATGGATGGAAAGAAAATGTTGATCAAACATACGGATCAAATAATCGTTCTTCCTCAGCACTTTGGCTACTAGAGGACTGTGAGGAAGTATATATAATGATCAGTCTCAAAATGCTCCTCCCTTCCCTGGTTGAGAATCATTGGCTACCAGCCCAATTAAGGAGAGGAGGACGACCCATTTCTCAGGTGGGGATATTGAAGAATCCTAGAATTACGCCAGGAAGTTAGTGTGGGAAGAAAACTGTGAACCAGTTTCCGAGATTGAAATGAGTTGAAGGAATGGATCTAGAAATTAACAGAAGATAAAAGAGGGGAGAGTAAAAAAAAATAAAGCCGGGAGCATAAGCCTCAATTTCTGAAAGATGTATTTTACAAATAGATGAAAGATAAATGTTTTAGAAGCAACAATAGTTTATTACAAAAATATTAACAGCTTCTGGTGTTTCAGAACTTCTAAAGGTGAAAGATTTTTTTAAAAGGTGAAATATTTTGAAAACAAACTGAGGGTTCTGGGGGGGTGGGGGGATGGGTTAGCCTGGTGATGGGTATTAAAGAGGGCAGGTACTGAATGGAGCACTGGGTGTTATATGCAAACACTGAATCATGGATCACTACATCAAAACCTAATGATGTAATGTATGCTGATTAACATAACAAAATAAAGCTTAGAACTCTCCTTTGTCATGCTACCTAACCTCTTCCCAGTTCTGAGAAATAGGACACAGAGGTCTTTGTGGGGGGTATTATTCTTCCTACCACCAAGAGGTATTTTCAAGAAACAATAGGGAGTTAGAACTCACCATGGCACCGAGGATTGAGATGCACATTCATATTTTGTCTCATGTTTTTAGCTTGGAGGAAATGTTGCTATACCTGATTGAGAGCCTCCAGGGATGTAGAGCTGAAGTCCTGCAGACCCCACCTCCCAACATGGGTTGAACTGGTGAAGAGGTAAGTTGGCGACTTCGTCTGAGAGGATGAGCAAATGGGAACAGTCACAGTTTCCAATAACATACTTAAGGCCAAAGGGGGAAAGTAAAATGGAAAATGGCAATTGTTAACAGGGTTTGAAGAATGAAGTATATGAAAGAAAATAAAATGCAAAATGAGTATGTAGAAAAGAACTATCTTTTCAAAAAATTCTCAAATACAGAAAAACATACAGCAAAACTGTTTCAACATCTGGGTCAGGCAAGACAAATTTTATATCATCCTCACCGTAACATTCTCTCCCACATTCATTAAATATCTAGTTAGGTAAATGGTTAAAATCTGTCTTTTCCCCCACTCTTCTTCTCCCTACTCCACCCCCTCATTTTTCTCCGTTAGATAATTTGTTAGTTCCCAGCTCAAAGCTCAGCTTCACCTTAAAAAACTGTATTAAAAAAAAAAAAAAACAAGGGTAATGCTATGAAATACACATTTTAAAGGCAAGAAATATTTTGGAAAAGAAGAGATAAAAATCTGAATGAATTTCAATTTAGATTTCTTTTTTATCCCTTTTTTTAATCAAAGAATAATCGATATACAATGTTACATTAGTTTCGGGTATGCAACATAGTGATTCCACAAGTCTATGTAAATCTATACGTTAATGTTATGCTCACCACAAGTGTGGCTAACTTAAAAACAGAGTTAGTTAAAACCATAAATTTTGATGATCTTTAGAATTTAAAGTGAAAGCAACATGACATGGGAAAAAAAGAGAAAATCAGCTGCAAAGACATTAAATGATTCTGCTGTCTAACATTCAGAAATTAGGGATTAATGTCTGGAAAGCTTTGCAAGGATAGTGTTATTTGCTTAAACTTTATGCTGGGTACCTGATAAATATCATCTTTAATGATTACCTTTCCTGCTTTATGTAGTGTCTTCAGTTCCATTTGTCCTAGGACTTTGGTTCACTCTAATGATGAATCATGTATATGTAAGCTTTTAATATGTAGGTTTTCCAGAGCTGCTGAGTTCCAGTTCATATTGTCTTGATGATTTACAAAATCTATTATTTAATGCTAATATCATTGTCACATTCTCAGTGTTTTGTCTAAAAAACTCATACTGTCAACATGTACAATGTCACTTCTTGTCAGGTATAGCTGCCCCAAGCAGGATAATGCTCAGATCACAGCCCAACCAGTTTTTTCTTTAGGAAAAAACATAAACCAAAATATTATTATCTTGCCAACAGAGATGAGTATGCAATATATCAAGGTGTTTGGACAAGAAGAAAGTGAAGAATTGTAGAGAGGATAAAGGAAAATACTCCAGTGTTTAGGCTTTTTGTTTCCTGCAAAGAACATAAAAATAAGTTACAAATAAATACAGCTGAAGAGAAAATGTTTATTTGTTTATATCTTTATTAAAGGTATTATGCTAAGGGGGCACTCGGGTGGCTCAGTCGGTTAAGCGTCCAGCTCAACTTTCGGCTCAGGTCATGATCTCGGGGGTCGTGAGATTGGGCTCCATGCTGGGGTCTGTGCTCAGTGCAAAGTTTCCTTCAGATTCTTTCTCCCTCTCCCTCTGTCCTGCTCTCCCCCTCCCTGCTCACGCTCTCTCTCTCTCAAATAAATAAAATCTTTTTAAAAATAAAATAAAAATAAAAAATAAATGTATTATGTCAAGAAACCATCTTTATGCTTTTCACATTTGAGAATATAATTACCCATAAAAAAGGAATTAATCACTTTTTTTCTGAATGTTTGCCAGAACTCAGTCCTTAGTAGGAAAAACAAAACAAAAAAACAAAAACTGAGAGTCTAAACTATACTAAGACTCCCTCCTGAGTAATATGAGGATCATCAGGTACTTACTATTAAAATAAATATAACAGCTATAAATGGGGTCTTTAGGAATGTCTATTTTTTTTTATTCTGGGAGACATATAGAGTAGACTCAAGAGTCAGCCTACCAAGCATTAAACTCTGGCACCACCACTAGTTAGTATGAGACTTTGAGCAAGTTACATGAATTCTCATGTGCAAACTGGAAATAATAACAATATCTACTTCAAAGGGATATTAGAAGGATTAAACGCAATAATACATTTAAATACTTAGAACTATACCAGTCACAAAATAAATACCCAGGTATTACCATTACCTGAATTTAAGATCCAGCTCATAATAAACATTTAATGTACAGTGAGGACTTTTTTTTTAAGATTTTATTTATTGGGCGCTTGGGTGGCTCAGTCGTTAAGTGTCTGCCTTCGGCTCAGGTCATGATCCCAGGGTCCTGGGATCGAGTCCCACATCGGGCTCCTTGCTCCGCGGGAGGCCTGCTTCTCCCTCTCCCACTCCCCCTGCTTCTGTTCCCTCTCTGGCTGTGTCTCTCTCTGTCAAATAAATAAATAAGATTTTATTTATTTATTTGAGAGAGAGAGAGAAAGCGTGTGCATACAAGCTAGGGGCAGAGGGAGAGGGAGAGAGAGAATCTCAGGCAGACTTCCTGCTGAACAAGGAGCTCAACACGGGGCTCCATCCCATGACCCTGAGATCATGACCTGAGCTCAAACCAAGAGTCAGATGCTTAACCGACTGTGCCACCCAGGCATCCCAGTGAAGAGTTTCTTAACTCACAATGGTCATGCATTTATACTTGCAAGTTTAGTTTCTTTTCTCTGAACACTATGTTCTAATCACTATTAAATAGTAAACATTAACTTTATCGATGATTTTATTTTTTATATTGCACAAGGACAATGTACAAGTATGTTGCCATTTAATTCAAATTTCAAGTGGAATGTTCTCCTTTTAAGAAGTAAATCAATTAATTGGATAATCATTATATCCTATTATAAAACTTGAGTGATTACTGTAATATGACTGTACTTTTAAAGAGTCAATCCCTTCCCCCAAGTTATGTTCTGTTTGAAGTGCTTTGTCAGCCTTTCTTTTTTTAAATCTTTTTAACTTACTAGGTCAAGCTGACTTACTTGGTTGGAAAGCCATAAGGCCCCAAATTCAATGACTAATTTGGTCAGAAGAGAGATTATACAGGATGGCCATGATCAAATAGGGTAAGCCATTTAAAGGGGCTGGGCCCTTCCTGAAAAGAGAAATTCAAAGCAAGGGAGGTTCTCCTGCAAAACTGATGGCCCTAGAAAGTTGCCTCAGGCACAGTGGACTGGACTTTTATTATCATCCAAAACCCATGTCTGACTAACCTTTAGCCATGGTGACCACATCCTGTGAGAATCCAATCTCAAAAGTTTTCCTATTATGTTTTCCCCATAAGAATATATGAAACTGCATGTAGCCTCTGATCTTCCAAACATCCAAAACCTACAGAGGTCCCTCTTCCCAGGAGAAGGTGGACATTTCTACCCCATAGTCTCTCCATGCTGCAGCACTTTGCAAGAAATGACATAAATTGTGTTTTACTCTCAGAACAAAAGTCTATTTTACAAATTGCTCTAAATGAACTGGTCTGATATTTCTAATGCATACTCACATGGCTTTCACCATGAATGTGTATATCTCTCCCTGAATTACTTTGAGTAAAAATAAAATTAATGTACATATGTATATACATATATGTTTACATGTACCTATTGAACATATATGTAATTTAATACTATATATCCTATTAATATAGTTTGTACACATGTACATACCTATGTATGTATTATATACACATATATGCACCCTATATATGCATACGCATACACATATACATACCGTATGTATACACATCTATATCTATAACACTTATACTTAAATCTATCTATAGCTGTATCTATCTATATATATCTCCTGGCTGCAGGCTTGGACACTGCAGCAATGAGTCACAATGACAAAAAGAAGCAAGAAAAAATCAGATGCTACATATCCCTGGACCATGGCCTTTCACAGGATTTCATATCTAGAATTTCTGTTAGCTTCTTTTCCCCAATAAGCAGGCCTCAACCAGTCATGCCTTCATATGTATAGAACAGGCCTCTCTCCTCACCCTCACTGGCCTCCAGGCTCAGGCCCAGAATCCATCCAAAGTAGACATAATCCTTTAAAATGAGACCCTGACAAGAAAGAACATTTTACATTGTTATGTAAAATAATTCACCTCCTCATTGATTTAAATGCTTTCATTTCACAAAATTTTTGGTTCTACTTCTACATAATCAAAAGGACATTACAATATTTCTTCCCCAAATAAACATTAGCCTTCTTCCAAGATAAATCAGAAAACATCTGTAGCCAATTTAAAATAATAATTTTTACTCATTTTTACTCTTCCAGATTGTGAATATTGAAATATAATCCCATTTACAGCATCACAATAAAATTTTGATGTAGCTAAAGAGGTATTTGAACTCAAAACTTGCAACTAAAGTATTGCGAAAAAAATATTCTTAATTGCAATGCACCATAATTCCACCATAACTATTATGGATAAAACAAATTTCCATTTATAGAGCATAGCTGTGTGTTTACCTCTGTAATGTAGGTTATTGTGGTAAAGGCTTTGTGTGTAAGTAATTATGTTTAATGAGCTCAACTGGATTTGATATATAGCATCAGCTAACACCCAAAAGATTAGCAGAGGTTAGCACTGAGGGTTATGAGTGGCTAACCTAGCTCAGAGTATGTAATGGTTACAATTATGATTTCTTAGTTACCTTATGTGACCAATGAACTCACCCCTCTGTCTTGAAACCTTTACCTCCTTTAGCATGATTCCCTATTTCTATGGACAACATTCCTTTGTCTCCTCATCCTCAGTTGTATGTCCATATTTATATTTTCTTCTCACTGTTTCTTTCTTTCATCTACTTCCAAATTTTAGACAGTAATGGTAGCTTTTAGTGTTTACGATTGTACCATAAAATATTCTGTGGAACACCACTGCCTGTCGCCCAGATCTGGGTCACTCTCTAGCTGGGCACACATGGCAAACAGGATTGGATACTATGGGCTTCAGTCTCCCTCCCAGTGATTATGGCCACAGGACAGGACCTCATCACTGAGATGTGAGCACAAGTACCAGGTGCCACTTATCATCCACTTACAGATGACCGTTTAGGACTTGCTTCTCTCCTTTTTACCCTGCTGGATAGAAATGGTTTTAACTGAAGCAGTTGTGAAAGTCAAATATTAAGGACTGCAGAGCCATGCTGTTAGCCTTGGTCCCTAGGTGACTTCTTCAAGCACACACACCTACCTCCCCTAGACTATTAAAATGAGAGAGAAATAAACTACTATTTTTGTTGAGCCATTATATTTTTGGGTATTTTTACAGCAGATTAGCCTTCATCTTAACTAGTAATATATTTTTATTTAAATACTTATTTTGAGATACTTACATACTTACGAAGAAGTCCCAAAACAGTACAAGGAACTCTCATTTACTTTATTATTTCTCTTTAAAGGAAGGGAACATAAAAATTAATGGTGATGCGCGATTATGTGACTTTTGCAATAAAGATAACCTACAAATCTAAAGTGTGGACCCACACCAAGAGGAAGGCCTGCTCTCACATATATTAAAGTAAAATATTGAAGGCTATCCTACAAAGACTGGGAAAAAGACAAGGATGCCCTCTCTTACCACTTGTATCCATATTATACTAGAGATACTAGCCATTAAAATTAAAAAAAAGAAAAGAAATAAAAGTTATTAAAATTCGAAAGTACTGACACATGACATTATTTTTTACATTAAAATCTATGGAATATAGAAAACTACTAGGCCTATTATGTGAATTAAGCAAGGTCACAGAATACAAGAATAATAAATAAAACTTAATTCTATTTATACATATGAGCAACAAAACTTTCAAAATAAAATTGTAAAAATTAGATTTGTGATAGTGTTAAAAACATGCTTAGCAATAAATTTGACAAAGGAGGTGCAATACCTCTCTTCCAAACACTACAAAACTTTGCTAAAAGAAACTGAAAACAGAAATAAATGGGCAGGTAGGTGAATGGATTGGAAGATTCAGTGTTGTTAAGGTGTCAATTCTGAAAAAAAATATCTGTAGATTAAGTGCAATCCCAGAAAATATTTTGAAGAAATTGATAAACTTATTCCATTTTCTAAATATAAATGATGTCAGAAGTAATCATAAAAAAAGAGTAATATTGGAGAACTAATATTACTTTGTCTCAAGACTTAGAAACCCTAGAAATAAATCCATACTTACAAGGTCTCTTGATTTTTTGAAAAAGTTACCAAAGTAATTCAAATTATCCAAAGTAATTTCAACAAATGGTGCAAGAAAAATTATGTCTCCATACAAAGAATATGAGCCTGGACCACTACCTCACATCACACATAAAAGCTGTTTTGTTAATTTACAACAGTCATTTCCAGCTTTCTGGATCATGATACTAGTTTTCTCACCACCTGCCCCTTTACCGTTAAATAAGTGCCACTTATTTTAAATCTCAGTTATGTCAACCTTGACATTAGGTAAGATTTCTAAAGAAGATAAAGATGGAGAAGAAGTAAGAGGAATAAAAGGAAGGAGAAGGAGAAAGTACATAATCACAAATCACAAATTATGGAAGAAACATATTACTAAATAGTATATTAAAAGTAAAAATATATTAAATGCACTTATTTTACACATAAGGTATTATTTCACATAAAAGACTAGTACATAAGGTATTGCACATGCACTGTAAAAAGAAAATCCACATTTCTGAGAGATAATATTGAAGATAAATATAATTAAATATTTGGATGAAGAATACATAAAATACATTTACAAAGTGATACAAAGTCATATTGATAGATTATAAAGAATATAAAAAAAGGCCACAGATGGAAAAAAATTGAGCTTCATAATTAGGGAAATACAAATTAACAAAACAGTGAGAAACCAGTTCATACCAATCAGGTATCAAATTTAAAACGTCCATTAATATCCAACTATTTTTCATCATCTTCACTGTTGCCAAATTGGTCCAACACACCATTTGTTCTTGTCTGCCCTCTTAAAAGGCATTTTTCTTCCATCCTCTCTCCTAGAATCTATTCTCAATATAGCAGCCAGAGGTGTCTTTTAAAATGTCAAGTAAGATCATATCACTCTTGTGTTTAAAGTCCTGAAGCAGATCTCTATCCTTATTCAGATGAATATACTAAGGTCCTTAAGATGATCTCTGAGATGTAAAGAACTCCCCTGGTATTCTTCTGCTCTCTTTCCCAACTACTCCCTGTCTCGGCCACAGCCACATTGGCCTCCCCGCTTCTTCAAAAACAAACAAAAACCCAGGAGCATTGTCCTTCAGTTCATTTGCTCTTCCTTCTATCTAGCATGTTTTTCTCTGAGGTGACTAAATGGTGTGCTCACACATCCCTATGAAATCAAAGATCTTTGCTTGTATTTTTCTTTCTCAGAGAGAACTTCCCTTAGCAGTTAATTTAAAAATGCAATCTCACCCTTCTTCTGGCACTCTTTATTGCTTTGTCTTGCCTTGTTTTTCTTCATGACTGATGAGCACAGTACCATAGAAAAAATTATAGATAATTTTCAAGCTAAAATCTAATACATAAAGCTTTCATAAGAAAACATAAGATAATGTTTTCATGAATCAGAAATTAACATTTTTGAGAAAGACACAGAAAATAACTATAAAAGTAAAAAGTTGATAGATTTCATCACAATTTAAATCTTGGTTCATAAAAAGATATCAATTAATAAATAATTAAGTGACAGGCTGAGAGAAAATATCCCAAAATATATATCTGACAAAGGACTGAAACCCATTATAATGCCTACAATTGGATAATAAAAGATAAATAACCCAATAAAAATGGACAAAAGGGACTAAGGAAGCTATACAAATGGCCAAGAATTGAGTGTAAAAAGTGCTAAAATCATTAATTATTGGAAAATGCAAACTATAATCACAATGAGATGCCATTATATATCTACCAGAAAACCCAAAATTAAACAAAACAAAACAAAACAAAAAAACCTGACAAAACTATTGGTGAGATTGTGGAGCAACTGGAACTCACATACTTTGTTGGGGGGAAGGTAAAAAGATATAAATACTTTAGAAAGAAGTCTGTCAGTTTTTTGTAAAACTAAACATACCTCTGTCATATATCGGTAATTCCTCTTGTAGGTATCTTTCCAATAAAAATAAAAACATATATTCACAAAAAGACTTGTACAAAATGTTCAAAGAAGTTATATTCACCAAAGTCTCTAATTTGAAAGAGTTTAAGTGTCTATAAATTAAACAGATAAACTCTGATATATTTATGCAACAAGGTAGTTCTCAGCAATAAGAACAAATGGATTATTGGTACACCAATATGGATGAATTTCAAAAAAAATGAAAGAAGCTTGACACAAGCAACCCTAGTACATACTGTATTATTGCATTTGTATGAAATTTGGAACAGACAGAAAGAATCTACTGTGTAAACAAAACAGAACAACAACTGCCTCTGAGAATATTTGGAGTGAAAATATACGAGGAGGGACAATAAGGAAACTTTCTGTGATAGTAGGCATGCTCTATATCTTCATGGGATTTGCATTACATTGGCATATGCATTTGCCAAAATTCAGTGAATGTAAACTTAATATTTATGCATTTTGTTATGTATAAATATTACTCCAAAGAAAAAATATTATAAACAAATATTGAATTCTAGTTAATGATATACATGCCAAAGTATTTAATGGCAAGTATACTGATGTCTTCAATTTGCTTTGAAAGGCACCCAAATAATAGTTTGATTTGTAGGTGGATAGAGAGATGGATAAATGCATAGATTCATAACAAAAGGAGAACAGCGGAATGTTAATAGTAGAACCTTGTTTAGGGACAGATATATAAATGTTCACTGTAAAATCCTTTCCTTTGCTGTAGATTTCATAATAAAATGTTGGAAAATATATAGAATATTGACATTTTTCTCTGCAGATTCCCTTTTGCCATTTCATAATCCGCCCTCCCTTCCCCTGCTCCAAGAAACAAATGATCCAATTTTCCCACTATGACTTAGTTTGGCATTTCCTAAACCTTTGTATAAATGGAATCATACAGTATTCATTTTATTGTGTCTGGCTTTCATTACTCAATATGTTGATTTTCATAGGTAGGTAATATTCCACTTTGCAAATATATCACAGTAGGGTTATCCATTACCTTATTGATGGTCATTTGCATTATTCCAGTTTCTGATTATTATAAATAAATTCTATCAGGGTGATGACTCTCCAGAGTTCTAATATGCAGATAGAATTGAGAATCACTGGGCAATGTAGTTATTAAAACTCTTTTCCATTAGAAAATTTAGTGTTATGGCTATCTAGGGAGAGATTCAAGGAAAACAGCATTACGGTTTCAGCCCTACTTCTGTGACACAGATATCTCACAATCAATTAATATCTATCTAACTGGTGCATGCTGTCTAATTAGAACTGATTAAATTAAGCAAATAAACAGGCTCAAAGGCCCATATGTGTCAGATTTTAATAGATTCTTAAAACATAGTTGCTTAAAGTAAATGTGAAAAAAATTATGCCTTGTGTAAGACAAACCACATGAGCTTAACACTACAAATGTGTCCCAAATGACCATAAACTTGTTTTTATGAAATAGTTAGGGATGCAGTCTACACAAAACATTGAGAGACTTCCGGGCAGTATAATTGAAAAATGTTGGTTGGGAAAACTAATCTTTATTTTAGTCTCTCAGTTCTAACCAGTTCTATTATTTAAATAGAAGTGATAAGCAAAACAAAGCCCACTATCATGAGTTTGAAAACACTAGTCAGGTAAAAGCACTACAACCAAATTAAAAAACAGTTCTTATGTGAGATAGTCTGTCAATGAATCTGAAATTTCAATGACTGATTTTTTTTTATCATTTTTTACAAAATAAAATTTTTTGTAAATTTTTGTAATTTGTAATTTACAAAAAGTAATTTACAAAATAAAATTTTTTGTAAATTTTTGTAAATTTGTAATTTACAAAAAGTAAATTATTTTACAAAATAAACCTGTCACCATAAAAGATCTATTCTTAAAAAAAAAAAGACCTCAAGAGACACAAAACAATCTGAGTGAATCTTAGAAATATAATAGTAAGTGAAAAACACATTCCTCCAAAGATTACATATAGTGTGGAAATCTTTTTATAAAATTACAAACAACTGAGACCAAAAATATATTTGTAAGAAATGCATATAGATAATATATCTTATTTATATATATGGAAATATTTTATATATATATGGAAAGCTGAGTATATATAGTTTTTGTGGGTTTGTTTGTTGTTCTATTTTCACCTTTGGCTAGAAGTGCAGGGCAACATTACAGTTTTGTATCATTACATGAACAAATGTGGTGATAACAGTATTGACAACAAGCACGAACTGAATTCTGGGACCAAGTGGTTTTTCAGTTTGGGAGTGGAGAGAGAACAGGTGCAAAATATTCTTCAAAGAAAACCACATTACTCAGTGAGCCACCAAAAGATTCTGGCTTCAACTTACTAATGGCTGGAAGGAGTGTCAATCCTGGTCAACCATCCATGATCTTCATCACGGCAAACTGGAATCTCCAATTTTTCAAACTAATTGTAGGTATAAGAGACACTAACTAAAGACTGACTTATAAAATGATCTGGCTGACTGCTAAAGTGTCCTTCATTCACAAATTGGCAAAATCTTCAGAGTGACTTTGCAGCAATTACTTTATAGTACATAGGTGCTGGTAAGTCCTGCTAGAGAACCTCATGCTACCCCTGCAAAGTGCTCCAGCCTTCGGCAGCTGGCGGCAAAATGAATGAGATAGAGGAAGCAAATATATGCTAGGCAGAGATCATTGTCAAATTGTAGGTTTTCTTTAGGGAAGTTGTTTCATTAGTGTTCAGTACATTAGTAACAATAACCAAATAAATAAATAAAAGCAGACAATGCACGGACCAATGAAAAGAGTGTGTCATGAACCAAGAATTAGAAATTACCCAATTAAGTACAACTGAAGTTTAAAACAAGTAAAAATAAAACTACAATTCTTTCACAGTAAAATTCCTGATCAGTGAGAAACCATATTACCATACATTACTATTTTGAATAGGGGAAAAAGAAGGCCCAAGTCTTAATTCTGAAACATGATTTTCATATGCTGTTTTTTCAGAAAGTCTACAATTCTGAAAGAACCCAACTATCCCATTTTGAGCTAGAAGATACTTTTTTTTTTTAAATTTTATTTATTTATTTGACACACAGAGAGAGAGACAGCGAGAGAGGGAACACAAGCAGGGGGAGTGGGAGAGGGAGAAGCAGGCCTCCTGCCGAGAAGGGAGCCCGTCGCGGGGCTCGATTCCAGGACCCTGGGATCACGACCCGAGCCGAAGGCAGACGCTTAACGACTGAGCCACCCAGGCGCCCCATAGAAGATCCTTTTATTTAAAACTCAAAGCCTACTGGGGTGCCTGGGTGGCTCAGTTTGTCAAGTGGTTAAGCATCTGACTTCAGCTGAGGTCATGATCTCAGGGTCCTGGGATTAAGCCCCACATTGTGCTCCCCACTCAGCAGGGAGTCTACTTCTCCTTCTCCCTTTGCCCCTCCCCCCATTCCCGCTTGTGCTCTCTCTCTCAAACAAATAAATAAAATCTTAAAAAATATAAAATAAAAATAAAAGACTGCCCAACATATAATAAGGCCTCAAGCATAATTACCTGATAAAGAGAAACCGTCTGTTTAAAAGATAAGTGAAAGACAATTATCTCAAAAGAAAAATGGGCAAGAAACATAAGTAAACACATTACAGTATAAGAAATGTTATTATCACACAAGAAAAAAAAATGTTAACTATATATGGTGATGGATGTTAACTAGACTTGTTATGGTGATCACTTCACAATATATACAAATATTGAATCATTATGTTGTACACCTGAAACATATAATTTTATATGTCAATTATACCTCAATAAAAAAGAAAGATGATATAATGAAAAATAGTCTCATTCATAATAGTTGTTTTAAATAAATAAAAGCAACAATAAGATTTAATTGTTCATGACTCAGATTTGAAAAGATTTAAAAGGCTGAGAATAGCCCTTGCTGAAGCCACACAATAATACACTGTTGGTGAGAGTGAAACTAAAGTCACCTTTCTGGAAGACAAATGAAGGATATGTATGCAAAAATAAAATGTGTATATCATTTTGAAAAAGTCAAAGCCTGCTATTTCAGTAGGATTATTTGTATTTTGAGGGTGCTAATATGTCAGCCATGCATATATCTCCATATTCGTGCATAGCTCATATGATAATATTCAATTATTCAGATAAGAATTTAGAAAATAATCTAAAGTAAAGGCTGCATCTTATGAACATGATGTTTAACTTACCAATAATACTCCATGAATTGCTGAATAAGTGTGAGTAAAAAGTGCTGAATAAACAGGCAGACGTGGTTCAAGGAAAGGCCATAGTCACTTCTTATCCTTAAGCCAGTGCAATTTAATCTAGAATGAACCATTTTTGCACATTACTAAAGGCAGCCACCAGAGAATATTAGTTGTAAGATTTTTAGCTGAAGAAAACAGCTAAATGAAAATGTGCCATCACTGCTTCTAGCTTAAATGACTACTTCCAATTTGGAGGTCATGAAACAATCATCCTATAAGAATAGTCCCCCATGATTTCCTATTTCTTATGACTCAAAGATAAATTCTTAGGTCTTTTTCCTTAATAAGAGTAAGATTCAAAGTAGATTAATATTTTTTGCCAAGTTTCAAAGAGGTGAAGGTATTTTGATCCAATCTATATGAAATTTGACCAGTTTAGTAAATATAAACCGGTGAAATCAGTTGAGCCCAAACTCTTACCAAAGTGATTCTGACTTTGCAATTTGAACAGAAAATAACTAGCTAGCTCCTACTTTTTAACTTTTTCCCCAACATAAGAGCACTGCCCTAATACTGCCTCTAATTCATTTTCAATTTCATAAAAATCAGATTTCTCAAATGGCTGAATGATCTGGATTAGAGATGTCAGTCCCCAGGTAAAATAGGGTCTTTGAAAAGGAAAAAATATTCTGCTGGAGTCATTGAGATGTATGTGGAGTGAGAGTTAAAAACTTTAGAACGTAGTAACGAGGTTCTTCTCTGAAAAGACATGTAGAATAAGAACAAATTCTCAAGAGATAGAGGGAATAAAAACAACAACGTCTGCATTACACTTTGAAGTTTACATAATTTTTAAGACATTATTTTTGCCCATTTTTATAGCAACCTTGTGAAGTGCATATTTGGAAGCTCATGCTACATTTGAGATCACTGAGAGACTTAGAAAGTATCTTGCCAGAGGCAACGGATGTGCCTGGAGGGAAGGAGCCAATCCCAAGTATTCATTTTTCATTTACTCTGTTAGGTCCTGGGTTCTCAAAAGCCTAATGGTACAACCAGGATTTTACTGTTATTGTGCAAGAAAGCTTCCCTTCTCTCTTGGAATGACTTCACAGTCCATGCACACCATGATGCTCTTGTATCAATTCGGCGCAGGTCTCTACTAAGATTTTAGCTATTTACTATCATAGGAGAGGCTTATCTATATTCTCATTACTCCCAGCTGTTAGGATCCCATTGGATTCACTCCCAATCCCATTTTAGCACCTCTAATGCCCCCAGCAACTATACACTGTTGTGGCTAAGGGTTCTCTACCCTGGACGACTATCCCCTCTCCCACCCACTGTTAGAATGCTTAACTACTGACAACACAGATAAAGTGTGAGTTGCTCACACTCCGTCTTAGACATTTTCATTTTATAGTTGTCTTCAAAGGATCCACACCCAAAGCCAGGTACATGCATTTGTCTGTCCCAGACTTGCCATTCCCCAGTTTATACAAAGTTTCTATTCGCTTGTTGCTACAATTCCAGCTAGTTTTGCGATTGAATAATAAAGAAGTTAATATTTATTGAATGCTGACAATGTGCCAGGCATTGTATTCTTATGTGTTTCTCATTCCATACCTACAGAATCCTACTACACAGGCACTGGTATTATCTCCATTATATAGATGAGGGGACAGAGGCAAAAAGAGGCTTAAATTTCTTGCCAAAAGAGAACAGGTAAAACCAGAATTTTAATCCAGGCATTCTGAATTCAAAGTCTCCTAAGCTTGTAAACTCTACATTATACCCCGCAGACTTGAAACTATGATTTTGACAAAAGTTATCACCAGTAAAGTTGTTTTTCTAAGTGAAGAGTACTCACCTCTCCAACAATAATTAGAAATCTTAGACTGAGTTTTGAACGAGACAGAGTCAAAAGGTTGGATCAGGCAAAAAAAAACCTAACTATGTGCCATGGTTGATTGTCCTTCCCTCTGGCCAGTTCAAAGCAAAAACCAAACTCAGCAGGAACTATCTGTTCTCATTTGATTGTCTTGGCCTTGCACTCATCATGAAACTAGGAGTGACAGCAACATTATAGCACGACTGGATGTCACCTTCTACCTCCCTGATCCAACCCACACCCTTCTTATCATTGCCTTTATATCCTGCAAAACTCAGCTCAAGTGTCACTGTCCCCGGGAAGCCATGACTGAGCCCACTGGCCTGCCTAAATGCCTTTCCTATACGTGACCATGACCCCCATATTTGAGCACAGTTTATTCCACCTTGCTCTGAAATCATCAATGTGCCTTTCTGGCCTGAAATTGGGAGCTCATTAGAATATTGCCGTGCTTGAGAATGTCACAGCACGTAGCATCTAGCACTCTTAGGAACATAAATAACCATTATAGTGATGGATGTTAACTAGACTTATGGAGATCATTTTGCAATGTATACAAACATCAAATCATTATGTCATACGTCTGAAACTAATATGTTATGTGTCACTTGCATCTCAAAAAATATATGCATTACAAAAAAAAATCCCCTCAAACTTCTGAATTTATATAGTAAGGGATGAGGTAATTATATTTATTTGGTATAATAATATCTGTGAAACCAGAAATATAAAAGCCTGCAACTATTAAATTCATAGTTACAATAATAGATTTTAATCATCAAAATATTATACATCTTTTCCAATCCTCAATTTTCTCATCTGTAAAATGTGATAATTTGTGGGATTCTCAGAGGGTTGAATTTGTTCCTTGTAAAACTGTATAATATAATAAGCATTTAAATATTATTAAAACCAATGAGGTTATAATTTGGTTTTGAAAATGAAGCAAGGAGTGCTTTTTCTGGCTGTGGTTTGGCAAGGCAACAGTGGAAAAAATGAAGTAAATCACACTTTCTTCAATGTTTTCCTCTATTCGTTCTGAAACCAAGCCAAAATAAGCCAGTAGGAATCCTGGAGAAAAGAAGTAGGAAAGATGAAGGGGAAAAAATGACACAAAGATCTCTGTTCTGTTAAAGAAGAGTGGGTTTTCCTTATTCTTTAATAAATATTTTATTCTCTTATTCAAGTTTGATATAGTGCTGCGGTTTCCTAATCTTAAGATTCAGCCTGAACACTGAAAGAATCTGATTTGCAATACTTCAAGTATATCTTTCCCCTTCTGTGACCATTAGCCACACATTTTGCAATGACTTACAAAGACAAGATGTTTCACAATCTTTGATGCGTTGCCACTGCAACACAATTTGAACTACCAGAGGGGATCTCAAATGTTCCCTGAGTCATAGAAGGCATTTAGAGACAGAACTTTCCCACAGACAAAAGAAGCTACATTATATAATAAATCACTGTGCTGAATTATGAGGGAACCAGAGATTAGTAGTCATATGAAATAATTAATGTATCCATGAAATTGGCCCTTACTTAAAATTCAATAATCTTATCTCAAGTAGGATCAATTCTAGGCAATTAATTTATTACATAACAATTTTGACTTTCATTAGTTTAGGGCTATTTTTTTCTCTTCTATCAAAATAAAATATAAAGACATGACATAAATTGCTTAATGCTGACTTCTTTTATCACGAACAATAAGGGTGATATCAGAAAAAAGTGCAATGTACATTCCAATGTCATTCTTCAAAGAAAGAAAGCTGAAACCCAAATAAGCAGGAGCCATGCCAGACATAATAGAGATTGGTCTGGATCCAGGTGCTCTGGATGAAGCAGAGAAGACCCCTGTGGCTGCAGACTCAAGAATGAGCCAGAAAAGTTCATTTTCCCACACTCAAAAGTAAAAATTCTGATTTTTTCACACAATTAGAAGGAGGTACGCAAACTAGTGGCAAAAATTCCCTGGATCAAAGACCATCTGTATTTCTTTATAAACAACATCAGAGCATACAAAGATGACACTGATATGCAGAACCTCATAGACTTCATCCAGGAGTATCAGCAGTTCCGCGAGGCTTCTGGAGCTGATGACTAGAAGCTAAATATTTACTTCAGTTGCACAGATTCCAAAACAAGTCAAGAGTGATGCAGGATGTCATTCTCCTACTGTACTAAAGACCCTACAGAAAATGTCATCAATACTCAGTGTGGCTATGATCTCAGGCAAAAACCAGAAGTTGACCAGCAGATGGTAATCTGCACAAAAGTCTGTGTGCCCTAGTTTAAGAAGTGGTTGCAGGACAATTTAACCATTGTGGCTGGTATTTTCATATGCATTGCATTGCTACAGATTTTGGGGATATGCCTGGCACAGAATTTGGTTCATGATACTGAAGCTGGCAGAGCCCCTGCAATACTGCTATAAGACACTGGACAGACCCAGCCTTCTTGACCTTCCAGTGTGCATAACCGAATCCATGCTGTACAGACCCTAATCACAGAGACATCCTGCAATTCCACCCGATGGAGCTGCCAAGAACTTGGTTTGGGGGGTACAACTGGGAAACTCTGCTTCCTGACAGAATTAAAAAGATAACTATTATGGAAAAAAAACCCACAGAACCCATTTGCTTCCACGAAAGGTAGAAAAATCAGTTAAACATGATATCACACAGAAACTCTATAATTACAGGAAGCAGTCTGTCCCAAGGCAGCAGGGTCAGGGGACAGGAGAGATAAGAAACTTTGCATTAGGAATGACCTGTAGCTGCCAACATTTATTGGCTGCATTAAAATTTAAGTTTAATGGACCCAGACATGACATCCTGCTAGCCCAGAATATGGCCCTGGCTTCTCTCTTACAGTGAGCTCACCAAATTAAAAAATTAAAAAATTAAAAAAAAAACCTTTCAAAAATAAGATCCTACCCAAGCTCTGAGCAGTGTTTGATACATCTGTATCCCAGATGAGAGAAGAGAACTTCCTCCTTGAAACACTATCTTCACTTGACTTACAGGATAATATCTTCTGGTGTCTTCCTTAATCACTGGTTCCTCTTTCTTAGTTTTCTTGGGTTGTAGTGCTCAAGAGCTGAATCCATAGACATCTTTTCAACTCCAGTGACAGGCACTACATTCTATTTTCTGTTCTTAAAAGGCTTTAAGTACTACATACATGCTGATGAGTTCCAAATTTAACATTTTCAGCTCACACTTTTCACCATAGTTCATATTTAACAAGTTAAAACTTCATATGTAACATGTCCAAAAGTAAATTATTGTTTTCTCTTGAAACAGCTTCTTCCGTCAGTCTCCTTCATCTCCATATGTGGAAACACCAAACTTCCACTGACTCAGCACAAAAACTTAAGCATCACTTTGACCTATATCTTTTCTCCATACTCCACATATAATCCATAAAGCAAATCCTAACTATTCCACTTTTCAAATATATCAAAAATGTAACAATTTCATGCCATTTTAACCACTTCCACTGAGGTCCAAGCCACCAGTATGTTTCACCGGTTCATTACCACAGATAGCTCTGCTTCTCTTTTCCCTGCTCTTCATTCTCAAAATAGACCCAGAGTCATGAAGTAGAACTCTTCTACACAAAGTTCTCCGATAGCATATGAAAAGCGAGTCTTTTCAGTGGTCTAGCAGACTATATGTAACCGAGGATCCTGCTAATTCTCTGATCTCATTTCCCACCTCTCTCCCTTTTGCTCATTTTACTCAAACTACATTAGATTCCTTGCCGTTCTTTGAATCCATTGAACTGCTACTATAAGTTCCCTCTGCAGGAAATTGTTTAATTTCAGATATCCACTGAGGTTCTCCTCTTTGCTTCCTTTAGATCTTTCTTCCTTAAATATCACCATATCACAGAGACTTCTGCAGACTACCTTAAAACAGCATTCCACATTCACTTTTTGCCCACTCATCCTGAGTAATATCCCCTAACACTTTTCATCACCCATCGTATTACGTATCTATTTTTTTCTCCCCTGCCACCCCACTTCTTCTAAAATGTAAGGTTTTTGAAAGCAGGAAAAGTTCTCTGTAATATTCCATGTGCCTGGGACAGTATGTCACATTTCCTAGATTCTCAAAAAAAATGCTTAGTACCAGATGCAAGAAAATATAATAAACAAAATTATTTCAAATGAATGTGTCAAAAGTAAAGAATTACATATAAGGTCAAGATTAAGTGAGGCTTAACTGGAAGTTAGTTTTATGGATAAGTTAATGTACCAGGTACCTGACTGAGATGACTCTGAAGTGGGAAGAAACAATATAAGCATAGTCCAAGTTAGCATCCAGTCTGCAATGTCAATGAATTAACATACATGTAGTTCTAGAGATATTCCCCTATCCATCTAATACCAATGGATGGCAATAATATGAATCATTAGGTAGCAGCTCATCATTCTGCAGTTACAAAAATATTCATTTAAATCTTGGAGCTATGGAAGGTTATAATAAGAAAATGGCTTATATTTTAAATTCTCTCAACTAAAATAAACTGATGAATTCCAAACATGGGAAAAATTACATACACTCTGATTTGCAGTGGTGGAGAAGTTAAAAGGGCCATTTATATGCATAGCAATATTTTAGTAGCAATACATTAGTAGCAATATTTAAGTAATTGATCTAAATTTACATGGATATTTGTTAAGTCAATTGATTGATTAGATAGCTAATTAGAGAATTATTACCTGAAGTTTAACTATGTGTCCTGCACCCAAAAATGGAAAGGCATAAAAACAGCCAACCAATGGGATACCCGGTTGGCTCAGTCGGTAGAGCATGCAGCTCTTGATCTCAGGGTCATGAGTTCAAGCCCCACGTTGGGCTTAGAGTTTACTTAAACAATAGTCAACCAATGTTACAAAGAAGCAAATGCCATACAATAAAGCAAAGATCCTTTTCAACAAATGGTGATGAAACAACTGGATATCCACCTGCAAAAAACAAAAACAAGAACTCTAGACACAGACCTTAAACTTTTCACAAAAATTAATTCAAAACAGAACCCTGACCAAAATGTAAAATGCAAAACTGTAAAACTCCTAGAAGATAACTTAGAAGAAACTCTAGATAACCTTGGGTTTGGTGATGGCTTTTCTTTTTTTAAGATTTTTATTTATTTGACAGAGAGAGACACAGCGAGAGAAGGAACACAAGCAGGGGGAGTGGGAGAGGGAGAAGGAGGCTTCCCCCTGAGCAGGGAGCCCAATGTGGGGCTCGATCCCAGGACCCTGGGATCATGACCTGAGCCGAAGGCAGATGCTTAACAGCTGAGCCACCCGGGTGCCCCTGGTGATGGCTTTTTAATATAACACCAAAAACATGATCTATGAAAGAAAGAATTGATAAGCTGAACTTCATTAAAACTAAAAATTTCTGCCCGGTGAAAGACACTGTCAGGAGGATGAACAGACAAGCACGAACTGGGAAAAAATATTTGCAAAAGATACATCTGATAAAGATCTGTTATCCAAAATACACGAAAGACTCTTAAACCTCAATAATAAGGAAACAAACCACCCAAATAAAAAATGGGCCAGAGACTTCAACAGATACCTCATGAAGAAGATATATCAATGGCAAATAAACATATGAAAAGATGTTCCTCATCATACATCATCAAGGAAATGCAAATTAAAACGACAAGATACCACTACACACCTATAAGAATGGCCAAAATCTAGAACACTGACACTATTAAATGCTGGCCAGGATTGGAGCAACAGAATTCTCATTCATTGGTGTTGGGAATGCACAATATTATAGCCACTTCAGAAGACAGTTTGGCTATTTCAACAAAATTAAACATACTCTTATCATACAATCCAGTGATGGTGTTTCCTGGTATTTACCTGAAGTAATTGAAAACTTCTGCCTACACAAAAAGTTGCACATATATGTTTAAAGAAGCTTTATTCATAATTGCAAAAACTTAGAGTCAACCAAGTCCTTCAGTGGATGAATGGATAAACAAATATTCAGACAATGGAATATTATTCAGTACTAAAAAGAAATGAGCTATCAAATCATGAAAAGACATTAAGGAAACTTAAATGCATATTACTAAGTGAAAAAGCCAGTCTGAAAAGATTACATACTATATGATTCCAACTATATGACATTTGGGAACAGGCAAATCTATGGAGACACTGAAAAGATCAGAGATTTCCAGTGGTTAGGAAGGAGGAAGGGATGAATAGGTAGGTGAAGCAGATTTTAGTTTCACAGGATAGTGAAATTATTCTGTATGATATATAAAGGTGGACGCATGTCATTATACATTTGTCCAAACTCATAAAATTTACAACACCAGGAGTGAGTCCTGATGTAAACTATGGTGTTGGGTGAGAAGGAGGCGGAGGGGAAGAAGGAGACGGAGGGGAAGAAGGAGACGGAGGGGAAGAAGGAGACGGTGGAGGAAGAGAAGGAGGAGGAAGAGGAGGGGGGGAAGGGGGCGGAGGGGGAGGAGAGGGGGAGGAGAAGGGCCAGGGGAGGAGAAGAAGGGGAAGAAGAGGAGGAGGAAGAGAAAGGCATGGACGAAGCCCTGTGTTATCATCTGGGCTATACGAAGAAGAGACTTGAATGCAATGATATTTTAATTCAGTCCTGAATGTTATGGCGATCCATATAGGTTGACTGAAGTATTGCACAAAACAGAGGTTCATTTAACACTACAAACTAAATGCCCCAAATGCTTTGAGGTCCAGCTTAATAGCGATTCACTCTGCACAACAAATGAGTAAACCTGTATAATTGAGATGAAGGAGTAAATGGATGTGAGGAGGAAGACTCTCATCCAATGAATGAGAGAGCACATGAAATAGGTTGTACAGTAGATATCATTCTCATGATGAAAGACATGAAGCATGAAGCTGTGATCAAAACACAAGAAATATAAAACCTTTGAGTAATAAAATAGGAGGAGAAAGCATGCTCTAACCTCCTAGAGAAGATACATCTCACTTAGTTGAGGTGTCAGTGAAGTACTAAAACAAATACTAAGAGGTAAGTGTTAGCTTCATTGAAAAGGGTGAGTCAGGCAGAGAAAGTATAATATTCAAAGCATGGAGGTCAAGAGGAAACGTGGGCTCTGAAGAACAGCAAGGGATTTGACAGAGTTACCACCAAGAAGAGTTTTTACACTATGCCAATAAGTTTGAGTTTATCTGGAAGGTCCTAGCAAAACTGATTGCACTGTAATGGCTGAAGTCAGAGGGAGAAAAATTAAAATGATGATTAATTTTGCCATCATAAAAACTCTCTTTAGAATGATATTCTATACCTCAAACAGATTAAGAGAAAGGAAATACAGATATTAAAGGTATTTATGTTTTACACACACTTACAAATACACCACCAACCGTATAACCAGCTCTAAGTTTACTTGCTAAAAATACCAAAGGAAAGTTCCTACACATTAATGTACGTTATATATAATACATTGCTATATATGGACTAACATTTACATAACAAGGTGAGGTGGGAAATTTTGTTTGAGATTAGAAAATGATAACCCCATTTGTGCCTCAGTAATTAAAAACAGCAGTGAATGACATTAACCATGAATATATGGGAACTAGGATTTAATTGAGAAGTCATGATAACAGGGGTAAACTCACCATCTAAACATGTTTCCTTTTTCCTTGTTACTTTAATAAGACATTTAACTTATTAGGATGAACTCAGTTTTTTCAAGGCCTCAGTCATTGACAGAAATAAATTATTGTCTCCTTGTAATCATTAGTAAAAGGGTAGTGGGAATAATATAGGAATATAGGAATCATTTAATGAGCTTGGAAGAGAAATTTGAAATGTTTTATATTTCCAAAGTTAAATTTACCTAATTGTAATTGGTAACTCCCCTTGAAGTTTATAATATAAATATATTATGCAACAACCTGACTTATACAAACTCCTGACATCTTGAAATTCGCCCTCAATATTGATCATACCTTCTTCTAAAATGATCTCCAGCAAAGAATCTATACTACCTGAAATAATTTTTGAGTGAACCTATTTTTCTAAAGAAGCACCTATTTTGGTAAATCCCTTAGAGACCATAATACATAAAATGTAAAAATGTTTCAACAGACTGGTGTAAAGTGATATAAAAACAGATTTTGAAAAGTTATGACTTTTTTCCTTATGGTGTTGGAAGTCCTAATGGGACTGTCCCTAATTACATAAAATGCCACATATATGTCATTCCTTAATTTGAATGTCTATTAAATTTTATCTAAAAACAAGACATAGCATAGGGTTTTTGGTCTTAAACAGATTTTTCTAATGTATGAGTAAATACAGGTAATCCTCAAGCTGAGCTTGGAAGGAGATACTTGGTATGAAAACCAAATTGACAGATTTCATATTAAAATGCCTGCACTGTGTTTACAAGTTTACTACTAACACATTGAATTTCAGTCGGAATATGCACATGACCAATCTCCTGTGTCTTTTTCACAAAACAACTCTATAATCACTTTCATTTACTCTTTAATTCAGAAAAGTAGACCAAACTGTAATTTAAGTATTGCATAAATTGGTAACAGTGGACATCATCCAATCCCAGATTATTATGGCAACATGTGTTCCCATGTAAAGCCCCTTATGCCAAAAGTCAGTCATTAATATTTCAGAAATTCAATAAGACAGCTGGAATAGCACAGGGACAAACTCATAATAGCACAGTGCAACCTAGAGAGCAAGCTATCAAAGACAGACTACAATTACTGCAGATAAACTAAATGCAACCTGCTAAAGAACAACTTCTATACTTGATTGATACAGAACATTATCAGCATATGTTGCCGCATTCATATTATTCCAGAAGGTTTCACAGAGATTGATGGGATGTTGAATACCTACAATTCTGCCAAAACCAGATCAGTACTCTTAGGTGCAGAAATAGACATCTTTAGACCCAGAGAAATTTCTTAGTAACAGCAACTCATTTAGAATATATGCCTACATTTCTTGAATGAAAGAAAAAAGATGTCTAAAGATTAGGAAAAACAAAGGATGAAAAGTTATAAGAATAAGGAGGATGTCTCTATAACTTCCATGTTTTAATGAAATATTCCATCTATAAAACATAGCATCGTGATAACATGCCCAAGTAAATGATAAGGGAATAATATCATGCTTACCTCTCTTTTGTGCTAGTGAAAAGGGAGAACCTTCTTGGGGTGGTTTTCTGCAATCAATTCATCTTTTATTCCTTCATTATTTTAATTCATGGAGATAAACCTATGGACAAAACAGCAAACAAAAATGCCTTATCCAAGTGGCCCCTTCAATAGAGAATGTCCAAGTACATTTATATCCAGGTGAGCCATACACAGTTTAGTCAAAAAGTTTCCATGATTGTTTTATTTTTATTGTGGAACTCACAGTAATCGAGATTATTTTTTAAAAATAATGATCAACTAACCAATTATAAAGAAAATGAAAGGCATGCATTAAAATAAACAGAATTTTTTAAAACACTCATTTAAAAACAGTAATTGTAAAGTGTAAAACAGATTTAAAGTCCCTCTTCCCACAATGTTAGTAAAGTATATTCTATAACTAAATGTATAATTCAAGTATTTTCATAAAAGTTATTTTGCATATATATTATGTCATACTAGAGAACGTACAAAGGGCAGCAAAACAGACAAATCCCTTCTAATAGTGTATTTGTTAACATAAACACATACATGAAAACCACGTGAAAATTTATCAACGGTTTGTTTTAACGTTAGAGTGAGGGGTTTTATGAAGTCAGAGAAAAAATGAGTGCCTTGTGAGTTACAAGTTCAGGCAAGGTGAAAAGCAATAAAGTTATTTTCAAGATCCAAGGGAATCTGTAACACATGAAGATTACTTTTTCACAAGGTGAATAATTTTTGTTTGGTCTTTATAATTTCTCTAACACTTCAGAGGATGTGTGGGTCCATACTCCCTCATGGACATTCTGAATTAGACAAGTTACAATTTTGAGCCTTCCAAAGGAACACACACACAGAGGAAATGCCTAAAGCCCTGTTTGAATATATTCATCTTATTCCAATCTGTAATGTCACCAAAAGGTTAATTTGAAAAGTGATTTCATTTTAACTGCTTACAATATTAGGCCAACTAAATGTTTTGGAGAGTTTTTCTTAGAACACCTAATTTATGAAAAATTTCAATTTAAAAATCATCAAAGGGTAAAACTCAAACATCTCTATTGTTTATCTCTGCTCTTTTTTGTTATACTTATTATAGTTAAACTTATTTAAAAATAGCATTCATTTATAAAAATGTCAAACAATATAGGTAGCTAGGTAAAACTTAAATGTCTTGTTTCACCATTCTCCAACATATTCTCTTTTGTTTATCAGAGATAATGTTTGAACAACCATCCAGGCCTTTTTTCCAAGCAGTTGCACACTTTCATACATATAGTCATCTGGATTTTTTAAAGATGAGATCATACTATGGATAATCTTTGCAAATTTTTAAGAAATTCCCTCGTGGAACAAAAAATCATGAATATATCTCCACATTATAACAAATCTACCTTATTCTTTGTAAAGGGTGCAGAGTGTTCTGTTGTACAGATGTACAATTGTTTAAACAAACATTTCCTGAACGTGTATGTTGCTCTTGAATATTCCTCTTAAAATGTTACCCTACAGAAGTAGCTGAGCACATGTACAAGCATTTCTGTAGTTTGAATACTTTGAAAAGAACTTCTAAGGCAGGTTATGTGCATTTAAAACTGATAGTTTTTCATAAATAGACCTCAAAAAAAGGATTTATCAGTCTATCTTCCTATCAGAAATGTATGAAGATATACATTTCCATTCATGTCCAATACCAGATAGCATCAATCCTTTCTTTTCCATATATGTAAGAAGTGGTATTCATTGATGTGAAAACAATTTGCCCTTTGCTGAATTTCAATGAATCTGAACATTTTTTTCAGGTAGTTATTGATCATTTGTGTACCCGCTCACACACTTAGATTCTATCAATTATCTACATTCTGCCTACTTTTCTCTTAAGTTATTTGGGAAATTTACATCAGTTTCTAAAAGCTATGTATATATTATATATACATATATATGTATTATAGATAATATTTTATTTGGTAACTATTTTACAGGTATTTATTCTCAGTCTGTATCTTATATTGCACCTTTTGTACTTCACTGTGCTGATTTGAAAGTCTGTATTGCTAAATCCACCAATCCTTTCCTTTACAGTACCAAAACACAAGCAGAATGTCTGTTTTGTCTCTAATTATGAGACAACTGTCTTATATTCCAATCTAGCGCTTTTATTTTTTTTCCACATTTAAGTTATTAGAACATCTTCAATTTTTGGTATAATATTGTCCAGGGCCTTAACATTATTTTTGACCAAAATAGCTAACTTTTCGAAAAGCATTGATTTAATAGTTTAAAAGTTTCTCTTCTTGGCCCTTTTAAATATTTCAATTTTATTTCATCTGGTTTGAGCCAATCCTAATAATGTGCTTTCATTTCCTCCTTAATTGCACTCACACTTACTTGTGCCTTAATTTATTTCCCAAGAGTTTCTCTGCAATTAAGTAACACTTGTGTGAAGAAAAGACAGGCAGACACAGATACATAATCCATTGTTTTCAATTCAATCCTGGGGATAAAATGTCAGGGAGTTTCCATGGCCATAAAACCAGATGTGTGTTTACACCCAATTATATAAATGCGAGATATATAAAATAATATAAAATATGTTCAGTCACTATTGCCCTACAGACCAACTCTGAAAATAGCTATTGATATTTTCCCAAAAGTCCAAGTTAATATTTGTAACTACCGATCTTTAAACAACAAATTTTAAAAGGAAATGGGGAAAGCAAGCCAGCAATCAATTCAATATGCTTGTACATCCTACTGCTGTGCAAAGACATTCATCATTCTGCAGTGAATAAACTCCTCATCCTGCTTCTACCAGGGGGCATTATTGGGCCCCAACAGTGAACATTAAAGGAAAGGCGAATTGCAGGCTAGAGAATTAACAAGAGGAAATGAGAGAGAAGAAAAACATTGTTCTAATCATTCTTTGGGTCCTTATAATTATGAAGTTAAATCATTCCTTGAGGGTTATTATGGTGCTAGCCAGAGAATGCAGAGGGGGCTGGTAGATTGGGATGAGATATGTTGTTTCTGAACTTATATAAAAAGTAAATTTAGAAAGAAGTAGCAAGAAAATGATTTCTTTCACAGAGAAAAATCATTTTGATTTTAGTCTAGCAATTCAACTGTTGTTTATTAAGAGAAAAGTGAGAACTAGAAGCTCTTTCACTTTCGATCAGATGGAATGTCGCTTTATTGAATAGTATTTGAAAGGGATAAGCTTTTGTCAGAAATATTTTTGTGGTACAAAGATTTTATTGTAATGAAATTGTATACATATTCGAAGAGAATGTAAAATTCAGAAATTTATTTTTCTAAATGAATAAATGAAATTAAAATGGCAAAAAAAGGCACTCAAGAAATGTATAGGAATGAACATATTATTGTTTGGGTTATTATTAATGGAATTGAACACTTGAAGATGTATAATCCAGATATTGTTATTATTGTTATAATTATTAAAATGAAATGCCTTTGGCATCATTCTTTGTATTTGGAGTGATTTAATCTCATTCTCAAATCCTACAATCACAGTTTCTAAGACTCAGTAACTAGTTGAAAAAGAAACCAACATGGGACACCTGGGTGGCTCGGTTGGTTAACGTCTGCCTTCGGCTCAGGTCCTGGGATCGAGTCCTACATCAGGCACCTTGCTCAGTGAGGAGCCTGCTTTTCCCTCTCCCTCTGCCTGCCACTCTGCCTACTTGTGCTCTCCATCTCTGTCAAATAAATAAATAAAATCTTTAAAAAAAAAGGAAAAGAAAAAGAAACCAACTTGTCTAAAAAATAAAGATTTCATTCAAACTGTCATCATCCCATTCTTTAAACACATTTGCATATATAAATAAATATTTATTAACATCTGTATTTTTAGAATAGTTTATTGAGGCAAAATTCACATAACACAAAATTAATCTACCATTTTAGAGTGAATAATTCAGTGGCATTTAGTCCATTCACAATGTTATACCATCACCACCTCTGTCTAGTTTCAAAATATTTCCATCATTGCAAAATACAACCTCTCACCCACTAAAGTTTCGCCTCATCTCCACCTTCCCCTAATCCCTGGCAACCACCAATCTGTATTCTGTCTCTATGGATTCATCTATTCTGGATATTTCATATAAACAGAATCATGTAGTATGGGACCTTTTGTGTCTAGCTTCCTTCATTTTGGAGGCTCATCTACACTGTAGCATATATCAGTGCTTTGTTCACTCTTGTGTTAGAATAATTACTCCATTGTGTATATATATATATATATATATATATATATATATATATATAACACAATTTGTTTATCCATTCATCTGTTGATGGACGTCTGAACTGTTTCCAACTTTTAGCTCTTGTGAATAGTTCTGATATGAGCATGTGTGTACATGTACTAGTTTAGTGCCTTTCTTCAGGGCTTTTTGGAATATATGTAGGAATGGAATGTAGGAAAGGAATGCAGGGTTATATGGTAATTTTATGTTTAATTTTTTTAGAAGCCACAAAACTGTTTTACACAGATGTTAAACCATTCCCACCAGCAATATATGAGGGTTCCAATTCTTCCACATTCTCACCAACATATGTTATTTTCCATTTTATTTTGTTGATGCTGTTGCATTTTTTGGTGTTTTTTTAAGTACCCTAAATCTTAATGGGTATGAAATGGTAGCTCATTGTAATTTTGATTTGCACTTCTCTAATAACTAATGATGTTGACCATATTTTCATGTGTTCATTGGCCATTTGTGCATATTTGAAGAAATGTCTATTCAACATTTGTATTCTTAAGCCCCATGAAATGGAAAATAATACTTTAAATTTAGTTTCTGTGCTGTAATTCTTCTAATCACCTATTCTATTCCTTACATTCTTTCATTCCAGGAGCAAAAAGAAAACAAAAAAAGAAAAAAAAGCTCTTGCTATTTTATTTTCCATGATCTTTTACTTCAATTCAGATGATGTAGGCAAAATGTCTCAGAAACACATAATTATGAAAGCTAGATGTGCCCCACATATTGAGAAAGCACCCAACTCAGTCTCTTTAGAGACTAACCAGGAAATTGTGTGCACTGTAAAAGGTTTTACCCTTTATGCCCATGTGGTGAAATGGAGATGTAATTAAAGGAATTTAAGTCATAAGTGAATGGTAACAACAGCTGAGTGACAACAAATGTAGCATAAATTAGCAAATGGTCTTTTCTTTCTCTTGAATTTTAGTTTCCCTATGGCATGTCTCACTTCACAGTCAGAACAGAACATTAGAAAAACAAATCTCTGCTGAAGTGTACTTCCACATATCCCTAGAAAGTCAATACTGTCTAGATACTTGGAGAAGTTCCTCTGCCATTAATGAAGTGAATATCTTAAACATACATTAAGTCACATCATGGACCCAAAATACCTATCAATCTATCAATCTATCAAGGGCAAGCCCTTCCTTACGTTTCTCTTCCCCTCAAATTTTATTTCCAGAGGAGAAGCAGGCTCCTCCCTCTGCCTGCCACTCCCCCTGCTTGTGCTTGCTCTCTGTCTCTCTCTCCCTCTCTCTGACAAATAAATAAATAAAATCTAAAAAAAAAGTTATAAAGCAGTTCAGTATTATCATAAAAACTTAATTATTTGGCTGTAATCTTAAAAGTAGTTGAAATAAAAATATAATATTTTGGATATATAAACTATATTTTTCCAAGAAATTAAGCATTATCATTACTTTTTACACTAAATTTGATCACTATTGTGGCTGAAATCTTTAAAGAGCACTTTGATTTTTCTAAATGTTATTTTCTCAGTATCAGTTGACCCTTGTATAATCAATATGGTTGACATATCCACACATCTTCTACTCTGTGGGGAAGCATTTCTTTCTCTTAAGAGAATAATGGGTATTTATCTGCCTGCTTAAAAATTCCCAATACTAACACAAACAGACACACATAAAATTATAGCATCTCTTTCCTTCACTCATTTTTGCAAAATCTAATTGCAACCATTAACAGCCTTCAGAATAAATAAAAATTTGTTTCTACATCATTATTTTCTGAAAACACTAATTAATACTTATAACGGGCTTGGGGTGGTCATGTACATTTGTGTTTTGTCTCACTTCAAATTAATGCCATAAGTTTATACCTACTACTTGCCCTGAAGCACTTTTAGTGATATTTGTTATTTATTCAGTGGAAAAACCCCAGAGGCTTCCCTAATCACTATCAAAGTACTCCATGTAATAAATTCAGAGTCAGAAGAGATAGCTTCCTTGAAAGAAAGATTAACTCCACCCAGAAAACTGAAGTAAACTCAACAGTTTACAAGCTCACATGGTTTACTTTACATCCCTGCCTAAGACAATTTTAAGTGACAAATCAGGTATAAAAGTCTTAAGGTAGATGATGAGAGGGAAAAAAAAGTAATAGAACTTACAGGGAATATATGAGTAAAGTGGATTTGCTTTTCTCATCTTCTTTAGAACCAAAAGGTAGTCAATGGATTAGAGTAATTATGGTCTGTAGCTGGAAGCAGTAGGGAGGAATATAATGCTACTTTATAAAGACTGATATTTTACTCATCAATACAAAAGAAAAAACAGTATCTATCTAATAGTAACCATTTAATGATATCATATGGATAAGCCGTTGGTACAAAAGTGTGCACATAGTAGGTGCTCAATAATTGATAAATGATAATTGATAAAATAATTGATAAATAATTCTTAATTGAGTAATTAAATCATACTTTTCATAGAAAAATATGCTTGTTTACATAAAAGAATTATCAGAATGATGCACAGACCTATCTGACCAGGGTTTAAAGACCTATAATAAAATATGAATACTTAAACTCTTACCAATAACCAGAGAAGAGATTGTGTGAAAGATCTGATAAAGTGAGCAGATAAGAGTCAAGTTTTAATAACAAAAAGGAAATGGTAATATATTTACATTTCACGGGAAATAAAATCTTGGTCTTTGGGGAAAAAAATAAGAAATCTGTGCTTCTACCTTTGAAATATTATCTTAACAGTGGGTGGCTACTGTTGGCTTAGAAAGTCAATACAATATAGATTAATGGTATTTAAATAACATTGCCCAATTGGTCTGGATAAAAAATTACCAGGACTTTCAAGATTTCTACTAGCAATTCAGGGGGAAAACTGGAAAAAGAATAAGGCATGGAAGGAAAAGTCTCTCAGAATACAGTAAGGCCTGGAAGGTAGAAAGGAGAAGGTCTTAGACCGAGGATATCCAATGATTTGGTAGGAATGGCCAATCAACTTCAGGAAAGATATGTCTAGTAAAATTAATTATGTTGTTGCTATTCTAAACTGTGAAATACTCTAATGTTCCTCCATAACCTCAGAATCTCAGGAAAAGTGTGACACCCTATATTTACTTGTTGCTGCTGTAATGAATGTCCACAAACTTAGTGACTTAAAACAACACAAATTATTTTCTTAAAGTTATGGAGGTCAGAAGTCCAATGAGTCTTGCGGGGCTAAAATCAAGGTGTCAGTGAGGCTGGCTTTTTCTGAAGGTTGTGGAGGAGTCTTCATCCCTTGTTCTTCTATCTTCTAGAGATGGCTGGCATTTTTTGGCTTGCAGTTACACCACCCTAATCTCTGCTTCCATGACACACTGCCTTCTATTACTAACTCTGATCCTCCTGCCTCCCTATTATAAGGATCTTTGTGATTATGTTGGATTCACCCCAATAATCCAAAATAATCCTGTCATCTCAAGGCTCTTAATTTAGTCATATATGCAAAATCTCTTGTATCATATAAGGTAATGTAACATTCATAGTTTCCAGGAATGAAGATATGGATATCTTTGGTGGGAGAGGGGCATTATTCAGTCTGTTGCATGCACGTGTGCGCGGGCGCACACACACACTACGTGCAAACAGCTTCCTGTTAGAGATATTTTGGTGAAAAGAGAAATAAAGACATCATCCAACCTAGGAAATGTAGTACATATAATGGACAGAAAAGAAAAGTAGAATTAAGAAGAAAGTAAGAGGGGCGCCTGGGTGGCTCAGATGGTTGAGCGTCTGCCTTCGGCTCAGGTCATGGTCCCAGGGTCCTGGGATCGAGTCCCGTGTCAGGCTCCCTGCTCCTTGGGAGACTGCTTCTCCATCTGCCTTTCTCTCTCTCTCTCTCTCTCTCTCTCTGTCTTTCATGAATAAATAAATAAAATCTTTTTAAAAAACCACAACAAAAAAAAAGAAGAAAGTAAGAGAGAATTCAGTTGAAGTGAAGAGGAAGAGGAGGAGGAGAAGGAGAAGAAAGAGAAAAAATTAGTTATGAACTTGAGAAATGAAATTAATCCCATCAGAAAGTTTGAATAAACTTCTGGACATGTAAAAATACTGGGATGAAGGAAAGAAAAAGCTAGGTCTCTTGTAATATGTGCTATTGAGGACAAAACAATTTAATTTAAATGTTAAGGGAAACCATGTGCTGGAACCTCTCTGCTAGACTCCCAGATTCCTACAAAGGTATTCTCATCTGTGAGTGCTTGTGAAAATCGATGTTGTAGGGGATGATAATGGTAGGAAACTCCTGTATCACCATCCTGCTCACAGGAGACAGAGTTTAGGTTGAAAGATACAAATAGACTGAAAATAAAGGTTAGAAAATGATACATCATGCAAACAAAAACTGTAAGAGAGCTGGGAATGCCTAGACTAATATCAGACAAAACAGACTTAAAACAAAAAAGTTACTAGAGATAAATAGTGTGTTTTATAATGAAAAAATCTTTAATCTATGAGAAATATATAAAAATTATATTATATATGCACCCAATAAAAATATATTATCTTGATCTTTATCAATAGAATAAAGGACAAAACCCACATGATCTTTTCAATAGAGGCAGAGAAAATATTTGACAAAATCCAACCTCACTTAGTGATAAAAATATTTGACAAACTGGTAACAGATGGGAATTTCTTCAATATGATGAAAGACAGCCACAAAATCCATAACTAAGACAACACTTTATGGCAAAGAACTGAATGCATTCCCTCTAAGATCAGAGACAAGACAAGATGTCTGTTCTCACTACTTTTACCCAACATTATACCAAAGGTTCTGGCCAGGGCATTTAGTCAAGAAAATAAAATAAAAATCATCCAGACTGGAGAGGGAAAATAAAGATATTTTCATTTTCAGATGACATGATTTGGTATATAAAAAATCATGCCAAAACAGGAATGAATCTTGAAAACATTATGCTAATGAAAGAAGTCAGACCATATAATATGTGATTCCATTTAGATGAAATTTCCAGAATAGGGAAATAACTAGAGACACAAATAGAATAGTGACTGTCTAGAACTTAGGGAGGGGGTGTTTTGGAGGGAAATGGGAAATGACTTCGAAGGGTGCAGGATTTATTTTTGTGGTGGTGGTGAATATGTTCCAAATTTGACTATAGTGGTGGTTGCATAAATCTGTGAATACAGTTAAACCACCAAATTGTGTACTTTAAGTAGGTTAATTTTAAGGTATGTAAATTATATCTCAATTAAAGCTTTTACATACAGACGTTTTAAAAGAGTGAGTTTAGGAGACACCATTGAGGAAGCTTGGCCATAGAATTTTCTATTATATTTCTCCTGGAATGAGCTAAGTCCAGTAAAACACAAACTGTTAATTATCACTAAAACAATAAAGTAAACCAAAGGGAAACATGTTATTTATCTTCATTATTTTATTAAGCAAAAAGTCTGAATCTGGGAAATAATTTGCACCATATTCCAAGATAGAAATAATGAATTCATAAAAAAGATTAATAGATGCCCAAAATTATGAATGAGAATGAAAAGGAGTACATTCATCTTACAAGAAGAGATAAAAAGATCTGACCTCTTGCATTTGGATAACAGAAACTGGGGTAAGTATTATTGAACCCCATGAGTTCTTGAATGACACAACTAAAGGGAACATAAACTTATGTATGCCTAATGTTAATACAAGGGGACTAACTTATAAATCAATCTAGTAATCTAAAGATAAATATGATGACATATCCTGAAATTAGAAATGGACAATATTCTCCTTTAGGATTTTGATGGACTCCTGTCTCACATTGAGGTCTTTCAACCATTTTGACTCTATTTTTGTGTCTGGTGTAAGGAAATGGTCCAGTTTCATTCTTCTGCATGTGGCTGTCCAATTTTCCCAACACCATTTGTTGAAGAGACTCTTTTTTTCCATTGGACATTCTTTCCTGCTTTGTCGAAGATTAGTTGACCATAGAGTTGAGGGTCTATTTCTGGGCTCTCTCTTCTGTTCCATTGATCTATGTGTCTGTTTTTGTGCCAGTACCATACTGTCTTGATGATGACAGCTTTGTAATAGAGTTTGAAGTCTGGAATTGTGACGCCACCAGCTTTGCTTTGCTTTTTCAACATCCTCTGGCTACTCAGGGTCTTTTCTGGTTCCATACAAAGTTTAGGATTATTTGTTCCATTTCTTTGAAAAAAGTGGATCGTATTTTGATAGGGATTGCTTTAAATGTGTAGATTGCTCTAGGTAGCATTGACATCTTCACAATATTTGTTCTTCCAATCCATGAGCATGGAACGTTTTTCCATTTCTTTGTGTCTTCCTCAATTTCTTTCATGAGTATTTTATAGTTTTCTGAGTACAGATTCTTTGTCTCTTTGGTTAGATTTATTCCTAGGTATCTTATGGTTTTGGGTGCAATTGTAAATGGGATCGACTCCTTGATTTGTCTCTCTTCTGTCTTGTTGTTGGTGTATAGGAATGCCACTGATTTCCGTGCATTGATTTTATATCCTGCCACTTTCCTGAATTCCTGTATGAGTTCTAGCAGTTTTGGGGTGGAGTCTTTTGGGTTTTCCACATAAAGTATCATATCATCTACAAAGAGTGAGAGTTTGACTTCTTCTTTGCTGATTCGGATGCCTTTTATTTCTTTTTGTAGTCTGATTGCTGCGGCTAGGATTTCTAATACTATGTTGAACAGCAGTGGCGATAGTGGACATCCCTGCCGTGTTCCTGACCTTAGGGGGAAAACTCTCAGTTTTTCCCCATTGAGAATATATTTGCTGTGGGTTTTTCATAGACGGCTTTTATGATATTGAGGTATGTACGCTCTATCCCTACACTGTGAAGAGTTTTGATCAAGAAAGGATGCTAAATAAGTCAATCAGAGAAAACATGTATTATATGATCTCACTAATATGAGAAATTCTTAATCTCAGGAAACAAACTGAGTGTTGCTGGAGTGGTGGGGGTGGGAGGGATGGGGTGGCTGGGTGATAGACATTGGGGAGGGTATGTGCTATGGTGAGCACTGTGAATTGTGTAAGACTGTTGAATCACAGACCTCTACCTCTGAAACAAATAATACATTATATGTTAAAAAAAAAAAAAGAAGAAGAAGAAGAGGAAGATAGCAGGAAGGGAAAAATGAAGGGGGGGGAATCGGAGGGGGAGACGAACCATGAGAGACTATGGACTCTGAGAAACAAACTGAGGGTTCTAGAGGGGAGGGGGTGGGGGAAGGGGTTAGCCTGGTGATGGGTATTAAAGAGGGCACGTACTGAATGGAGCACTGGGTGTTGTAAGCAAACAATGAATCATGGAACACTACATCAAAAACTAATAATATAATGTATGGTGATTAACATAAAAAAATGGACAATATTCATTAACCCTGTGAAAATTAATAAAGGAAAAGCTCATTTTAAAAGGAGCTGGGAGGCCAGAAGGGGGAGCTCTCACTCTGTACCACTCCACATTGATCACAGGAAGAGTTGTCAGTTACAGACCCTAGCAGAAGAATCGTCAGCAAGCAGGAAAGAATCATCTATTACAGGTCCCAACAGGAAAAGATATACATTGTATCTCCTAAAAGAAATCAACTACCCCAGCAAATCAGCCAATGAGCAACTGTCATCACCTTGAACTCTTCTTGCTTTTTCTCCAATGGACTTTCATTCAAAACAGAGCCTCCAAACTTCCTTTTCTTCATAAAATATATGCCTCTCCTTTGTTGGACTTGTCTATGGCTTTACCATAGGTTGCATGTCCCAAATTCAATTGTCTGTTATTCCTGAACAAACCTATTTTGCTGGTAAAATAACTGGCTGTTTTATTTTTAATGTTACCAACCCAAAATATGATAGCAGTAGAAAAATAATTCCATCCGAAAAGAGTTAAAACCAAATTAAGAACTGTAAGTCCTCAGCAGACTTGTAAAAACTCAGTGATATCTAGAGTTTTATTTTAGGGTGGCAACAAAGCTCTCCCCTGTTGATAAAAGCCAGTTAGATAAGCCAACTTTCAGATTCAGGAAGGTAATTCTGATTTCCAAGTGGATAAATCAGATAGGCCATTAGATATATATATAGGTCTGGGGTTAAAGAACAGTTCTGGGATAAAAGTATACATCTCGCAGGCAACAGAATATCGATAGAACATGAATGAGATTACCAAGGGAGTGTGTATAAATATATCAGTGTAGTGGATATAGTATAAATAGATGTAGGTAGTATGAATGGCAAGTAATATGATGTACTATAAGAATATATTTGAGGGGTATTTCTTATTACTGAATTCATCAGGAATCCAGTGAAGTTCATGCTGTTTGAGTTCAAGCCCAGAAGTGGTTACTGACAATTTGCTAGATGGGAAACTGAAGGAGAGGCATTACAATAAAAAATAATATCAAAGCAAAGACAGAGAAATGAGTTAACTGATTCAAGATTAATACCTTGCAGGCTGTGCTCTTCCTAAGAAATTGTCACACAGAAGTTTTCCTGGCAATTGGCTATAGCCCAGTAACTAAGATAATCTATTCTGGTCAACTGCAAGCCTTATACCACACCTATAATACCAGGAGAGGGTACTCTCTCTACTTCCCCAACACTGAAGGTTGATATGAAAAAAATCCTGATGCCAGTTTCAAATGACACATAGGTGAAACTATTAGTCTCGGACCCCACGCCTAGCATTATGCCAGAGGAGGATTTAAAATATATCTAAGTAGATGATCTAAAATATATCTAAGTAGATGAAGCAAAAGTAGGACCAGGTTTCCTTTGGGAGGAAAAAGGTAGATGAGGTTATGAAGAGATATGCATTGCACTATAGAATTTGGGGCACATTTTTAAATTTTGTACACCGTAGATACCTTATCCAGATAGTTTTTTTCTAAAATTGAATAGTAATTTTCATGTCTTTAACAATAAAAAGCAATTGGTACCACTTATGTTTAGATAAAGCAATTTTCTCATGAAATAATAACTTGAACTATCAGTTTGTTCAGTAATTAAGTACAGAACACTTAGTATACATTATTAATCTGCTTTTCTCCAACATCCAACTACTAATTCCCTTAGATACTCTCTCAAGTAACTTTATCCATTTCTTCTTATCATTATAAAACCACAGTTTAAATCTTCTTAGATGAATTTGGAAACCTTGAGCCTGATTTAAAAAAGGAAACCTTATGTGTTGGTTATGAGGTTAATATCATCTTTGCCAAGACTGATTTTGTGCTTGTTTTGGAAGCTCTGCACCTTTCAAAAATATAAATGAAATAAGCAATTCTTTTCATGTTTCATATTACTTGTTCTTTTCTCTTTACAGCATTTCCTAATAATTTATTTCAATAATCTGCACACTGCTTTGATCCAATGCTGTAGTTTGAAAAATTCATTTTTCACATTAAAGGAAATCATATTATTCATTATTTTTAATCACACTTCTTCTCTCCCTAGATATATAATAGTTCATTTTTCTTTTTCTAAAGTTCAGAAAATGATTCTTTTTTTGTCAATATATAATTAATGCCCGATCTTAATGATTCTGAAAGGTACATAGCGTCTTGAGGTTTATAAATATTGGGCCATCAGTCTTTTGGCCAACCAACAGTGCAAACCCTACAGATGAGAGAGAGAGAGAGAGCGCGTGCAAGTGAATATTTCCAAGTGTAAAAAAGAATGTCATATTATTCTACCCATGGTATTTCAGTAAGTCTGGATGTGTGCCAAGGTGTAAGGGAGACAGGAATGTGTTGCTTTACTAGACAAGCAACATCACTGGTGAAAGCAACCATTTTCTAGGCACCACCATTCCTCTTCTAATATGTGCTAAATGCTTCACACGATATCTGTGACACAGGTACCATTATTATCTCCATCCTGTTCTGAAGACACTCGCAAGGTCATAGCTAGGCAGAGAGATTGACAGAGTTCGCATTTAAACCCTGATCAGCTGCCTTATCTCGGAGGATATGCTCTTAAACAAGGTACTAGCCAGCCTCCCAGAGTTGGGGGAGGTAGTCAGAAATATTCTAAGCCAGGATACTCTGACTTGGAATAGTTTTCTGATCATCCTGATTAATAAATACACTTAAGACAAGAAAAGATGAGGGACGCCTGGGTGGCTCAGTCAGTTAAGCATCCGCTTTAGGCTCAGGTCATAATCCCAGCATCCTGGGATACAGCCCCTTGCTCAGCAGGGAGCCTGTTTCTCCCTCTGCCTGCCGCTCTCCCTGCTTATGTATACTCTCTCTCTCTCTGACAAAGAACAACAACAACAAAAAAAAAATCTTAAAAAAAAAAAGACAAGAAAAGATGAATGGGTATTTTTTCCAGGCAGCAGCAAAATGACAAGCAGGTCTACACCAGTTCCTTTAAGGTCAAAATTATTTCTATGAGACCATAGCTCTCACTGATCATAAATGCAATTTCAGATTAAAAAAACAAACATTACTGTGCTGTTTTGGTGTATTAGGTATGTGCTCACTATGGTGAGGAATCCTAATGCATTTGTTTCCTCTTCACTGATCTTTGGCCTATCTGTATCTTCAGCCATGAGCAAAGAGTCGCATATGAATTTTTATCAGATAATGTGTTCATATCCATAAGACATTTCCCCGGCACTTATTGACATATCTTGGTTTAATCCACATATTTGTTCAGGAAAAATAGTGTACAAATCCCTAAAGTAAAATTGTTTAGGAAATAACATTATTTGTAAGCATGACTTGACAGCTCCTCATTCACATCCCATTAAGATGTCCATGGTGCAATATATTTTAAGATAGCCTTCAGGTTTATCTTTACATTTACAAAATAAATGAAAATTCCCAGAGTCTACTAGCGCAAGAATGCTATAAATGTGTAATATTTCTGTTTCTGTGGAATTTTCTTACCAGCCATATTTGGTTATTGGATCTGTATCTCCTTCATTTACTGTACTGAGTAACCACTCCCCAAGACAGTTGATTGCTAAATTAAAATCTGAGGAGGGAAAGAAATAAATTTGTACACTGTTTGTACAGCAATATATTCAGCTGTGTACCGTAAGAAATTATGAGTTAAAGTCATGCCGTAGAATGCTAGCAACAAAGAATTTAGAGCAGACTCAGAGGGAACTCATAATCATAAAGTCATCCTTAGACAAGGATAATAAAAACACAGTTACAGTAAACAGACTGAGTCCTCAAAAACACCAGATAAATCACAAGGTGAAAAATGGAAAAAGCAAACTGCAGACATTATTTGAGCAGGGCAGAGAGAAATTATCAAACAATGAGGTAATAGAAATGTCACAACACTGGAGCCAGTGTTCATTACAACTCCTCTCAGTGACATTCATTTCCCTTAAAGGTCAAAGAAACTTTGGGAATGATGTTTCATTTCCTTTTTCTTCTTCTATGTTTAATTCTTTCTGTAAAAGTCTCATCTGAGATCCGACTAGAAAGGTGCAATAACAGCCCCTGGTTGGGAGAGGAAAGCAAACACATTTTCTCCTGAAACTGATGATATGACCCACTATTCTTAAAAATAATTCTGTTGTTATTAGAAAAGGGAAAGAAAAGCATCAATATGCAGATGAGTTGGCTCATAAACTGGTTCAAAAAAAGTCATTAAGGAATCATCATGAGAAATTCTCTAGTAATTCAAAGGCAGAATTCCCTTTGTAGACCCCATGGAAGGTAGAAAATAGAATGCTGAGACACTGACTTTGTTTAGAATTCATGGAAGGTCTTCCCTGGCTAATGATAAAATTAGATCTCCCCGGCCTTATCAAACTAGTGCATGGTTCCCAATTTTAAGGAATCTCTATTTTGTTAACCACTTTTGCCAGCATCCTACAGTATGAGCAACACACCACATGCACAATAATGAGAATATCTAGGAAAATTAGATCTGGGGTCAAAAGCCTTTTTAAGAGTCAAAAGTGATCAATCTGAACCACTAAGGTCTTGGATAAAAGATGAAGAAACTAATTCAAGTTTCTCTTTTGTAATTAAAGAAATGTAATCTTTGACTTTAGAAATTATTTCATTTTGGAATTTTTTTTTAAAAATCTGTGTGTGATACTTAACTTTTGACCTGAGATTACCAAGATGCCATCAAGAGGCACAGAGACCCAAAGCAGTGGTAGGAGAGGTCAGATGGGCAGTCAGTTGTCCGGATCCACTGCTGTTAGCTCTTGACCATTTGGTAGCTTTTGCCCAAGGAACGAATTTTAACTGTCACATGTAATACCAGATTCCACATCTATGAATTAGTTATATATAGGCTAAGCTACTATAAAAGAGATGACAAAACATAGCAATTTAAATAAGATAGTTTTTTTTTCAATATCTCTCACAAAATATTCAGAGGAAATGAGCAGTCTAGGGCAGGTAGGCAAATCTGCTCCACAAAAACACCCAGGGACTCAGGTTAGAAATGTGAATTTCTGCTTTTTCTTTCTAGGTTTAATGTTGGTTGCTGGTCTGGTTGTCATCATCTTCTATACAATGAGATGGCAGAAAGAGGGAAGTGAAGGAAAACCAGCATTCATTGGCCTGACAATAGTTCATGTCACCTCTACTTCCATTAGTCACAGGGCCAAATCTAGCTACAAAAGATGCTGGCAAAATAGATTTCAACTTATGCAACCGTAAAGCTCTGTGTGTGTGTGTGTGTGTGTGTGTGTGTGTGTGTGTGTGTGTGTGTGTGTGTGTGTCTGAGTATTTGAAGACTTCTATTGTTCCAAAGGGGGGAAAAAAACAGAGAAATAGTGAAGAAAAATAATGAACTGTCCCCATGATGTATTATTTTCTGATTACAGAAGTGGAATGTTAAAATTTGAAACAACTCAGTCAATGTGTTTTAAAAGTGGACCTCATATAACATTTTCCAACAGATTCCAGTCTTACATATATTCCAAGGATAACGGTCATGAGATAGACTTAACCCAGATGAACTAGATGTGGTGATACTCTGCTTCTGTTAGTAAGTACCTATGGTACTGCAGTTAATGGAGTCTCTATATTTTCACCAGAATTAGAGCAATAGACATATTTCACAGCAAAATTCCCCTGTGCCAATTGTGATAAGAAAACTAAGTAGTACAGGGGCGCCTGGGTGGCTCAGTCATTAAGCGTCTGTCTTCGGCTCAGGTCATGATCCCAGGGTCCTGGGATCGAGCCCCGCATCGGGCTCCTTCCTCAGCGGGAAGCCTGCTTCTCCCTCTCCCACTCCCCCTGCTTGTGTTCCCTCTCTCGCTGTGTCTCTCTGTCAAATAAATAAATAAAATCTTTAAAAAAAAAGAAAGAAAACTAAGTAGTACAGTATCTATTAACATGATAATGATTCATATAAAAATGGCAAAGAATAAGTCAAGAACCATAATTTTACACCTTTTATGATTCTATTTTATATTCTAAATGATAACATAATTTTTGTGAATAAATTATTTTTGATCAATTTGTGTCATTTATTATTTCAGCTCTTTGTCAAATTCACAAAGTCAACAAAGAGGATAAAGATCACTTAGTGCTGAAGTATTTTTCTATCTATTTTGGATTTAAAAATCATAACATTTTGATCTTTTTGAGTCTTTGAAGATAACATGATGGAATGAATTACAATCCCCTATTTCCCTGCCCCCCATAGGAGGATTATTTATCAGCATTCATTTTCATGTGACCTATGGTATATTCCAGTGGTATAAGTATACTTGCCCAAGAATTTACAGCAGACTGGGGCAGCTGGGTGGCTCGTTGGTTAAGCATCTGGTCATCATCTCAGGGTCCTGGGGTAGAGGCCCACATCAGGCTCCCTGCTCAGTGGGGAGTCTGCTTCTCCCTCTCCTTCTGCCCCTTCCCCCCCAATTGTGTACTCTCTCTCTCTCTCAAATAAATAAACTCTTTAAAAAAATTTACAGTAGCTTAACCATGTTACCTGTTTTAGCCAATAAAATATAGGAAGAGTGGCCAGTATTCAAATTCAGAACAGAAAAATCTTTTTTTAAGATTTTTTATTTGTTTATTTGGGAGAAAGAGAGACAGAGATAGTGAGAGAGAGCACAGCCGGGAGGAGAAGGAGAAGCAGCCTCCCCGCCGAGCAGGGAGCCCGACACGGGCTTGATCCCAGGACCCTGAGATCATGACCTGAGCCGAAGGCAGACGCTTAACCGACTGAGCCAACCAGGCACCCCCAGAACAAAAGCTTTTTCAGAGATCATGTTGCTTTGTTAGTTCTCTTGCCTTTTCCCTCTGCCTCAATACTTTTGAGTCTCAGAAAGATGCTACTCTTTCAGTCTGGATCCTAAAATAAAATGAAATGTCCATAGCAGCAGAGCTCCTATTGCCCTATGTGATGGCTAATTTCATGTACCAACTTGACTGGGTCATAGAGTGCCCAGACATTTGGTCAAACATTATTCTTGGTATGTCTGTGAGGGTGTTTGCAGATAAGATTAACATTTGAATCAGTAGACTGAGTCAAGTAGATTGACCTCCCTAATGTAGGTGGACCCCATCCAATCAATTGCAGACCTGAAGAGAACAAAAAGATCAACCTTCCCTAAGTAGGGAATCCCTCCCTGTTTCCTGGCTTCCTATATATATATATATATATATATATCTTTCCAGAATGTCATATAGTTGAAATCATACAATATGAGTCAGATTGGGTTCTTTCACTTAGTAATATGCATTTAAAGTTTCTCTATGTCTTTGCATAGCTTGATAGCTCATTTCTTTTTAGCATTGAATAATATTCTATCATCTAGATTTACCAGAATTTATCCATTCATCTGTTGAAGTTGTTTCCAAGTTTTGGTAATCATGAATCTTGGTGGCTTAAAAGTTTAGGCAATTATGAATAAAGCAGGTATAAACATCTATGTGCAAGTTTTGGCTTGGACATAAGATTTCAACTAATTTGGACAAATATCAGGGAATGTGACTACTGGATCATATGGTAAGAATATGTTTAGTTTTAGAAGAAATGGTTGAATGGTCTTCCAGAATGGCTATATCATTTTGCATTACTACCAGCAATAAATGGATACTCCTGCTGTTCCACATTCTCCAACATTTGGCATTGTCAATGTTTTGGATTTTTGTCATTCCAAAAGATGTGTAGTGACATCACATTGCTGTTTTAACATGAGTTGAGCATATTTTCATATGTTTATTCGTTATCTGTATATCTTCTTTGTAAAGATGTCTGTAGCCTTTGACCCATTTTTTTAATCAGGTTATTCATTTTCTTATTGCTCAGTTTTAAGAGTTGTTCGTATATTTTGGATAACAGTCCTTTAGCAGCTATAGGTTTTGCAAATATTTTCTACCAGTCTATGGCTTGTCTTCTCTTTCCCTTGACAGTATCTTCAGCAGAGCAGATTTTTTTTTTAATTTTAATAAATTCCAGACAATCAATTATTCTTTCATGGATCATGCCTTTGATGTTGTATCCAAAAAGTCATCACCGTATTTAGGTTCATTTTTTTCATGCAGATATCTCAATTATATTTTTGGTCAGCTTTACTGAGGTATAATTTATAGAATAAAATGTAATGATTTGAAGTATTCTGATAATTTTTGATAAATATAAACAGATATTTAAATGCCCTCACTCCCAAAATTTTCCTTGTGCCTATTTGAATGAATTCCTTCCCCTTAACCATAGACTCTGGCAACAACTAATCTGCTTGCTGCAATGACAGTTTTGCCATTTCTAGAATTTTATATAAATGGAATTATATAACATAGAGTCTATGCTGACTAACTAGAATCTCTGGTTTTTGAAGAAGTTTTTGAGATTTATTTGTGTTGTCATGTGTACCAATAATTTGTTCTTTCTGATTACTGAATAATAATCCATTATGTGGTAAATATTATTCAGTTTACCAGTTGACAGACATTTGGGGTGTTTCCAGGTTTTTGATATTATAGATAAAACTGCTAAAAAAAATCATGTACTAGTCTTTGTGTGAATACATTTTCTATTTCCTTAACTAAATAAGCAAGAATGGAATAAGTAGATCATATGAAAAGTACATGGTTAACTATATAGGAAGCTGCCAATCTATTTTCCAAAGTGACTACGCCAGTCCATACTTCCACCAGCAATATATATGAAATTTCCATTTGCTCCACCACCTTACCAACATTGTTCTTGTCAGCCTTTTAAACTGTACCTAGTCTAGTGGGTATGTATGGTATCTTCATGTGGTTTAATTTGCATCCCCAATGAATAATGATGCCAGGTAATTTTAATCCACTTATTTGCCAATGTGATGCGAATATATTCTTTCAGACTGTGTATTATGTTTTCATTTTTCTAACCATGACTTAGAAGAACAGTTTTTTTTAATTTTATTAATTAAAATTTATCAATATTCCTTTTGTGATGTATGCCCTTTAAAAGATATTTTCCTAAAACAAAATCACAACTGTTTTCTCCTGTTTTTTTGTTTTCAAAAATTTTATAGTTTCAGCTCTTACATTTATATCTCTTATTCATTTCAAGGTGACTTGTGCATAGTGTGAGGTAAAAGTTTGAAATTGTGTTTATCCTAAAACAAATTTTCAAGTATTACAGCATCATTCATTAAAAAGACTAGCTTTTCCCTATTACATCTCCATGACATTTTATTCAAAATCAATTACCACTTGTATGTTGGCTTTTTTCTGAACTTTATTCTGCTTCACTGATGTATATGTTTATTCTTACACAAACTCAAACCTTTTACAGTCTTGATATCAGATAGTACAAGCCTTCCAAACTTGTTCTTTTTAAAATTTTTCAGCTATTTTATGTGCTCTTACATTTTCATATAAATTTTTGATCCAGTTTGTCAATTTCTTAAACTAGTCTGCTGGCATTGTAATTAGGAATACATTAAATCTATAGATCACTTCATATCACTATTGAGCGTTCCAAACCACAACCATGGACTATTTCTCCATTTCATTTGTTTTCTTTAATTTCTATCAGCAATATTTTGTAGTTTTCACTACACCGGTATTGCACACTTTTTACCTTTATGCCTAAATAGTTCTCACTTATTGATACTTTTGCAAGTAACACTTAATTCAATTACCAACTACTTACATGCAGTATTATAATGAATGATACAACTGATTTTTGTATATTGACCATGTTTTGTGTGATGTTAATAAAACTCATTAGTTCTAGTAGTTTTTTATAGATTATTGCATATATTTTATACAGATTACCATGCTTTCTAATCTATATGTCTTTTCATTATCTATTTTGCTTGCTTTACCTTATTGTACTGGCAGGAACTTACAGTAAAAAAATGTCAACTATAACTGGTAAGATTAATATGATTGCCCATGGTCTAATCTTAGGGAAAAAGCATCCATCTTTCAGTATTTAGTATGATGTTGGCTGTAGGTTTTTCTTAGATAAATTTTATCAGTTTGAGAAAATACCCTATTATTCATTTTTTACCAAGAAATTTTATGAATGAATTTTTAAATTTGTCTATTGCCTTTCCTACCTCCATTGAAAAGATCATGCCAGTTTCTACTTTAATCTATTGATGAGGTGAATGACATTAATCAATATTTTGAATGTTAAATTAACCTTGCATTACTGGGATAAACATTGATCATAATGCATTATGCTTTCTGGATAGTTTTGAATTTGATATGCTAGTATTTTAATAAGTATTATTGCACCTATATTTATGATGGAAATCTTGTTGTACTATTCTTTGCTTGTAATATCTTTGCTGTTGGTTAATTCTTGCTCCTTGCTACTTTGTTACCTAAATGATAGAGTACCATATCTTATTGAGCCTAATATCTATCATGCAATCATACTCAAAATGCATCAGGTAGATAAATGTCATGTTTTTGTTTTTCCCCCCAGGATCCACCCAGGATACCATATTGAATTTAGTCATCAAGTCCCTTTAGACTCCTCTTGGCTGTGACAGTTTCTCAGACTTTATTTTTGATGGCCATGATAGTTTTGAGGATTACTTGTCAGGCATTTTATAAAATATCCCTTAATAGGTATTGGTCTGATATTTTATTCATGATTAGATTGGGATTAAAGGTTTTGTAAGAAAGACTATGGTAGTGGGGCACCTGGGTGGCTCACTGTCAGTTAATCACCTGACTCTCAGTTTTGGCTCAGGTCACGATCTCAGGGTGGGGGGATTGAGCTCCAAGTTCGGCTCAGAGCTTAGTGCGGAATTTGCTTGAGATCCTGCCTCGCCCTCTGCCCCTCCCCCCGACTCTCTCTCTCAAATAAATAAATAAATCTTAAAAAAAAAAAAAAAGACCATGGTAGTAAAGTACCATTTTTTGGAGTGCTTGGGTGGCTCAGATGGCTAGGCATCTGCCTTCTGCACAGGTCATGATCCCAGGGTCCTGGGATGGAGCCCTGTGTCAAGCTCCCTGCTCAGCGGGGAGCCTGCTTCTCCCTCTCTTGCTCTCCCTGCTTGTGCTCTCTCTCTCTCTCTCTCTCAGTGAAATAAATAAATAAATAATACACCTCCTTCAGAGAGAAGTATCTATTTACTTATTTGTTCAATCATTTGTTTGTATCACTATAGGCACATGGATATTTACTTTATATTTTAGATTATAATCCTACACTATTTTGTTTGTTGTTCAAGTTGTTCCGGCTTTGGCCATTGGTAGTGATTTCATTTGGTTTGAATATCCCTTTAACATAAACACATAATTGTCAAGTTTACATTTTTACCATTTTCTTAACTTTTGACACTATATAATCCTCCAGTTTCACTGTATATTTCTTGTTGCAGTCCTAGAATCAGCCATTCCTCCAGCCTAGTACTTGTTTTTATTTATTTTTATTTAAAATTTTTTATTGTTATGTTAATCACCACACATTACATCATTAGTTTTTGATGTAGTGTTCCATGATTCATTGTTTGTGCATAATATCCAGTGCTCCACGCAGAACATGCCCTCTTTAATACCCATCACCAGGTTAACCCATCCCCCCACACCTCTCCCCTCTAGAACCATCAGTTTGTTTTTCAGAGTCCATCGTCTCTCATGGTTCGTCTCCCCCTCTGATTTACTCCCCTTCATTCTTCCCCTCCTGCTATCTTCTTCTTTTTTTTCTTAACATATATTGCATTATTTGTTTCAGAGGTACAGATCTGTGATTCAACACTATTGCACAATTCACAGAGCTCACCATAGCACATATCCTCCCCAATGTCTATCATCCAGCCACCTCCTCCCTCCCACCCCCCACCACTCTGGCAACCCTCAGTTTGTTTCCTACGATTAAGAATTACTCATATCAGTGAGGTCATATGATACATGTCTTTCTCTGATTGACCTATTTAACTCAGCATAACAGCCTCCAGTTCCAACCACATCATTGCAAATGGCAAGATCTCATTCCTTTTGATGGCTGCATAATATTCCATTGTGTATATATACCACCTCTTCTTTATCCATTCATCTGTTGATGGACATCTTGGCTCTTACCACAGTTTGGCTATTGTGGACATTGCTGCCATAAACATTGGGGTTAATGTACCCCTTCAGATCCCTACCTTTGTGTCTTTGTGGTAAATACCCAGTAGTGCAATTGCTGGATCATAAGGTAGCTCTATTTTCAACTTTTTGAGGAACCTCCATTCTGTTTTCCAGAGTGGTTGCACCAGCCTGCATTCCCACCAACAGTGTAGGAGGGTTCCCCTTTCTCCACATCCTTGCCAACATTTGTTGGTTCCTGACTTGTTAATTTTAGCCATTCTGACTGGTGTGAGGTGGTATCTCATTGAGGTTTTGATTTGGATTTCCCTGATGCTGAGCGATGTTGAGGACTCTTTCAGGTGTCTGTTGGCCATTTGGATATCTTCTTTGGAAAAATGTCTGTTCATGTCTTCTGCCCATTTCTTGATTGGATCATTTGTTCTTTGGGTGTTGAGTTTCATAAGTTCTTTATAGATTTTGGATACTAGCCCTTTATCTGATATGTCATTTGCAAATATTTTCTCCCATTCTGTCGCTTGTCTTTTGGTTTTGTTGACAGTCTGTTTTGCTGTGCAAAAGCTTTTTATCTTGATGAAATCCCAATAGTTCATTTTTGCCCTTGCTTCCCTTGCCTTTGGCGATGTTTCTAGGAAGAAGTTGCTGAGGCTGAGGTCGAAGGGGCTGCTGCCTGTGTTCTGAAGGATTTTGATGGACTCCTGTCTCACATCTAGGTCTTTCAACCATTTGGAGTCTATTTTTGTGTGTAGTGTAAGAAAATGGTCCAGTTTCATTCTTCTGCATGTGGCTGTCCAATTTTCCCAACACCATTTGTTGAAGAGACTGTCCTTTTTCCATTGAACATTCTTTCCTGCTTTGTCAAAGATTAGTTGACCATAGAGTTGAGGGTCTATTTCTGGGCTCTCTCTTCTGTTCTATTGATATATGTGTCTGTTTTTGTGCCAGTACCATACTGTCCTGATGATGACAGCTTTGTAATAGAGGTGGAAGTCCGGAATTGTAATGCCGCCAGCTTTGCTTTTCTTTTTCAACATTCCTCTGGCTATTCGGGGTCTCTTCTGGTTCCATACAAATTTTAGGATTATTTGTTCCATTTCTTTGAAAAAAGTGGATGGTATTTTGATGGAGATTGCATTGAATGTGTACATTGCTCTAGGTAGCATTGACATCTTCACAATGTTTGTTCTTCCAATCCATGAGCATGGAACGTTTTCCATTTCTTTGTGTCTTCCTCAATTTCTTTCATGAGTATTTTATAGTTTTCTGAGTATAGATTCTTTGCCTCTTTGGTTAGATTTATTCCTAGGTATCTTATGGTTTTGGGTGCAATTGTAAATGGGATCGACTCCTTAATTTCTCTCTCTTCTGTCTTGTTGTTGGTTTATAGGAATGCCACTGATTTCTGTGCATTGATTTTATATCCTGCCACTTTCCTGAATTCCTGTATGAGTTCTAGCAGTTTTGGGGTGGAATCTTTTGGGTTTTCCACATATAGTATCATATCATCTGCAAAGAGTGAGAGTTTGACTTCCTCCTTACCGATTTGGATGCCTTTGATTTTTTTTGTTGTCTGATTGCTGCGGCTAGGACTTCTAATACTATGTTGAATAGCAGGGGTGATAGTAGACATCCCTGCCACGTTCCTGACCTTAGGGGGAAAGTTCTCAGCTTTTCCCCATTGAGAATATTCGCTGTGGGTTTTTCATAGATGGCTTTTATGATATTGAGGAATGTACCCTCTATCCCTATACTCTGAAGAGTTTTGATCAAGAAAGGATGCTGTACTTTGTCAAATGCTTTTTCTGCATCTATTGAGAGGATCATATGATTCTTGTTCTTTCTTTTGTTAATATATTGTATCACATTGATTGATTTGCGGATGTTGAACCAACCTTGCAGCCCAGGGATAAATCCCACTTGGTCTGGTGAATAATCCTTTTAATGTACTGTTGGATCCTATTGGCTGGTATTTTGGTAAGAATTTTTGCATCCACGGTCATCAAGGATACTGGTCTGTAATTCTCCTTTTTGTTGGGGTCTTTGTCTGGTTTTGGGATCAAGGTAATGGCGGCCTCATAAAATGAGTTTGGAAGTTTTCCTTCCACTTCTATTTTTTGGAACAGTTTCAGGAGATAGGGTACTAATTCTTCTTTAAATGTTTGGTAGAATTCCCCTGGGAAGCCATCTGGCTCTGGGCTTTTGTTTGTTGGGAGATTTTTGATGACTGCTTCAATTTCCTTAGTGGTGTAGGTCTGTTCAGGTTTTCTATTTCTTCCTGGTTCAATTTTGGTAGTTGATACATCTCTAGGAATGCATCCATTTCTTCCATGTTATCTAATTTGCTGGCATGTAGTTGCTCATAATATGTTCTTATAATTGTTTGTATTTCTTTGGTGCGCTTGTGATCTCTCCTCTTTCATTCATTTTTTTGTTGATTTGGGTCATTTCTCTTTTGTTTTTGATAAGTCTGGCCAGGGGTTTATCAATCTTGTTAATTCTTTCAAAGAACCAGCTCCTAGTTTCGTTGATCTGTTCTACTGTTCTTTTGGTTTCTATTTCATTGATTTCTGCTCTGATCTTTATTATTTCTTTTCTCCTGCTGGGTTTAGGCTTTATTTGCTGTTTTTTCTCCAGCTCCTTTAGATATAGGGTTAGGTTGTGTATTTGAGACCTTTCTTGTTTCTTGAGAAAGGCTTGTACTGCTATATACTTTCCTCTCAGGACTGCCTTTGCTGCATCCCTAAAGATTTTGAACAGTTGTGTTTTCATTTTCATTGGTTTCCATGAATTTTTTTTAATTCTTCTTTAATTTCCTGGTTGACCCATTCATTCTTTAGTAGGATGTTCTTTAGCCTCCATGTATTTGAGTTCTTTCCGATTTCCTCTTGTGATTGAGTTCTAGTTTCAAAGCATTGTGTTCTGAAAATATGCACGGAATAATCCCAATCTTTGGTACTGGCTGAGACCTGATTTGTGACCTAGGATGTGATCAATTCTGGAGAATGTTCCACGGGCGCTAGAGAAGAATGTGTATTCTGTTGCTTTGGGATGGAATGTTCTGAATATGTCTGTGAAGTCCATTTGGTCCAGTGTGCCATTTAAAGTCTTTATTTCCTTGTTAATCTTTTGCTTAGATGATCTGTCCATTTCAGTCAGGGGGTGTTATAGTCCCCCCCTATTATTGTATTGTTGTCAATGTGTTTCTTTGCTTTTGTTATTAATTGCCTTATATAATTGGCTGCTCCCATGTTAGGGGCATAGATATTTACAATTGTTAGATCTTCTTGTTGGATAGACCCTTTAAGTAGGATATAGTGTCCTTCCTCAACTCTTATTACAGTCTTTGTTTTAAAATCTAATTTGTCTGATAGAAGGATTGCCACCCCAGCTTTCTTTTGGTGTCCATTAGCATGGTAAATGGTTTTCCACCCCTTCACTTTCAATGTGGGGATGTCTTTGGGTCTAAAATGAGTCTCTTGCAGACAGCATATCGATGGGTCTTGTTTTTTAATCCAATCTGATAGCCTGTGTCTTTTGTTTGGGGCATTTAGCCCATTTACATTCAGGATAACTCTTGAAAGATATGAATTTAGTGCCATTGTATTGTCTGTAAGGTGACTGTTAATCTATATTGTCTGTATTCCTTTCTGGCCTATGGTGCTTTTAGGCTCTCTCTTTGCTTAGAGGAGAGGCTCTCTCTTTGCTTTCAATATTTCTTGTAGGGCTGGTTTCGTGTTTGCAAATCCCTTGAGTTTTTGTTTGTCTCTCCTTCTATTTTCAATGACAGCCTAGCTGGATATAGTATTCTTGGCTGCTCATTTTTCTCGTTTAGTGCTCTGAAGATATCATGCCAGTCCTTTCTGGCCTGCCAGGTCTCTGTGGATAAGTCTTTTGCCAATCTAATATTTCTACCATTATAGGATACATATCTCTTCTCCCGAGCTGCTTTCAGGATTTTCTCTTTATCTCTGAGACTTGTAAGTTTTACTATTAGATGTCGGGGTGTTGACCTATTTTTATTGATTTTGAGGGGGGTTCTCTGTGCCTCCTGGATTTTGATGCCTGTTTCCTTCCCCACATTAGGGAAGTTCTCTGCTATAATTTGCTCCAATATACCTTCTGCCCTTCTCTCTCTTTCTTCTTCTGGGATCCCAATTATTCTAATGTTGTTTCATCTTATCGCATCGCTTATCTCTCGAATTCTGCCCTCGTGATCCAGTAGTTGTTTAGCTCTCTTTTTCTCAGCTTCTTTATTTTCCATCATTTGGTCTTTTATATCACTGATTCTCTCTTCTCCCTCATTTATCCTAGCAGTTAGTGCCTCCATTTTTTATTGCACCTCATGAATACCCTTTTTGATTTCGACTTGGTTAGATTTTAGTTCTTTTATTTCTCCAGAAAGGGTTTCTGTAATAACTTCCATGCTTTTTTCAAGCCCAGCTAGTATCTTTAAAGTCATGATTCTGAACTCTAGGTCCAACATCCTAATAATGTCTGTATTGAGTAGGTCCCTGCAAGACGGTACTACCTCTTGTTCTTTTTGTTGAGGTGATTTTTTTCGTCTTGTCATTTTGTCCAGAGGAGAAAAGATGAATGAGAGAACAAAATGCTAACAGGGTAACAACGTCCCCAGAAAATATACTCTAATCAAATCAGAGAAGACCTGAAACCAGGGGAAAAGAAAGGAAAAGAAAAAAGAAAGAGAGAAAAAAAAAAGAAAAAGATAAAAACTAACAAAAACAGAACAAAACAAAAAAAAACAGAATATGATCAAATATGATACGGCTGGTGCATAGATCAGTGCCACACAATAGATTTTGGGTGTATTTTGGTCTGTTAGAAGAAAGTGCCTCCTAAAATTTTAAAGAAAGGAAGACTTATATATGTACAAAATAAGGGTCGATACGATGAAGGGATGGAATATGAGTGTAAGGATGAAAATTATAAAAAATTTATAAAAAGGAATTCATAAGAAGATGTTTGAAAAAAGAAAGAAGAGGATTAAAAAAAAGGAAAGAAAGAAAGAAAAAAAAGGTGGGGGAGAGAATGTGATCAGGCAGGAGACTAGAACAAGGCCATACACTAGAGAGAGGGTATATTTTGATATGTTAGAAGAAACTGTATCTCAAAATTTTAAAGAGAGAACAACTTATATATATATATGCCAAAAATAAGGGTAACTACTATGAAGGGATAGAATATGACTCTAAAAATGAAAAATAATTTTTTTTTAAAAAAGGGATTGATAAGATGTTGGTTGAAAAAGGGAAAAAGAAAAATTTAAAAAAAAGTTAAAAATTAACTTTGAAAGACTAATGAATCATGGTAAAAAAGCCATGAATTCTATGTGCAGTATTCCCCTAGCGCTGGAGTTCTGCCGTTCTCATTGATCAGTAAACTTGGTCTTGGCTGGCTGTTTTTGCTGATCTTCTAGGGGAGGGGCCTATTACCGTGGTTCCCAAATGTCTTTGCCGGAGGCGGAATTGCCCCACCCTTGTCGGTCTGGGCTAAGTAATCTGCTCAGGTTTGTTCCAGGTAGCTTTTGTTCCCTGCAAGCTTTCCGTACAGCTTTGGAGGACGAGAGTGAAAATGGCGGCCTCCCAATCTCTGCCCCAGAGGAGCCGAGAACTCGGGGCCCCACTCCTCAGTGCGCCCCCAGAGAAAAGCAGTCCGTCACTCCCGTCTCCCCGGTCTCCAGCCGCACTCCGTTCTCACCCGGCCTGTGACTGAGCGTTTCTATCTTTGGCACCCAACCCCGTGTGGAGTCTCCAAACCCAGCAGATCCCTGCGGTGCACTTCCACGTTGCTCCTCCCGGGGGAGGAAGGGGAGTCTCCCCAGATCTGCCACTTGTTGGGTCCCTGCTGGAGGAGCAGTGCCCCACTGGGCCGCGGATCACAGTTTATGGCAACCCCGAGCTGAGAGCCCGCGCCTCGGCTCCGTCTCTGCAGCCGGCTTCCCCGTTCTGATACCTGGGAGCTCTGCTGCACTCAGGCAGCCCCGGTCTTTCTGTGACCCCGAGGGTCCTGAGACCACACTGTCCCACGAGGGTTCCACCCCCCGCTTAGCCACTGGAGCGCCGTCCCTCAGCGGAGCCGACTTCTAAAAGGTCCGATTGTGTGCTCTGCGGCTCTAGCACTTGCCAGAAGCGGCCGACGGAGGCCCTCTCCCCCACTGTCTATCCTCCCGAATATCACCTTGGATTCACTTCTCCGCACGTCCTACCTTCCAGTAAGTGGTCGCTTCTCTGTTGAGAGAGTTGTTGCTATTCTTTTCTTTGATCTCCTGTTGAGTTTGTAAGTGTTCAGAATGGTTTGATCCCTATCCAGCTGAGTTCCTGAGACCAGATTAAATCCAGGTCTCCTACTCCTCCGCCATCTTGCTCCGCCCCTCAGGAATCTTGTACTTGTTTTTGAATGTTTTATTCATTTACTAATAGAACTGTGAACCTTGATCCTTTTGATAACAATCTACAACAATAATGTACATAAACTATATAGTATCACTTTTTATAATAGAATTTCAAGAACAATAAATTAAAAAACATTTCTAACATAGTTTTCCAAAATTCTTCTTTCAAAGTTCATATTTAGGCACTATTGACTTGATGAACTAAAGGCAGTTCAGATATTTGTAACATGAAGCTCACTTATGAAAATTCAGATATTTCAGGAAAATTCATGTAATTCAGGATGCCAAACACCTTCAGACCTAACTCTTCCCTGCATCCCCTAAATTGTTATCTAATATTTTCCATCCCCTCATTTATTACAAGTTTATGGCTCGCTCCATCTCATTTAATGAGCAAGTAAGCAATTCCTTTATACATACTATTTTTAGAGTTTTCAGCCTTCTGTACATATAAGAAGTATATTTTAATGAATTTATGTTTACAGAATCACTTATATAACATAGTAGAACACAATAGTACTGCTTATCATATTAAGAAATTTAAAATTTCATATTATGTTCTCCTTATACCAATGGAAAAATCACAATGTACAAATTGAAAGATTAAACATGAAAACACAATGCATTTCAAAATTAGTATTTCTAGAGAAATGTTGCCCATGTTATAGTCCATAAGTTCAGCCCCTTGAGCTGTCACTATATTGTCCAAATATAATTGACTTTCAGTTTTTATTTTCTAGTCTCTTCAGCATCTTGGTCATGACTGAGTAAGTCATATTGTTCTGTGAGCTCTTTTGTCAACACAATCAGTAAGAGTTAGATTCGGAGACTAAATATGTCAAATTAAACTAAGTACTTGAAATTTATCATTAATAAATGGCCTATTGCTGAGTTTCCTCTATTTGTGAGTAACCAAAAAATATTGAGACTAAATAAAATATGTCTATGACTCCATGAAAGAGTTTGATGTTTATAGATATAAAAGTTATAAAATATATAAGGCAGGAACTGAAAGAGATGCTTTATATTTCTCATGTTCGCATTATGACATAGGAAGAAACAACTTGTGTGCCTATTTGAAGAACAATCATATATTTTCCTCCCATTTGGGAGAAGTAAAACTCTTGGAGTCTACCCCTGGAAGTGTTTCCCCTTAACCATTACACTTTACTTTGGACTCAAATACTTTTTATCCTTAAACCTGACCATCACCTTCAAAACCATTTCAAAATGATATAATATAAAGGTTTTTACCTTGCCAACAAAGATAGTTTACTGAGGCATTTTTGATGTAATTTGGCTCTTTCATGAAAAAGCCTCTTAAATTCAGATCTGGACGGATTCAAATCCTTTCATTCAACGCTCTATTATGTATTTGTCCTTTAAAACTCAAACTCTGCTGCAGGGCTTCTCCACTAGTCCCTGACTAAGCCTTTCATAAAGGTATTTTATTCATCATGTTTCAGAATCCAGGTGAAGCTAGTCTGTCAATCTCTGCTTATACAAAGTGCAATTAGACCTATTTTTTTGGCTTTCCTTTCTTAGATTGGGATATTGCATATCTTGCCAAAAAACAGAGCTATTTTCAGATCTGCATTCCTCAGACCATGATGAGCATTCAGCCAGCAGTTATTCTCTTGTTTGTGGTATAATTTATACATAATTATATTTTGCAGTGCCTTGTTCTTGGTCTCAAACACAAATTTTGGTCCCTGCCACTTATTATCTGAATGTAGATAGAATATTGAATTCTTTTTAAAGTGGCTTTTCATTCTCTTCTTGTTCTAGAGTATTGTATCTTAATTGAGTCTGATATCCATCATGCAAACATACTTAAAACTCACCATGTCAAAACCAAACAATTTAAGTTTTTGCAATGTCAAAGCCATGCGGTATAGGCAAAAAAAAAAAAAAAAATGACATGAATTTATGAATGGTTTGATTCAGTGGTACCAGATTCTCTCAGTATACAAGCTACCCTCTTGAAATACATCTCCCGATTTTGGAATCTGCACTAAAATTCCATAAATCATTTAGTGCACAGAAGCAATGATGTTTATTAAATAATCCAGCAGTAGTCTAGTGAAATAAAAAATAATACAATATCTTAAAGAGATCTCAGAAGATTACTTAAACATTGAAGGTGTCTGACCAAGGCAGTGAAAAATACCAAGGCAATTACCCAGCTATTTCTTCTACTGGATGTAAAATGACCTTCCTAGTAGACTTGCATTCAATTATAGGCCTCTAGGTATTCTCAATGGAAATTCAAAATTGAAAAAGTGGGATTAAGTGGTCGTGTTCTTATCAAGGCCTAGCTGGTCATTTTTAGATTAACAATAAAATAAAAGTATATATATAACCTATAATCCATAGTTATCAATGTATTATAAAACCTTCACGTGCCTAATAGTGTCTACCATAATGCCTACACTCTAAAGTTTTAAAGTCATATACAAAAACATAAATGTAAAGAGACAAAAGCAAAGCTATTATATAGTTACACAATAGGTTTTATAAGAGAAACTTAATTGGATTGGAATTATTTAAACTAGAGAATAATGGACTGCAAGGTGATTTACTGTTGAATATAGAGAGTATAATTATGAGGAGAATGCCAACTTGTTCAGCATACACCAAGAAAAAATTAGAAATGTATTAAATTTGGCAATTCCTTCTTCCTTCCTAGCCCCTACCCCCGCCTCCATTCCCATCTTCTCTGTATGAATTTAAATTGTAAATAGGACAATATCATTTTAGGGTATGCATATCTAATCTTTTCAACAGAGTAGTGAAAATGCTTATCTTATGTGAATATAAGATGGCATGTAGTAAATTTCTCATGATGTGCTTAAAAAGAAAAAGCTAGTCATTGTAGTTCTTCAAAATAATTCTTATATTTTGAAATAAAAAATACAAGAAGACAAAAAATTTAAATACAACAGTTTTTTGGGGCGTGGAATGAATAAATTACTTTAAACAAATGGAAAGAGAAAATGAGAGATAAAGTTGTTGAGGTAGATACTTCCTACTTACAAATGAACACATAGATTTCTTTAGAATATTGTTCTGTCAGTTTGTTTTTGCTTACTGTATCCCATCCTGAAACCTCTGTGTCTACAAGTTGTACATTTCTCATTGTCAACCTGTCAAAAAAACAAAATCACTTGCAGCCCCAAGTCTTTCTTTTCTGTGTTTATTTCCTTTAATATCTGGATATACATACTCCTAGTTCAATCTCCAGTCTTCCCATACCAGATTTTTGAACTTGGAATACTCCTTTTAATTCCATATATCAGAGTTTTCAAAATCATGCTATGACAGGCAGAATTCTAATTTGGCTCTCAAGATTCACATTCCCCCAGTGTATACACCCTATATAATCCCTTCCTGTTGAATGTAGGCATGACTGTGTCATATTATGACCAAAGAGATTTTGTAGACATAATTAAGCAGCAAATATTTTGATTTTTATTTAATCAAAAGGCCATTATCTGGATGGATCTGACTTAATCAGGTGGGATCTCTAAAAATGAAGAGATTCAAAGCATGAGTGGGATTCTCCTGCTGGTCTTGGAGACACAAAGTGCCATTTTGTAGAGAAGACCACACATTGGGGAACCGAGCAGACTCTAGAAGCTGAGAGCAGCTCCTACCTAACAGCCAGGAAGAAGAATGGGAACCTCAGTCCTACAATTGCAAGGAATTAAATTCTGCCAAAAGCCATGTGATTTTGAAAGAGGATCCTGAGCTCCAGGAACATAGTTTGGCCAACACTTCAGTGTCAGCCTTGTTAAATCCTGAGCAGAAGATCCAACCATACCATACCAAGACCTCTGACCTACAGAACTGTGAGATAATAAATTGGTCTTGTTTTAAGCCAAGTTTTTTTATACCCAGTAGAAATTCGTTATTAAACAATATACATGCCAAGATGAAATCCAGAAGTTGAATAGTATTTTGATACTTCACATTCTTACTTTGAGTCACTCAGCAATCTTACACATCCCCTCTCCAAAAAACAAACAAATTAGAAAAGGAGGCCCAATTGACATTGCATTTCTCTGTTCCAAAATGTTAACTCTCGATATCTTTTGTCAGTTCATAAAAAGTGCAGGCCACTACATAAGAAAGAGCTGTTTGAGATGAAGAATTAAAAGATATTAAAAAAGGACTTTTCTTGAAAATCTTACCATAGTACTCCCTGGAAATTTGCCTTGGAATCAATCATGCCATCTGTATAGGCACAGACAGAGAAAAACCTAAACTGTAGTCAGTGTCAACCTTCCTGCCTATTTCCTTCCACCATACCTAGATGCAGCCTTATAATATTCTAGCAGGCCTGCAAAGTTCTGTGACTCCCTATTGGACATATACTGTGACTTCTACAGTTAGGCATCTTTCAAGATTCCAATTCTATTTCCATTATCTTTGTTACTAAATAGTTGTTGGCAGTAAGTAGAAAGAAAAATTGATGGCAAAATATACTGTCTTTGCTGCTTCCGCAATGTTTTTTTTTCCCTCTTTTCTTGTAAGATCAGTAAACTGCAATGCCAATGATTTCACCTTTCTCTGCTCAATAAAACACAACTAAAGGTAAGATTATTTGCTTTCCTCTTTCAAATACACCCTGAAAATGCTATCTCTAATAAATTTCCCCTCAGACAATGTGAAATAGACATTTTCCTGCCATCTGATGCCAGTAATGGGTTGACAAAGGTCACAACCTCAAATGTAAAATATAACACCATACTACACAAATGCCTGGTTCCATCTGAAGGAAGTCAATACAAACTCTAAGCAAAATGCGTTGCCTAAAAATTCCTTTTCAAAGTGTAATTCTTTAAATTTAGGCCAGATTCTCCTTAACCCACCCCTTACTTTTCTCTTATAAATCAATTATTTTCACATCCCCCCAGAAAGGATGATGCTGACAGATGACTGATATTGTTAAGTACCGTCTGACCTCAGCTGATTCTAATTAATTACCATAGTGCCTGTCAGCAAATACTAGGCCTTCGCTGTTGTAATCATGGAAACCTATGTAAAAGTTTAATCTGGACCCTAATATAGGAAGTTATTCTTGCAACTTTTGATCAATGGCTTGTGCATTTATGCTAGACTAGGTGAGATAGGAAGTAGAGACAATTCCTTATCACATTATTACAGAAAAGCCTTAGAAACTACATAATGGTCATATCAAAAGACCATTAACATTCCTAGAGTGAATTCCATGAAAGCATGTCATATTTGTTCAATCCGAATGTGGAGGAAAGTTTTATAGCAGCTGAATTTCAAAATAACAGCTTCCACAGAAGGCATTTTGGTGTGGAAAATCCTGCATATATTAATCATGTACTCATATGCTGTAAAATAAGTGCTTTCCTGATTCAAAATGGGTGACTGTCTTGATAGAATTTTGATAGAAATTATTTTCTCCTGTCTTTTATGAATGACTTCTGCATTATATCAGTTCTCTTAATGAGTAGTGCAAAATGTCAAATGCCGAAAGGAAAAGAAACACATTTATGCATTGTTAGCTTAGCAATGAATTCAGACCCACATGGCAAAAATACTATAACTTAAGTCCATCTTACAAAAGCCGAACTAGATTTTCAGAAAAGAATTGAAATACCTGATTGCACATTCACACAAGCAATCAGCTAGGGAAAAAAAAGAGTAAAGACATTTCCTAATGTCCACAGCATTTTGTCTGTTTCCAGGGATGTGTTCCAGGCCTTAGGCCATGATAATCATGTTGCCTGCCCTGTCCCTGACCTCCTATTCCATATTACCTCTTCCCTGTTAGTATTTAAGTAAAAAACACCTGCCTAACCGCCTAAAGCTTCGTGCTAAATGCCGGCACAATACAGCTAAATGGGCTGAATGCAGCCCAGCATAGAACCTTCCAAACGTGCTTGAAATGCACTGAGAGAAGCATTTTTATGCAAAAATGACAGAAAATGTAATCGAAAAGAAAACCTCAAACAAAGCCATAGCCAGATGGTGTCCTTTATTGGGGACCAGCTCATATTTCTGAGCTTTTGAAAATGTCACAGTTTATTGCCGCTCAATTCTAGATTTACATCTGAAATTTGGGAGAAACCTGTCTCATGTGAATATTATGATCCCCTTCACATTTGTCTTGTAATTTACCATTTGGAAAGTGCTTTCAATTTTTTGAAACAATTTTTTTGTACAATTTTGTTCAGATAGTATATTTCCATCACAGAAAAATAGGAAGCAACATGAAAAACTGTAAGAGTAAAAATTAAAAGTTTACTGTGTACGCTATTGTTTATATTTTGCTTTATAAGTTTTTTTCTATGCATTCAGGCAAGTATGTTAGAAAGTTTGCAAAAATTAAGTTAAACTGTATAGAGATTTACATATTTTCTTGTTAAATTGAAAGTTGCATTGTGACCATTTTCCCATGTCAAAAAATACATACATTCAAATTAACATTTTAAATTGTTGGGTATTATTCCATTTAAAGATTATCACATGATATAATCACCAGGATAAATTGTGGGCTGTTCTGTTTCGCTATTTCTAACAACGCTGCAGTAAATATTCTTATATACATAACTTTGTACTCTTGTTAAAATGTTTGCTTAGAATACATTCCTAGACGTAGCTCCACTGGGCCAAAGTATATTCGTAGGTCTAATAACACATATTACCAATTACTAAGAAATTTTGCATTCATTCAAGGATCCAAAGAGGCTATAAGAGTTCTTATTGCCACAAAGCCTCAGAGACACTAAGAACTGTCATGTAGGCATGCTAAAAGAAGACAACAGGTCCCAAAATGGAGTTGCTTATGCTAAGCCTCACATCACCAAACCAAGACTTACTTTACAGTTTTGGTTCCTCCAGAAATGGAATTTTAAACTGGGAATCACGTGATCAGCTTTAGTTAGGTAAACTGCCTGACAGACCCCTGCCATCTCCTCAAGGATGGTAATCTCGCAGTAACCAATACACTTTTTTGACTAGTGTAACTTCCTTGTTCCTGCTCTCTTCTGCCTATAAAAGTCTTTCATTTTATACCGCTACTCAGAGTTCCATGCTATCTGCTAGATTGGATGCTACCTGATTCATGAATCTTTGAATAAAGTTGATAAGCTCTTTAAAATTTATTCAATTGAATTTTGTTTTTAACAGGCAGAAAGTGGTAAATGCTTTTTAAAATTCTATTTATTTAGTAATGCGATTGAATATTTTCATATATTTTGACTTAAGTATATGGTATATATTGACTGTAGCTCTTTGTCTCTATTAGAGAGTATTTGTCTTTTACACACTGACTTATATGTACTTTTTATTATGCCCTCCTTGCTTGTCATATGTAGTACATTTTTTCATTTAGTTTTTTTATATTTTCATTTCTCTTAAGTTACAATGTATTTTCTATATTAGATTACATAATTTTTTCTTCTATGGTTTATTGTGGATCTATTTGTATCTTCAAGACTTTCCACAAGCCATATTCATTAGGTGGTAAATTATATTTTCTTCTAGAATTCATTTTGGTAAATCAGTTATTCCAACACCTTTCCCTAGTGTGATTTTTATTATATACTAAGTGCTTATATTTACTTGAATGGATTCATAGACTTAGGGGTTGATTTTCTACCATAATATTTTAATTACTATAGATTTATAAGAAATTTTCTTAGTTGGCCAATTTTGACTTCTCTCATTAATCTCATTTTACAAAACATCTGCTAGTAATAGAAAAGTCTAAAGGCAGATTTTTGCCCCACCTTTACTGATATCATTTAATGTTTGCTTGATCCTTTGTAATATAAAATTTTGTCCATATATATAAAATATGTATATATATATAAAATATGATATTGGGACCTCATATTAATTTCTATTAGTGTATAGTTTTAAACTTTTCAATTTGCATATATAGTACTTTATTTTTTTTTTTAAGATTTTTATTTATTTGAGAGAGAGAGCATGAGTGGAGAGGAGAGGGAGAAGCAGACTCCCTGCTGGCAAGGAGCCCGATGCAGGACTCGATCCCAGGACCCTGGGATCGTGACCTGAGCTGAAGGCAGACGCTTAACCGATTGAGCCACCCAGGAGGCCCTGTAGTACTTTATTCTTTATCCAGAACATTTTCATACATTTCATGTTGGATTATCTCATCTGTTTCATTTGTGTTGTTCTCTAGTCTAGAAAAAAAGTTACTATCAATAGAGCATCTCTCCTTTGTATCCTCAGATATCTAATCTTATTTCCACATTATTTGTCAGGATCATTTCATGTGTGCATCTTTTATATTCATGTTTCAATTTTTTGACAGCCTTAGGTTTTATATTGCCTGACTTTACTACTGTGTTTTTTTGTTTGTTTGCTTTTAGTTCTTTTATCATTTTATTGAGATTACTTTTCAATCATTACTTCACCTTTTTTTCCAAGCTATTTTTCTCCTTAAGATTCATAATCTAATATTTAGAAGGCATATCTTCCTGTATACTTTTAAGGAAGCTAATTTAATAATAAGCAGAAGCCTTTTCACAGTTATATGATTGTTTTGCCAGGTATTCTTTTATTTTCTTCGGGAGTACTCTATTAAGACTACCTCTAATGCCAGTGAAGTAGATATGGATCTTCAGTGGTGAAATCACAGAAAAGAAATTCTAAAATCTTAGAACTCTGAACTCAGTCTAAACAATCACTCCCCTATAAAGAAAACAGAATTGGAAATGATGCAGATTTCTGTAGTGTGATTTATTAAACACAAGTAGAAAAAAATGAAGACAGACTCTAGTTTGTGGAACCAAGTAAGTAAAAAAGACCTCTTCCCTCCATGAAAAAAGTTGAAACACAGGAAGTTTTACAGCAAACAGCATAGTTTGACTTTTAAGAGGAAAAACCCTCATAATATTTAGGTATTGAGCATAATATTGGCAACCTTACTCACTGGTCAACCTGTTGCTTAAAACATGATTAAAATACTTTATTGAGAAAGAAATTTGGTTGTGGAGTAATTCTACAAGATAGATGAAATAGCTCTAAATTATATTAATTTACTTATCTAAGTGGCACAAAAAGTAGAGCAAACATAACAAAATAGGGAAAAAAAATCAGTGAAAGAACCACAGTAGCTGCCTAAGACAATACAAGTGGAAATCACAAATTGTTGCTTTTTATTATTGACTGTTCAAAAAATTCTAAAGTGTTATAAAATATAAATTATTCTTTACCAGCATACTAATGGTCATAAAAATACACATGAATCGATTCTGATTTAGTCAAAGTTTCTTTTTTCTAAAAAAAATGCATTATGAATAGAAAAACTTTGAGAACATTTTAACTGAAAAGGCTTTAAACTTTAAACGTTCTAGGCAATGGCTTCCTGAAGCAATTTTGAGGATCAGAAGGGGCATGTTTATAACACCTGATGCAACCTAACTGAAAAAATTTTGGAATATTTAAAGAAATGACTAAGACAAAAGTTTGGTGAGTATGTAAGAATAATAATATACCACACAGACCAATAGGCAAAGAATAGATAATGATGATGCATTTTTTACAGTTTGGTAGAGGCCCTGTATTTTTAATCTAGGAGACTGATTTTATAGGAGGTATGAATCTTTATTCTAATTTTTTTGTATTAGGAGAATTAAAATAAACCCTGGTAATAATTTCCTCAATCCAAAAATCTATTCCAAAATTATTGTTCCTCCCTCCTTTAGTAATTATATTACCTTAAGTTTCATTATGCTATTTTGAAATTTTGTCTTCTAATGCATCTTCAAGAAACTTTTTTTGGGAAAGGTTTTAATCTGAATTATATATTTATATTTTAAAAAAATTATTTGGAATTGGAAATCCTGTTATTTCACCATGGAGTTATCAGAACTTATTTGGTATACAGAGCAGTGATACACCCTCACTAGATAGGTGTGAAGCTGAGGGCCAAAGTTGTTCAGTGGGTTATGCTAGATCATACATCTGAAAACAGGTGAAGTTGAGATTGCGGTTCAGATATTAAAGTTTCATTATAACTTCTTCCCAATTTTACAAGTGATAAACAATATGATATGATGCAGACTGTTAGTAGTTACATCAACAATATATAGAAAGAAGACCATGGTAAGGGACTGCTAGAATTGGGTAATACTTCTAAGATTCTCTAATCTTTCACTGTCAAGAAATTGACAAAAAATCCATTATGCAATTAAGACTGAAAGTTGGGATATATAGTCAAAATATAAGAAGCAATTATTCTGCATGTGCCATTAAAAAGGAAAGGGAGTATGCAAATGAGTTCATTTCATTCATCAAATGAGAAGTGATGCAATTAAATAAAAATTATCTTTCCAGGTTGAAATGGCAACATTCAACGTCTCTGATATATTTTCTCTGCAGTTTAAAAAGAGTCAAACACTTTATGATATCATCTCTGAGTAAGAATATCAGCCAACATTTTGCCAAAGAAGTCAACTAAAGTTAGCATTGACAAAGGTAGACTAAGAAATAGAGCTTCCACTAACACAAAGTAGGGCAATAATGAAAAACTAGGACCATCTACATGTACCTTAAAAGTCTAGGGTCTACATCAAAAAGAAAACAATTTCTTCCATAATTATCACCATACTACACTCTGCAATTCAGGAAAATCACATTCTGAAGCTATCAGAGTCACATACTGCTATAGACTGAACTGTGTCTTCCAAAAATTTATATGTTGAAGCTTTAATCCCCAATGTGATGGTTTTTGGAGATGGGGCTTTGAGAGATAATTAGGTTTAAGATGAGATCATATGGGTAGCACCCTCATGATGGTATTAGTGCTCTTAACAAGAAAAAAAGAGCCACCAGAGCTCTCACTCTCCACCATGTGAGTACACAGCAAGAAGGCAGACATCTGCAATCCAGGAAGTGTCTCACTAAACCAAATCAGGCATCTCCATCTTGGACTTCCCAACCTTAAATAAATGTCTGTTACTTTACTCAGTCTATGTCATTTTGTTACTACAGCCAGAGCAGACACAATCTATTCCACACATACCCAATCTATCAGTTTCTCTTTTACATCCATTTAGACACTGTCCGGTACATCAGGCAGAAATAGAGAGAAATTAAGATAGTATATGGTAATGCTCACAGAATGGATCTGTAGCTTGTGAGAAGTTGATAAAATCCTAGATGGAGTTTCTGGGAAAGAACTACACACTTTTTTTGATTTTCAAGGATAAAAATTATATTATTCAGTAGTTCTTAAAGATGGGGGGGAATGGAAGTGGAGGTGGGGCTGGAGAGAGGAATGGAAGGAAGTGATAGGATCCACTGGAAACCTTTTTTTTTTTAAAGATTGATTGATTGATTGATTGATTGATTCGACAGTTAGAGAGAGAGCACAAGTAGGCAGAGTGGCAGGCAGATGGAGAAGGAGAAGCAGGCTCTCCACTGAGCAGGGAGTCGGACGTGGGGCTCAATCTCAGGACCCCAGGATCATGAACCGAGCCGAAGGCAGCTGCTTAACTGACTGAGCCACCCGGGCGCCCCTCCCTGGCAAGCTTTACTTAAATGAGTGGGTTCTAGGTAGAACCCAGACATATGTATTATGAATAAAATTCTCCAGTTCAGGGCTAGGATTAGAGAAAGGTATGCAATGCACTCTCCTCAGGCACAAAATTTAAGAGGGCACCAAAAAGCTCAGTTTTCAAAATATATAATATTTTACTGCAATATCTTTAAATGCAAAACAAATGTTGAAAAAAATATCAAAATTGTAAATAAAGCCAGATGTGACCCTGCATTTGCATGACCCTTCTCACTCACCTTAGCCTAATACCAACCCTTGTTCCAATAAAATTAGTTTATAAAAACAGAGGCCAGGTACCTATGGGCCATTGCTTCCCAATTTAATTTGAAAAAAAAATTTAAATATTGCAGCATTTAAATAAAATACATTACATTTTTATACAAATATTATTTGTCTTGAATACTGAGATTTTGGGCACCCACCCCTTTTAATTTTGCACCCTAACAAAGTAACTCACTTGATTTAACCTAGGCCCAAATTCAGAGAGACTCTAAAAATGTTCTGCTTGTCTTTGTTCAGAACCAATTATCTGAAACATTTTTTTAAAAAAAGGAATAAGAAGTAAGTGAGGCAGGAAAAAAAAATCTCAACTTCAGCATGAAACAATGTAAGATCAAAGCCTATAGTTACCAGAAATTGGACTATACACTACACATCAACACAGTTTTAGATCTGAGAGTTTATTAGCACCCAAGTACAAGAAGAGGACTCTAAAAACAATCAAAGCACCCTATTTTTAGCAAGTGCTTGACATTAAAAAAATATATTCTCTTTCATACATGAATGATTAAACTAGGGTAGAAACTATTAAGAATCCAGGGCAAAAGAAAGAATAGAATTATTATTTCAAAAGAAAATCAATCTCTTGAAAATAATTTAACACAAGAAATACATGAGGGTTTTAAAAATATCTGCTTCGTTCCTTCAAAAACTCAGATATAAATGCCTATATGAACTAATATTAAAATATCATAAAGAAAAGTAGCTCAGATGAAGAAAATTAGCTAAAATGAAGGCTGTGATGAAACAGCAAGTTAAGAAAATAATTTTAAGAACACAAAAATGTAAGAGATTAATTTAAACCTACTGTAAAAATGAACTTAAAGGGCAGAAATTACTCAGAAAATTAACTTTTTAATAGGTGATACAAAGACCAACTTCAAAAGTTCTAGATTTCAGAGGAAGAAAAATAAAGCACAGATATACCAATAATAAGAAAATATAATGGATATGGAAAAAAGAGAAATTTTCCTCTTCAAATATAGAGATTCAAGTTGAAAATATAATACCAATAAATTCACCTAAACCAATAAGCAAAATTATTTAAAAAAAAAACTTACCAGTTAAAAAAACAAAAATGACTAAACATATAGTTCAAAATAATTCATAATATACAAAATAGATGAAAAATGAAACACAGATATATCTTGGTTAAATTTTTAAATTTCAAGAAAGTGTTTGTGTGTATATATATAATTTATATAAATGGAATAAAAATGACACTGGCTTAATCACAAATGTGAAAGAGTTGTTTAAAGAAAGCTATGAACTTTCATCTGTGAGATGAAAAAGATATAAGTAAAGAAAAAGGCAATATTTCTAAAATGAAATATAAATATTATAGCACTATTTTCCCTAAGTTATTATATAAATTTACAAACAGAATCTCAAATGGAATGTTCTGAAATTGATCAAGTGATTTGAAATTCCATAAGAAATAATAAATACATGAGAATGCCTATGAAATTATTTAAAGAGCAGATATTAAATATATTTTAAAAATGTAATGACATTTTGCACAGGAATAAACATCCAGACCAATGATAAAATCAAAGATAATGGGAAACAAATATAATGGTATATGCTGAAGTTTAATATAGAGTTTATAAAGAAATCAAAGTTTGTTAAGTATCATAGTATGTATTCGATGTTACTTAAACATAGTTAATTTAAATAAATACATCAAGTTTAACCTCACCTTACAAAACATCCCAAAATTAATTGATTAAAGAAATTAAAAGTAGAACTAGAAGGACATCAAATAACTAGATTTAAAATAGGATCACAAAACTTTAAAGCCATCAGGAAGGAAAAAAAAAAGAAGGCAAAGGACAGTCTTATGAAACTACAAAACAAAAAGCAAGAAAATATTTACCAAAAAAATAGAAATCATAAATAAAAAAGGCAAAAGTGAGATTAAGTGCATTATAATTACATGTATAATTACAATTATAATTACATTATAATAAATGTAAATGGATAAAAACTATAAGCTCTTACATTTTAGAATACCAATAAGGCATTTTATAGTAAGGGAAGATCTGAGTTTCCTTTCAAAAACTCAGGTGAAATGCAAAGAAGAAAAAGGTAAGTAATTTAAAGTCCACACATAAAAATCTTGACCCACAATCCTGCCTTCACACTTATGCACAGAATGTCAGTCGGGTAAACATGCAGGGGAAAAGGAAAAAAAAAGAAAACATGGAAATGTTTTCTCCTGTGAAATCACAGAATCTTTCTGAAAAGAACTACGCAGATTAAAAGAGGCATTATGCCCCCAGGACAATGCCCTCCACTTTACATAATTTAAGAAGACCCGGTTCTATATGTATTTCCCATACTTCACCTTAGAAAAACCAAAGCTTCAATACCTATGGCCCTCAGGCAATAATAAAATAACTAAGACAAACTGGGTTATCTTGCATATAAGCATGTTTCAAAATAAAGATTAGGTATTATTTAAATTTGCAATTTCAAACATAGAGATTAAAAATAAAGTATTTAAGTATTATATAGTTTTTGTACTATCTTACTCCTTCTATATAAACAGGAAAGCTGGAATTTTTTTCTCTGCCCCAAAGTTTCAATAATGAGTTTTGTGTGTGTTGGGGGAAAGGGGGAATACATATGTAATAGAGAATTGAGGCTTGAATCTTTACCTAGGAGCAATATTTCATGTCATTCATTGTTAAAAACATGAATAGAATTTTTATAATATTTTACAGTAACTAGTTCTCAAATATTTGTATAATTCTGATATTCTGATGTCATATTTGGTTTACACTAACATATTGCACTGCAGTGCAATGACTTCTATTAAGTCTTAATTGACACCACTAGTCATAATTGAGAAAGGCAAACTCAACAATGATAGTTCAATTCAGAATTCAGTATTCACAAATAGTCCAATTATGGAAGAGGAATTCAGGAAATCATGTTCATTTAAGAAAACATATGTCAGTACAGAAAAGGGCACCAAATGAGCTTCCCAAATAGATATGTTTGCTGGGGGATGAACAAATCAATTTATACATGTAGGTAAATACATGTGCATACACTTGCAGAGAAATCACATTTGGAGGAATATTTAATCATGACTATAAATGTCTACCAAAAAGACTGGTTACATAATTCAACATTTGCTGGTGAGCTAAGGTGAGGATTCTGCTCTGGGTGACAGAAGTATGTTGATTCTTTCAATAGTTAAAATATCCCTATGCCTCCATATCCTTGCCAAATAACTTCCAGACTACATCGTGCAACCAGTCAATTAAGCAAAATCTTGAGTTGCTAAAGTTTAAGGAAAAAAAAAAAGATCCAAATTACTTGGTTCATTTAATCATCCATCAAACAGTTATTGAGCACCTTTTATATTCTAGACACTTTTCTAACCTCTGAGAATAAAACAAAACAAAAATAAAAACAAAATTTAAAAACAATATATACTGTCCTTGTGGAGTTTACTTTCTTTTTTTTTAAAAAAGATTTTATTTATTTATTTGAGAGAGAGAGAATGAGAGATAGAGAGCACGAGAGGGAAGAGGGTCAGAGGGAGAAGCAGACTCCCTGCTGAGCAGGGAGCCCGATGTGGGACTCGATCCTGGGACTCCAGGATCATGATCTGAGCCGAAGGCAGTCGCTCAACCAACTGAGCCACCCAGGTGCCCAGTTTACTTTCTATTTATTTATTTTTGGAGTTTACTTTCTAAGTGCATATGTGGGTGTAACTGTGTTGGGAAGGGTGGGGGACAGAAAATATATAGGTAATGAGAATATATGGCTATGGAGAAAAAGAAAGTAGAAAAGTGATATGAGGTGTGTGTTGGCAGGTGGCAGAGGGTGGGAAGTGCTACGTTAAATACACTGACCAAGGGAAGACATCACAGAGAAAGGGGCACTTTGGGAAATAGCCAAATGAGGCAAAGGAACCAGGGCACAGGTACACCTGGCCCCTAAAATGCCTGAAGTGGATTAAACAAGGGAGAAAGCATTAGATGAGGTCCAAGAGGTTAGTGTATGAGAACAGCACCAACTGTGAAGCTGATAGGCCATGGTGATGTATGGACTTTTACTCTGAAAAGACTTTTAAAGTTTTAAGAAAATGAGTTTAAGTGTATTATATGTTATGATCTTAATTTTTTTTGACAAAAAAATGGAATCTAAAGACATAAGTTCTACATGTCTGCAAAATGTTATTGTTTTGTATTTAAGTTTATTTAAAAATCCAACACAGATCATCACTTAAGCATCATCTATAAATATTCTTACTATTTTTGACCAATTTACATTAAACTTATCACAATCCTAAAAATTAAGTAATTCTGTGACTGTCAAGGCACCATTTCCAAATGTTAGTCAGTGATATAACATTTTTTTACAAAGATGAATCTATACATCTAAAGAGTTGGCATTATTTACAGTTGTACTATCATCAAGTATAAGAAACAATGCCATAAATGACTTAACTTCTTTTCTTCCAATGTAGACTGTAAATTCTTAGCCATATCTCCAATTTCACTTATATTTTCAATGCTTGTTTCTTTCAGGACATATAATTTCTATTGCCTCCATTAGATACCCTTTTATAAAATTACCATCTGTAATAAAAATGCCATCTGGACAAATTTTTAATCTAATTCATAGTAGTAACATATCATACCAAAATCACTTACTTTTATATGCATTTGTATTAAAAAATTAAGCTGGTGGAAATTTTAGTCCATATTTCAGTTCATTAATTTTTTCATCATGAACTCTTCCATGTCTGTGATGATTCTTAGTTATTAAAAATATATATAATGGCACTTTCTATTGTATTCATTCAACAAACATTTTGTCAACACTATAAACATGTAGGAAAACTTTTTATTTCCACTAAGAAATAATCTTTCATTCTTCTTGAAACAAACTGTACATTCTTTCTTGTGCCCACTTAGAAAGATAAGCAAATAGAGACTATCTCTCTCCAGTTTAAAAAAAAAAAATGGCACAAGCATGATGATGCACAGCAACCAACAATTGATCTTAAGATCATTGCCCCTCTTACAGGGGCAATCTGGAACATGTGTATCCCATCTAAGAGTGGAAGCTTTTACTTCTTGCCAATTACTTTCATTCAGGAATGCAAGTTTGATTTACCAAATCTTCCAATTTGCCAAAACTGCCAGAAACCTGTATTTTTAGCTGAAATCTACCAATTTAAAAATATTTGAATTGATTATTTTCAAAATATTATTCAGATTAGACAAATTAGGTCTTCAAGCTGTGTTTAGCCTCTTAGTCACCACTTTGTGATGTCTGCTTTAAAAGTTCCAATATCCATTTGATAAGATTCATAGGAAGATTTATGAAAAAATGGAATTTGAGACAGGCGATGTTTCAAAGAAAGAAAGAGAGAGAGAGAAAGATAGAGGAAGGAAGGAAAACAAACCAAAAGAGAGACCAAAAGAAAGAGGAAAAAAAAAACAATTTCCCAGCAATGAAGACAAATATGGCTCTTAAAATTAAAAGAGCCTGCATTTTAGGAACAAAAAGAAAAATAATGGCAAAAATAAAACCCACACCTAAAAACAGAACATGTCTGAAGACAAAATACTAAAAAGCTTACATAGTAAATGGGGAATAAAAGACTACAAACAATAATTACAATTATATGGACCACAAAGTCATTGACAACATTAGAAATAGGAAGACAAGGAACGAAGCTTTAGATTCTCTGAGAAAATGGCTTTTAGTATAGAATTGGATACCTAGCAATAGCATTATTTTCAGATAACAGGACTCAGAAGTGTTACCACAAATTTATTAATTCGAAAAGCAAAGCTGGTAGATGTTTCCCATGAAGAAAAATAATTGAATCATAGAAAAATGGTGCAATAATTTGGTAAAGATTCTTTACCAATAATTTGATGTGTAAGAATTGAATGCAAAAAAGAAAATTATTTTAATCACAATCTGGTAATTAAATTACAAATAAAATCAATCTGAGAATGACAGAAACTAAGAAAGCATACAGTTCTTCACATGTTTGAGGAAGGATATAGTCTAATCTTCCATAATAGTGTTACAAATGTAAAATTTAGCATGTGCATTAAATATTTAAAATTACCTCAGCAAGTGAAGAAAAATGAAATGCATAATCCCCCCAAATTAAAGGATAATAGTTTTGAATAAGAAAAATAAATGATAGAGCAGAATAGAACCCTCAATCACAATGCAAGAAAAAAAAAACAGATTTTATATAAGTAGAAAAGGATAGTTATTCAAGAACAACATTGAGATAATTGGATATCAATGTGCTTAAAAATCAAAATTAAATTGCTGCATTATCATGGGAAAAAATTAACTTCAGCTGAATTAAAAACTTAACATATAACAAGATCTCTACATACCATAAGTATATGGGAATATTCCATAAGACAATATATTTATGAATCTGGAGGAGGAAAGGACATTAAGTTACAATGAGCAGGAAACAGGTATGCAAACAGATACTTACACACAAATGCTCACAGCAGCAATATTCACAATAGCCAAAAGGTGGAAATAATGCAAATAACCCTTAATGGACGCATGGATAAACAAAATGAAGTATTATACATATAATGGAATTTTTATTCAGACATTAAAACTTACAAAGTACTGATATATGCTATAATATATATGAACCTCAAAAACATCATGAGAAGTGAAAAAAGCCAGACACAGAAGGCCATGTATTGTACGATTACCTTATATGAAATGCCTGCATTAGATAAATCCATAGAAAAAGAAAGCAAACTGATGGTTACCAGTTACTGGCAGGAGAAGGGAAAGGAAACTAACTGCTTAGTGTATACTGGGTTTTCTTTTAAGGCAATGAAAATATTTTGGAACTAGAGGTGTTGGTTCACAAAATTATGGATATACTGAAAAGCACTGAAATATATACTCTAAAATGGTTAATTTTATGTAATTTTCACCTCAAAAAAAGAAAAGTAACATACACCCAGCTAGCAAAAATAAAATCACTTTTGTGATAATATATATATCATTTAATATGATTCTGGAAATTTGGACCATAGCAATGAGAAAATTTGAACACACCAATTACCAGCAAGCAGTTTGAATCAGTTACCAAAACCTCCCAACAAACAAAAGTCCAGGACCAGATGGCTTCACTGGTTAATTCTACCAGACATTTTAAGAAGAATTAATCCAATCCTTCTCAAACTCTTCCAAAAAATTAGAAAAGGAGGAGCCTCATCTTATGAGACCATAATTACCCTGACAAGAACACTACAAGAAAATTATAGGCCAATATCCTGGATAAACATAGATGCAAGAATCTTCAACCAAATATTAGCAGACAAAATTCAACAATACATTAAAAGGAGCATATACCATGATCAAGGGAGATTCATTCTGGGCATGCAAGGATGGTTGAACACCTACAAATCAATCAATGTGATATACCTCATTAACACCACATTAACAAAAGGAAGGACAAAAAATCATATGACCATCTCAATAGATGCAGAAAAAGCATTTGACAAAATCCAACATCCATTGATGATAAAAATTCTTAACAAAGTGGGTATAGATGGAATATGCCTCAACATAATAAAGACCATATATGACAATCCTACAGCCAACATCATACTAAATGGTGAAGAGCTGAAATTTTTCCTCTAAGATCAGAAACAAGACATGGTTACCCACTCTCACCACTTTTGATCAACATTGATATTGGAAGTCCTAACCAGAGTAATTAGGGAAGAAAAAGAAATAAAAGGCATCTAAGTCAGAAATGAAGAAGTAAAACGGTCTCTATTTACAGCTGACATGATATTATACATAAAAAACCCTAAAGACTCCACTAAAAAATTGTTAGAACTAATAAATTCAGGAAAGTTGCAGGATACAAAATCAATATACAAAACTCAGTTGTGTTTCTATACACTAGCAATGAAACATCAGAAAGAAAAATTAAGAAAATAATCCCATTTTACAACTGCACCCAAAATAATAAAATACCCTTAGACTATAAAACTAATTACAAGGTAATTGGCCTGCCCTTTTCCCCTATGTCATATTCTCCTGTAACTGAAGGCCTATGTGACCTGATACATCCAATGTCTTTTTTCCAATTTTTTTTATCCAAGTACTGTGCCAAAAATACTCTCACTATGTAGCTCTTCATATGAAATTCCCAAGAATGTGGAACATGCTCTTGATTTTTTTTAGAGTGATAGAGATTGTGACAAATCCTCAAAATGACCTCTTCCACAGTGGTAAAGTACAAGCCAATGTATAAAAAATCCCTGGACATAACAGAACAAAGAAGAAAATCACCCCATAATTGTCTCAAAAGTGGTTGGGTCTGAGATCCCATGTTCACTGTTCATTATATAGTTTTTGATATATAATACTTAAGACAGTGTGGTACTCTCATAACTAAATCAACTACAAAAAATTTCAAGTTCTACTTTAAGGACAATGAGACTCCCCACAGAACTGGTTATGGGAGAAACATACCCATCCTTTCTATTTTCCTCTTCACTGAACTTGTGGAACATATTTCTCAAATGTCTAGCACCCAGAACTTCCAAGTGCAAGAGTTTTATAAAGTATGTTTTTTATTATTAAAATAATACATAATCATTATTAAAAAATTGAAAAATATAGAAAATCATGAAGAAGAAAACAGATCTATACATGCACCACCTGTAGATAAATACTGTTAATGTTTTCAAATACATCTTACCAGTATTTCATCTAGGTATGAATACACATAAATATTTTTCAAATAAATTGGCCACTCATCATTACATATTGTTCTGTAGGTGGCTTTTGCTTTTTTTCACATTACAATTTACCAGAAACATTTTTTCCAAGTAGTTATCAAACTTTAGTGGTCATTAGAAAAAAAAGAATAAAATACCTAGGAATAAATTTAACCAAGTAGGTAAAAGACCTATAGATTGAAAACTATAAAACATTAATACTTTTCTAGGTTCCAGGAATATAGCAATAAAAAAGTTAATGGGGTGCCTGGGTGGCTCAGTTGGTTAAGCAACTGCCTTCGGCTCAGGTCATGATCCCAGAGTCCTGGGATCAAGTCCCACATTGGGCTCCCAGCTCAGCGGGGAGTCTGCTTCTCCCTCTGACCTTCTCCCCTCTCATGCTGTTTCTCTCTCTCTCTCTCTCTCAAATAAATAAATAAAATCTTTAAAAAAAATGTTAATGGGAAGCAGATAGTAGACCTGTATATATCACAAATTTTCAGGTGATGATGAGTAAAAGGATAGTTATAGGGATTACTATTTGGGTAAAATGGCCTTTGATGTCCTTTCAAGGAGAGGACAAATGAGCAAAGATCAGTATTTTTTCAGGGTGATTAGCTCTAACTTTCAAGTCTGGTCTATTTCTAGTCAATTATCTTTTGGTTTAGTTCCTTGAAACACTTTATACTAATATGTTCTTTATACTAAAATGTTCTAGTCAAAAAATAAAAAAAAAATCAAGCTTACTATTCAATTCTTAGCTATTCAATTCTTGTGAAAGAAAAGCCTCCGTAAAATCCAGTGTCTTTGTCACTTTCCAACCAGGTGCTGGTTTTTATCATTATTATTATTATTATATGCAGATTTACCCGGTGTGAACTTTTTAAAATCTATTTTTCTATCTCTGAAAGCTGAAGCATCTTGGAATCACTCTCAGCCATGGGACAGTCACAACATATTCATTGCCATACACATACAAACTTGTCATAGCTGTTCATATTGTCACCACTTTGAGCTATGTGTAATCTTGATGGTTCTTGTGTTGCATTTAATTGCCATTTTACATAGCTCCAAAAAATTACACTCTGATTCTGCTTTAAAATGAAATGAGAGTTTTACCCAGAAATGCTTAGAAATGAAACAAGCAGAGCATACATATGAAGCAAGTATTTGTCACTGGAGGAATGGAGCACCCTGATCCACAGAGTCTCTCATTTTTCTAGCAGACTAGATGGGGCTTATTGACATGGTAGTAGCAGGTGTCCAAAGAGAGAAAGGAGAAATGCACAAGTCTCTTGAGCACTAGGCTCTCAACTGGCACAGTGTCATGTCACTTCCATCACATTCTGTTAACCCAAGCCAAGTGACAAGGCAAAGGCAAATACAAGGGGTGGGGAAATAGACCCCTTACCTTGATGGTAGAAGTTGCAACATCACACTGAAAAGGGTATGTATATGGGGAGTAGTGGAGGATTTAGGCTAGTTTACAAGAAATCTACCCAGTGTCATACACCACTATCACAACTAAATGCAGAAAAAAAAAAAAAGGGCAAATCCTTTGCCTATATGAGAGAAATATCAAAACCCTGAGAATTTGGAGTGAATAAGTCATGTGATTCAGATGTTGTATAGGACTGCCATTAAGTTATCAATATCAATTTGTGAGAAACTTCTGACTAACTTTGAACACAACTTGCATATTTTCAGATGGCAAGTGATTCAACTGATGCCCAAGTCTTGTCCCATAGGAATTTCTGACAGAATCTAGACATGCCTCAAAATTGTGTTATCAGTGTTAAAACTGCTAAAGGGTTCAAGGTCATGAGAACAGATTACATGTTTTCTTTGTCAAGACATCTAGAAGACCTCTTCCAAAAAATATAAACATTTTAAGTGATAAGAGCAATTTGTCATGATTTACCTGGTAGTTTTTCTTTTCTTTTTTAAGTGGTAGCCCAATATTTTGTTTAGTGATATATTTTGTTTAATGATGTGTTAGATTTTCTTGGGGAAAAAATTAAAAAGACTGATATTATTCACCTGTTTGAGCTGCTTCTACCACCATTATGGATACATTTATCACAAGTTAAGCAGAGGTTTTTAGTTTTAGGTATGAAATTAGATAGCTTACACTCATGTGGTAATTGATTCCTTTTTAGATCATGGATTCCTACACTAGTGAGTGTGAGAATTATTTGGGGAGCATCTCTGGCATTAGGTCCTTAGGGTACAGGAGTGTAAAGTGGAGTCTAGGACTCTACATATTGAACTAGTGTCCCAAATCATGCTTGTGCACCAGGAACCACACTTGGGAAAATTTGTCCTAGACAATTTTCTCTTAAATTTTCTCTTAAATTGAGTGGGATATGATGTTTTCATAATGACTCTGTGATAATAAGAGCTACAAACACTATTAATAAAGAGACTTTGGTCCTTCTACTTATTATCTTTTAAAAGAAGTATTTTTGGCTCCACATCAGGAAAATACAAATCAAAACCATGATGAGATACCACTTCACACCTATCAGAATGGCTAAAATTAACAAAACAAGAAACAACAGGTGCTAGCAAGGATGTGGAAAAAGGGGAGCCCTCTCTCAGTGTTGGTGGGAATGCAAACTGGTGCAACCACTCTGGAAAACAGTATGGAGGTTCTTCAAAAAGTTAAAAATAGAACTACCCTATGATCCAGTAACTGCACTACAATCTAGTAATTGCCAGTATTTACCCAAAGGATAAAAAAACATCAGGGGTACATGCACCCTTATGTTTATAGCAGCACTATCAACAATAGCCAAATAATGGAAAGAGCCCAAATGTCCATCTACTGATGAATGGATAAAGAAGTTGTGGTATATATACAAAGAATATTACTCAGCCATCAGAAAGAATGAAATCTTGCTATTTGCAATGATGTGGACAGAGTTACAGTGTATTACACTAAGCAAATAAATCAGCCAGAGAAAAACAAACACCATATGATTTCTCTCATACATGGAATGAGAGAGCGAGTGAGAGAAAGGGAAGCAAACCATAAGAGAGACTCTTAACTATAGAGAACAAACTGAGTGCTGATGGAGGAAGGTGGGTGGGGGATGGGTTAAATGGGTGATGGGTATTAAGGAGGGCACTTATGATGAGCACTGGATGTTATATATAAGTGATGAATCACTAAAGTCTCCTGAAACCAATATTACACTATATGTTACCTAACTAGAATTTAAATGAAAATTTAAAACAAGTAAATAAATAAATAAATAAAACAAGTATTTTTAAAACAGTATAAAATATAAATAAGAAAGATACACATCAACTTTAGACTTATTTTCCACTCAGAGAGGAGAAGATAGGATTAAGGACAAGTAAAAAGAAATGTTTCAATTGTGTGATGTTTTATTTCTCTTAAAAATATTAGTTACTGTGAAAATCGCCAATGTAAGTCTGCCTAGTGTGTGCTCCAGGGGAACCTGCCACATAAGTAGTGTGTATAAATAGTGCCACCTCTGCTCTGAATTGTATGTTCCGTGCTCTCTATAGTCACATGTGAGAAAATTCATCTTAGCCATTGAAGTTTGCAGATACTCTGTATAATTAATATCTTCCTAATCTGGGCTTGAAACAAAATAAAACACAAATGATTTGCTCAAGATTCACTTAATCATATGTTATATTCAATCTTGCACTAAACTTAATATCTAAACTAACATCACAAATTAATATAAATATATTGTACAATTGGCATTCAACAATGAAGACTCATTTTTCCTTGCACAGAGAGTGGGCAAATATTATCTGGCCAGGAAACTGCAGGCCAGTGTCTCCATGTTTAATCTTGATTGTTGTCATTTAATTTATTGCATGAGTGTTATAGAGAACAGATGTTCAGCATTTCTTAACATTTGGTTATTATATTATCAGTCCTGGGGAGTTTTGATTTTTCCCAGACTTTAAAACTCTGTTGTTATTTTTTTCCTTACTGTACATACTTTTCTTTTTTTCTTCTGTATTTTTTTTCCATTTGTTCTTTTTCTTGGAATTTACAACTATTTACTCACTACCTATTACATACCAACCACTATGCTAAGCACTGGGGATACAAAGCTGGACAAGACAGCCATCCCAGCTTTCACAAAGCTGACATGATGACTATCTATGCTTCTAGTACTTCCTTCTTCACCCTAACTGAGCTCACTGGCCCTGGGGTCATTCTCCTGCTGGGCTGAGATCTCATGATGGAGTACTTACTTCCCCAGTAGTCAGAATTTTCCCTCTCTTGTCCATTCACAGAGTATTTTCTATAAACCTTTTGGACATTTCCCCCTATGACTCAATCTGTACATACACAGTACCCTACACTGGCTAACCAGATGTCAATGTGACTTCACAAAATACATTAACGATAACTCTTTTTTGTTGTTGTTGTTATTTTCTTTTCTTTTTTTTTATTATGTTACGTTAATCATCATACATTACATCATTAGTTTTTGATGTAGTGTTCCATAATTCATTGTTTTCATATAACACCCAGTGCTTCATGCAGAACGTGCCCTCTTTAATACCCATCACCAGGCTAACTCATCCCCCAAAACCCCTCCCCTCTAGAACCCTCAGTTTCTTTCCCAGAGTTCATAGTCTCTCATGGTTCATCTCCCCATGCAATTTCCCCCCCTTCATTCTTTCCTTCCTGCTATCTTCTTCTTCTTCTTCTTTTTTTAACATATAATGTATTATTTGCTTCAGAGGTACAGTTCTGTGATTCAACAGTCTTACACAATTCACAGTGCTCACCATAGCAAATACCCTCCCCAATGTCTATCACCCAGCCACCCCTTCCCTCCCACGCCCCACCACTCCAGCAACCCTGTTTGTTTCCTGAAATTAAGAATTCCTCACATCAGTGAGGTCATATGACACATGTCTTTCTCTGATTGACTTATTTCACTCAGCATAATACCCTACAGCTCCATCCACATCATTGCAAATGGCAAGATTTCATTCCTTTTGATGGCTGCATAATATTCCATTGCATATATATACCACTTCTTCTTTATCCATTCACCTGTCGATAGACATCTTGGCTCTTTCCATAGTTTGGCTATTGTGGACATTGCTACTATAAACATCAGGGTGTATGAACCCCTTCAGATCCCTACATTTGTATCTTTGGGGTAAATACCCAGTAGTGCAATTGCTGGGTTGTACAGTAGCTCTATTTTCAACTTTTTGAGGAAACTCCATACTGTTTTCCAGAGTGGCTGCACCAGCTTTCATTCCCACCAACAGTGTAGGAGGGTTCCCCTTTCTCCACATCCTCGCCAACATCTGTAATTTCCTGACTTAATTTTAGCCATTCTGACTCATGTGAGGTGGTAGCTCATTGAGGTTTTGATTTGGATTTCCTTGATGCCAAGCAATGTTGAGCACTTTTTCATGTGTCTGTTGGCCATCTGGATGTCTTCTTTGCAGAAATGTCTGTTCATGTGCCCTGCCCATTTCTTGATTGGATCCTTTGTTCTTTGGGTGTTGAGTTTGATAAGTTCTTTATAGATTTTGGATACTAGCCCTTTATCTGAAAGGTCATTTGCAAATATCTTCTCCCATTCTGTCGGTTGTCTTTTGCTTTTATGGACTGTTTCTTTTGCTGTGCAAAAGCTTTTTATCTTGATGAAGTCCCAATAGTTCATTTTTGCCCTTGCTTCCCTTGCCTTTGGCAATGTTTCTAGGAAGAAGTTGCTGTGGCTGAGGTCGAAGAGGTTGCTGCCTGTGTTCTCCTTTAGGATTTTGATGGACTCCTGTCTCACATTGAGGTCTTTCAACCATTTTGACTCTATTTTTGTGTGTGGTGTAAGGAAATGGTCCAGTTTCATTCTTCTGCATGTGTCTGTCCAATTTGCCCAACACCATTTGTTGAAGAGACTGTCTTTTTTCCATTGGACATTCTTTCCTGCTTTGTCGAAGATGAGTTGACCATAGAGTTGAGGGTCCATTTCTGGGCTCTCTATTCTGTTCCATTGATCTATGTGTCTGTTTTTGCGCCAGTACCATACTGTCTTGATGATGACAGCTTTGTAATAGAACTTGAAGTGCGGAAAAACAAACCAGCTTTGCTTTTCTTTTTCAACATTCCTCTGGCTATTCAGAGTCTTTTCTGGTTCCATACAAATTTTAGGATTAGATGTATAAACTATCAAAACTGACCCAGGAAGAAATAGAAAACCTAAACAGACCTATAACCACTAAGGAAATTGAAGCAGTCATCAAAAATCTCCCAACAAACAAGAGCCCAGGGCCAGATGGCTTCCCAGGGGAATTCTACCAAACATTTAAAGAAGAATTAATACCTATTCTTCTGAAACTGTTCCAAAAACTAGAAATGGAAGGAAAACTTCCAAACTCATTTTATGAGGCCACCATTACCTTGATCCCAAAACCAAAGACCCCATCAAAAAGGAGAATTACAGACCTTATCCTTGATGAACATAGATGCAGAAATTCTCACCAAAATACTAGCCAATAGGATCCAACAGTACGTTAAATCCCACGACTAAGTGGGATTTATCCCTGGGCTGCAAAGTGGGTTCAACATCCGCAAATCAATCAATGTGATACAATACATTAATAAAAGAAAGAACAAGAACCATATGATCCCCTAAATAGATGCAGAAAAAGCATTTGACAAAGTACAGCATCCTTTCTTGATCAAAACTCTTCAGAGTATAGGGATAGAGGGTACATTCCTCAATATCATAAAAGCCATCTATGAAAAACCCACAGCGAATATCATTCTCAATGGGGAAAAACTGAGAGCTTTCCCCCTAAGGTCAGGAACACAGCAGGGATGTCCACTATCACCACTGCTATTCAACATAGTATTAGAAGTCCTAGCCACAGCAATCAGAAAACAAAAAGAAATCAAGGGCATCCAAATCGGCAAAGAAGAAGTCAAACTCTCACTCTTTGCAGATGATATGATACTATATGTGGAAAACCCAAAAGATTCCACCCCAAAACTGCTAGAACTCACACAGGAATTCAGGAAAGTGGCAGGATATAAAATCAATGCACAGAAATCAGTGGCATTCCTATACACCAACAACAAGACAGAAGAGAGAGAAATTAAGGAGTCGATCCCATTTACAATTGCACCCAAAACCATAAGATACCTAGGAATAAATCTAACCAAAGAGGCAAAGAATCTATACTCAGAAAACTATAAAATACTCATGAAAGAAACTGAGGAAGACACAAAGAAATGGAAAACGTTCCATGCTCATGGATTGGAAGAACAAACATTGTGAAGATGTCAATGCTACCTAGAGCAATGTACACATTCAATGCAATCCCCATCAAAGTATCATCAACTTTTTTCAAACACTAACTCTTAACAAAGGGTCTTGATCTATACCCACCTTATAGAAAGTGTCAAAAACTGAGAAGGCAATAGCTTTCAAATTTAGTCGACCTCAGATTCACCCAGAAGTTATTAAGGCACTAATTTCTGGGCCCCACCAGGGAGTTTCTATAAGTGGGTTTGGGATGGGACTGAGAATTCGCATTTCTGCTTATCCTTGTACAAGAACCCCACTTTAAGAGTCCTTGCCATAGAACTTCCTGAAATTGTGCAGAAAAAGAAGGAAACTTCCACTTTTACTAAGTATGGAGATTTTTGCTTTTAATTTTCATTTCTAGTATAAGTGGTTTTATATTTAACATTTCCTCCAAATCATTTTTATAAGTATCGAAACAACTACAAAATTCAGTCAGTACAATGATATAAAATTAGTAGGGTTCATTTTCATATCAGCAAACAGTATGAGTTTGGTGTTTGCTTTAAATGGCTGTTTGTTATGAACTTTCCCAAAGATTGTGTTCTCCTATAGTCTCAATCTAAGACTTCTGAATTCCTTTTATGTAAAAATTAGAAAAATGTGTGATACAATTTAAGTGCTAAACAATAACTTAATTTTACTGTTTTAGTTCTGTCTTGGGTAAAACTGTAAGTAACATTATACGATTCTTTTAGACTTGAAGGAGGTGAGAGAATTATATCATCCTAGAACAAGGCTAAAACTCTCAAAAAGGAAAGATGATTGATGTACTATTGATACCAAGATAAAAGATTGGTGTTCGATTGACCAATAATCTATTCCCCCCCCCCTTTTTTTAAACCATAGGCATTTGCTTTTAGATTGAGAACATGTTGAAGTTATTTGAAACTTTAGAGTTTGTGGGCATTTTTCAATGCTCAGAGTCAGGTAAGTAAAACATTTACATTAAAGTTGAATTTATGATTTTCAATAATTCTTAGGAGTCATGTTTCATTCTTCAGAATAAATTAAATATTTTATTTTAAAATCATTTAACATATATGGTCCACATTGGGAAAGTCATTTTCAAACATATATGGTCCACATTGGGAAAGTCATTTTCAATGTGGTTTCTGACACTGAACACAGCAATCATAATGTTGGCAAAATGGGACTGTGTAGAGTCTTCCCAGTTCTTCAGAAGACAGCACCTCAAGAGCTAGGGCAGGGATGGAGGAAGGCCACCTTACTGTGCTCTTCTTATTAGGGAATGAAGAATCTTTGATTTCTGAATAGCCTCAGGGGCCTCCCCCCCAACCCAATTCCAAGATATGCTACTAGTTACTGGAGGTACAATTTACCAGTGGAATTTAGAAATGATAAATCTAACTCTCAGGGAGTTGCTTCACTGGATGTATAAGAAAATACAAGGTAATATGAAAAAAGCAAAAGATGCAACCCCTTGGTTATTATTTTTATTATTATTCTTAGTTATTATAATAACTAAAATGGAAGAAATGGGCCATTGTCAGTCTCTGGTTGGTCCAAATCACAGCCTCTAATCTGAGGGCAACAAGTTAAAGGAAAGTGTTGGAGTAGAACGTGACACCAGGTCAAATTTAGATTCTGGATATCCTGAGCCATAGCCTCAGATCAATTTCCAAAGGGAAAAGTTATGTTGAAACAACAGACAGCAAAAAAGACTAGACTGTTTCCTAAGACAATGGAAAAACGCAAAGGATAGAGTCAAAGAATTTGTCCCAGCGAAGTAGAAATCTTTAAATAGTTATTAAAAAATGGAGTGAAAATAGATCAAACATTGATGGGGTAAAACAAAGGGGAAAGAAAATACAAAGAATCAAGGGACTCATCCCAGTACTACAGAAATCTTTAAGCAGTTATTTAAAGTGGGATGAATAAAGCAGATATTAATGCAGTCAAAATGAAGATCTTAGTGCAGTACTCTCAGAGGTTGGGTTGACCAATGGGAACCCCTATTGGTTCCCCAACATTGAAGTGCTCTAAAAAAATCTGCTTTATTCACCCAAGTTTCAGCAATGATCCCACAAGTAATCAAATAAGTACATGGACTGACACCCCTCCCTGACTGGAGATCCAAGGTCTTATACCCATAAATGGGGAAAATGAGATGGAATAGAGAAAAGATGTTTCTAGGACTCTTTGAGATGGGACCCCTGTGCATTTTGGTTCCAAAACCCATTGGTGAAGCCCTAACAGGGACTATAATTAAATTGAGAGATTAAGGGGAAAGTTTGGATGAAAATTGCAATATTTGAACAGACTTTATGTGAAGTGATAGCATCTCCTCTACCTGAATGTATTATTGAGATGCGGATGAATGTATTATATTGTGTCTGACTGGGGAACATTTCTCCTACCTAGTATTAAAAAACTGAAGGCATGCAAATCTATCCTTCGGGCAATATTAATTGGACATACTAAATAGGAACAATAAGATTGTCCAAGCCTATATCAAACAATGTAGAATAGAAGCTGGAGTGCTGGTATGAACAAATTATCTGTACAACTGTCTGTGCTGAGCATGGATGAGGGCTTATTACGAAAGCCTATGAGCATCATCTAGTAATAACTACTAGGATTTTGGACCAGAAAATGTCCATTTGAGAGACAATTAGTAGCTGGATATCAGGTTTTGATTGAGACTGCCCTTATAGATGAACACATGAAATAATCTTGAAGACTGAAACACCTACAAGTATCTTGAGTGACATCTGAGAGATACTGTAATAGAAAAGGCAATGCCCAGAAGAGTTCCAGAAGAAAACTGAAATGCTTTACACGGGAATATGCTACTAGGAGAATGCAAGGAGATATTAGGGAGCAGAAAGCCCCTTTTCCCTAGGGTCAACTTTGGAACCACCTGAATTGCTGCCTGACCCTGTTGCTGCTTGGGTGGTACCCATAAATGGCTCTTGATTGACAAACAAAGAGCTGGTGGGTTTAACAATGGCAGTTCCAAGGAAAATGGACAGCGTCCTGTTTGGAAGGCTACCACTCATATTGAAGAAGGTAGATCAAATCAGCTTGGTGTGCTGAAATGCATGTTTTTTGCCCCTACATTTGAGTTTTACAATTCACGGGCAGTAGCCAATGGCTTGGCCATATGATCAGGCAAAAGGGCAATGAAAAAATAGCCTCTTATAGGGTGCCAATTTGCTGCATGGCCCTTTGGAAATAACTATGGGAATTTGAGGGGCACATTAAAGTAGAATATGTTGTACTTAGCAGAAGAGCACCCTCCCAGGATTGGAAGGTGATCAGAATTGATGAGTAGATATTCTGGTATACTCAACTGAACTGAACTCATTCATGAGATGAGTGGACATGGGATATTCTAGCAGTGAACAGATTGGCTAAATCTAGACATATTCCTCTTATACCTTCTGAGGTACACAATGCTAATGACAGTTGTTCTGACTGCCAAAAAAGAAAGACAAGAGAGTACAATGGCTATGAGGAAGATTCCCTGGGGGGTAAAGGAAACTTGCAAATAACTGGCAAGCTGAGCTGATGCTACTAGCCCCAGGAGGCTACAAAGGTGCCCTGACAGGAATAGATTCTTACTCTAGACTGAACCCAGTGGTAGATGTAAATGCTCAGAGTACTATAAGATACTGTACCAATTTGAACCACCAAGTCAAATTTCTTCAGACCAAGAAACACACTTTTCAGGCCAAAATGTCCAACAACGGACAGAGATATAACATCCTCAGAGTAACGGCTTGATAGAGAATTGGAATGGGCAATTAAAAACGTGATTTGTCAAAAAGGGGCAATCCATAGGCATGAAGGGCTGGCTTATATAGCTTAATGAATGTGTGCTCACATTCAACACAGGGTGGAGGCAAGGGAGTGTCGCCACTAGATAGATTCCTCTGTTTTTCTGGTGGATCTGGGGGAAAGGGGGTGAGGGTGGATGCTGGTATGACTAAAAAATTCTTCCCAAATGACTTCAACTTTCTTTTATTTTTCTCAATATCACCTCAACTCCCCCACAACACACACACCTGATGCAGGATCCCCGGGCTAGGACTTCAATCAAGTATCAGAGCAGGGATGATCCTTGCTGGAAGCAGGAAACTGTGACTATCCCCTTAAACTTTTTTATCAGAATTCCTAAGGTCCTGATGGAGTGGACAGTGCCTTTACACCATCTGGCAAATTTGATTTAAAACTGAATGCAGCTATATAGCCTAGTGGTCAAGATAGCCCACAACTTCTGTACCCAAGTAACCCTACCCTATTTGGATGGTACTTGCTAGACCAGTATTGATGCCTCTAATCTAAACTAGCATAGTGGTCAAGAGTAACATTCCTTCCAAGGAGGAAAAGTTTTACTTTAAATTGCACCCTGAAGGTAAAGGAATGGAAAAATAGATTATGCAATGAGGGTAACCCAATATAACATTAATGCCTCAAAAGAGGCTCAGAGCAAGAGACAATATGTTCTCTTCGTTCAATCATGCCAGATGTCAGAAAGGGTGAAGCCATATATTGCTGAGACCTGTCCTGCTTTTGGAACCTGACAAGGTCAAATGGAAACCTATAAACCTCTCAGCCTGAGAGATATTTTGATCATATGATATGATAATGGCATGGATTGATTGCTAATGGCAGAATAGGACTCTAGTAATATGTCAGTATATTTTGACCCTTGTTTTTCAGGTTATATCTACTATACTGTGATATGGTAGAATTTTGGCATTGTTGGTAAGATTATAATATTTATATTGATGTTCAAGTTTAGACTAACTATAGGTACAATGCTACAAGAAAAATAAAGCTGGAAAGCTAGATAGGCAGTGCTGGTGGTGAGGAAATATGTGAGCACAATTTTAAATGAAGAGCTCAGGAAAGACCTCACTGAGAATGTGACTTTAAGGTATAAAACTAAAGAAAGTAAGAGAAGGAGGTGTGAAGCTCTCCGAAAGACCATTCCAACCCCAGAGAGTAATAAATGCAAAGTCCCTTAGGCAGGAACTTGACCTAGGCAGCTTAAGGACCGAGAGGGGAAAAGTTAGAGAAGATGAAGACAGAGAGGAAAGGATGGAGGAAATTCAGGTTGTGTGTTATGGACTACTGTAATACTCTTCGCTTTTATTCTGAGTATTGTTAGAAACAAAAACACAGGCTCAAAATGAAGTCACTTAGGCCAAGTAACCAAATCCAGGCTTAATATCTACCCTGATTGCAGTTCCAAACACCACCACCCACCCCCTTTCCAAAAATGTCATCTTAACAAGTCAGTCAGGAATTTTATGATCAGCACAAATGAGGTAATCTGTCACATGGGCACCCTCTATCCCCCAAAGGAAGATGAGATAATTCACCTAATTAAGACCCCTGCCATTCCCCCTAAAGGTAGGTGACTTTGCCCCAAACAATCCTTTCTTTTCTTTTGCTAATAACTTCCTTCCTATGAAAACCCTCCACCTCGTACAACTCCTCAGAACTCCTGTATACTTCTAGATGGGATATTACCCAATTCATGAATGCTTAATAGAAAATTAGGTCTTCAAATTGACTTAGTTGAATTTTGTTTTTTAACAATATGATGGGGATTTTGAGCACAGGAGCAACATGATCTCACACATCTGTAAAGAATCACTTTGGTTGCTGTCATCAGGAGCAAGCAGGGGGACCAATTAGGAGGTGAGAAGTATTGGCAGTTTGGACTAGAGTGATAGCGGAGGAGGCTGACACAGTAGTTAGATGGCAAAAGTGGGCTGGCAGGATGTGCTGACACAGGTGATGTGGATGCAGGAGATAAAAGGAGTAAGGATGACACCAAGGAATTTGACCCAAGAATGGAGCTGCCATGTTTAGGGTTGTGAAGGAGCGAGACTGAGGGTGGAAATCTGGGCTCAGGTTTGGACATTAGATTTAAGAATGTTTCTGGACATCCAAGTGGAGATGTTGACTAAGTAGCTGGATACACAAGACTGGGGTCATGGAAAAAGTTCAGGCTGGAAGAAGAAATCCAAAATCTGACTGTCTCAGTATATATTTGTTTTTAAAGCCAAGACATTGAAAGAGATCAAGAGCATTGGTGTCCATAGAAAAGATGAGAAATCCAGACGGTTGAGCTCTTGGGTCCCCCAGTGTTTAGAGTTGTAGAGATGAGAAAGAAGAAGTGAAAAAGAAGGAAAGGTGCAACTTTGAAGTGAAAGGGCAGCCCGGAGAGTGGGGTGCCCTGAAAACTCCGAGAAGTTTCTCCACTTTTCAATGAGGAGGGAGTGACCAACTGAAAAATGCTGCTCAAAATCCAGTAAGACAAGTACTGATTTAGTAGCCCAAAGGTCAGTAATGTCCGCAACAAGCAATTATTAGACATCAATTTCCTAAATCAAAAGCTAAAACTTAAAAATGCCAAACATTACTATAAAACTGACAGCTTCAAAACAACTTTCAAAGGCAAAACTTTGTGATGCTAATTATTCACCTAAACATTTGATAAAATGTCTCAGATACTATCCAGATGTTCAGCATCATACAGAGGCATAATTCAAAAATCTCCCTTTGAAATTTATTTTGTCCCTTTCTTGAGGTACTATTTTGTAGTGAATTCCCTTTGAATAAGTTTGTATTTTAAGATATTTTTAGTAAGGATCCTCCAGTGTTCTTACATCATTATACTCTGAAAAAAATTTTGTTTAATTCTTTTAAGATTGCTTTTTAAAGACGGAAAAGGAAGATCAATGTAGGAGAGTTTTTGTTGGTTTAATCTTTCTATTAACTCCTAAAATTTTTCTCTGACAAAAGAAGTATGACTTTTAATTAAACTATAACAATGACTTGTGCCTCCTTATCCCTAAAGCAAATAATTTTATGTAAAGATACCACAATGCAGAATACATTTTTGTAAAGTGGTCATTAAAGATTCCCCAAGCTTCAAGGATAGTCTCTCTTCAATGTGCTCAGTTATTAGCACTCTGAATAAATAAGGGTCCTTTCTCCCCAGTTTATGCAGAACTGAGGGGTCTCCTTGAATGCAAGACTGCCTATGCTAATATGAACGCAGTCCTGGACAAACCAGAATAGTTGGTCGCTCACTCCCAAATGTCACCTCCTCTGGGTGTCTTTCTCATCTAATTATACAACAATGGTTAAAAGCATAGAGGACCTGGGTTTGAATACTGACCCTGCTTATTAACTGACCCAGCTAAATGGCTTCAACCCTAATTAAATGAAAGACTGGTTATAAAAGCCAGGCCCCCAGCAGAGTAGGTGCTCAAGAAACATTAGCTATTTTTATTATTGGTTGCAGTGAGAGGACTCCTTTTTCATAAGAAAGTTAAATAAGTTATTCCTATTCCTAAGCTTTAAATAATAATGAAAGACCATTGGGAAAAAAAAAACCCTAAAGTATGAAAAGTATGAAATTTAAATATGTGAAAGATATCCCTCTTGTAAAACCTGAATATATCATTAACAGAAGTTTTAAACTCTCTTTGGAAATGCAGGGGCTGGAAGTGAGAGGATGTTGCAGGAATAGAAGTTCATTAAAAAGAAAATCAAATTTTAGATTTGAGTTAGTCATACCAGAGTGTAATACCTAATCAAAACCTGGAATCACAGAAAGCAGATCACCCAGTAAAATTTCTCATTTTTTAATGAAGAATCTGAAGCCCAGAGAGATTAGTTAATTTTTTTTCAAAGACATCCAGCCAGTTAGCAACAGAGGCAAACGTCAAGTTTCCCAGGGGCCGTGGCCAGTCCTGCCATTTTAATCTCTGTATGCTTTGTGACTTAAAAAGTTCTTTTTTTTTTTAAGATTTTATTTCTTTGAGAGAGAAAGCATGAGCAGGGGAAGGGGCAGAGGGAGAGGGAGAAGCAGACTCCCTGCTGAAAAGGGAGCCCAATACTGGGCTCCATCCCCGGACCCTGAGATCATGACCTGAGCTGAAGACAGACGCTTAACTGACTGAGCCACCCAGGTGCCCCTTAAGAAGTTCTTGACAAGTAAGAGGCAAATATATGTTGACTGACTCCCTCATTGACTGACAGGATGAAAGAATGAACAAATGAATGGACGAATAAGTGAATGACTGAAACCAGGGGAAAACATGGGCTTCTTGAGTCTCAGTCCAGAGTGTCTCATTTTACCCCTACTCTGTACCCAGTGACTCTAAGTATGCCTCTGCCTTATTTCTCTCCAAGCTTCTCTTGACTCAGTGTGCAGAACATAGTGTGGAGCAAAAACAAACACATTTAGCAGGAGATAGGCTTTCTACTATGAACAGAGGGTAACACTGAAAAATATCTTTGATAAAGTGTTGATGGATGAAAGGAAAAATATTCAAATAAGTTTGGGATCCATTGAGAAGAACTTGCACTGCGTTGATTTACTTTACCAAATGTTTCATGCAGCTACTGGATTCAGTCCATTTATCTAGTCCTCCAGAGCTGTGCTTGACTTAGACTCTTTTGCAAGGAAAAAGATTTCTGTACAAACACCCTGCATGATTTTCCTGGTGTGAAAGGACTTATTAATGGAAAAGTAAATTCTGAAATCAGCTCTCAGCACTGGATAAAAGCCTACACTATAAGCCAAAGGCAGCTTTATTCCTCAGTGTGCCTAAATATACCTGTGAGGATTGAAAGAGTTGTCACTGAATTACTGCTCATGCAGAAGAGAGAAAATTAAATGGGAGACTATTCAAAGAAAATTACAACTAATAGAAACATCAGATTTACAGAGTCACTGCTCTGTTTCAGAAATCCTTTACTGTCTCTTAAGTCTTAAAGCACAGATCCCCTAATGGATTTGGATATGTTTCAATCTCAATTTGTATACCCTTGCTGCTCTGTTGGAAGAGTAGAGGAATGGTTAAATATAAGAATTGTTGTGTTTCTTTTTCCTGTTTTTTTCTCTCTATAAATCTTGACTTGTCCATAGCTTCATAGCTATGTAAATAGTAAAGTACTATGCAGATAGTTCTTGTCATTGTCACAAAAGAGAAAAAAAGGCTTTATAACTCAAACTTGATATCTTAGAGTAAGAAAATCAATGAGGACTTTATTTTTTTTCCATTTCATGAAGCACCCTGAGGCCCAAGAGGCTACTCTGTTACAACTTGCTTTCTGTAAATACAGTACTTAAGTCTCTCCTTAAGGATGAATCTTCATCAGGATGAATGTAACCAAGTTTTCCTCTATCATTTTGAAACAAACTTTTCTTTTTTTTAAAGATTTATTTATTTATCTTAAATATTTTATTTATTTATTTGAGAGAGAGAGAATGAGCAGGCGGGAGGAGCAGAGGAAGAGGGAGAAGCAGATTCCCTGCAGAGCAGGGAACCTGACTCAGGGCTCCATCCCAGGAGCCTGGGATCATGACCTGAGATGAAGGGAAATGATTAACCAACTAAGCCACCCAGGTGCCCCAAGATTTATTTATTTATTTTAGAGAAAGAGAGAGAGAGAGCATGAGCAGGAGGGGAAGAGGGAGAGGGAGAGAGAATCCGAAGCAGACTCCACGCTGAGCGTGGAGCCTGACGCAGGGCTCCATCTCAAGACCCTGAGATCACAACCTGAGCTGAAACCAAAAGTCAGACACTTAATCAACTGCACCACTCAGGAACCACAAAGCAAACTTTTCTAAAAAGAAATGGTACTTTACCAAATGGTGCAGAATGCTTATGTACGAAAATGCTAGGAATATCATGAAATACCTCAGTGACAGGTACATTTGCAGTCAGAACTATCACTGGGGGCCACGTGAGTACTAAGCCAGTTAATCGGAAACATAGCTGATTTGTTGAAAATGATCGGGGATTTGGGGGCTGCTTATAAAAGCAGACCCAGGGAAGCAAACAAGCTGGTGAGTGGGGACTGGTGAGATAACATAGCAGTGGAGCTCATGGAATCTTTAATCTGGTGACAAAGGTTCCAAAGGTTCCACCTCTAACCCTTCCCAGCTTTGTCACCGTAAACATGTGTCACAATCTCTTTGAACCTCACTTCCCTCAATAGGATTATTGTGGAGAGAAAAAAAAAAAAAAAAGACAATGAAAGGAAAGCACTCAATGTAGTGCTGCTTTTTAGAATACATTCATAAATGTTAGGCATTTTGTTGATGCTAATGCTGCTACTGATGGTGATGTCTTTTACAGATTAAATGCTTAAAATAACCTCTATTAGCCCTGAAAAAAAATATTGTCAGAAATTCCCAAATTAGGGCGCCTGGGTGGCTCAGTTGGTTAAGTGACTGCCTTCGGCTCAGGTCATGATCCCAGAGTCCTGGGATCGAGTCCCACATAGGGCTCCCTGCTCAGCAGGGAGTCTGCTTCTCCCTCTGACCCTCCCCCCTCTTGGGCTCTCTCTCTCTCACTCTCTCCCTCTCTCTCTCAAATAAATAAATAAAATCTTAAAAAAAAAAGAAATTCCCAAATTAGTGAATTAAACACTAAAGTCAGTTATCAGAATATCTGGTGGTAACTAGGAGAGCAGGCAGGAGTTTGGAGACCTCAGATGCCTAGAGTCCCCTACTGGTTAGACGAAAGATTAAAGTGTGTGATGGCCAAAGAAGAAGCAGAGGAGTCAACCCCCCATCGCACAAAAAGGTTAGCCTGAGGATTCTCTGGTTGCAAATATTCCTTGCTAATTATGTCAAGATTCAGCAATTCAACACACCCATACCGAGAGCTTACTCTGTCTTATTCATTATGCGAGGTTCTAAGAAACAGGCATGCCCCTTGATGTCCAGGAAGTCACCAGATATCAATATAATTCTCCTCAGCTTCCTCGTACGTTGGGAGGGTAAGTATGAATGACACAGTAGATCAAAGGAAATGAGTTGTACTGCAAATGAGGCCCAGCCAGTGGCTGAGGACAGATCTCAGCATGGGTATAATTATTAGGGGAAAGCAGGCCCGCTCTAGCACTTCTCAGAACATCAGCACACATTTTAATTGCCGGCTTACTTATCCATCTGCCCTACTGGATTCTGAGTCCCTGGGGGTCCTGGCCTGACCTTGTGCATCATCACGTCTTCCCAGAATCTAGAATAGTGTGTGACTGTGAGAAAATGTTTGTGAAACTGAGTGATCCTGTAGCTTTCTTGGATTAGCTCAATCTCATTAGACATGATTTAATTTTCTTAATCAGGATTAGAAAGGCCATAGGCTTTAAAATGACGGAACGATTGTGAAGAATGATATCAATAAGGAAGTGAAAATTAATAAATATTTTGTCAACATAGCTGGAAGAAATCTATGAGTAAGGAAGGAAACAGGAAACCAACCAAATTTGAAAACAGAACAATTACCACTTTGTAATTGAAATGTGAGAGTGCCTGTATGGGATGTGAATGCTTATTTAGAATGCAAAGCAATACAGGAGAACATGTTAGAACTTCTTTCTCCCTGCTTGTGTAATTAAAACAAATGAGTTTCCATTCACACAAATCCTGTCTAAGTTATTTCAGAAGGTTCTATTTAGAAGAGAAATGGATATGTTAATGTTTTTCAAGCACTATAAGATATGAAATGAGCATGCATACTTCTCCCAGTGATGATTGTTTTCTTAATAAAGGACCAAGGTTAAAGTAAGCAAACGAAAAATGATGAAGGCAGAGAGAAGACAAAGAATTAGACAAACAGAGTTTCATTTTAAAAATCGTCTGAGCAATATACTATCTTTTCAAGACCAACATGCTTACGTGGTTAGTTACTAATCAACACAAAGAAAAAAGGCAAAAAAAAAAAAGTGCTTCCTCTCTCCCAGCAGCTGAAAATAGGCTATGGTGGCTGTACCCTTTTCTGCCAATCTTCTTTCTAGGGTCTCAGATGTCTGCTGAGATCTTGTCCAAATGGCAAAAACAAAGAAGTCCCAGAGGAATCTCCTCTGGGACTTCTTAGGAAAGAATACCAAACGGATGTGCCAACAGAAATAAAGCCACAGACCATAAACTCCAAAAGTACTACCCTCTGAAGAATCAAAAGACATGGGAAATTTATTAAGAGGATTAATCTGATTGAAAGTCAGGTGTGTAGGTGGTCATGCTTTTCCTTAACTCATGCAACATGTAAAAAGAGAAATTTGCCTACAGAGCAAGCAATTGCAAGTTTCAATGCCTGAACACCCAAGGATATAAGGGATCTGGGAGATACCAAAAATCATGAAATATAAAAGATTTTGTCATTCCACAAGGATTTTTACAGTATAGAAGGCAAAGTGCTGTATGAAACTTAGATTGAGGCCTTGACCTGATCCATCATGGGAGCTTATGTTATTTTTCATTCACTTTACCTTAGAGGCCAAGACTAATCTATAATGGAATGCTAACAAATGCAAATGTTGCAAACCATAAAACAATGCTTTGCTAAGATATCACAAGATACTCCTGAAGGAGAAAACAAATAAAGAAGATAAATTAATTCTAGTTCAGGGAAAACTGTTCTTTAGCACTTGTTTGATTCTTAAGAAGTATGAAGTAAAAAAATAGGGCTGACACTGAAACAAAGGATTTAGGTTAGACATCAGGAAAAATTTCCAAATGATAAAGCAGGTGTAAGTCAGGAAAGTGGTTACCAAATTCTGAGTTTGAGACTATCCTCCTGAGGAAGGAGGATATATAATTTATGTATGTTTATGTATAGCATTCATATAACACAAGAATAGCCAAGTACAATCTACTCCTTAGAATAATAGTTTTCCTTAAAAAAAAAAAACAACAAACTTGTGCATATATTTGTATCTTGGGATTTCTTCTCTTTTGTGTGTATGTGTGTTTGAAGGGTGTGTATTTGTTTAGGACAGAAAATGGGTAGAAGGGTAGATTTTTTTTTTTTTTTTAAGAATGGTGGACCTACTTTTTCCTGGAGATCTGCTGAATGTCTTATCTTTATGTTGTATTGTTTAAATGACATGGCTACCCTTTGAAGTATATTTTACTATTTACACATTTTATTATTTATATTTTACAGACAAAAACCTGAGACTAACAAAATTTAAGGCAATGGCTCAAAGACACACAGCTAGGGAGTAGCAGAGCAGGGAGGCACATCTGTCTACATGTCTCTCAAAAGCTCATGCTATTACACCTGTATTTTGCTGTTTTTTGATATGATCCTCAAAGCTGTTTCAAGTCCTAGAATTACGTGTGATATACTCTAATTGGGAACATCTATTACTTTATTCCTGTAAATCTATGAAACGCATTACTTCCCCTTCATCCTCCTAGAAAAAGGAAAAGAGAAGCACCTGCTAAGGAAGTGGCCTAGGTGAGAGATGCCTCAGTCCTAAACTGAGAAAATAGGATACTAGGGTAGAGAATGGACAAGATTTAGCCATGAACTGGAATGTGTGCGTGAGGATATGGGATTAGTTGATGATAAAAACAAACAAACAAACAAACAAACAGAAATTAAGGAGAAGGAGTGGTTTCAAGGAAAATATAATGGTTTCAATGTTGGACATGAGCACTTAATAATGAAATATTTTCCTACATCAATAATTAAATCTAGTTGGATAGGGCCCAAAATGGACTTTCCTTTTAGTTGTTCTTTATAGCATAATGAGATAGCAGTGAATTATTTTTGTGCACTAATAAGATGTTCAAGCCAGGCAAATATCTGACATTTAAAACTTGTTCTTTATAAACAGTAATATGTGCCATACTTGTGATTACATGTATTAAACATAAAAATACTTCACAGTAGATTCTAAGTTAATAAATTCACTGTAGCATTGAAAATGTGCCTCCTACTACCAGAAAAATCTCATACTAAATATTGAATACTCTCTCTAAGAGAGAGAAAACATAGTTAATCACAACAGGGGAGTAAATAGCTCAAGTTCTATTAAGAAAGTTCCTGAATTTTAACTTCTCTGAAGCAGCAGACTACGGAGACTTCAAGTAACACTGCATCTAAAAAGGTAGTATGCGCAGTGACTGCACTGCATTGCTTATAAGACTTGAAAATCCAACATCTAGCCAAGAATGTGATACTTCATTTGTTATATATTAAATTCTATGCATTCTATGAATGCAGCAGTATTATAACGAAAAGCTATTTTGAGGGAAATCCAAGATAGTCCACTGGTTTTAAAATTCAGCATAACCTGGTTACCATTCACTGGTAATATCATCAATGTTATAGACTTTATAGCCTCAAAAGTATAATTCCTTCAGTGCTTATGATATTTTGACCATTTGATGGTAAATGCCATTAAAGTGCCTGGTGTCTGGCTCTCTCTTTCCACAATCTTTTCTCTCAAATAAATGGTGTGAAACTTCTGAATGAAGTGCTACTCTTTTAATTGTGCTTGCCAATGGGGTGATTCTCATCTTAAATGATTCAGGTAATAATTTCATACTTGGTATGCAACGTGGATATAGGCCTTTTTTTTTTTTTGCTTTACATTTCTCACTTCAGTGAAGTGTCATGTACAGCTAGGTTGGGCTAAAAATATGTACAATGATATTTAAAAATTGACATGCAATTTCCTGTACAGTGGAAAAGAAAGTATTTCTAGAAATATGGTGGTAATAGCATTTTCTAAATTGGCAAAGGTGGAAGGGACAATATGTTTTACTCTCAAAAGATGAGAGTTGTTGTAAGAATTTATTTCATGGGTACCAGTTTAAAAAGTTGATCAGGCAGTGTAAGGAGATATTTTGCTCTTCTCCAAAGTATCATATTTCCGAAAGAGGAGCAGAGGAGCAGAGAGGACATTGCCTTAGAGTTTAACACTTTAAAATAATGCCATTCAAAAAATGTTGATGCTCAGGTTCCATCAAATACATTTTGACGGATGGAGAAGGAGGGGGGAAGAATTCATAATCAGTTGTTCAATGGCTAGTTTCTAAGAGGAAGTAAAGGCTTTATAGAAGCAGCAATAAGATGTTTGGAGGGCTGTTTTTCCTTTAGAGTACAGATTTTTCCCCAGGAGCACAAATTACTTAATGATGATTAACTCTTTAAACAGACAAGAATGGAAATCAGATCAGGAAATCCAATCTTAGAATAGTTCATTCAGCTGATTGCAAAGGCCACTATCTAAACAAATTTCTATATATCTTCAAAATCTTACTCTAGCAAGTGTCAGTGCTTTAGAAGTGAAGACTTTTTCTCACTTAAAATGTGTTGTAGTTAGAAAATTAAAGATAAGCTTAGGTGGCAAGGGTGCATGCTATAGCATAGTGGTTTAGTGCATGGGCCATATAGTCAGAGGAACTGGATCTTTCTCTTCACTGAGAGTGTTGTGTCTTGGGTGATTACTCCACCGCCAAAATACTTAACTTTCTTTCACTCTAAAATGCAGCTAGTAACAATTCCTTCCCCATTGGGTTGCCATGAAGACTGAATGAAAACACTAAAGCATTTGAAATAGTGACTGACACATAATATGTTCCTCTTACTATTTTAGTCTTTAAAATACAATGTGAAATATAGCAACATATAATATTTGTTGAACAAGGTTTTTTTTTTTCTCTGTTTCTCTTTTTCTAAGGTTGACAGCTCAAATTCCTACAGAGGTCAAACAAACAACATGTGTCAGGTTGTATTTTATTTCTTGAAAGATACTTTTGCATATTACGTATGCATAGGGATAGGATTCATTTCCACAAGGAAATATATTTTCTCATTTTTATTAAATGTCACCCTCTCCAGCTACCTAGTTCCCCTCCTCTACCTTTTGTAGAGTGCAAAAAATATTTTCTTTGATTTTATTGTAAAATAATCAACAATACGCATGCTATGATGAAAAGGCAACTGAAACATGGCCTGAGTGAGAAGGAACTGCTAAATTGAAGAGGCACGTCACTCTCTGAAAGGGGAAGTCACTAGTCCCCTCTAGGGACTGGTGCCTTGCAGGGATATGAGCTTCTAGATATCGGATTTTTTAATAGGACAAAAATCTAAATTTCTAGATTTTTAGATAATATCTAATTTTTAGATATTTTATCTAAATATTAGATAATATCTAAATTTTAGATATTTAGATATTTTTAGATAATATCTAATTTTTAGATAATTAAATATTTGCAACAGATCCAAAATACTTTTGTGGACATTTGGCTTGACTACAGCCAGTGCACAACTTTTGCTCTGCATTGTGATCAGCATCTATGATAAATATAACATAGAATTATGATGTTAAAAATTGTACTTACATGTGCTCTTTAAAAAAAAATGTCCCTTTGTTACAGAACTGTTTTATTTTCATGGGCTCCAGTTTAGTTTTTCTGAGTTTTCCTTAACATCCCCTTCCACCTTACCCCCCCACATACACCTTATTATGAACACTACATGTACATTTCATCAACTACATTGGAGAAAGTTTATGTGCATGTGTTTGTGGTGTGCAAATACACACATATTCATAGTTTTCTTGGTACATCTTTATCTTGTCCCAAATTTTATTATAAAAATTTCAAAATATCCAGAAAAGTTGAAAAAACCACGCAACCTCTGCCTAAATTTATTTTACCATATTTGCTTCATATATATATTTACCATATTTGTTTCATATATATGTATACATGAAGAGGGCTTTTTAATGTTTAAACAAATTCTGTTTTATAGGATTTCATATCAAATTTACTACAATAAACACACATATTAAAAAATAAATGTGTAACAACGTTAAAGTAAATAGTTAATAATTTTCCAATAGACAAAAGTACTAGAATATAAGCTATCTTGGGAAAATCTTTTTGTGTGAAATGTCTATATTTATGGATGGACATGATCTTATAAATACACATGAAAATAACAAGTATCATTTGAATAATACTCAGCATTTACAAAACTATTCTCATGCAGTCTCTCATTTAAATTGCAAAGAATTTCTGAACTAAAGAGGTTCCATCATCTACCAAAGGTATAATGCAGAAGTAGATGTTCATACATACGTGAAACAAATATGATAAAATATTTTACATAGTCTGCAACTTTCAAAAAATATTTCTGAATCATTTGAAAAGAATTGCAAACATTATGAATATTCATTCCTAAATATTTTAACATGCATTTTCTCCAGATTTAAAAAAAATCAGCATTACTTGGGCAAAGGAGTTCCTTGCTTCCCAAATCAGAATATTATTGTATCTTTTTATGTTCCACTCAGTTATGCATTAATTATACATTAACTCATGTAATAAACATTATCAAGTGCTTTCAATTTGTCTGATACCATGTAGGCCCAGAGATAAAAAGATCTGGCACTGGCACTCAAAAACTCTCACAGTGTAGTAGCAAAAACAGGCCTTTGTGTAGTGAGACATACATGCTGTGGTAGAGGCAAAGAGAAGGCAGTATGGATTCTAGGAGATACCAGAAATCAGGAGTAAGGGGTAGGAAACAAGGTCAAATCTGAGCCGTATTGAGGAGTAGTTTATCTAAGACTTAAAATATGGCATGAAGTTAGTCAGGTGAAGAACTTGGAATATCATATTCTGGGTCTTGGAGGAGTATGTGCCAAGGCACTGAGGTCAAGATGATGTAGCATGATGTACTTAGGATGTAACTAGGAGGATGTTAGTATAGCTGAAGCACTTTTTCATGTGCCAGGGAGCACTGCAAGAGCTGGCTAGTCATTTTTAACTTGTTTGGTGGTAAATAACTATCATGGATGATCTAGTGTAGGAAGCATTTCAGATATTTTAAACAAAAAGGGATTATAAATGAATTAAGGGCTTTCAACAAATTAGAAAGGTTGATGCAGCAAATCAAAGCCTAGGCCTCCAGGAATAACCCATAAAATTATATAGTTTCTACCTGTAGGATGCCTCTGGAGCTGTGCTGAATCACTAGCTGCTGCCATGGCCCCAACCACAGCCCTTACAGGAGTCTGTAGGACATGTGCTGGAAAATTGCTCAGGAAACCCACTGATTCTGCAACCATACCTGCCACTGACAACACTGAATGTAAGTTGAAAGAAGGCCTATACATCATTTCCACCTCCTAATACATCTAACTGATAAGAATATTTTGCTTCCAGAATCCCAGACACAATGGAGTCAGGGAAATGTAGGCTTTAACTCTTCAATCTTTTCTATCAGAATGAGGGTGGAATGGAACTTAAGGAGTTGCAAACGTCCAGGGTTTCCGGTAAAGTTTATCTGATTCTCTTCTGAACTGAATGCACTGTTACAACCACTGGTTAACTAAGGTGTAGATTGTTGCCAAATGTGTTTCCTTTTGCTTTTCTATTGAGTATGAACTGCATCAAGTTCATGCACAGGGATGAAGCCATGACCTTGACTTTAAAAGACATAATCATGGAACGACCTGAATTTAACAATCCAGACAATTAACTTTTTCCCCAATAGCTTTAAATATATGACTTTTTGTTTTGGAAGATGGTAAAGCATAAAAATGGTTATAAATGAATGATGAACTTGTCATGCCTTCCTGAATTTTAAGCTAAAATAAATATGTATTTATTGAAGTAGAATTACTGGCTAATAGAATTTTTACCATATCTACAAAGATGATTAACTTCAAACATCTGCAAGACCAAGTATTACTTTTTGGGATGCTGAGAGTAATGTTATTAAAGCATCAAGGCATATAACAAAAGTTGGTAAGACTCTCAGAAGCTATATGTTTCAAATCCCATCAGGTATATCAATATTCTTACAATATTCATTTCAAGTAGACATTCAGCCTCTACTGGAATTTTTTTTTTTAAGAAATCAGAAACTACTTGCCTGGTCATTACTATAGTCAATTTTATACTAACTACAGTAAAATATCTCCTGAATTCTAGCCCCCAGCCCTAGTTCTTTGAAACCATTAAAGTTAAGTCTATCTCCTCTTTTGACTTATGACCTTTTAATATTTAAAGTTTGCAGTCACATTCTCCCTAAATCTTCTCTTCTACAAACTAAATAATCGATCAGCTTTAGTCATCATTTCAGGTCATCATGACATATTCCAGTGCCCTATAGCTTGGTCTAGACATGATCAGGTAATTGTAGAATATAACACAACTATATTTAGCATAGATAAAGCATGGACTAGAATTTTGGAGGAAATATCATAGAATGTGTTGGTTTGAATTGAGCTTAGTAGCAACTAAAAATTAGGTATTTTTCAAATGTACTACTCTTAGGTCGTTTCTCTCCATCTTCTACACATTTGGCTATAGTACCTAGAACCAAGTCCCAGAGTTTTATTACTGTAAGTATTGATCTGTTTATTACAGCATACTTAGCTTGTTGATTTATAATTTCATGGTCAAAGACAGATCCCATAACTCCCAGCATCACATTTTACTCCCAAGACTAAGAAAGGTGAAGTGCTATAAAAAGCATTGGCCACAAATTTTACTAGTGTCTGATTGGTCAGAAATATGTCAAATGTCTACCCCAACCTGCAAAAGAAGCTAAAAATCAAGTATTTTGCTCCTAAGCCTCTTTTGTATAACACAATAAGAAATTAGGTAGTAAGAAAGATTGATCATAAACCAACCTATAATATCTGCTACAATGTACAGCATGTGAACTTACACTTGTTCTCATTGAACACAGCTACTTGTACTAAACATACATAATCCAACCTTTTAATTATTCATTCTGGAAGGTTTTCTATGATTATCGTCCTCCTCATTAATTTAAAGTTTATAGAAATCATTTTCTTATATTCCTTAAAAATAAGGTAACAGTTGTTGGCAATCTTCCATCACTTATACTTTGCTCCACAGGTTTTTTTTTTAATCTTTTAATGATTTTCATCTATAAAATTCATCCGTTCAGTGATTTTCATCTATAAATTATTTCAGGATGCAATTAACCTAGTCCAGAAAAGTAGAACTAATTTAGAGCAATTATGTGCATGTTTAACTTCAAGTCAATAACTTGGCTTCATTTCTCTATTACCAATACATTTTCTAGCCTTTTGAATGTGCAGCTTATTCTCTTCAACAGAGAAAAGATTCAAGCAAGCAAATGAGAGTTATGCACTATAGTTCACTTTTCTTATATTTTTCACATCTGGCCCGAAACACCAAGCCTAGGCCTGCCTTCCTTTCCTTCTAGTTCCAAATATAGAAAAATCCCTATTCATTCTTCTTTCCTTTGGAAATGTAAAATCATTTTGATCTTTTCTCTGAACTTGTAGAAATGTCTTTTAAAATGAGACTAACACATTTCCACACTCCACCACATCTAGCATGTACACTGAGTGCTTAATTGATTTCTCTACTTATACAACATTCTGTACATGGAATTAAGTCCAAAAGAGCAGCAGTCCACAACATTTCTTAAACTCCCAGGTTAACAAATCATGAACACAACAGGTCACCTTAGCATAGAAGGAGGTAATTGGTGGATTAGAGCCAACTGCATTTTTATCCTATCAATTTCTTATAAAAGGTCAGTACGTAGAGATGGGGAGATTAAAAGGTTACAGAATAACAAAATTCTCATAAGCCCCAGTGTGTTGGCTTCAGGTTGAATGTAATTAAACATTCTAAGTCTCATAATTCGAAACTGTATGAAATTTAATGGGTAATGAAGTGTCATGAATAGTATTAAAGTGAATTTCCTTCATGCTCATATTGTCCAGAGAATAGTCTGAAAATTACCAAAATGGCAACCCTCCCTTCTCGTGGCTGAAATCCCTGCTAAATAGCATAACAAACATAATAGAAATAAATAAACAAAAAAAAACCCTGCATGATTAAGGGTCTTTATAATAATAACCCTATTTAATGCTGTTCGCCTTGGAAAACACACACACACACACACACACACACACACACACACACAAAACAACACAACATGATTAATGAGCCTGAAATTTTTAGCTTCGTGAAGACAAGTTTGCTAACCCAATTTTTTGGCATCAGTCTCAGCAATTGAAAGAAAAAAGAATTCTATAATATGATGATCTAGTGAAACTCAATTCTATAATTATGTAAAATTTTTAAAAGCAAAATATAAAAGTTTGCAATTTATTATAGAAGTTGTATGAAATTTTCCAGGTTAGCACAATAGGTATTGCAAAAAAACTTATGCGTATTGCCTGACAAGCTGATATCAATGTCTCTGCATACATTTAGAGGGATGTTATGGTTAGCACTGTTTCTATACACCTAACTTATAAAGAGATTGAAACCAGAGGACATGGGTGCACACTGGTACCCAGTAAAATGAAATGATTTATTTTTATGTAATGAACTTCATATTATGACAAATTTTGTTTATACTCATAGAATACTATGAAAATTATTTCTGCAAAAAAAAAAACAACAGTTTTTTTTTTACATATGCTCACCTTGAAAGAAATGCCCAGATCATAATAGCATATAACTTGTGTATAACTGAGCAAAATTCAGTTCCGGTGAGTAAATAATTTCTTAATATTTTCAAGGCTACCATGTACACATTGCTTTGAGGAAACTGAACGGCTTAAAATTATTGTATAGCAATGTGGTCCTTTCTTAAAGGACAAATTTGGTTTTTTGACTCTGATTAAAAATAATTTTTTACTGCTCCAATGTATTCTGATCTTATACTTTGAAGCACATTGTCTCACATTCTCAAAAGTCTTATAGGGTAGTATTATTAACCCTCCTCCCCTTTTTTAAAGATTTATTAATTAATTGAGAGAGAGAGCATGCACGCATTTGCATGAGCAGAAGGAGGGACAGAGAATCCTTGAACAGATGCTCTGCTGAGCAGGGAGCTTGATCGCAGGACCCTGAGACCATGACCTGAGTTGAAACCAAGAGTTGGATGCTTAACCTACTGAGCCACCCAGGTGCCCCAGACCCTTTTTAATGACAGAAAGATTGAACCTAAAAAAAGTGAGAACTTTTCCCAAGATCACTCATTTTATAAGTAGCAAAACTATGATTCAAATCCCTAGATTCTAAATCTCCTTCTAGAGGTCACACTCTTTCTTCTATTCCATATCTCAACTACCGCACCAATCTAAATGAACTTAAGGGCAGTATCCCACAGTACAGCTTTTGATCATATACTCTGTGTATAGTTGCCTTATTATTTAATTATTTTGGATATGTCCAGATCGTCACCTAAGAATTTAGTTCTTTGGGACTACAGAATGTATCACACAATTCTTCTTTATTCTCTTCTGCAACCAAGAGCAAAGCTGAATGCCCACTGGACATTGATTAATGGAAATACCTACAAAAGTGATGAGAGACTATGGACTCTGAGAAACAAACTGAAGGTTCTAGAGGGGAGGGGGGTGGATGGGTTAGCCTGGTGATGGGTATTGAAGAGGGCACGTATTGAATGGAGCACTGGGTGTTATATGCAAACAATGAATCATGGAACACTACATCAAAAACTAATGATGTAATGTATGGTGATTAACATAACATAATAAAATAAAATTTGAAAAAGTGATTGTTTCAGTAAAATACAGTACATTGTAAAAACTCTTTTATTGTTTTCAATTTGATTTCAATTGGGTTGACTTAAGAAAAATAAGACTCTTGGTAAGATTCTAGAATAAGCGCTACCATCATTGATATCAAATATGTGAAAATGTTAAAATAATAACCTTTACATATAAAAATAAAGAGGTGGGAGATTTTAAACACCAAAGTTGTAACAAATAAAGTAAATGGCAGTGAATGGATGAGATCATAAGAACTAAGGCTTCAGTCTACTGACCTGTGGCACCAAGAAATTCTGTGAAGTTGCAGTATGACATGTTCATTACAGTGTAGATTATAATAGAAAAAAATAATAATAAAGAAATGACCCAAGTATAGTGTACTATTCCACAATTATGAAATATTATATATTAATTAAAAATAATGTAGAATTTTTAACGATAAAAATGCTCATAATGTATTTAGTGAAAAGCCAGCTACAAAGTAATAGGTAAACTATGATCCCACTATATATTTATGTGCACATGTGTTTCTTTTTTGTGTGTTACAGGGTAGAAAAATGGGACCCTTTCTCTATCAGTTCTAACTGAGGCTTCAGGACCATAAGCAGCAAATAATCCCACACTGCAAAGGCAGTCACAGAGGTACAAAGGGAGTGATTAACATCTGAGTTGTGATCCTTAGTACCTACTTCATCTGAGGCCCAAGAACCACCAGTACCCCAAATGGTGGGAAGTTTTCTCCCTCCATCTCAAGCCTACCATGAGGTTAGCTCCAGGAGACTACTCTAAAAGCTTGATATGTGACCCAGGAATTCAAAGGGCCGATTTGCATCTGAATAATTTTAAAGATTCTGAGACTGGCTGAAGCAGTTTATGTCCACAGAATAGAGGGCTGTGTTTGGGATGTAGCTGCAGTACCACAAATAGGGCAAAGGTACATGTCTCCTGTGGACTAGATACAGATCACATGAGAATGAGTTGCCCTAGGGTCACCATAGATCTTGCCATTATCCGACGCCTATTGCGGTATAACAAGCAAGTACAAAATCAGTAGTGTACAAAATAAGCATCACAGACTTGTAGGCTGGCTGGATGTCAGTGGGGGATCAGCTGGACAGTTGAGTTTTAAGCTACAGGCCAGGTAGACTGGCTCCTAGCTCAGTTCTGCTCCATGTACTTTCATTCTGGGGCTCAGGCTGAGGGAGCAGGAGCTACCCAGTGTTGGTAGATACAATTATTGTTCAGAAATGTTCCGTCCCTCCCATTCACTTCCATGGGAAGGTCTTCTGGCCCACTGGCACTGTGTTTTTCCTTGTGACTTCCTCTAGCCAATGGGATTTAAAAGTTGTGAAACACCAGAGCATGGAAAGCTCCTTTATGATAGCCATGAGAAGCATCCCATGAGCCATCCTGCGAACCCCAGAGGAGAATGAAAGGATTGAAGACCAAGGTGAGTAAAGACAGACTCAACCTTGCCGCCCGTCCCTCCCAACCAAAGGCTTCCCATGTAGAACAGGTCTGAGGCTATACTTAAAGCAAAACATGGGACCTAACATTTTAACTACAGAAATGACTGCCTTGAGATGAACTTTACTGTGAGTACCTTCTATTATCTATGAATTAGCAGAAAGTCTGCTAAAGATTTTACCCAGCACCACAGAGGGTTTTAAATAAACTGGGTGGGGTAAAGGAGAAGTGGAAGACTGGGAAGTAGTTTTTGTAGTAGAAATTTGTTTCTAGTAAAAAGTGGTAGTACTTTCCCAAGTCCTGCTTGTTCTATGAATTTTTGTAATGTGGTATATATGTATCTATGTATAGAAGAGGTAGAAACTCAAAGCAAAATTTTAAGAGTAAACCTTAGCAGTTAACAGATTTCATTATATGTTAAACATAAAGTAAATCTATTACTATTTTTATAAAAGGAAATAATGATATAAGTTATGCAGTCCAATAAAATTTTTATTACAAAAAAATAATAAATCATATGTTCTCAACTATTTTCATATTTTTTGTCTCTTTTTTTATGTTATGTTAATCACCATACATTCCATCATTAGTTTTTGATGTAGTGTTCCATGATTCATTGTTTGTGTATAACACCAAGTGCTCCATGTAGTACATACCCTCTTTAATACCCATCACCAGGCTAACCCATTCCCCCACCCTCCTCCCCTCTAGAACCTTCAGTTCGTTTCTCAGAGTCCATAGTCTCTCCTGGTTCATCTCCCCCTCCGATTTCCCCCGCTTCATTTTTACCTTCCAGCTATGTTCTTCTTTGTTGTTTTTTTTTTTTAACATATAATGTATTATTTGTTTCAGAGGTATGGGTCTGTGATTCAACAGTCTTACACAATTCACAGAGATCACCATAGCACATACCCTCCCCAAAGTCTATCACCCAGCCAACCCATCCCTCCCACCCCGCACCACTCCAACAACCCTCAGTTTGTTTCCAGAGATTAAGAATTCCACATATCAGTGGGGTCATATGATAAATGTCTTTCTCTGATTGACTTATTTCACTCAGCATAATACCCTCCAGTTCCATCCACGTCATTGCAAATGACAAGATTTCATTCCTTTTGATGGCTGCATAATATTCCATTCTGTATATATACACCCCATCTTCTTTATCCATTCATCTGTCGATGGACATCTTGGCTCTTTCCACAGTTTGGCTATTGTGGACATTGCTGCTATAAACATCAGGGTGCACATACCCCTTCAGATCACTACATTTGTAACTTTGGGGTAAATACCCAGTAGTGCAATTGCTGGGTTGTACTGTAGCTCTATTTTCAACTTTTTCAGGAACCTCCATTGTGTTTTCCAGAGTGGCTGTACCAGTTTGCATTCCCACCAACATGTAGGAGGGTTCCCCTTTCTCCACATCCTCCCCAATATCTGTCGTTTCCTGACTTGTTAATTTTAGCCATTTTGACTCATGTGAGGTGGTAGCTCATTGAGGTTTTGATTTGGATTTCCCTGATACCGAGCAATGTTGAAAACTTTTTCATGTGTCTGTTGGCCATTTGGATGTCTTCTTTGCAGAAATGTCTGTTCATGTCTTCTGCCCATTTCTTGATTGGATCATTTGTTCTTTGGGTGTTGAGTTTGATAAGTTCTTTATAGATTTTGGATACTAGCCCTTATCTGATATGTCATTTGCAAATGTCTTCTCCCATTCTGTCAGTTGTCTTTTGGTTTTGTGGACTGTTTCTTTTGCCGTGCAAAAGCTTTTTATCTTGATGAAGTCCCAATAGTTCATTTTTGCCCTTACTTCCCTTACCTTTGGCGATGTGTTTAGGAAGAAGTTGCTGCGGCTGAGACCGAAGGGGTTGCTGGCTGTGTTCTCCTCAAGGATTTTGATGGACTCCTGTCTCACATTGAGGTCTTTCAACCATTTTGACTCTATTTTTGTGTGTGGTGTAAGGAAATGGTGCAGTTTCATTCTTCTGCATGTGGCTGTCCAATTTTCCCAACACCATTTGTTGAAGAGACTGTCTTTTTTCCATTGGACATTCTTTCCTGCTTTGTCGAAGGTAAGTTGACCATAGAGTTGAGGGTCCATTTCTGGGCTCTCTATTCTGTTCCATTGATCTATGTGTCTGTTTTTGTGCCAGTACCATACTGTCTTGAGATGACAGCTTTGTAATAGAGCTTGAAGTGCAGAATTGTGATGCCACCAGCTTTGCTCTTCTTATTCAACATTCCTCTGGCTATTCGGGGTCTTTTCTGGTTCCATACAAATTTTAGGATTATTTGTTCCATTTCTTTGAAAAACAGCTGATGGTATTTTGATAGGGATTGCTTTAAATGTGTGGATTGCTCTAGGTAGCATTGACATCTTCACAATATTTGTTCTTTCAATCTATGAGCATGGAATGTTTTCCATTTCTTTGTGTCTTCCTCAATTTCTTTCATGAGTATTTTACTGTTTTCTGAGTACAGATTCTTTACCTCTTTGGTTAGATTTATTCCTAGGTATCTTATGGTTTTGGGTGCAATTGTAAATGGGATCGACTCCTTAATTTTTCTTTCTTCTGTCTTGTTAATATATAGGAATGCCACTGATTTCTGTGCATTGATTTTATATCCTGCCACTTTCCTGAATTCCTGTATGAGTTCTAGCAGTTTTGGAGTGGAATCCTTTGGGTTTTCCACATACAGTATCATATCATCCGCAAAGAGTGAGAGTTTGACTTCTTCTTTGCCGATTTGGATGCCTTTGATTTCTTTTTGTTGTCTGATTGCTGTGGCTAGGACTTCTAATACTATGTTGAATAGCAGTGGTGATAGTGGACATCCCTGCTGTGTTCCTGACCTTAGGGGAAAAGCTCTCAGTTTTTCCCCATTGAGAATGATATTCGCTGTGGGTTCTTCATAGATGGCTTTTATGATATTGAGGTATGTACCCTCTATCCCTATACTCTGAAGAGTTTTGATCAAGAAAGGATGCTGTACTTTGTCAAATGCTTTTTCTGCATCTATTTAGGAGATCATATGGTTCTTGTTCTTTCTTTTATTAATGTATTGTATCACACTGATTGATTTGCGGATGTTGAACCAACCTTGCAGCCCAGGGATAAATTCCACTTGGTCATGGAGAATAATCCTTTTAATGTACTGTTGGATCCTATTGGCTAGTATTTTGGTGAGAATTTTTGCATCTGTTCATCAAGGACAATGGTCTGTCATTCTCCTCTTTGATGGGGATCTTTCTCTGGTTTTGGGATCAAGGTAATGGTGGCCTCATAAAACGAGTTTGGAAGTTTTCCTTCCACTTCTAGTTTTTGGAACAGTTTCAGAAGAATAAGTATTAATTCTTCTTTAAATGTTTGGTAGAATTCCCCTGGGAAGCCATCTGGCCCTGGGCTCCTGTTTGTTGGGAGATTTTTGATTATTGTTTCAATTTCCTTATTGGTTATAGGTCTGTTCAGGGATTCCTTTTCTTCCTGGTTCAGTTTTGGTAGTTGATACATATCTAGGAATGCATCCAATTCTCCCAGTTTATCTAATTTCCTGGCATAGAGTTGCTCATAATATGTTCTTATAATTGTTTGTATTTCTTGAGTGTTGGTTGTGATCTCTCCTCTTTCATTCATGATTTTATTTATTTGGGTCCTTTCTCTTTTCTTTTTGATAAGTGTGGCCAGGGGTTTATCAGTCTTGTTAATTCTTTCAAAGAACCAGCTCCTAGTTTTGTTGATCTGTTCTACTGTTCTTTTGGTTTCTATTTCATTGATTTCTGCTCTGAGATTTATTATTTCTCTTCTCCTGCTGGGTTTAGGCTTTATTTGCTGTTTTTTCTCCAACTCCTTTAGGTGTAGGGTTAGGTTGTGTATTTGAGACCTTTCTTGTTTCTTGAGAAAGGCCTGTATTGCTATATTCTTTCCTCTTAGGACTGCCTTTGCTGCATCCCAAAGATTTTGAACAGTTGTGTTTTCATTTTCATTTGTTTCCATGAATTTTTTTAATTCTTCTTTAATTTCCTGGTTGACCCATTCATTTTTTAGTAGGATGCTCTTTAGCCTCCATGTATTTGAGTTCTTTCCGACTTTCCTCTTGTGATTGAGTTCTAGTTTCAAAGCATGGTGGTCCAAAAATATGCAGGGAATGATCCCAATCTTTTGGTACTGGTTGAGACCAGATTTGTGACCTAGGATGTGATTTATTCTGGAGAATGTTCCATGGACACTAGAGAAGAATGTGTATTCTGTTGCTTTGGGATGGAATATTCTGAATATATCTGTGAAGTCCATTTGGTCCAGTGTGTCATTTAAAGTCTTTATTTCCTTGTTGATCTTTTGCTTAGATGATCTGTCCATGCCAGCAAGGGGGATGATAAGTCCACCACTATTATTGTATTGTTGTCAATGTGTTTCTTTGCTTTTGTTAGTAATTGGCTTATATAAGTGGCTGCTCCCATGTTAGGGGCATAGATATTTATAATTGTTAGATCTTATTGGATAGACCCTTTAAGTAGGATACAGTGTCCTTCTTCATCTCTTATTACAGTCTTTGGTTTAAAATCTAATTTGTCTGATATAAGGATTGCCACCCCAGCTTTCTTTTGGTGTCCATTAGCACGGTAAATGGTTTTCCAAACCCTCACTTTCTTTCTTTTTTTTAAGATTTTATTTATTTATTTGAGAGAGAGAGAATGAGAGATAGCACGAGAGGGAAGAGGGTCAGAGGGAGAAGCAGACTCCCTGCTGAGCAGGGAGCCCGATGCGGGACTCGATACCGGGACTCCAGGATCATCACCTGAGCCCAAGGCAGTCGCTTAACCAACTGAGCCACCCTCTGGGGGTGATTTTGGGTCTAAAAGGAGTCTCTTGGAGACAGCATATTGATGGGTTTGTTTTTTTTATCCAATCTGATATCCTGTGTCTTTTGATTGGTGCATTTAGGCCATTTACAGTCAGGGTTAACTATTGAAAGATATGAATTTAGTGCCATTGTATTGTCTGTAAAGTGTCTGTTACTGTATATTGTCTGTGTTCCTTTCTGGTCTATGTTACTTTTAGGCTCTCTCTTTGCTTAGAGGACCGCTTTCAATATTTCTTGTAGGGCTGGCTTCGTGTTTGCAAATTCCTTTAGTTTTTGTTTGTCCTGGAAGCTTTTTATCTCTCCTTCTATTTTCAATGACAGCCTAGCTGGATATAGTATTCTTGGCTGCATATTTTTCTCATTTAGTGCTCTGAATCTATCATGCCAGTCCTTTCTGGCCTGCCAGGTCTCTGTGGATAGGTCTGTTTTAAATCTAATGTTTCTACCATTGTAGGTTACAGATCTTTTCTCCCGAGCTGCTTTTAGGAATTTCTCTTTGTCTCTGAGACTCATAAGTTTTACTATTAGATGTCGGGGTGTTGACCTATTTTTATTGAGTTTGAGGGGGGTTCTCTGTGCCTCCTGGATTTTGATGCCTGTTTCCTTCCCCAAATTAGGGACGTTCTCTGCTATAATTTGCTCCAATATACCTTCTACCCCTCTCTCTCTTTCTTCTTCTTCTGGCATCCCAATTATTCTAATATTGTTTCATCTTATGGTATCATTTATCTCTCGATTCTGCCCTCATGATCCAGTAGTTTATCTACTTTTTTAGTTATGTCTCTTTTTCTCAGTTTCTTTATTCTCCATCATTTGTTCTTCTATATCACTAATTCTGTCTTCTGCCTCATTTATCCTAGCAGTTAGAGCCTGCATTTTTTATTGCACCTCATTAATAGCCTTTTTGATTTCGACTTGGTTAGATTTTAGTTCTTATTGTTCTCCAGAAAGGTTTCTCTAATATCTTCCATGCTTTTTATAAGCCCAGCTAGTATCTTTAAAATCGTCATTCTGAACTCTAGTTCTGACATTTAATAATGTCCGTATTGATTAGGTCCCTGGCAGTCGGTACTGCCTCTTGTTCTTTTTATTGAGGTGATTTTTTCCATCTTCTCATTTTGTCCAGAGGAGAATAGATGAATGAGAGAACAAAATGCTAGCAGGGTAACAATGACCCCAGAAAAATATACACTAAGGAAATCAGGAGAGACCTGAAACCAGTGACAAAGAAAAGTAAAGAGAGAAAAAAGAAAAGAAAAAGAAAAAGATAAAAACAAGCAAACAAACAAACCAAAAACAGAATATGATCAAATATGATCAGACTGGTGCATAGATCAGTACCACACACTAGATTTTGGGCGTATTTTGGTCTGTTAGAAGAAAGTGCCTCCCAACATTTTAAAGAAAGAAAAACTTATATATGTACAAAAGTAAGGGTAAATACGATGAAAGGATAGAATATGACTGTAAAGATGAAAATTATAAAAGAGTTTATAAAAGGAATTGATAAGAAGTTGGTTGAAAAAAGAAAGAAGAGGATTTAAAAAAAAAGGAGAGAATATGATCAGGCAGGAGGCTACAACAAAGCCATACACTAGAGATTTAGGGTATATTTTGGTCTGTTAGAAGAAACTGTATCCCCAAAATTTTAATGAGAAAACAACTTATATATATATATATATATACATATATATATATATATATATATGTATATATATATATACACACACACACATACCAAAAATAAGGTTAACTACTATGAAGGGATAGAATATGACTCTAAAAATGAAAAATAAAAAAGATTTTTTAAAAAAGCGATTGATACCATGTTGGTTGAAAAGGGAAAAAGAAAAATTCAAAAAAAAAAAGAAAAAGTGAAATAAAAAAATAATAATTAACTTTGAAAGACTAAAGAATCATGTGGAAAAAGCCATGAATTCTATGTGCTGTATTCCCCTAGCGCTGGAGTTCTGCCATTCTCATTGATCAATAAACTTGGTCCTGGCTGGCTGTTCTTGCTGGTCTTCTGGGGGAGGGGACTGTCGCAGTGGTTCTCAGATGTCTTTGCCAGAGGTGGAATTGCACCACCCTTGCTGGGTCCGGGCAAGTAATCTGCTTGGGTTTGCTCTCGGGAGCTTTTGTTCCCTGCAAGCTTTCCGCACAGTTTTGGAGGACAAGAGTGAAAAGGGCGGCCTCCCAATCTCTGCCCTGTAGGAGCCGAGAACTTGGGGCCCCGCTCCTCAGTGCACCTCCAGAGAAAAGCAGTCAATCACTCCCGTCTTCCCGGTCCCCAGCCACACTCCGTGCTCACCCGGCCTGTGACTGAGCGTTTCTATCTCTGGCACATGACCCCGTACCCCGTGTGGAGTCTCCAAACCCAGCAGATCCCTGCGGTGTGCTCCTGCGCAGCTCCCCCCAGGGGAGGGAGGGGAGTCTCCCCGGATCTGCCGCTTGTTGGGTCCCTGCTGGAGGAGCAGTGGCCCGACTGTGCCACGGATCACGGTTTATGGCAACCCCGAGCTGAGAGCCCGCTCCTCGGCTCCGTCTCTGCAGCCGGCTTCCGTGCTCCAATACCTGGGAGCTCTGCCACACTCAGGCACCCCCAGTCTTTCTGTGACCCCGAGGGTCCTGAGATCACACTGTCCCGCAAGGGTTCCGCCCCCCTGCTTAGCCCCTGGACCGACGTCCCTCAGTGGAGCCAACTTCTAAAAGTTCCGATTTTGTGCTCCGCGGCTCTATCACTTGCCAGAAGCGGCCAGCGGAGGCCCCTCCCCCGCTGTCTATCTTCCTGAATATCGCCTCGGATTCACTTCTCCACACGTCCTACCTTCCAGAAAGTGGTCGCTTTTCTGTTCATGGAGTTGCTGCTATTCTTTTCTTCGATCTCTTGTTGAGTTCGTAGGTGTTCAGAATGGTTTGATCCATATCTAGCTGAATTCCTGAGACCAGATGAAATTTAGGTCTCCTACTCCTTCACCATCTTGCTCCTCCCCCCTATTTTCATATTTTTTAAGTGTGTGAAAGTTTTTGAAAAAGGAACTTGAGAGAAAATGGTGCAATGACATTGGCAATCAAACAATCTTTAGCATTATCTTCTTAACTAACACCATAAGACCTCTTAGGCCTCACCATGGGGGTTGGCTTGCATCATTCTGATCTCTATTGAATAGTATTTGTAGAAACTAATTAGGCCTACAGGATGGAAAAATACCTTTCCCATCAGCACTAATTTCTCAGACTGCATACATCCCACAGGTGCTTTCTAAGACATGGACTTTTTACTGAGTCAACGTTTTAAATGCACTAGATCACCTAGGAGAGGAAGCTATCAGTTTGCTTTCACATTAGCTAAGGCTTCCCTATGTGATTAAACCTATTGCTGCCATGAAGCCATGGACAGAGCCAGAAACAAAGGCACAGGGTCATTTTCTGGAGGAAGGAGGAGAATCCAGAAGACCTTGGGAATGGCCTTTGCTAAGAAACCAGCATGTGGTAGGGAGGCACTGAGGTGGTAGAGGATGGGGGACAGACAGAATGAACAGTCACAGAAGAATAATAAAAGGAACAATACGCCTTACTCAACAATTCCCCTCAGACTACCGTACCAAAGAGGCCAAAGTGAGGTATGTTGCAACATAAATTATAAATTAGACTGTACCTGAAAGATTTTAAGTGGAGAGTTAAAATGATTGAGAACCCTCTGTGGCTAACCCTTAGGGAAGAAGCTGTGGCTTCCATTCTGCAAAAGGGTAAAGTCCAGAAGTGGTAAAATATGACAGAGAGAAATTTGAAATGTCACCACATCCCTTTCTCTCTGATGTTTTCAGGGGCTGCTGCCACTTGAGCCACAAGCTGGAATAGGAAACATTGCTGAGACTATGGCTAAAGAGAAATCAATGGATCTCAATTCCTTTTTAGTACCAACTTTCTATCCAAATCAAATGTCCTGTCCACAAGTGAACGGGAACTGTTCAAGTCAAGCCAGCTAAAGTCTATTATACACTCCATTAACTTTTACCAAGTTATTAAAAATGAATACCTTATATCAGTACTGTGATCTGGCTAAAGCCATAGAGAGAAAGAAATAAAACCTTCTGCCATTTTGACAAGAAACACACTCAAGTGAAGAATAGAATCAGAACAGTATTTCCTTCCTTAATTTGAGATGATTTATCTGAACAGGTCAATCAGTTTTTGAATGCTTATAGCCATTAGTTCAGTTGTCAAATAGGCGTAAATATCTGTTCCTTGCTTTAGAATGATCTCTACATTTCCATCTTATGCCCTTTTTCTTAAGAGGGAAAATAATTTTTAAAATCATATTTCCATGAATGGGGAAAAAATGGACTTTATACCCCAAATGTATGTGGGTGTCACTATCTTCATGTGGAAAATATATTGCATACTTCACATACAGGACAAAAAATAAAAAATCAACATGTACTGCTTATTTTATTGAACTTCCCAGTGCTTTCAAACCTGAACCGTCTGGAAAGATGTAAGAAATCTTTATAAAGATGATCTATAAAGGATGATTGTTTTTTTAATGGAATCATATCTGACTGTACTGCATTTCTTCATGGGTTCTTATATCAAGGGAATAAAGCCTGTCACTTGTCACTCTCACAGTGTCAGCAGAAAGACTGCAAATGTTCATGGTGTTAATGAGAAATTACTCAAAAGTCATTATTAGGTTGAAAGAAATTCAGGCATTCTCGTGAAGGCTGCAAAGCACTAGCCTGCTCCTTGGTATAGCTGCTTATGAGAAATCTCAGCCCTGGGCATAAGAATTTTCATAAGGAAAGGAAAGAATTTTCATAAGGAAGTCAGACTTCCTGCAACTCCTTCATGGAGTCTGAGAAATCCCAACTGTAGACCCAGGCTTCTCCAATGAAAGTTCTCTGCAGATGAACCATGAGAGACTATGGACCCTGGGAAACAAACTGAGGGTTTCAGAGAGGCAGGGGTGGGGGGATAGGTTAGCCCGGTGATGGGTATTAAGGAGGGCATGTATTGCAATGAGCACTGGGTGTTATATGCAAACAATGAATCATGGAACACTACATCAAAAACTAATGAAGTACTGTATGGTGACTAACATAACATAATAAAAAAAAAGAAACAAAGAAAGAAAGTTTTCTGCCTGGCTAAGTCAAAAGACAACAAATGTATCAGAAATAGGACCTTCACCAGAATACCTGTTACTGTCCTTGGCATCCTTATACGCTGATTAAAATAATACCTAATGGCAACACAGGATATTTCCTGGCTAGGAGACATTGTGAAGATACAGGCACACACCCACAAACACATCCATACACAAACACACACACCACACAAGCACATGCTCTCTTTCATCAGTTGTGTATGGCTACTATTGGAGGGAACATAAGAAATTTTATTGCCATTTAAGGGATCCAAAAATTGTATGCATTTATTTATTTATTTGTTTCAAATTTTATTTAAATTCTAGTTAGTTAACATATAGTGTAATATTGATTTCAGAAGTAGAATTTAGTGATTCATCACTTACATATAACATCTAGTGCTCCTCATCATAAGTGTCTTCCTAATAAGGCATCCAACAGTTGGAAACAAACTTATAAACTATGTAGAATCTTTCAATATTTTATTTATAAAAAATAAATTAATAACTGAAACCTCTGAGCAAACTGCATATCAGAAAAAATAGAGGATTTATACCTAAGCTTCACCAATGTATAAAAGCTATTATTGGCAATGTAGAAAAATATATTCAGCATGACATATTAACTGTCAGTTCTTTATAAAAATAAAATCATCAAATGTCAAAATTTTTTGAATAGCCTTTAAAAAGTAGATAAATAGCCTAAACCCAGAGCCTGTTGGGTCTGGAGACCCAATAGGTCAAGGGCCCAGGTTAGACACCAGGTAGGATTTCTCAGCAGGAAAGCAAGATATCCCTCAAATCTAAAGATTCCTGGAAAGGAAGAATCAAGATGCTAGCTAAGCAATCAACATAAACACCAAAGTGGCTTTCTTGAAATAATGGGCAATACTCAAGCAAATTCTGAGTCCCAGGTAACCTATTAGAGTAGGCAAGACTAAGTGGTCAGCAACCAAGGTAGCTCTAACAACAGAAGGTATCTGGAAACTTCGAAGAAATGTCCTCAATTTCAAGGCAGTTTTACTTCACAGTTTGAAGTATTTTCATATAAATCTCTATATCTTAGAAGACATATATGGAAGTGTGTGTCTTGCTTGAAAGTTTAAACACCCATATCAGTAGGAAGTGGAAAAGTAGAAAGACAGCAAAGTATTTTTCTGACGTATTTCTGGGATGATGGAGTTGAATCTTCCCTTTTCTATGGAAACACAGAAAAAGACTTGCTATGGACTAAATTGTGCCCCCCCCCCTCCTGAAATTCATATGTTGAATTTGTGTTGTCTCACCAAGAAATACATTGGCCAGCACCTTGATCTGGAACTTCTAGCCTCTAGAACTGTGAAAAAAATAAATGTCTATTGTTTAAGCCACCTAATCTATGTTAAGCCACCCTAATCTGTCTATTAGGCAGTTCACACAGACTAATACAGACTTCTTTCCCAGTAGAGTGACAGACAATGATGACAAGGTGGAGAAATTCGCAACCCAGAGTAGAATGAAGGAGAAGTGAATAAGGCTCTGCTTCAGAGGTGAAATTCCTGAGGAGCTGGGCAGGGAATGATACTAAAAGGGAATATCACCATGACAGCTAGAATAGTTCAAGCTCACCACCTATTTCAAACTTAAAAAGAAAGGAGAAATGCTCTCCTTCCTCCCCTTCCTCCCTCACGTGCCTGATTAAAATCATCTTCCTGCACACAGAGACCCCTTCATTCTCTCTGTATGCTTTTTCAATCTTTACTTTCTCTTCTTCTCCCTTTTTCCTTCTTTTTACCTGTTTCCATCGTCCTTTTCATCATTCCTTCCACATACTTACATATGTCCAAACAAAACAGATGTTTTATATGATTGTATTTGAACAATCATATAGCGACACTGGTCTTATAGAATGAAATGTCAAAGACAAACATAACACTTTGGATGTAAACTGCAGATGATTTACAAAGTAAAAGATGGGGATAGGAAAAGTTAGCCTGGTCATTCATTAACACTGGCACACTCAATCTTAATTTACCCACTTAAACCAAGCAAAGTGAATTTCTCAGCTTGCAAATCCAATGACTTTACAGTAAAGTGCATTAGAATATACTGTGTGGAAGGATGAGTGTGTGCACCACTGAATCAGGTTTACGTATGGGTGGAAATAATAAAAGCTGTGCATAGATGGCACAACCAAAGTACATATTTCTCTTACCTAAGCACTAAGACACAGAAAACATTACATCTATACAATCATATGAATACTCAGGCAAATGAAGAATTGGGGGAGACAAATCAGCTTCCCATGCATAGCTAAAATATTTGAGAACCCAAATTTAGTGTTCATACCTCGAGAAAAAGCCCCATATTACAAGGCAAAAAGATTTCAATTTCCAAATTCCATAAAACTGAGAAATTATCAAGTTATTTGCCTTGCAGAACAGGTCTACTAGATGTGAAGCACATTTTTGGTTTGAAGCCTTCCAACACTATTGCGCATCTAGCATCCCTGTAGGGCAGCAACAGGCCCCAAGTCATTATGCTGAAATCATGCACAAATGCCATTCAGATGCAACTTGATGAATGTAAGATCACAGTGTGTAACCTGACTACTCTCCAGTTATCAAGCCAAGTGGACTGTATGGAGATAGATGCATCTTCTAATTGGTTTGTTAGTTATTTTTGCCTTTTGTACAGTAGTATTACACAAAACATAGTTCTAAACACAAAGTACTGATACTGGCAAAACTTCTGAGCATTGCACCTTGCTACTGAGGTATTACTTACTCACCAAATGCAACACCATTTCTGTATCTCTTGGATCTGGCCTAAATGTGGCCTTTAATGACCACTACAATCTTTAAATTCTCCTGCCCACAATACAAACTTATTCGATTATTCCAGGTTGAGATGGTTAACCAAATCGACAGAAGAGTTTTGGAAGAGTTACTATGCCATAAAGGTTATCAGAAATATCAATGCGTACTAAACCTAAGTGGCATATCAGCATCTAAGTAGGTTTTATAGGCGCAGTTCAGTATAATATTAATCACAGCCATTTATGTAATGTTATTAGAAAGTTAATGTCATAAGTTTTTAGGCAAGTAATGCAGGAGATCAAAGATGCTACTCCAGATAAAAGCTTGAAAAACATTCCTGACTGCTTGATATGTCTCATGATAACAACAAGATATGTCTTAGTCAGTTCTGGCTGCTATAACAAGAATACCATAGATTAAGTGTCTGAAAGACAAACATTTATTTCTCCGAGTCCTGGAGGCTGGGAAGCCCAAGATCAGAATGCCCTCAATGCCCCCCACCTCCTAATACCATCACAATGGGCATGTGAATTTTGGGAGGACACAAACATTCAGTACATAAAGATATATACGGCAATGAGGCCATACTTCAGAATTCACAAAGAACTTCCAACACATATTCTCTCAATAGTTTTTTCACTCGGCAGCGTTGGTATTACTGTCTCTCATCTTAAACATTAGTAATGGAGGGGCACCTGGGTGGCTCCACCAGTTAAGCGTCTGCCTTCGGCTCAGGTCATGATCCCAGGGTCCTGGGATGGAGACCCACATGGGGCTCCCTGATCAGTGGGGAGTCTGCTTCTCCCTCTCCCTCTGCTTCTGCCCCTGCTCTTGGGTGCTCTCTCTCTCTCTCATTCACTCTCTCAAATAAATAAATAAAATCTTAAAAAAAAAAAAACACACACACACACATTAGTAATGGAAATTGAGGAGCTGAGGGCCTGGTTAGTACTTGGATGGGAAATTGAGGAGCTGAATGACAGGCATATATCCAGCCGGTACAGAAAACAATGCCAAGTTTAATTGTCTGATTCTTGGTTCAGTGTCTTTCCATCTTTTCCAAATTTTGATCTCCATGTGAACAAAATCACACATTAAGGTGCACTACATTATATTTCTATAATCCATGAATGGATCATCTGACACACTCTGTGATAGGCAGAAAGCGGTGGTCTCTTATCCATGTGAAAACCCCCAGTAAAATTGTGCTGAACCGAGCCCAGACTCTTGGCCAGCACCTTTGTAATGTGAGGAGCAAGTCGACAGCAGTGGCTGTGCTTCAGTGTTGTGTATAGCAGGGATGTTGTGCCAACTGTATGCACAGTCTATGGACATTAATATTAAAATTATTTTAATTAGCATTTAATTGTGTTTTTCATAGAGAAAACCTATTTTTTGAAAGTTTGGGATCCACATCATTAAGGCTCTTCTTTCCTTCTGTAATGAGAAACAAGATCATCTACTTGTTTTAAGAGTAATTAGAACACAGTATGAACATAATTGGAAGTATTCTATATCTAGAAAATAAAAAATTATTTAAACTGTATATTTATATGATACACCTGGCTAAATGATAGGCAATGAATTTTATTTTGTAATGATTTATGTTTCTAATTTTTAAAGATTTTATTTATTTTTCAACAGAGAGAGAGAGAGAGAGACAGCGAGAGACGGAACACAAGCAGGGGGAGTGGGAGAGGGAGAAGCAGGCTTCCCGCGGAGCAGGGAGCCCGATGCGGGACTCGATCCCAGGACCCCGGGATCATGACCTGAGCTGAAGGCAGACGCTTAACGACTGAGCCACCCAGGCGCCCTGTTTCTAATTTTTAAATTGAAACTAAAATAAGAATTTCTGCATTCTGTCACCTGTGAGAGTATTATAATCTTTAACAAATGTTTTATCGTTTATGCCAATGAAAAAGTATTTCATTCTTACTCAACTAATGTATAGAAATATTACAGTTAAAGAAAGCCCAGTCGGATGTTCTACCCCCACAGATATTCAATGGTATTATAACGTACAAAACTGTGTCATCATAGATCATGAGTTTTAAAAGTAGAGATTATGTTCTAGTCTGTGCTAAGTTTTGATAAGTAAGTAGAGTCATTGAAAGCTAAAGGAAGAAATCACCAGCTGAAACATGCTGGGGGAAAATCCTCAATTACAGAAGGTCCTTTTAGTAATTTAAGTACTGTGAATTATGTGCAAAATAAAAAGCTGACATTTAATCAAGCTATTTTTAATATCTATATCTGTAGGCCTGAAACTTGGTGATGTGTGTTTTTTTAGGGTTTACAGTTCCTACAGTAACTAACCCATAGTTGGAAACACATGCTGACCAATTTGATGTCCTAATGAAAATTTTGTCAGAAATTTTCTCACATTTCCCACTGAGATCAAATCACCATCATTCTTCCATGCAGTATCTTCTATTTCATCCCTTAATGTTTGACTGTGCTTTTCATTTTATTTAATTAATCCTACAGAGGGCCATATTTACTGCTGCCACCTGAGAGAGAAGGTATGAAGAGACAGGCTTTTGCAGTCATTTTTGGCTCAGTATCCTCCTTTCAACATTAGGAACATATGTGCACTGTTGGCTGCTTAAGATCACACCCATCTGCTTAGACAGTGAGAAATCTGTGGGGAAGTTGGTTGTTCCTTGCCTTAGGGTTCAAGTGTCATAAAGTAATGGCTGTATATAAACAAGCTGTAGGATCAATGCCCCTGTTTCACCTGGACTAAAATGGGGGCCCAAACTCCTCCCCACATGCTGCTCTTCAACACTTGCCAAAATATACTGGGAAAGGAAGCAAAATTATGGATGTTTTTAGCTGCCAGGAACAACAATGCTACCGGTGCCTGGGAAACTTGGTTAAATCCTGAAGCTGAGCCCAGGTGAAAATTAACACCTGATATAGAGAAGAGAATTCAAGCCAAAGATCCACTATAAACACTGTCATATTAAAAAGGCATATCACTCCACCTGTGATAGGAAATTGCCATAAGAAGACATGTATCATATGATCTCACTGATATGAGGAATTCTTAATCTCAGGGAACAAACTGGAGTGGTTGGGGTGGGAGGGATGGGGTGGCGGGGTGATAGACATTGGGGACGGTATGCGCTATGGTGAGCGCTGTGAATTGTGTAAGACTATTGAATCGCAGACCTGTACCTCTGAAACAAATAATACATTATATGTTAAAAAAAAAAAAAAAGAAGACAGCAGGAAGGGAAAAATGAAGGGGGGGAATCGGACGGGGAGACGAACCATGAGAGACTACGGACTCTGAGAAACAAACTGAGGGTTCTAGAGGGGAGGGGGTGGGGGGATGGGTTAGCGTGGAGATGGGTATTAAAGAGGGCACGTTCTGCATGGAGCACTGGATGTTATATGCAAACGATGAATCATGGAACACTACATCAAAAATAATAAAATAAAATTTAAAAAAAGAAATAGGTAATAAAGAAACAATGACACACTGACTTACAATGTAATCAAGAAAGTGCACCCAAACCCTGCAGTAAGTAGAAAGATAATGTCAAAGAATTTGTATATTTTCCATACATTCAATGAACTATATATGCAAACACATTCAACCAGAATACAATATGAATTAAACACTATACTAGACACAAAGGATACTTGGCTCTGCAATGACAGTCCTTTAAACCAGTCCTCCTAGGCACCATGCCTTGCCAACCCTGCCAACCTCACACACCATCCAACATTCAAGGCAGTGACCCATCCATGCAACACTTCTGATATCTACTCACGAACTTTTTTGACATATATGAGTCAGGTACTTAACAAGGATCACTCTCCATACATGCATTACCTCATTTAACCTTGACAGTGATATTTTTGCTCAATCATGTCTGTTTTACTCAGAACTCCTGGCTATATTCACCTTTGATGCATGCCTTGGTCCCCTTCAGATTCCACATCTGTACTGATATTCCTCGAATAGAATAGCAGGCAGAGACCTAAGCATAAAAGTGCCTGACCAGTATATAAAGAAACTCAGGGTTAGGAAGCACCAAAATGCAGAAGGTCTTTCTCTACCAAAATCACTTTAAAGTATATACAACTATTCCATATAGTCTATATGCAATTCAGATGAGCCACCATGGTGCTGGGGAGGTAGGGAAGAGAGTTGGCATTGGGTGGGGGAATAAAGATCTGAATTTAGTAGTGGTGGGACTGTCTACAATACGTATTTTTGTATTTTTAAGTTCTATCTGGATGAAAAAAAATAGTGCTCACATTGTCACAAGACAGATTGAACAATTTAAGTAATTGAATTCATGTATAGAGGAACAATGCTACCACTGTTATTAGTCAGGGTTCTCCAGGGACACAGAACCAGTAGGAGATACTCACAGAGAGAGAGAGAGAGGGAGAACAAGGAAGGAAGGGAAAGAGAGAAAGAGAGAGAGAGAGAGACTAATTTATAATGAATTTACTATGAGGAATTTTCTCACATAATTATGGAATCTGGGAAGGCCCATGATTTGGCACTTGAAAGTTGGAGACCCAGGAAAGCCTGTGATATAATTCAGTTCCAGTCTGAAGGCCTACAGAAGAGCCAATGGCTTAAATCCCAGTCCCAGGACTGGAAAAGATATACCAACTCAAGCAGAAAAGCAAGAAGCAAAAAGGGGGGAATCTCTTTTTCCTCCACCTTTTGTTTTATTCAGGCCCTCACTGGATTAGATGATAACCACCCACAATGGAGAGGGCACTTTACTTTATTGGGTCCACTGATTCAATGTTAATCTCATCCAGAAACACCCACAAAGAAAAACTCAGAAATAATGTTTAATCTGGCTATCTCATGGCCAGCCAAGTTGACACATAAAATGAGCCATAACAGCCACATTTCCTACATTCTTATTTTTCTTTTCTGGAATGTTGAGATGTCGTGTTATAATGCTACTAGTGATAATGGGAAATGTTGGACTTGAGGCTGACAAGCATCATCTCCAACCTCTAACTATATATATATCTATATATATACATATATGCAACCCATCAAATATCCTAATAATGGCTCTTTCCAATAGGCCATTAGCTCTCAGAAGAGGGGAAAGAGTCAATAAAGCATTTCAGTAATCCAACTAAAAGAGGATAGGGGTCCAAACTAAATCTGCTAATAGGGTAGAAAGCAGTTGACTGATAAGATGACAAGAGATGTATTATGGAGGTAAAATCAGGAAGACATAGTTACTGACTGCATGTGGAAGAAAGAAAGAAAAAAGGATTACTAAATCTAGACAACTATTAAATATTGGTACCATTAATTGAACTGGAGTTTTCAAGAGGGAAAGCAAGTATAAGGAAAAATATATATAGGGAGTTTTATATGATCCTCTTCAATTCAAGGTACTTTGAAACACATACATGAAGAAGCCCACTGCCTAGACCAGGGACCTGAGCTGGGTGATGCCTCCTTTGTTCTGAGAGATATAAAAGCCTTCTCCTGACAGGCACTGGCCTGGGTCCCATGTGTCTTTAACGTAGCAGAAGTACGTGGGGCCTCCTTACTTGCCAACAGACAGATCAGTACTCCTAAATAGGCAGTTTTAAGGAAGCTGCTGCTAAAGCTCACTTGTTTAAGTGTCTTGGATAACAAAGAGTCTACTTCTATTTGCAGCAGTTACTGCCTGGCTTCCCTGCCAGAGATCGCTACAAAGAGCACCACCAATAAGAAAGCATTTTCTTTCTTGATATTGTTTGCACTGATACTATGTGCACCCTCAGAGACCATGGAAAGAAACTGTGGAAGCCAAAAATATGGCCCTAGTTAATGAAAAGTTGCCTCGGGTGCAAAAGAAAGGAAAGGAAAGGAAAGGAAAGGAAAGGAAAGGAAAGGAAAGGAAAGGAAAGGAAAGGAAAGGAAAGGAAAGGAAAGGAAAGGAAAAAGAAAGATTGATTCTGTGGATTTATGGGGACTGACACAGGACAACATAAATAAAAGTGGTCTGAACAACAAATTTGTCTTACGAAATCCATAATCTTCCTTTTTTTAAATGCCTTCATACCTATGTTTTAATGCCTAATAACCACAATTGATTTAATCCATTAAAAATAATCTTATGCTGAGAAGATAAAAGGGTATTAGTTTTATATGAGACAGAGGTAGTGAAGGGAGCATGTGCTCCTTGAAGGACTAGCATTTCTGATGCCAAAGTGACAAGGTCCATTTAATCAATACAACCTATTGATTTAAGAAGAATGGTACATTTTTAGTCTCCATATGTAAGTAATATCATACAGTCTTTGTCGTTCTTGGACTTATTTCACTTAATTTAATGCCCTCGAGATCCATCCATGCTGTCTCAAATGGCAAGAGTTCCTTCTTTTTCATGGCTTCATAATATTCCATTATATTATATTATATTATATTATATTATATTATATTATATTATATATAATGATATATAATACACACACATCTTTATCCATTTGATCCATTTGTCTATTCATGGAATTAGGTATGTTTCCATACCTACACTATTGTGAATAGTGCTGCAATAAACACAGGAGTACCGGATATCTCTTCAATAACCTGTTTTCATTTACTATAAATAGATACCCAAAAGTGAGATGGCTGGATCATATGGTAGCTCTATTTTTTATTTTTTTTAGGAAACTCAATACTTTTTGTCCATAGTGGCTGTACCAATTTACATTTCAACCAACAGTGCAAAGGATTCTCTTTTCTCCACATCCTTGCCAATAATTGTTATCTCTTGTCTTTTTGATGACAGCCATTCTCACAGTTGTGAGGTGATACTTCATTATGGTTTTGATTTGCATTTCCCTGATGATTAGTGATGTTAAGCACTTTTTTCATGTACTTGTTGGCCATTTGTGTGTCTTCTTTGGAAAAATTTCTATTCAATTTCCCTGCTCATTTTTTAAATTGTATTGTTTTGCTTTGTTTTGTTTTGTTTTGCTACTGAGTTGTATGAGTTCCTTGTACATTTCAAATATTAACCATTTATCAGATATATGATTTGTAAATGTTTTCTCCCATTCTGTAGGCTGCCTTTTCATTTTGTTCGTTGTTTCTTTTGCTGTGCAGAAACTTTTCAGTTTGATGTAGTATCACTTACTAATTTTTGCTTTTGTTGCTTATGCTTTTGTGCTGTATCCAACAAAATCATTGTCAAGACCAATGTCAAGGAGTTTTTTCTACTTTCCTTCTAGGAATTTTATGGTTTCAGGTCTATGTTTAAGTATGTAATGCATTTCAAGTTCATTTTTATAAGTGGTATAAGATAGGAATGGTGGCTACCAGGGGCCAGAGGGCGAAGGAAATGGGGCGATGTTGATCAAAGAGTACAAATTTCCAGTTATAAGATGAATAAGTTAAGGGGATCTAATGTACATATGGTGACTATAGTTAATAATACTATATGATGTATTTGTTACATATCATATTATATATGTATTATATTCAAAATTGTTAAGAGAGTAGATCTTAAATGTTCTCACCACAAAAATGAAATAGTAATTATATGATGTGGTGGAGGTGCTAGCTAATCTATGGTGGTAACCATTTTGCAATATATATATGTATCAAATCAACACACTATACATCTTAAACCTACACAAGGTTATATGTCTATTATATTTCAATAAAGCTGATTTTTTCTATTTTTATAGAAAAGAAAAGAAGGAAAAGAATAGAGATAGATGATAGATGGATGGATAGATAGATGATAGACAGATAGATGATAGTTAGATAATAGATAGATAAATTTTTTTAAAAGAGGGAGCAGTTGACAGTGCTAAGTATTATAGTGATGTCCATTAAAATTCTCCATTTAGATTTGAAAATACTTAGTGACCTTGGTAAAAGCAGACCTGGTACCATCACAAGACTGAAGTAGTTTATAGCCTAAAGTAAAATACAGAGGAAGTGCTTCCTTTTTCCTTTTCCTTTTCTGTTTCTCTTCTTGCATTAGTCTTCTAGGGCTCACATATTGAAATACCACAGATTAAATGGGTTAAATAGTAGAAGTCCATTTGTCACAGTTCTAAGAGGCTGGAAGTTCAAGATCAAAATGTTGGCAGGTATGGTTTCTCCTGAGTCCTCTCTCCTTGGCTTATAAATGGCTACGTTCTCAGATGACCTTTTCTTTATGCATAGACATCCCTATTGTTTGACACAAATCTTTTTTTTTTTTTTTTTTTGGAACAAATAACGTATTATTTGTTTCAGGGGCACAGCTCTGTGATTTGTCAGTCTTACACAATTCACAGCACTCACCAAGCATATACCCTCCCCAATGTCTATCACCAGCCACCCCATCCCTCCGACCCCCTTCCACTCCAGCAACCCTTTGTTTGTTTCCTGAGATTAAGAATATCTTATGGTTTTTCTCCCTCTCTGGTTTCATGGTTTCATCTTGTTTCATTTTTCCCTCCCTTCCCCTATGATTCTCTGCCTTGTTTCTCAAATTCCACATATCAGTGAGATTATATGATAATTGTCTTTCTCTGATTGACTTATTTCACTTAGCATAATACCCTCTAGTTCCATCCACGTTATTGCAAAAGGCAAGATTTCATTTTTGATGGCTGCATAATATTCCATTGTGTATATATACCACTTCTTCTTTATCCATTCATCTGTTGATGAGGATCTAGGCTTTTTCTGAAGTTTTGCTATTGTGGACATTGCTGCTATAAACATCGGGGTGCAGGTGCCTCTTTGTATCACTACACTTGTATCTTTGGGGTAAAAACCCAGTAGTGCAAATGCTGGGTCATATGGTAGCTCTATTTTCAACTTTTTGAGGAAACTCCATAGTATTTTCCAGAGTGGCTGCACGAGCTTGTATTCCCACCAACAGTGTAGGAGGGTTCCCCTTTCTCTGCATCCTTGCCAACATCTGTCATTTCCTGACTTGTTAATTTTAGCCATTCTGACTGGTGTGAGGTGGTATCTCATTGAGGTTTTGATTTCGATTTCCCTGATACCGAGCAATGTTGAGAACTTTTTCATGTGTCTGTTGGCCATTTGGGTGTCTTCTTTGTAGAAATGTCTGTTCATGTCTTCTGCCCATTTCTTGATTGGATCATTTGTTCTTTGGGTGTTGAGTTTGATAAGTTCTTTATAGATTTCGGATACTAGCCCTTTATCTGCTATGTCATTTGCAAATGTCTTCTCCCATTCTGTTGGTTATCTTTTGGTTTTCTTGACTGTTTCCTTTGCTGTGCAAAAGCTTTTTATCTTGATGAAGCCCCAATAGTTCATTTTTGCCCTTGCTTCCCTTGCCTTTGGCGATGTGTTTAGGAAGAAGTTGCTGTGGCTGAGATCGAAGGGGTTGCTGGCTGTGTTCTCCTCAAGGATTTTGATGGACTCCTGTCTCACATTGAGGTCTTTCAACCATTTTGACTCTATTTTTGTGTGTGGTGTAAGGAAATGGTCCGGTTTCATTCTTCTGCATGTGGCTGTCCAATTTTCTCAACACCATTTGCTGAAGAGACTGTCTTTATTCCATTGGACATTCTTTCTGGCTTTGTCGAAGATAAGTTGACCATAGAGTTGAGGGTCCATTTCTGGGCTCTCTTTTCTGTTCCACTGATCCATGTGTCTGTTTTTGTACCAGTACCATACATCTTCATGATTACAGCTTTGTAATAGAGCTTAAAGTCCGGAATTGTGATGCCACCAGCTTTGCTTTTCTTTTTCAACATTCCTCTGGCTATTCAGGGTCTTTTCTGATTCCATACAAATTTTAGGATTATTTGTTCCATTTCTTTGAAAAACAGCTGATGGTATTTTGATAGGGATTGCATTGAATGTGTAGATTGCTCTATGTAGCATTGACATCTTCACAATGTTTGTTCTTCTAATCCATGAGGATGGAACGTTTTTCCATTTCTTTGTGTCTTCTTCAATTTCTTTCATGAGTATTCTATACTTTTCTGAGTATAGATTTTTTGCCTCTTTGGTTAGATTTATTCCTAGGTATCTTATGGTTTTGGGTGCAATTGTAAATGGAATCAACTCCTTAATTTCTCTTTCTTCTGCCTTGTTGTTGGTGTATAGGAATGCCACTGATTTCTGTGCATTGATTTTATATCCTGCCATTTTACTGAATTCCTGTATGAGTTCTAGCAGTTTTGGGGTGGAGTCTTTTGGGTTTTCCACATAAAGTATCATATCATCTGCAAAGAGTATGAGTTTGACTTCTTCTTTGCCAATTCGGATGCCTTTTATTTCTTTTTGTTGTCTGATTGCTGTGGCTAGGACTTCAGTACTATGTTGAATAGCAGTGGTGATAGTGGACATCCCTGCCGTGTTCCTGACCTTAGGGGAAAAGCTCTCAGTTTTTCCCCATTGAGAATGATATTCGCTGTGGGTTTTTCATAGATGGCTTTTATGATATTGAGGTATGTACCCTCTATCCCTACAATGTGAAGAGTTTTGATCAAGAAAGGATGCTGTACTTTGTCAAATGCTTTTTCTGCATCTATTTAGAGGATCATATGGTTCTTGTTCTTTCTTTTATTAATGTATTGTATCACAATGATTGATTTGCAGATGTTGAACCCACTTCGCAGCCCAGGAATAAATTCCACTTGGTCGTGACACAAATCTTATTGGATTAGGGCCCCACCCTTATGACCTCATTTAACCTTAATTACTTCCTTGAAGGCCCACTCTCCATGTATAGTCACAGTAGAGGTTAGGGATTCAAACTACGATGTGGGGGTTTGGGAGAGAGAACAATTAAGTTCATAATACTTTCTTTCTCGTCCCTTCCTTTCCTGAAGAATTCAATCCAAAGTCTTGTGTGAAGGCCAAGTCACAAAGGCATCAGACTAAGGTCTGGTGAAGATAGATTGCAATGGCAATATACAGTGTGTTAGAGCACATGAAGTTAGGGGAACAATGGGAAAGCAGCCACAGAGTAATTTGTGAGGTGCAGGTGTCAAAGGCCAAATAGGTGGGAAAGAACATCCATATTGGAAGGGTTGGGGAAGATGGCCCATCATAGGTTTTGGCCCATGGCAAAGTGAAATACTGCTCCACCCAGCAAAGAGGACTGGAGCAGGTGTCAGAGCATAAACAAAGTAAGGAGAGCATCCTTGTGGAAGCGGTGGCAGTAGCCAGCAGAGACTACTGAATCTCAAGTGGGGTGAGGAGGACCACGCAGGTAGAGGAGGTGCCTTGAGTGGGGTCTCAGAGCCCTAGTGGGGTGAGGAGAGCATAGGACTGTAGCACAGCTTGTCTGAGTGTGAGTGGTATTAAGGAGGATTTCCAGGTGAAGAGAAGGCAGTGTCAGGAATGAGGTTGCTTACATTGGGGAGAGTTCATCAAATAAGTAATAAATGTCGCAGATCATAGAGGCCTATTTCTTACTACCAGAGAAAGGAGTTACAAATATAGAAGAAGAGTAAATGAATGAATCATGTAGTCTTGGATGGAACTGGAAGTTTCAGTGTGAACTCAAAGTTTTTCATATATAGACAAAATGCACATAGATTCAAATGAATGTGTATGTGTGTGTACACTTGTATATATCCCCTAGTCCTGTCCACTAAGGGAAGCTGGATGTGGTGATACACTAACAGTCATGAGCACAAGCAGATCTTGTTTACTAAGTTATATTTTCCTCTAAAAGGAATCAGGGCTCCTTGGAGAAATATTTGATTCCAGGCCTAAGGCAATAAAAGGGGAGTCTGAAAATGCCAAAAAGTAAGTATCAAAGAATGATGAAGACATGTCAAAAAGACAAAGAAGCCAGCTTGAAGGAGTTGTCACTGGCCAAATCTTTGCCAATATGAGTATTAGAATAAATAATTATAGTAAAAGATTTTAATCCATTGAATAAAATAAAAAAGAGTTCATACAAATATAAATAAAGAAATACATAATTTAAAAGCTTGATAAGGCATGGATTATTTACATAGACTCAAATTACCTCCTCACTAAATATTAATTAATTACAAAGGGAACAAGAGTAATTTACAGTGGCGAAGCCTGGAAGTTAGCACCTTAATCAAGTGATCAATGTAAACATCATCAATAATGGGACAAATTAAAGTCATAAGCCACTGACTAGATACAATGAGAACATAGAATCCCTCCTGTGATTGTCCTAACATACCTGGCTTGAACCTACCCATGAGGAAATGCCGGACAAGCCAAATTGAGAGATACTTTATAAAACAACTGGCCTGCCTTTTTAAAGATGCCAAACTAATGAAATTCAAGGAAAGACTGAGGAACCATTCCAGATTAAAGGAGACTAGAGACATACAACTAAATGTGATGTGTGATCCTGAACTGGATCCTTTGGCTATAATGGTATTTATGGGTGAAACTTGAATGGATCCTGAGAATTAGATTTTAGTGATGCTTCAGTACTAATTGCCAAATTCTGATGGCTACATTGTGGTCCTGAAGGAAAATGTTTTCACCGGACAAAAAACACACTAAAATATTCAGACTTGATGGGGCAATAGGTTGGTGATTTAATTTTAAATAATTTGAGAAAAGGTTTCTGTACTATGCTTATAAACTATTCGTAAATTTGAAGTTGTTTTAAAAGTTAAATGAAAAAATGCAAGAAATATATAATCTATAGTTAAAGGAATCAAACAGGAGGTCATAGGGAAGGGAAGGGCAGGGATTTAGTGAAAAGGGGAGAAGGAAACACTTAGAGGTGATAGAAATGCTCCAGATCTTGAATGGAGTAGTGGTTACTAGGGTGTGCAGATTAGTCAAACCTATCAGACTATATTTAAGATCTGTGCACCTTGCTGCATTATACCTTAATGAAGTAATAAACATAGAAAAAATGGGGACATTGAGTTCAGGCAATTCATTCAAACTTCTTGATTTGGAAAAAGAGAAGAGAAAGAACGCATAGCTAGAGGGGGATCTAGAATTAAAGAGCTTTCCTTTGGTTTATTTTTCTTTTGTTTTATTGCTAGGTGTGGCTTTGGAACATGTGACTATACCTTATGGATTATCTGAGCATGTTAAAGGAAAAAGTACAGAGAAAAAACAATACCAGAGAATGAATGTCTAAAACGGAAAAGGGGTAGCTGCCACAGCAGAGCCCTGAGAGAAAAGGCAAAACAGGATCTGGTCAGAAGTACACGTCATTCTGGGGACCAAGTGAAAGTGACTTTAGGATGTGGGGAGCCAGATAGCTGAGGATCCTCTCATTGGATATCTCTATTTTTCTCGTGAAATAAGATTTGGGGTTATCTTTTGAATATAAAGGGTTTAAAATGACTAAGGGGAGGGGGGCTAAAAGGTAGTTCAAGCTAGAAATTGGAATACCAGGACTAAGATAAGAATTGGTCAAGCATCCTAATTATGTAATGAGAACATCCTGGCTTTGCCCGATAATCCAAACTTCAGCTAGGAGAAAATTTTCTAAATCTGTCCTTAGTCAAATTATGCAGCCTCGATCATCTTAATTTCTTAAATCTACTTTACAGAAAAACAATTTGCTCAAATATAAAGGATCTGAAGGAAATAAAGCAATAGGCCTGAAAGAAATGCATCATACCCTGACCCACTCAGCAACCTGCTCAGTTTTATGTGATTAATTTCTAAGTGAACATGATGATGACATGCATTTAGTTCCCTTAGCCCAATAATATGAAGACGTATAGGAGGTGTGGAAAATTACTCTTGAAGGAACTAAGAAAGAAAACATTGATAACTGTTCATAGGATACTTGTATGTTTTCCTAGCTGGTGACAAATTCTGCTTTCAAAGCATTTTTTAGTAGCAAATTTACCAGGAAGCTGTATATTACATAGATTTTTATTGACAGCTTTACTAGTTTAATTAGGAGTCAAAGTTCAGAACTACTTCTTAAATAGAAAGTCAGAAGGTCAACAGAGGAAATGAGATTTTTCCAGGACTCTAGCAAAAATGTAGCAGGAAAAAAAAAATGTAGCTGGGCAGCCTCAGCTTTCAGCCCTTCTCTGAATGTCTCTTGCTTCCTGAGAGGGGAATGGCGCTCTCATTGCTAGGTTGAAACTCTGCTCTAATCCCTAAGTCTTCCACGCAAGTAGCTCCCTTCCTGTAGGAGCCTATTATTATCAGTTACTTATTCTATTTGACCAAAATTCAGAATATCATATACAACTAGCATAGATTCATGACAATTCTAAACAAAATGATTGCTTCCTTTCTGAAACGAAGTTACAAAGGTATTTCCCTTATTCAAGCAATGTGCTTTCCCAACAGAAAAAAAGAAAAACTGATGACTGCATTTAATTTCATTATTGTTATGGGAATTATGTAATGGGAATAATAAGAAAGGAGTGCTTTGTTTCTGATGTGTATTGAAGCATACCACTCAATGATATCACCAGAAAAGATGTGTATTAAAGTTACATTAAGAGCTAATTTAAGTAATGGGAATTGAATCTTTCCTTTACGTATGAATTTCTCCATAGGTGCAATTTATGAAATTGTTTTATTTGTGGGCTTTTTCATCTTTGTTGCATGATTTGGTTGAGTTGGAGAACATCAGGCAATCACTTTTATATAGCCAGCTTGGAAACCAAACATTCTTGTTCCAATCTTTGAAAACACACGGAATTGAGAAAAACAGATTTTTTTCAATATCATTGGATCCAGAATCTCATAGTGATATTCATCCTACAACCCTCAAACCATATGTGGCTCACAGAATATTACATACTGCTTTCTGCTAAGTCACATTACGGAGCCAGACGATTTCCTTTGGATTGTGATATAACAGTTGACCTGGAAAAGGGGCGATTTAAAACAGTTCTCCCAACAGACACAGATGGACTCACACGGAGGCAAGTGGGAGGAATTCATGGCGCCAGCTGTCTAGAATTGAATGACAGACTCTCTTGGACTAATCTCTCCTTCAATTTAAAATAATCTCTTCACATCGTAATCTTTATTTAGCTGTTTTGTTAAGCTTGTTTTTAAATGGAATCATGAAAAACTGTAATTGTACCTTACAATAATTAGGCTGAATTCTTCCACGGCTTCTCAGGGCCCCGGATGGTAAACGGGGGAAAGGACATTTTCAGATATTAAGAAGAGGTAATGTGTTATAATAAGTAAGCAGAGCCCGGGATTTAGAGACAGACATGGGTTCTATTCTCCATTTTGCTACTTACAAATTCTATAATCTCAGTTTACTTATTTGTTCGCTAAGGCCAATATGAACCATGCAGAGATGCTGTTAAGCATCAGTGATTCAGTGCCTGCAAAATAACCGGCATGTCAATGTTGCCCAATAATTGGCAATTATTACTCATTTATAAATACCTGATTCATCTTGTTATCACTTAGCACCTATTGTTGTGCCTTATCTACTCAATAAATGAATGATTAAATCAGCGTTTTTTAGTGAGTTCCTATTAATCAACTAGAGTAAGTACTTTCATATTGAAAGCATTTAATAGGTCAATCCATAAATTAAAAATAAAAGTCTTAACCTGGTTCACTCACAACAAAGCTGGTTGAACTGAAATATTCGAAATAAAATGTTACTGGTTGTTCTGGTACTTTCAAAGCAATTCCAATCTTATTTAAATTGATGGAAAGTCATGGAAGATAAGCCTCTTTTGATTTTGTGCTGGCTTCCCTTTTGCTTAGGAAGAGGAATCGTAGAGTCATAGCATTTTAGAGATGGAGATAGATATAGAAATCTCTAATCAACACCTCCATTTTACATACGACTAAACTAAGGCCCAGGGAGGCAAAGTGACCTGCACGTGATCATATGAGAACCAAGAGTAGAAATCAGGTTACAGAAATCTCAATGCTGTTTTCTTTATTCTATATTATATTGCATAAATCAAACCTAAGATGTAGTAGTATGTTTAGTGCTCTAAAAGAGGTTTCTGTGGTGGATTCTAATGAAGCAAAAGACATCTATATCAATGCAACTCAAGGTGAAAGAAAAATGGCACCTCATTCAGTCAATGTCTTTAAGGGAAGTAATAAATTTAACATCACCTTTCTTTGGTCCCTTAGTATGGCAGCTGTGTATTATTCTAACATAAATACTTGGGTCTTACAAAATTTTTGGTATTAAAAGCATGTTGGTCTTTCCACAGTAATGGTAAATAGTTCTCTTAAAAGAGATAGAAATATTATTCTTCAAATGAGTTTTGTTCTCTGAGGATTTGACAGTTGTGTGAAAACATTAAAACACATTCCTCTCCTTCAATGGCAGAGTGATTTAGCCTCAGCACCTTTACTGGGTGATCTTTGGAGGGTACTTCACTGATTTGTGCCTAAGTTTGCCCCTCCATTCATATTACTACACTGATGGTAGTTATATAGTTAGGGTAGAGATTAGTTGAGATAATATATGTAAAGCACTTAGAATAATAGTATAAAATAAAAACCTAACAAATACTACCTGCTACTATTATTGTTTCTATTTTCATCATTATCATTACCATACATTGTCAAAAACAGATAATATTCACATACAGCAATATTAAATTCCATCCTCTGTCTTCCTTAGAATTCATAAATGTGTCTATCCCATCTCAGGCTATTCTGTCATGTGATTAAATGCTGCCATGAAATTTTTTTATCTTAATTAACCTCTATGCTTTTTGCTAATAGACCTCATAGCTTCAAAAGAAAGTGACAGTTAATAAATACATATACTTGCTTCAATGGACTCAATGCCCTTTGAAATTCCTCTGACTCTCCTCTTAGTCACTTTCCAAATCCGCTAAGCTCCCCTTCATTTGAAATCAATAAGAAAGGAAAACTTGGTAGATGTCTGAATAACATCACAAATAAATTTAATATAGGGTGTTCCTACACACCTGTAGGGGTATGATTTCAATTGCTTTAAGTGATTTCACGTAACTTCTTAGCTTGTTAAAAGAAAAATAATAGAAAGAATTAGAAAGAGCTTTTTATATTCTCCATCACCTTAGTTCAGGACATGGAGATGAACTATCTATATCTATATCAGTAGATACTGTTCAATTCATGAACAAAATAAACCAGAGTCATTGAAATTTTGTCAGTCAAATATTTGCAACTATAATATTTCTTTAGTATGGGTTTTTTTCTTCTTTCTTCCTTATATGTCTTCATTTGCAAATCTGAATGGATGAATCTCATTTTCTTGCCAGAATAGAAACAACGTGTATACAATTCTTTGTCACTTCTAAGTGGACAATTATTGGGTATTCATCACCCATATGCCTTGGGTTGATTACCCTAAAGATTGTGTTACAGAAAGTTCACTTCTCAATGTATTAACGACAGATTCAGAACACTGGAGAAATAATTCATTTCTAAACACAATACCCTTCTTCTGATAAAGCATATTTTCAAAAGTTAGACATTCTACAAAAAGCCCAAAGTCATGACTAAAACTATATCAAAAAACATGTGGTGACGGAATATTCGTCTCTACTATTTTTAATTTTGTGTGCTCATTTCATAGCCAACTTTGTACTTCTACACTAAAAACTGGAATGAGAGTGACTGTCGAACAGGCATTGCCTAAATTAGATTTCTAGACAAATACATTAAAAAGAAAAAGACTAGCAAATACCAGAAAGTTTCAGGGCAAATACAATGAATCTGAATATGAATTAAATTTGATTTAGAATGAATATAAATAGGGTGTCATTCCAAATAGATTTTTAAAAAAAGAATTTACAAATATTTTTTCAGTGTTATAAATGGAAGAAAGATATTTTTTTAATTAGACCTATAAAGTAGGTTAAATAAAACATACTTTAAAAAATAATGTCTAGGGACACCTGGGTGGCTCAGCTGGTTAAGCGACTGCCTTTGGCTCAGGTCACGATCCCAGGGTCATGGGGTCCAGTCATGCATTGGACTCCCTGCTCAGGAAGGAGGCTGCTTCTCCCTCTGCCTGCCACTCCCTCCTGCTTGTGCTCTCTCTCTCTCTCTCTCACTCTGACAAATAAATTGAAAAAAAATAATGTCTATGAAGTAACAGGGAATTCTTCCTCCCCCCCCCACCTGGGATATAGGAAAAGAAATTTCAGACTTTCCATGAAAGTTTACAGAATATTCATTGACTCAAACTGACAAAATAAGTCTCATGAGTCATCATTAAAAATGCTTAAAATCTACTTCCACAAAAGATGCTTTCTCTGATAAATAAAATTAATATCTTCATTTTCCATTTACCTTAAGACATATGCCTTAAGACAATTTCTTAATGCAGTTGGACCACAAAGAGAATCTCTGTCTGTATTTCTACCTCCTTGATTTCAAAACCCGTGAGACCAGGAGAGAGAAGGAACAGCGTTGATGGGCTGAAGAACACTTCCTCACAAAACCAACCCATTTTTATGATTCTTCTCTTATTTGGTAGCATTACCTACAGAGTAATGTTGCAACTCCCTGTCATGACATTCAAGGCATTCACTAACTGAGGCTTGACCACATTCCTCTGCATATTTCACAGCCTGGCCATATCAAGATATTTGCCATTTCTGAAACATACCACAGGGCTTCTTGTTTCCAAATCCTTGATCACCATATTCTTTCATCCTGAACCTCTCTTCAACCCTCTTCTACTTCAAACATCTATTCATCCTTCAAGTCCACAAAGATGGACTTGAATGTTACTTCCTTTATAAGCCTTCCTGGATATCCTCAGTCTGAACCTCTGTGAGCTCACAGCATAATAGTTATATTCTTCTTGACTAAGTAATATGGAGAGTTCAAAAGAGAATGTTAGAGATTGACACATCTGAATTGGAATCCTCCTCTGACACATGTTTAAAATTCTTGAATGGATAAAGAAGAATGGTATATATATATATTATATATATATAATGGTATATATATATATATATATTATATATATATAATGGAATATTACCCAGCCTTCAAAAAGAATGAAATTTTGCCATGTGCAATGATGCGGATGAAACTAGAGGGTATTATGCTAAGCGAAATAAGTCAGTCAGAGAAAGACAAATACCGTATGATGATTTCACTCATATGTGGAATTTAAGAAACAAAACAGATAAACATAGCAGATGGGAAGGAAAATAAAATAAGATAAAAAACAGAAAGAGGTAGACACACTGTAAGACTCTTAACTCTAGGGAACAAACTGAGAGTTGCTGGAGGGGAGGTGGGTGGGAGGATGGGGTAACTGGGTGATGGGCATTAAGGAGGGCCCTTGATGTACTGAGCACTGGGTGTTATATGCAACTGATGAATCACTAAATTCTACCCCTGAAACTAATAATACACTGTATGTTAACTAAATTGAATTTAAATAAAAATTAAAAAAAAAAACAACGCTTGAGGCTTTGGCAAGTCACTTGAGTCTAAGTAACAAGAATATCTATTTTCCCAGGCTATTGTAGGGATTAGGGGTGGTGTGTGTGTTGAAGTGTCTAGAATATAGTTGCACTAGAGAGTCAAAATATTAGTTCTCATATTACTGCACCCTCCAAACCTGAGGGTCTTTCTTCATTTTGAATGCACAGACACTTGATCATAGCACATGTTCAAAATAGAAATGATATTGGAATGATATTGAAATAACACGGAATAACATTGAAATAATAAAGGAATACAGATGGAAAAAATTGCTCTTACTTTCAGTCCTTGGAAAATTGCAAGGTAATTCTAGATTAATCAAGAATTGCCTGATAGCCTTCAGAGAGAAGGGTAAAATGCCAAGATGAGACCAAGACCAGACAAATGAAGGAAAAGGCTGTGATACATCATTCACTCTGAGTATCAGGCTTCCGCTACATTCATGGTCTCTTTGAGGTTTAATAACAATTTAATGGCTTATAGTACTAATCCATAAAATTTGGTCAAACTTGGCGATCATATCTCTATAATCCTCTGGGACTCAGATCAAAGAGAGTCAGTTCAGTATCAGAGCAAGAGGAATCCAAGGTCAAATATTGTTTGAGGAGAGGGTGGTGAAGGGTTGGACAAAATGGGTGAAAGGGAGTGGTTGATACAGGCTTCCAGTTATGGGATGAATAAATCACAGGAATAAAAGGTACAGCATATAGAATATAGTCAATGATACTATATATGATGACAGATGGTAGCTATGCTTGTGGTGAGCATATAATAGTGTATAGAGTTGTTGAATCATTACATTGTACACCTGAAACTAATATTGTATGTCAATTATACTCAAATAAATAAATAAATAACAGAAGGAAGTGATCATCTTACTGTTCCTATTAGACCTCTCCCACAAAAGAAAAGAGTACTGTTTTTAGGCAATCAAAAATAAAAGGAAAAAAATGCAATAAATAAAAAAATAAAAGGAAACATAATTAGAGCTGGATATGCAACTTTTAAATAAAACCAATCCCGGAACCCATAGCTATGTACTGATTCTCAGAATAGTATCATGATCTCTATTTATTATGGAACAGAGAGAGATATACTTAGCCTAAATAAGAGACAGCAAAACACATGTCTTTTGAAAGAGGTCAATGTAAGGCACATATTAAGTAAACACATAAAAAGTCTCAACAATGAATTATTTAAAAAAGCGTATTTTGGGGTCTTTAAAAATTAACTTAAGATAGGAGGACATTTCTCTTTTGATAACTCATAAGGGAAACATAAGTTTCTTTAGATAAAATGCTCATGACACACAGGCCTTTACACTGACTCTGGGTACTGCTCTCTTTTCCCAAACACTCAGCCCAGAAAAACTGCTGGCTGGTGTTCACCTGTGAAATTGAGTGTGCACACAATTCAACCTCTGTAGGCAGAATGAAACACTGCGAACGATAAGAGAGTGATGTGAATTTGTAAGAAATACACGTATGCTGTTGGAGTCTAATAGAAATATTTTAACCACTGGCCTGAATCCAATCTGCACAGTAATTTAATAGACTGTCAACCACAAATGCAATCCATAAGGCAAGTAAATGGTACCAAATGCAATAGGTGATTTTCTTGGAATGGGATTGGTAGAATCAAACTAATCTATGTGAAAAAGGAAGCTGCCTGGCAATATCATACAGTTAAAATCTTCAATAAGAAAGTGTAACCCATCATATCCTTATGATATAATGCTTTGGACAAATTTTATCAATACCATAGGACCTAAAAAATCTGATTTTTTTTAATCACTGGGAGTTTTTTTCTTTTTCCTATCATATTTATCTCATTAAATGTAGAGAAATTCCATGGGAACAAAACCTGAAGCCAGTGTTTTCTAAGAAACACATAAGTATACATGTTTAAATAACGATTTTTTTTTCTTTCAAAGCAACTTGTATCACTTAGACACCATTTTTGGAATTCCACTTTAGGGAATTACTTTCAGAGTCACCTAAGGAGCCCTAAAAGGAAATTAATCCCATGATTCTATAATCATAACTCAGAGATGAATTCAAATTAGCTCTACTAAATAGAAATATTTAGAATTGGAATAAAAATATTTTGTAAGGAAAAAATACAGAAAAATCATTGTAGAAGTAAACCATGACTTTTTTCTTCATGGAAAGACTTCGAGAGCACAATTAAATGCTTTATCTGGATGGTCTGGAATTATCTAAAGAGACAGAAATAAACCAGATGATCTGAATGTCCCTTTTAGGTAAGGATTACATTTTTTTAATCATCTATATTTATACATGGTATATGACAAAAATATCATCAACCTGATATACTGGTTAAATGCAGTTTTCTCTGCCAATCATATATAATCCATATAAATCCCCACTAATACTCTTTCCATCCATGGATGATCAGTGAAAAATAATATAGAAAATAAGATAACCAAGAGCTTTTGTTTCTACAGGAAAGTTAATCTTACCATTAGAGACTAGATTGTTGATAACTGAAAAAATTAGAGGATAATTTCAAAAATCCAACATATTTTATCCATTTATTCAAGTAACAAACAGTAATTTATAATATATTATGTGACAGTCAGTGTTCTAAGTATTGATATGCAGAGGTTAAAAAAAAAGAGACAATGGCCTCTGACCTCATGGAGTTTGTATTCTTATATGGAAGACAAACTTTAAACTACATTACACAAATAAATATAATTAAATATTTTGATAAGGTCTATGATGAAAAAGTAAATGTCTATGACAGAGAAGAAAAAATGATCTAATTTAGATTGGAGAAAAACATTTAATCTGAGTTCTGCAAGAATATTGGGATTTACCAGGTAGATGCTCCCTTCAGGCAGAGAAAGCAATGTGTAGAAAGGTCTGCAATGTGGGAAAGATCTTGATATTCTCAAGGGATTGCAAGCTAGGGAGTGAAGCAAAACCTTCATTGGTGATAGAGAGTAAGAGAGGTGAGGATGGAGAAAGAGGTTCGAGCCAGGTATGCAGGCCTTGGTAAGATATATCAATGACTTAGGCTTTTTGCTAAGTGCAGTAGGAAGCCATTGAAGGGTTCTGAGCAAGGGAAGGACATGGCCAAACTTAATTCATAAAAAAGTTCAGTCTGGCACTGGAAGTAGTAGGGATGGCTTAGAGAGAACCGAGAGTGGTCATGAAGCTATTGCATCTCTGACAAAATGTGAGTAGGACTCAGGTAGTGACAGTGGAGATGGAAAGAAGCAAACAGCTCTGAAATATATTTCTGTGATATAACACTGTAAATTTAATGTCAGGAAATAAATAAACACCAATTGCTTCTTCTTGACTCAAGATAAAACTTTGGCAATAATTTTACAAAAAAAAAAAAAAGTACTTTAGGGGCACCTGGGTGGCTCGGTTGGTTAAGAGTCTGACTCTTGATTTCAGCTCAGGTCATGATCTCAGGGTTGTAAGACTGAGCCCCATGTTGGGCTCAAGCTCAGCAGGGAGTCTGCTTGAGGTTCTCTCCCTCTCCCTCTACACCTCTCCCCACTCTCTCTCTAAGTAAATAAATCTTTTAAAAAATACTTCAAAGAAACCCTTTATAGTAATAGTGTACAGAAAACAGAATAGGGCAATTGAGTTTATAAAGCTAATCGCATGTTTAGCTACCAGGAGAGTTTTCTAATCCCTAGAACACCATCTGATGAATACAGACTCATGTCAAAGGTTTCTCTTGCAATCAGAATCCCACTAGGGGGGATTAATTTCAGATTCTACCAATTATAGTGAATTTCCTTTTATGTGGTGACTATAACCTGAAAGTTTAAGAGAATAGCAACAATGAGAATATGCTTAGTTGGATGAAAGGGAGGACAAAACAAATTATTTACTCATAAGTAAATATACATAAATATGACAAAGGAAATCATTAAACAGGTTTTCTGAAGTACTTGTCCTTGAACGTGACTAGGGATTTGGATGCATTAAACTGAAAACAGTTATGTGCAAATGTCCATATCAATAAAAGTTAAAAAGGTTTGAGTGATGTTAAACATGGTCCTTAGAGGTAAGCTAATTAGTAAACTAGAGAGTCTTAAAACTCTCGAGTGCCATCTTTGAACTGCACAACACATCTACTAATGAAGCCCCCAGGGGGCTAAAAGCCTAGATCTGGCAGCATGTGTATTTCTGTAGCTGAATTTCAACAATGTTGATGCATTAAAAGCAATAGGAGACATTACTCTATAAAGAAAAAGGAGGGTAAAAATGTTCACAGAACCATAAGCTGAAAGCATTTCATTTTTAATTTCTTGGTTATAGCTAATGCATGTAAAACAATCAGGTGTAACCGAAGGCGAAAGAGAGAGGGGAAATGTAAAAAAAGAATTAGGTATAATAAGCAAAAGAATAGATATTTGAGAGGGGAAATGATCAATTAAATCAAACTCTCAGATCATTCACGTATTACAAAAATAAGAGAAGCAAATTTGGCTCTTCTCAGTTTTATGGACTAAAATATTAGGCTTTACAATCAAGCATACTATTATTTCAAATGGGATGGTTTAAAGCAGCATAATCAGAGCAGATATTTAATTTGGAAATCTATATAGATCACCTAATTGTCTTAATCTTGACAAGAGGAAAAAAGATTGTTCCAGGAGCTGGCTAACACTTCCTACTTATTACTAAGCCATGATTTATTATACTTCATAGAGAAGTCACTTGCTCTGAGCTGTGTTTTCTAATAAGCATCCCACTATGATGTGTTACCAAGTGTTTTCTCTGTTTTAACAGGAGAATCTAGAGAAACTGAGCGGGTTTCAGGGACCAGAAAACCTTGCAAACAATATTGGCCTGGCCTTTAGAAAAGGGTCAGGACACACAGGAGCATATCCAGGAGAGAAAGCTGAACACACAGACAGCTTGCCTTTTTTTTCTTTTCTGGGGACACAAGGAAGATCCAATACATACACCTCTGTAATTTGAAAAATGAGAAATAGATGAAAAGGCAGATGTACAATTAAAAAAATACAAAAAACAAAAAGTTTTCACCAATACTGAATAATCTCAATTAAACTAGCACAGACTGCGTTATCCCTATTGTACCCGCACCCTAGCCCCGTCAGGTGGATTTTGATCATCTTACAAATTAGTTCAGACTTCTTAATCAAACCCTGACATTACCCTCCCCTCCTTTCTTTTTTTTTTTTGTTTTACATTTACCTTCATAAAGGCAGAGAAAAGAGGGGAAAAAGGGTAAGAGGAAGGAAGAGAGGAAGCAACAACAAAACTCTCATAGCCTTCTTGAGAACATCATAACCCTTCGGTAGAGAACTCACAAGGAAAATAGTTCGGAGCTGCTGAAGGAGGAGAAGTGAGCGTCAATTAGACCACCAGTATCTGAGAACTAGGGATGGCAGTCATTAGATACGTGTGCCTGGGGCCCAGGATACACATATCTCACATATTTATCTTTCTTCTATTCTTATCTTTGTTGTCTTCCCCTAAATGGCAGTATCTTTACAGATTTGTTTTCACTTCTGTTGTAAGCTCTATGTAGCACTACATTGACTACGGGCATTCAACATTTTGTTGCTGTTCTTTTTGGGATCTTAGTATTTGTGATCTTATCAATGGACAGATAGTAAGCAGTATGATTCAGGAAGAAGAGAAAGTCTTTTCTATCTTCTATTAACTAAAATTTTTCTGAATAATTATAACTTAAGCCTGAAATTCTATCTAAATCAGCCAACTAGGGACACCTGGGTGGCTCAGTCGGTTAAGTGTCCGCCTTCGGCTCAGGTCATGATCCCAGGGTTCTGGGATCGAGTCCTGCATCATGTGCCCTGCTCAGTGGGGAACCTGCTTCTCCCTCTGCCTGTTCCTTCCCTGCTTGTGCTCTCTCTCTCTCTCTGTGGCATATAAATAAATAAAATCTTAAAAAAATAAATAAATCAGCCAACTAGAGAATGATCCAGCTTCTGATATCCTGTCTTTTAAAATGAAAATATCCCTAGGACTTTAAGCTGGGCTATCCATCATTGACACTTCAATGTAAAGTTGTTAAACTAAATGGTTACCTCCCAACTCTTAGCCTATGCCATTTAAACTCAAGGGCTAGAGTTTCATGGAGGGAGCCAGAGGGATGATATACAAGCAAGTGACACAAACCAAATATGTATGGTGACTTCAGTAAACAATAATTATGTGGCACGAGAACACACAATTGTGTGGTAAACTTTATATGCTTGGTAATCTTGCCTCCAACTGGCCCTGGGACCCACTGTATTTATTATTAAAACCTCCCTTTAAATCATTTTGTTATTTTCTATCATCACAGATATTCCCAAGGTCGTAAGTTGGTTGTAACTGCAGTTCTCTGATATTTTATCAGTGCTTAGAGAGTTGTTTAATCTTGAGATGAAGTGCAAACATTGATTTAAAAAAATAGTAGAATCACTGGGGACAAAGAAGTTTCCAAATAATACTTTTTCTCAGAATTGGTAGAATGAGGAAAAATGTTGACTAATGGTTTAAATACTGAAGGAGGATGAGAGGAAGAAAAAAAGAAATATATGAGAGACAAGGGAAATAGCTGATGAGGTTATATTAATCAAAAGTAAGATAGTAAAAACATCAGTGTTTTGCTCTTGGATGAGATGAGAAGTGGTATATATTACAGCAACGGTGTGACTTAATATAGTCAGGGGAAGCTGGTACAGAGACAGAAAACAGGAAAATGTAGACACAAAGGGGAAAAGATATTTGAGACAGAAAGGAAACTTCATGTATCTGTTTTCTTAAGTAAGAGAACGTCTTGGGATGTTCTTGAGGGAAAATGATGGGTAAAAAATGATATGAATACAGCAAGCTCTAAATGTGTCTTTAATTCCTTCCCTTCAAGAAAAAATTTTAACATTTTAATTGAGCTTGTTTTGCAGAATTGCAGGTTTTCTGTTTGTTTGGCTGGATGCCCTTGTTTTTTCACATTTCTCTGTATCAGTTGCAACAATTAGATGCAGCAGTTTCACTGTCATTAATTTCAAAGGGTCAGCCCTATCTTACTGTAAGGGAAACTTAAAAATCATTCATATCTGGGAGGATCGATAAGAACAATCTTGAGTGGGAAAGTGTTCTGGAGGCAGAGGGTCAAAGTATTTACATATTGTATGGTAGGGGATTTTTTTCCAATCTCGGACATTATAAAGATGAGCATCAGATCATAAGGCATCAACACTGTGAAGCAATTAGGAACAATGCAGAGGGGGACTTTGTTCATCTTGGAGACTCTTACTGATATCTGACACTACTCTTCCATAGGAATAATTACCAAGTAGCTTCTGGTCCAACCTCAAGCTAGGTACATAATACTAGAACAGAATAACCTCACTGCCTGACCTCCATCATCTAAAACCCAGTGAATCCACTAATCTACTCTAATTTTTTCTTGAGACGCATTCTATCCATAAGGCTTCACTTCAGGAGTTGAGAGGAAAGCAGGCTGCATCTGTGGGTTTTTTTTTTCTTTTTTGCTTATTCTGAGTGAAGTGTAAATTGGCTTCTTGTTTTAAGAGTCTAAATGTCAAGAGTGCTTAATTTGATCCATCTTACATATGTTAAGAAGGAAATCAGAAACCCTGTTAAGGCCTGAATGCTAAGAGCTCTCATCAATGACTTGAGTCTATCTTGGTATTATTTTTTTACATGTTTATAAGTTGTTTGGAGTTATGAAACTTGCATTAATATGATAAAGACAAAACAATCAAATTGTAAGGATATACAGCCATTTACCTTCATATCTAAGGTACTACTTTCCTTTGATCCTTTGTGTACACTTCAGCCAGAAGGCCATTACTTTGCTGAATGAGGTCTGATAGGCTTGAAAAGGAAATAAGAAAAATCAGAAAATGGTTAAATTGACTGGAATAAGAAAGTGCATGAAAATATGGGGAAGAGAAAGTCAATAGCAGCTAAAAGAGGTGAGAAGGTAGAAAGAAACAGTACTGGAGGAGCTGAGCTAAAGGAAGGAAGAGAACTGTTGTGAGGGAAAGGACCAGTGAGCTTGGATTTTTATTTGTAAGGAAAGAGATGAGCAAAGAGGGAAGTTGGGATTTTGTCTGCTGCAATGAGAAATGGGACTTTGACAAAAAAGAAGTATTTAGTTACACTGCATACAGTGCAACATAATACCCTCAACTGAAACCCTCTGAATCTTCTCAAAATACAGCACTTCTCTTCAACTTTTCTTTTTAATGCTACAACATGCTGTGATTGTTCCTAGTCAAAAGAAACAAAAATTTAATTTTATTCAAGAAACATTTCAGGGACTCATGGAATTTTAGATATAACATGATTGCCCAGCTGCCCTTCCAGTGAGCCAAGACTGACCTTGCATCATGAGAGTCAGGTTGCTGAATTCGGGGGACAAGCCAGAGCAGACACAAGCTGTGACTGGACTGTCCTTATAGCACCATACTTAGGTGAGAAGCAAATTGTAAGAATTACTCTGAGATTGGAGACTGCCTGATCTGTAACTAGATAGATCAAATGAAATACAGAGCCTTAGAACTTTGGGAGATTGCCAGACTGTAAAAACCTAAGAAACTCCCTCATGAGGTTACAGGCTGGAAATTAGTGTTTAAGCCACATCTACAAACACATAATTTTATTAAAAACATCTGAGTCTTTCTTAGAAGAAAAGAAGAGGTCAGTGGCAGGTTTCTGCTCAAAACAATTGAATAGTTTTAGGGAATTTTCCTGGACTCACAGCTAAGAACCGATTCACTGGTGCTTGGAGACCTCAGCGGGCTGAAAAATCCCTCCTTTAAAGAACTAGAGAAGTTTTCAGAAATTACATTCCAGGGCTGGGAAATAGAATATGCTTTTGAAATACTACAGTAATGTCAGGTCTCAGAAAATGAGAATCAACAGAGATTAAGAGGGATATAATAGGTCTTGCATCAAGAATAGTTTGGGGATTTGAAGATATAGACTTCCATTTCGATGACTAAATGCCTGGTAGCCCTAAAAAGAAAGCAGAGCAAGACAGGAAATTGATGACCTCAATTTATAAAAATGTGTCAGAGAAAGGGGAGAAGTTTTCTGAATAGTGATGAGATACAAGAGTCTTTGATAGTAGATACATAGCTGTGCTAGAGCATTGTTTGAAGTAAGATGGCTATGTCAAACCAGTGCAGAAGAAATGTAAAACCAGTTTGCTGAATAGACTTTTTTCAGAATCCCAAGAGGCCATCTACATTATCAATGTTAGTAAACTTACTTAAAGAAGAGGATAAAGACATTACCATGGCAGTCCCTAAGGATAGGGCCAAATACTGGATTTCAGGCTAGAGGTCCCAGGATAGTCATGGGGAGCTAGAAAAGCTAATGTAGGCAAGAAAGCATATACAAGAAATGAAACCTTAAATGTATAGGTCCTCATGGGCGTGGATAGAAACATTTCCTTACTTTCTGTCAAGAATCCCTCACAATTAGCCTAGGGCAATTTTTATGGATTATGTATCCAAATTTCTCTTTAGTTCATAAGAGTTGGTCAATGACAGCATTTCTCTAGCAACTTAGCACTAATCTCCTGAAATGTATCAGAACCCAAATTTGGGGACATACTCTAACAGATGTATGTCCGCTAAGGACTTTGGGACATAGCAACATAGCAACACCCTGTGTTTCTTTCAGTTATGTTGGATATTATACTTAAGAAAAGAAGTAATCAATTAAAATACCAATCCTCTTTTCTGATTGAATAAAAAAGAAAAAAACAGACTTTGCTGAGCACAGTCTGTTTAAATCAAAAGGAACAAGGGCAAAAGCAAGAGTAACTGAAAGACATGACACTCAACCCAGTAGGAGAAGCAGAAGACCAAATGATTGAGATTTGGATGGAAAGTGACACTGGGTGTCAAAGTATATCTTGTAGCCTTTTTGATAAAAGTTAAATTACAACACAAATACCTTATCAAATTTTATCTTATAACCCTTCCCTCCCTGTAACATCTGAAGAGATCTCTTACTTACTGAACTCTTACTGAGTTGTTCAGCTACAGGCCCTTGGCCATGCTGAATTAAACTGTGGTAAACATAAAGACAGAAAAGTAGCAGATGAAAATAAATTGAGCAATACAATCCTAGAAGGGACATGACAGTAGCTGAAGAAAACAAGATTAATTCGAGGAGGTTTCTAGAAGACGTAGAGTTATGTTTTAAGGAGGTTCATCATGGGTTGATTGAGAAAAGGGTGATTTTGCATTTTCATTGTATCTATTTTTGCTTGAGAGACAGAAAATCATGATAGGATAAGATTTTTTTTTTTTTTTTAGTTTCCATGAAGAGCAGAAACTTGGAGAGAGATAGGATTCCTTCTCATCTTTCAAGTGTCAAATGTCACCTATTTTCAGAGACCTTCCCTGTTCATTTTGTATAAAGTAGCCACACACACAACACTTCCTTTCAAGTACTCTCAATCATATCATGTTTACAAACTTCACAACTTTGTTATCACACTCTGCAATTAATCTTGTTTATGTATTTACTTATTTACTGTCTTTCTCTCCAATTAGGATTTGAGTTCCATAAAGTCAGGATCCTTTTCTGTCTGGATCACACTATTCATAGACCTACCACATTTTTGATCCACAGTAGATATCCAATAAATATTTCATGGAAGAATGACTGACTAAAAGACTGACTGAATAAGTGATGAATGAATGAATAGGGTTTTCTAGAAAATGTTGCTCTGCTATGTACAATATAACTTCCCAAGCCTTGCTTTGTTCTAATTGCATTAATATAAAGGGTTTTTTTTTAAGTGTTCTTTAAAAATGCTCATGCTCGGGAACCTGGGTGGCTCAGATGGTTAAGCGTCTGCCTTCGGCTCAGGTCATGATCCCAGGGTCCTGGGATCGAGTCCTGCATCGGGCTCCCTGCTCCTTGGGAGCCTGCTTCTCCCTCTGCTTCTCTCTCTCATGAATAAATAAAATCTTTAAAAAAAAATGCTCATGCTCCCTCCATTTTGTTAGAAAAAATAAATAACTGTCCATGTTTTGACAAAGGAATATGACAAAATCAAAGATACCTCTATTGATAAGATTGAGAGTAACATATTAGTGTCATTTTATAGAACTAATAGGTACCCTTTACTCATATTTGACTTTTTTCACAAAAACCTTTATTTCCTTGCTCATTTTAGCAGTTTGTGATTCAGCAAAATTGCATTCCTTCATATACAGTATGTAAGGACATTCCTCAAAATTAACCTTAACCTATTGACTCTGTATAAATAAAGCATGCAAACTTTGTTCTCCATAAAGTCATGTATGTAATTGATACTTAATCATTTTAGTTGAGTTATTGCCATGCAATTCATGTAACAAGGTAGAAAATTCCACTCTAATCACTCTTCCTCAAGGGACCACATCTAAACTGAAAACTAAAAACACATTATTGTCCTTCTTTGCTCTTACTTGTCAATTGAATTCCATAATCCAATTAAGGCAACCTTATATCAAGGAACTTAAATTTGTCTCTAAAATAAATCCCCATTCCTAGGATTGCTTAGGATGGGTAAGATGTATTTTCAGTCACCTCTCAGTTGATCTCTGACTAATCTTCAAATCCTTGATAAGCAAAGATATCCATGGTGATAATATGGCTTTCAAGCTACTGATGATGAACTTACTTTTAGTCTTTCAAATCTAGCTCCTTTCTCAATTGCAGTTTTATTTACCTGATTAAATCCTTATTAAAACTCTTAGTGTTAGAGACTATGGACTCTGAGAAACAAACAGGGTTTCTAGAAGGGAGGGGGTGGGGGGATGGGTTAGCCTGGTGATGGTTATTAAAGAGGGCTCATATTGAATGGAGCACTGGGTGTTATAAGCAAACAATGAATCATGGAACACTACATCAAAAACTAATGATGTAATGTGTGGTGATTAACATAACATAATGAAATTTTTTAAAAAAAGAAAAAAACTCATTAGGACCACTGAACTGCTATATTAACTAGCTTTTCTACTTTTAGTTCAGAAGTCCTTAAACTTTGAACTAGATCCTCTGGAGAGGAGGTCTCAGACCTCAGAAAGAACAATCCTTTCAGATTGTTCACCTCTCAGTAAAAAAACCTTGTATGTATAAAAAAAACCATTCACAGCATATGTGCATTTATTTATTCATAAATATGTGTCTGTTTCATTTTGCTAATGCATAATATACATTTTTTTAAACATACAAAAAAATTTAAAAGATGAAGTAGAAATAGAAGCTCTAGGGTCCCCTGGCGGTTCAGTGGGTTAAGCGTCTGCCTTTGGCTCAGGTCATGATCTCAGAGTCCTGGGATGGAGCCCTTCATTGGGCTCCCTACTCAGAGGAGAGCCTGCTTCTCCCTCTCCCTCTGCCCCTCCCCCTGCTCGGCTCGCTCTCTCTCCCAAATAAGTAAATAAAATCTTCTTTTTTTAAAGAAATAAATAAAATTCTAATATTTTTTTTTCCTGAAGCCCAGTGAATCATATCTTTCTGCCCCAAGGTGGTGATTAGATGCCTTTCAAAAGTCTATAAATTCCTACATTTTCTATGTGCATATGTAGCATTCAAGTCATCTATGACCTCTTAGGTTAGGATCCAGAGAATACATCACTTACACTGCCCCCAGACTGATTTTACTAAAACACAGATCTTATCCTGATAATACCCTCCCTTTCCCAAAATCTGTGACTGTTTAAAAGATTATATCCTTTCTTCTTGGTTAGTGAACATAATTCTACAAAATCCGGGGCCAAACTTTGCAGCCTTACTTTCCTGGCAGGCCTGCTGATTACACAGAAAACACCCTTTCCTCTAGTGCACTATTCATGGCACACATTTGTGTCATTTTCTACTTCTTTATGAAGCGAAATACGAATCATATTTAAGTAATCCTAAAAAGACTATAATTGATTAAACACTTACTTTGGGTGACACATATTCATTACCTTATTCAACTCTCGCAGCATACAGGATGGGTATTATTATCCCCAATTTACAGAAGAGTTAACTGTCAGAAGTTTTCATATTTTACCAAAGATCACATAGTTTGAATTCAAAGCAAGCCTGGGTAACTCAAAACTTGGGCCTGTTACCAACCACACTGAACTGCTTCCACACCTCAAGTGCCCTTTCAAATGTAAAGCTTGTCCTGATGCCCCAGCCCTAACCCCATTCCTCCCCAGGTAGCATAAGTTATCTGCCCTGTGTTTTTTAGCGCTTTATTCACACGTCTATATATTTGGGTACTTTATGTGTGTCTTCTCTCCTACCTTATTGTAAACTACTAGGAGGTTAGGAGTGTGTCAGTTGCTATTTCTGGTTCATCTATCTGGCATTTAATAAATGTCTACAGACCCTCTTATAGTAATATAGTACATTATTATTTGATTGTAAATTGATGCAAATTTGATTTTTAAACAAAAAATTGCCAGTGTCCTGATTTTCATATTTCTGTATCCAAGTTCTTGTGATCAAGGGAACGAGATGTTATCAATACTTGGGATCATTTCTCATCTAAAACTGGTGATAGAGTGAATAAAATATTTTTGGAAGAAATTTAAAATCTGAAAATTTCCTCAAACTTAAAGATAAAGAGTTGGTGCACATCTAATACTTATAATTCTTAAAAAAGCTCCTATTTTCAAGGAAAAAATACCTTAAGTGCCTTAGAAAGACTATAAATGATATCACAGATCCTAGCAGA